>NC_137044.1:9557676-9610176 GCF_032717465.1 Coenobita brevimanus
GTATGCCTCAATTCATATCACATCCTTGCACACAAATATTGCATACTCATATTCCCTGTACACATCCACAGCATACCAATACTCATACTAAATACACACTCACACCAACTACAAGCTCATATTCACAACAAAAACACTCACTATTTACATACACTCTCTCATTATAATTTATCATGCTCATAAAATAATCACACACAAGCTCACTGCACACTTTCGCATTCACTACTGTACATACACTCGCGCTACCCAGATGTTTTTGTAATGAATTCACTCACTTCGCTACACCTTTCCGCGTTCACACTCACTACGTAATCGAATTCAATGCACACTTCCCTCTCAAGTTCTCAAGTACATTATCAGTTCTTGTATCACCACCACACACTCGATGCTCTCACTACACACTTCCCGCTGCTTTCACTACAAACTCCCTGCTATCACCACATCCCTTGCTATCAATACACATTCCCTGCTCTCAATACACACTTCCTACTCGCAATACACACTCTCTACTTCTCACTACACGTTTCCTGCTGCTCTCAAGTGAAGTCTCTCAGTACACATTCCCCGCTTCTCCTACTACAAAATTACTACAGACTCCTTGCTTTCACTACACTCTCTCTGCTGCACTTACTACACACTCTCATTACACACTCACTGATGCTCATATTACACATTCCCTGCTACTCCCACAACACACTTTTATGCCCTCTATCAAACTTTAAACACACACTCCTCCTCCTCCTGTCACACTCTTCCTACACACACACTCCCTCTCTCACTACATACACCCACTTACTACACACACACCCTCTCTCACTACATACACCCACCTTTCCATGTGACAGGTATAAGGTCCACAATACCCGTGTCCTCTGGTGATGAAAAAAACTCTCTCTCTCTCTCTCTCTCTCTCTCTCTCTCTCTCTCTCTCTCTCTCTCTCTCCGTGGAGCTTGGCAGGTTGATAACGTCTCGTCTGTTTATCTGTCTATCCATCAGTACATAATTCTGAGAGAGAGAGAGAGAGAGAGAGAGAGAGAGAGAGAGAGAGAGAGAGAGAGAGAGAGAGAGAGAGCAACCAATAACGCAAGAGAATAGAGTGGAACTGAGAAACAAAACTGCTAATCCTTTAAGTGCTCAGGTGAACGAATCTGCTTCAGCCAGGTGACAGTGAGAGTGAAAGTGAGTGTGAAAGTGAGTGAAAATGAGAGTGAGGGTGAGAGTGACGTAAGCTGGTGGAAATGATAGTGAGGCTGAGTGTGAGAGATGACATGAGAAGTGAACAGGTGAGCGAGGGATGAGGATGAAAGCAACAAAAGATAGTGAAAGTGAGTGAAAGCGATGAGTGAGGGTGAGAATGATAGAGGTCAGGGTGGCAGGGCCTGCTGGGAGTGGAGGAATGGGGTGTGAGTACAATGAGGGTGAGGGGCGGGGATGAGAGTGAGGGTGGGAGTTAGGGTGGCAGAATGAGAGTGAGGGGTGAAGATAGGATGGGTTGCTGAAAGTGGAAGGGTGAGAGTGACTTAAGCGAGAATGAAGGGTGAAGATGACCTGCAGAGAGTGAAAGTGAGATAGAGAGTGAGGGGACGATGAGAGAGAGGCTGTGATTTCAGGGAGAGCCTGAAGTGAAAGAGTCTTGTGATAGTGTGGGGTGATGGTGACAGTGATAGAGCCTGGTGAAAGGGAGGACGATGGTGTGCAGTGAGAGCATGTGTGTTGTGAAAGTGTGTAGTGACAGCTAGGAGTGTTTCGTGAGAAGAGAGTGTGTGTAGTGAGAGTGTAGCGTTGTCAAAAGTGTGTGTGTGTAGTTAGAGCAGTGAGTGTGCATTGTGAGGGCAGGAAGTGAGAAGTGGGAGCAGGAAGTATGTACTGAGAGTGTGTATTGAGACTGTGCAGCGATGGTATGGGGGGAGTGTGGAATGAGAGAAGTGAGTGTGTAGTGACAGCAGGGGGGGGTGTAGTGAGAGCAGGGGGGGGGTGAGTGTGTAGAGAGTGCAGGGGGGAGTGTGTAGCGAAAGCAGTGGGGGGAGTGTGTAGTGAGAGCATGGGGGAGTGTGTAGTGAGAGCAGGGGGGAGTGTGTAGAGAGAGCAGGGGGGGTGGGGGGAGTGTGTAGTGAGAGGAGATTATCAGATCATAGGATTAAGCGTGTAATGCTTGATCATATTGATTGAACACTGCACACGGCGGCAAAAGTGTGCACAGGTGTAATGGTGTTGGCTGGTGCGATGGTGTGCGGCTGGTGGTGTGGTGGTGGTGTGATGATGGTGTGGTGGTGGTGTGATGGTGGTGTGGTGGTGGGCTGGTGGTGTGGTGATGGTGTAGTGGTGTGATGATGGAGTGGTGGTGGTGGTGTGGTGGTGGGCTGGTGGTGTGGTGGTGGTTTGGTGATGGTGTGTTGGTGTGGTGATGGTATTTGGAGTGATGGTGTACCGTTTGTGTTATGATGGTGGTGGAGTGGTATGATGATCATGCGCTGGTGTGACGGTGGTGTGATGGTGTTGCGATGAAGGCATTATGTTGGTGTGACAGTGGTGCAGTGGTGTGCTGAGTGTTATGCTCGTATGATGGTGGTGCAGTGGTGTGATGGTGGTGTTATTTTTGGTGTTATGGCGTAGTGGTGTGATACTGTTGTAGTGATATAATGGTGCTGAAGTAGTGTAATGACGGTGTAGTGGAGTGGTAATGGTGCTGTGCTGGTGTACTTCCTGTAATAATGACGTGATGCATCAGTGTGGTAGCGAGGTGGTGTTGTGGTGGTGCCCTGTTGGTACTGATGATACAATAGTGGTAATGATGCTAAAAAGGCGTTGTGGTGTTGTGGCCGTGTGGCAGTGATGTGGTGGTGCTATGGCGTTCTAGTGTAGTGGTGTTGAGGAGGTATACTATTGTGTAGGTGCAGTAGTGCCTTGTTTGGCAATGGTATTGTAGTGCTGGTAATGAAGTGGTGTCGTGCTTGTGTTCTTCTGGTATTAAAATGACGTAGAGGTGCTGTGATGCTGTTGTAGCAATGTAGTGGTGATACAGCAGTGGTGGTGTAGTGTGGTATGCTAAGCTAGTGGTGTTATAAAGTGGTGTGACGTTCTGAGGGTAATGTGTTGCTGCATGTAGCGATGATGATGTGCTGGTGTAGCGGCTGATGCTGTAGTGGTACTGTGTTGGTGTAGTAAGGTAGGTGTGTGAAAGACTATGTGGCAGGTGTGCGAGGCAAGGATGGGGTGGTGAGCGGGGGTGTAGTGACGCAGGTATAATGAGGCAGGTATCGGGTAGTATGCGACGGTGTGTGAGGTATGTATGTAGTGAAGCAGGTGTCTGAGGCAGATGGGTTGCAAGACAGGTAAATAGCGACGCAGGTATGTAGTGAGGCAGGTGTGCATTATGGAAGGTGTACAGTGAGGCAGGTGTGCATTATGGAAGGTGTACAGTGAGGCAGGTGTGTAATAAGGCATGTACGTAGTAAGGCATGTGTGTTGTGAGGCAGGTATGTAGTGAGGCAGGTATGTAGTGAGGCAGGTATGTAGTGAGGCAGGTGTGTAGTGAGGCAGGTATGTTGTGAGGCAGGTGTGTAGTGAGACAAGTGTGTAGTGAGGCAGGTATCGGGTAGTGAGCGAGGGTGTCACTCAGACAGGTACCACCACATTGACACCTGCTATCTCTCACCGCCTCCCCTCACACCCCCTCTCTCTCCCCTTCCCCTCACACCCTTCCCTCTCCCCTCCCGTTATTCTCCTTCCCTTCATTTCTCCTCTCTTCCCTCTACATCCCTTCCTCTCCCCTCGTCACAACTCACACCCCTCCGTCTACCCTCCACCACACTACTTCCCTCCTTCTATCTTCCCCTCACAAACTTCCCTCTTTCCTCATACCCTTCCATCTCCCTTCTTTCTACCCCTTCCCTTCCTCTCCCCTCTCTTCCCCTCAAATTCTTCCTTCGCCCTTCATACTCTTCCCTCTCCTCTCTCCTTGCACCTCTTCCCTCCTTTTCCCTATCTTCCTCTACCAAGTTTCCCTCTTTCCTTCCGCGGCAAGGGAGGTTAGCAGGGGAAGTTGGCAGGGTGTTGGCAGGGGAATCGGAAGAGAGTGACAGATTGTTGGCAGGGAAACTGGCAAGTGATGGCAGGGCGTTTACAGGGGAGGTTGGCAGGGCGTTTGCAGGGGAGATTGGAAGGGCATTTGCAGGGGAGATTGGCATGGCGTTAGCAAGGGAGGTTGGGAGGGTGTTTGCAGGGGAGGTTGGCAGGGCGTTTGCAGGGGAGGTTGGCAGGGCGTTTGCAGGGGAGGTTGGCAGGGTGTTGGAAGGGAGGTTGGCAGGGTGCTGACAGGGGAACTAGCAAGGGGTGGCAGGGAAATAACACTTCTGCCGGGGTCTAAAACCGTCCAGTAACCAGAGGGCCATTACACATCATTTGCATACGTATTAATCACCTCCAGTTGCTCTCCCTATTATGCTGGGGGGGGGGGACAACGAAACAAAAAAATAAAAACAAAAATATACGAGAGAAGACAAAATGAGAGACACTGAGAGCTGTGAGGAACTGAAAGACAGCAATAAGGTAAGGACATGAGACAAAGATGGAAGTATAGAATGGAAATACAGACAGGAAAGGAAGGAAGTGGAAAGACAGATAAGAACAAAATAGAAGTACAAGAAGAGGAAAGGCGAGGAAAGGAAAGACAGAGATAGGGAAGTAATACAAACATACTGAACAAGAGAGAGAGAGAGAGAGAGAGTTACAAATCTACCATGAATCCCACACAACCAAACAATCTGGAATCACATCGAACCTGACCGAAAAGCAAGCAATTCTCAGCATTCCCAGTCCCTAGTCAGTCCAAGGCTCCTACGACTCACTCCCAGCTGAACAAAATCGTCTGGCTTTAGCTGAGATTGGAATACTATACTCCCTTCACCTAAACTTGGCCCAGATATTTTTTGCCAATTTGCAGCTTTTTCACGTAGCCCAGCGGCAGAACAAGGCAATACTGCGGCTCTACATCCACCCTATAGCACTTCTTCGTGACTAGCAGCATAGCCTTATCTTCATCTACAGGTACATCTCCTCTACATCCTCTCCATAGCACTTCTTCGTGACCAGCGGCAGATTCTAGTCTTAATCTATATGCACAACTCAGCATTCAAGATGGAGAGATGGCAATTTTAGACCAAGTTAATGTGAAAAGGGTATAATAGAGTTGCGCCGACGATGCGAAGGTTAATTGCTCGCTCAGACGGACCCTGTTTCTGGAATGAGCGATAACCAAGCAGTGGGAGGGAGACAGCGGGGAGGGAGATTAGTGGGGAGCAAGAATCGGGGAGAGAGGGGGATTAGGCGGAGGGAGATGGAATTAGGTGTGTGTGTGTGTGTGTGTGTGTGTGTGTGTGTGTGTGTGTGTGTGTGTGTGTGTGTGTGTGTGTGTGTGTGTGTGTGTGTGTGTGTGTGTGTGTGTGTGTGTTGTGATGGTGCTGTGCTGGTGACGATGAAAATGATGATGATGATGATAATGATAATGATGAAGATGATGATAATGATAATGATGATGATGATGATAAAAATGATGATGATGATGATGATAAAAACGATGATGATGATGATGGTAAACATGGGTGAATCTGACTGATCTGCCCAGCGTTTAAACTCCCCTCTTGCTCTTCCTCATCTTCATTTCTCTACTCTTCTTGCGTCTCCTTTATATCAGAGTTAATTTTTCCATATAACTTCATCCTTTTCCTTCAGATTTCTCCTGCTCCTCCTCGACATCCACATCCTTCTCTCTCTCTCTCTCTCTCACACACACACACACACACACACACACACACACATACACACATTCAAAATTCCTTCATCATTGTCCTGTGCTTCCTCCTACTTCTCCTCGATAACCACATCCTTCTTCAATTCCTCTCTCTCTCTCTCTCTCTCTCTCTCTCTCTTAGCTACGGCGGTGAATCGATCCTAAGTCTGCTTTATGAATCTCTGCTCAGGACCAAGACTTCACTTTGTCCCTTCGTCAGCTGTTTGTCTTAGCGGTGCGTTAATTAATGAGGATGATGCGGCCTGAGAGAGAGAGAGAGAGAGAGAGAGAGAGAGAGAGAGAGAGAGAGAGAGAATGATGGTGACGGTACTGATGATGATGATGATAATGATGATGATAACTGATGATGGCATTCCGGTAAACACGGCCGAGTTAGCACCAAATATTTGCTGGTACGGGCCACTGCGGACAGAAATTCTGCATCACAGTTACTAAACCATACAAGTGGCCTCACTGGACGCGGGCGGGTGCGGACGAGAACATCTGTGGGTGAGAGTGAAGCTGAATTCCCTAAGACATACAAAATAAAACGGGAAATCAGTACATCAGTAAATTAATTATTTAAATACAAGATGTGAAGCTCAGCCAAAGTAAAGCCAAACAGGAGCCGTGCCGAAGTGAAGCAAAACCAAGCCGAGCCGACCGAAGTGGAGCCGAGCCGAAACCGCCAGAGGAGTTGTAAACAAAGCCCGAAACTTGGCACTTGCGAAGACAAAGATACATGGGGAGGGCAGACGCGGGACTCCATTAGCGGGGAAGGGGGCGGGGGTGGAGGGGGGTGTCTGCAGCAGTCAGCGGTGTTAGTAGTAGCAGAAACAACGCTAAGCAGGCGGTCAGCAGAGGTACAGTTGGTCTGCTTTCATCTGACGGAACAGTACCACTCTCACGTGGTGGCTTCATGGAATTTGGTGAGCCGTAGTTCTGATGCAGGAATGAGTCTCTTTGGTTACTAGTAAAATTTATCCTTCAATCTGACTACACTTTACCATCAACTGGGCTGAATGAGGTTGAAGATATTTGTCTGGTTAGAGTAAACGCACTGTATTAGAATCAGCGGTTAATAATGGGCTAGAATCGGCACTGCTGAGTTAGTAGTTGAGTTTGAAGTGATAGGAGTTAGTGTTAGCAGTGTTAGAGAGAGACAGTACTATCTCCAAAAAACATATCCTGTCCACTTAAACCTGGCCTAAAGTTGTCATCTCCCCATCTAGTATGCTGCAGCGCAACAAGGGATTAACACTAAAATATGGTGCCCGTCATGGAAAATCATTGTGGGAGGAATACTGAGCGCTTGTAGTACCTTGTTCCACTACTAAGCTACGGGAGATAAGCTGGAAAGGGACGCAAATCTCAGCCAGGTTAAGGTAGGCGAACTTCAGTGTAACTTAAAGCGCAGTTCTAATCGCCATCATACAAGGTGTCTATTGGCAGAGTATTAGAGTTTGAGAGACGACCGTGCACAATGATCAAGAGTTTCAATCTTTAACAGGTGACTTTTTCTTCTTCCCTAATCACGTAGAACGCTGCCATGGGAGTAGATTAGTCTCCTACGATTAAATGTTCTGGATTACGGTAGCCTAATCTCGGGCCTCAGCGATGCGAAGGGGCTAGGATGAGACTGGCTATTAACGTTTCATCTTAAAACTGTCTCTGTGCAGTAGGAAACGGGAGGTGTACAAGTGGGTTGTCCAAGGTGTGGTAGTGTTTGATATGTGTGAGGTATGGCACTGTGACGTGTGTGTGTGTGTGTGTGTGTGTGTGTGTGTGTGTGTGTGTGTGTGTGTGTGTGTGTGTGTGTGTGTGTGTGTGTGTGTGTGTGTGTGTGTGTGTGTGTGTGTGTGTGTGTGTGTGTGTGTGTGTGTGTGTGTGTGTGTGTGTGTGTGTGTGTGTGTTACTCAATACATCACCAATCCCCGACAGGAGAGGCCATACCCCAACAAAAGATACCTTCAAACCCCAACAGAACAGCTATTAACAGATACAAAAAAACTCAAAACCCAGACAAGACAGCAACCCCAAGAGAACACAAACCCCAATAACCAAGAAGACAGGATACACTGCAACAAATTATACCCCCAGGAGAGAACATACCCCAAAATAACCCAGCAGAATATACTCCAAAAACCCCAACAAGACAGCTAACCCAACAGAATATTAACCTCTAAACCCCGACAGGACACGACAGGGACAGGACATGAGGAGAGAGCGCGACGGACAGGACAGACAGCCGTGGCAGAGGTGGGGGGAAGGCTGTGAGTAAGGCGGCGGGCAACAAGACATGGGACCTGTAAGAAGCGGGTAACTTTTGCGGGGAGGCGGGAGCAAGTTTGGGGAGAAGGCAAGTAACATGAGATGGGTGGTGGGGAGGAAGGATGGAGTGGGGGAAATGGGGGGAGAAGGGGAAAGGAGGAATAGTAAGGCTGATGGAAGGAGATGGGGAAGCGTATGAGGAGTCGGGGAGAGGGAAGAATTTGGGAAAGGGAGGGGGAAAGGGAGAAAAGGTGAGAGGAAAAGGAAGGGTGGAAAAGGGGAATAGGGGAGGGGAAAAGGGGAGAGGAAAGGAGGGTGGGAGTGGAGTGCAGGACGTGGACGAAAAAGAAGGGGAAATTGGACGGGGTGTGGGGTGAGCATGGAAGAGTGAGAGGGGCAAAGGAGGGTTGCATAGATGTGGAGGAGAACGAAAAGGAAAAGACTGGAGAGAAAGGGAAAAAGCATGGGAGAAAAGAGGACAAAAAAAGAAACAGAGGCGGGAAGGGCGAGGAGAAAAGAGGGAGGTGGGGCGAGGAGTGAAAAGGGGAAAGGTTGAGTGGAGAGGGAGAAAAGGAAGGGGGAAAAAATAAAGACTGGGATAAGTAAGAAAAGATGAGAGAGTGGGGAGAAGAAACGGAGGAGAGGGGAATGGGAAGATTGGGCTGGGAAGGGGGGATAGGGCTGAGTGGAGGGCAGAAGAAGGGAGGGGAGGAAGAAAGTGCAGAAGGGAAGCAAAAGAGGAGAATGGGGGGAGAAGGGAAGAAAAGTGGGGAAGAGAAACTACAAAGGAAGAGTAAAGTAGGAGACAGAGAGTGTATGGATGAAAAAAAAAAAAGAGGAGGTAGGGAGAGGAGAGGGATGAAGGGAGGAGAGGGAGAAGATTGAGGAGAAGGAGACTGGAAGGACAGTGGAAGGGAAACAAGAAGGGGAAAGGGAGGGGAAAGAAAGGTGTGAAGGGGGATGAGAAGAAAAGTTGACGGGGGAGCAAAGTGAGGGAAGCAGGGGAGAGGAAGGGTAGTATGGGAAAGCTGATGATGGAGAGAGAGAGAGAGAGAGAGAGAGAGAGAGAGAGAGAGAGAGAGATGGGGAGGAGGGGGCGGTGGCAAGCAGGAAAAGGCGAAAGAAAACGGGAATCAAGTCCAGCGGCGGCAGGAGTAACTAAAGAGAGTGGCCAGTCAACACCATCCCACCACCTTGAAGTATACACCCTAAGCGGCGTAATTTTCACCCAGGGGTTGTGCTGGCGTCGGGGTTATTAATCTCTATTTATACTTACGACCTTAATAAATTCACAACAATATGGTATAAGAGAATTTAGCTGTGCGTGGGGGAGTAGTGGGGGTGGGGTCGAGAAAAGTAAGGGAGAGAGAGGGGGTATTTTTCTTCTGCCTCTGATGTACTCGACTCCAGACCTCTTAAGAGTTGGGGTCTAAAGTGTAAATGCGGGATATTAAGTTGTATTTTTACCGGGTCGTGTGTCTGTCTGGTGCTGGTGGGTGGGTGAGAGATGAAGGTGGTTGGGGGTGAGGAGAGGGGAGGGGGTTTGGGAAGGGGCAGGGGTTAGAGAAATGTGTGTGTGTGTGTGTGTGTGTGTGTGTGTGTGTGTGTGTGTGTGTGTGTGATGAAGCGACGAAGAGACAGAGGATGGGCAAGGAGGTGGGAAGAGAGGTGAGAAAGAGGTAAGGAAAGGTAAGGAGAGAGATAAGGAGTCTGTGGGCTAAGGTGGGTGTTAGGGATGCTGGTGAGAAATTAGGAGGTGTTAAACGGGTGAAGGATAGGGAGGGGAGGGGAAGGGAGTAGGGGAAGACGGGTGTGAGATGATAGGATGGGGAGGGAAGGGACGAGATTGTGAAGGTGGTGGCGAGTGTGTGGGATACTGGTGGGGAAAGGGGGAGGGGAGAGGCTTATGGGTGGGGAGGGTGTAAGCTGAAGGTGGGGAGTAAGAGGAACGGGACAGGGAGGAATGTGAGGGAAATAAGGGTAAGAAAAGGAATATTTTGGGGAGGAAAGTAAGACTGAGTGGGATGGTTTGGGGATGGGAAGGAAAAAAACGAAGAAAGAGTCAGGGATTTGGGAGGGGTGTGGGGGAAAGAGGGATGGATGATGGTCAGTGTGGATGGTGAGGAGTGTGAGGGATACTGATGAAGGTTGGGGGGGAGTGGGGAGGCTGAGAGGGAGGTAAAAGGGGAGCTGGAATGAGTATGGGGAGGGGGGGGTGAAAGATGCGTAAAAAATTGAGAGAAATAGAGAGTGGGAGAGGATGTGTGAGGTAGGAGGGAAATGGGTGTAAGTGAGGGATGGTTGGCATGAGGGATGAAGTGAGGTGAGGAATGGCCTCTGATGGACGGGGTGAATTGAGAGAGAGAGAGAGAGAGAGAGAGAGAGAGAGAGAGAGAGAGAGAGAGAGAGAGAGAGAGAGCAATGGAAAAGTAAGGTTAGCAAAGATAAAGAATACAAGAAAAGTCATATAAAAAACACACACACACACATCTGACGAACGGAAGCCAAGAAAACAGGTAAAGAAAAGCCAATTAAGCGAAGAAGGTAAAGAAAACAACGTAATGCAAACCAACAAAAAGTGCTACGGAAAAGTACACCATTATTAAGAAGGATAATAAATAAATAATAACAATAATAATAATAATAATAATAATAATAATAAAAGTTCTCTGGTATATACTGTACAACTTGAGCCGAAGATCGAGAAACAACTACCTTAACAGCACGTCAGATACAGAACAAAATCTCTCTCTCTCTCTCTCTTTCTCTCTCTCTCTCTCTCTCTCTGCCATGCCACTACACCAATACATCACCCGCCGATTTCCACGCCCGACACACCACCACAAAAACAAAGTCAGTCAAAACAAGGAAACAACAGACGGAACTGGGCAAGGAAACGGGAGATGGAGCCTGGGAAGAGTATATATTCAAGGGGAGAGGGAGGGGATCTTAACCCTTTCATTTCGGTGATTTATTTTTGTGTATTCCGTGCTTGCTACTACCTGACGGTTTTATTCAGGCTGTTGAAGAATGCGCTATCTTCCTTGACACGCCTCTACACATCTGAAAAAAAAAATCGTCTGTAGGTAGCAAGAATAAAATATACGTTTCCCTGATTCATGGGGTTAATCAATTTTTTAGGCAACTTTCGTGGCAGGTCATTTCTATCATCAACCATAGTGCTTCGCCTGTTATTTTATTTATCTATTTATTTATTTGGGTTGTGATGTGTTCCTGTACAATTCTGAGTGAGGCCAGATCGGACGAGATTAAAATATGATAGTTACTCCCCTTGCTTAGGTCAGTGAACACCCTTTAGAGACAGGGATGAAGAAGAAAACAAACTTAAATGTTACTAGAAAAAATAAAAAAATAAAACCAGGCAGAAAAAAGAAGGGCAACCAACAGTGTAATGTGAAATTTATCTCAAACAGTTTCTTCCGATTTCTGTGCATAATTAAACGATCTTATGCGCAACCTAAGCTTAAGCAAGTTTGAGAATATCACTCCTGGTGGAAGTGTACCTTTTTTACCAGTGGGGGAAGGGAGAGGAGGATGTGAGGAGAGACGTAGGAGGTGGGAGGATTGAGAGGGATGGGGAAGGTGAGGGGGAGCGTGGAATGTGCGGAAAGTGAGGGGTATGTTGGGAGGTGGGGGAGGTGAAGGGGTATGTGGGAGGAGGTGTAAGGGAAGGTACGTGGGGGATGTGGGACGTGGGGGGAATGTGGGGTGGGGCTTATGAGGGGAAGTAAGGGAGGGGAAGCAAGGGGAGAGGAGAGGCGGGCGGGGGGGAGGGAAGGGTGGGAGGTAGGGGAGGTGGGGGCGACTGCGGAACTAGCGAGCATTTTATTTTACATCCGTCACTGCTCGCGACACCGCTTCTAGCTCCCGAGCCGGCCGTTTGAATAAGCCATTTAACTCGATTTTCCACGCCATGAGTTGCAGGAGGAACGCTGCGTTGTGGACAGGCGCTGCTGGATTTATGGCCAAGGCGCCTGGGGGTCTCTCAGCCAGAAGAGTTTAGCCGCTTAGCCCGTTGCCGGCAAAGTAAGAACGGCCAAGTGGAGTGGGCTGAGTGGGGGTAGGGTTTGGCGGGGGTTTGGGGAGAGATGGAAGGCGTTAGTGGGGTAGAGTTGTGGAAGGGGGGTTGTAGAGGTCTTAGGGTTGGGGATTCTCTGGCTTGTGGGTTTTGGGGTTTGGGGTCTTTGGGTTGTGAGGTCTTAGGATTGTGAGGTTTTAGGGTTGTGGAGGGGGGTAGAGGGTCTTAGGGTTATGGAAGGTTTTAGGGTTGTAGAGGGGATCTCAGGGTTGTGGAGAGTCTTAGGGTTGTAGGGGGTCTTAGGGTAGCGGGGAGTTGTGGGAAGGGGTCTTACGGTTCTGGAGGGTTAAGGTTGTGGAGGGTCTTAGGGTTGTGGGGGTCTGGGTCTTAAGGTTGTAGGGGTCTAGATCTTAAGGTTGTGACGGGAGTCTTAGGGTTGTGGAGAGGGTCTTAGGGTTGTGGAGAGGGTCTTAGGGTTGTGGAGAGGGTCTTAGGGTTGTGGAGAGTGGTCTAAGGGTTGTGGAGAGGGTCTTACGGCTGAAGAGGAGGGGTCTTAGGGCAGAATTCCATTCCTAACGGATTGGGATGTTTTATAATGCATCTTTCCCAGTAGTTTATTCTTCATATTGCAACTTGCCATTCTCTTGTACCTCTTTCTAAGCTGTTCTTACTTTTTCATATTGCAGTCTAACATTCTCTTGTGTGGTTTATATCTTTTAAATATCAACGAAATTTACATCAACAACATAAACAAATTGTACAGGAGACTGAGGTGTAATGTGCTGAATAAATCGCTACGGAAACAGCATTACGAATTCACCCAAGCCACTCGTCGGGCAGCGAAGGAGTGAGGGAGTCTTGTGGACGGTAATACTCGCCCTGCTTTCTTCGTCTTGGCCTTCTTACCGTCTGGGATTTGAGTATTCTCCACTCAGGCCAGAAATACATCTCAAAAGGGTATCTGTGCCGACGAGAAAACACGTCCATCATCATATTAAACTTTACCTATATTCTGTTTACTTTAACTTGGCGTAGAGTTGCCACTTCTTCACCTATTTACTTTAATTTGTCATAGAGTTGCCGTTTCTTCACCTGTTCACTTTAACTGGGCTAAAGTTCCCATTTCTCCAACTTGCATGCTGAGCTACAACAAGAGATTAACAGAAAATTATGCTAGTCACGAATAAGTGCTACGGAAAGGAAATACACCTCGAGGGTATCTGGGATAAAGGGGAAACACGCCCATCATCATACCAAACACATCTATATGCTGTTCACTTGAAATGGGCATAAAGTTGTCATTTCTCCATTTGTTCGGCTTATAGTTGACTATTTCTCCAACTTCCATACTAAGCTACAACGACAGGTAACAACCACAATACGGTGCTAGTCATGAATAAGTGCTGTGGATAAGATACAGGACTGTAGTATTGTCATATTCGGCCGACTTATGATGAAAAAATAAGCTCCAAAAGGACGAAAATCTCCGCCAGGTAAAGGTATCCGAACCATAGGCCTTCCTAACCTCTTGATTCCCGTGACGACGTTTTCATTTTGTAACTGCTGCCTACAGACGATGTTAATATCCTCCCGGCGTCTGTTTTTGCCACTGTCGCTGGATACACACCTCAACAGGGATCCGGGGCACCTGGGAAAATGTTCATCACGTTAACCTGTGCTTTGGGATTCCTGTCAGCCGACGTTTGTGTGTATCAATCAATCTGTGTATCTATCTATCTCTCTATCTATCTATCTATCTACAGCCAGACGACTTAATTCCGGAGGGCGAGGGGAGAAGCCAACAAAAAATCGCCTCCAGGCCCCTCTGATTTCTTCCATCAGGCACTCCTCCTTCCAATTCACACCATTATCTTTCAAATGCCACTTCCCTCAAAACCATGTCAAAGTGAAGTCGAACCGAATCAAACTGATGCCAAACCGAGCCAAAATGAAGCTAAGCCGAGTCAAAGTGAAGTCAAGCGGAGTCAGAATGAAGGCAAACAGTCAGGATAAAGCCAAGTCAAATGCCAAACAGAGACAAACGGAAGCAAAACCCAGTCAAAGTGCAGGCAAGCCGAGTCCAAATGCAGCCAAGCAGAGCCAAAGTGGTGCCAAGCAGAGTCAAGTTAAATCGGGAATTTATGTCAGTGTTTTAAAAATCAATCTACGAGACAATATGCCACTTCATGCAACACAAAATGGCCATCGAGAATTTGGATCGAAACTTCCATTCTCCTTTTAGCCTGTCCCCTCCTCAAAACCCCAACGCGCGACCCTCCATCGAGCTTTCATTACGCCTTCCTCTCGCATGCGGGCAACAGACGAACCTTCAAAAGCGGTGACAGAGGAGCACAAGAGAGAACCCTGAGTTTTTATGGCGGTGAGTGTGAAGGAGAGGAGGAAAGGGAAGGCAGTGAGGAGCCAAGGTCACTGGATTTCTTCATACAACCACGTGCACACTCACACGGGCACCTGAGGAAGCATATCACCGGGCACCACACCTGAACTGAATTAGTCTGAAAAAATTCGTTGTCCTTACTTATAGAGATTTTGGTCCTTTTTGTTCCAGGTTACTGTACGTAGCTCGAGGGTTACAAAAAAAAAAAAAAAAAAAAATACCACGGCTCCACATTCTCTCAACAGCATTTCAAGGCTGTCACCATAGTCAATCTGTTCTTACAAGTCGACACTTAAGATGGGGTGACGGCAATTTTAGACCAAGTCAGAGTAAAAAGAGTCCAATGGCCTCAACTGTACAAAAAAGTGCATAAACAGTTCTTCAGGGGGCAGCGATTCCATTATGTATTTCAATCTGACAAACTAAAGATGATGTTATTTAGCTCAGGGAAACGCCCCTCAATGCTGGGGAGAGAGGAAATAAATACAGTACTCGACGACACTGCTCAATATCCACTCAGCCTCCTCACCTCACAGTCCCTCATTCACTCAGCCTCCTCACCCTCTCAGTCCCTCACCACTCAACATCCTCACCCTCACACTCCCTCACCACTCAGCCTCCTCACCCTCACAGCCCCTCACGTTCTTTCCTCACCATCAATCCTGCTCCTCGTTGGCCCCGTCAGTATGTTCACGTTTTATATTTCGTCCTTTTTACCGCCAGATGTTTTTGTTCAGTTTATGAGAGACTCCCCTGCAGTGATAGGGTTAATTACTGTGGGACTCATACAGGTTTGGGGTCAATCTCTATCCACCCCCACTTATGACACCCGACTGCCCTACACTTATGACACCACCCCACCACACTTACGACACTAACCTACCACACTTTCGACACCCGACCAACCTACACTCAAGAAACTCCACCAGCCAACTTATGACACCCCATCACCCGACTTGTGACACCATCACCCTACAGTACACTTACACTCCATCACCCTACTTATGACACCATCACTCTACACTTAGACACCCCACCACCCCATAGTTACGACACACCACACCACACGTGCGACATTCCACCACCCTACTAACGACACCAACATTCCACCACTCCACACTTAACACCCCAGCGCCCTACTTAACGATACCCCACAACCCCACACTTAGGACAATCCACAACCCCAAACCATACCCCACACCAGAATTACCACTTTAACTCCGCCATCCATTCTCGTTTCGTGGAAACACAAACTGCGCACCACCTGATATTGGCGATTCCAAGAAGTGAGATGTGACACACCGTAACCCTCCTTGCTTTCCAGAACTGACGAAGCCACTTCACGAACAGCCTATGACTCCAAGCTATTAAGAAGGAATGCATGTGATAAACCCACATACACACACGAGAGCTGTATTCCATAACAGACCAATAAGTTCTCCGTACATGAGTCACCAAGAAGTAGGGAAAAAAAAAAAAAAAGGAAAAAGAAAAAGAAAGAAAAGAAAGAAAACACTGTATTGAATCGGCACCCCTAATCTCTAAGTCAGGTTTTCAAGCGAAGTAATTTATCTATCCAAGGCGAATTACGAGAAAAAAGACACTTAGGTATGGTGTGAAAAGATGAGGGTTTGAGATGCTTGGTGTACTGTTGTTGAGAGTAAGATGGTCGTTGTGTGAAAACTGTGACACGTGAGTATAAAGATGACAACTCTGAATTCTATGGCGTTAACAAGGAATCTTTTGCTTCAGTCAGAAATAAAAAGACCCATCAGAAGCCATGCATGCCACAGCCCCATCACGTAAATACTACACCGACTACATTGATGGACGCTGCAAGAAGTGAGTGGAAAAAACTGAAGCACTCTCAGCACTACTTTCATTTCATTTCCCACAGTTCGTTCACCTAAACTTGGCAGAGACTTAATATTTTGCAGCTTATTTTCCAAACGCGAACGACAGCAGAAGACAATAAGATCTTTCTACCCGTACATCCCTCCCATGACCCTTTCGTGGCTACCATCATATTCTAGTGTTAATTTCTTACTACAGCTCAATATTCAAGAAGGAAAGCACGAAATTTTAGGCCAAATTAGAGTGGACAGAGCACAGTTAACATCCGGACTCCGAACCATGCCTTGACGCTGCACATCCATTTATTAGTAAGTTCAAATAAAATGATCACCTTCTGCAGTCAGTGTTCGTCTTCCACTGACAATCCGCTCCCCGCATGAAGTGATCGCTGTCAATCACACTCCCTCAAATCAAACTCAAGCAAACACACACAAACACACAGATAAAGATAGACAGACATTTCCAAGCACCACCCCACCAGGCAACCCCACACATATCACAATGTTATATTAAGGTTAGGCGGTGGTCAAAGCCGAGGGATAGTCTTGCCCGGAATAAACAACCCAATTAGGTGTTTATTAAATTGCGCTTCCTACTTGCCGCCTCCTAAAGCAACATCATGGCCGGCCCTGGGATTCTGAATATTTGTAAAGGCGAAATTTATGGGACGAGGAGATTTTTTTTTTTTCCTGGTATGCCTCAGGATTTGGTGTTAATGCCCGCTCCACGAAGAAAACAAATCACAAAAATAAATCACACACACACACACACACACACACACACACACACACACACACACACACACACACACACACACACACACACACACACACACACACACACACACACACACACACACACACACACACACGAAAATACAGAGAATGAGTTACATGAAGTTACGCGGATATGCAGAACACACATACCTTAAAACTACAGTGAGGTTATTAGGCCTTGATGCTAACATGAAAGAGAGAGAGAGAGAGAGAGAGAGAGACTGTAACAAAGATCGTTTCTCTCTCTCTCTCTCTCTCTCTCTCTCTCAAACCCCCTCCCCTCCCCACACACCGTCCCACACGCCCGCTACTAATAGAGTAAATTAATATTCTTTATAGCAACCAATTACACCTTGCACTCAGCCCCCCGCGGTGCACGACAGAGCAGAATGGCCTGGATTCATTCACAGACCCTCAGGTGTAGTGGTAGTAGTATTATCACCTTGTACGTAATCCCTAACACCTGTAGCACCAAATAAGCAGGTGTGAGGCAGTACTGTTATTTCGCCTTAAGTATATTTGGGGGAAATTGAGAGGGTATTATATTCTTAAACAGTTTTTTGAGGAGGACTGTGGTAATATCTTGAGTATAGTTTGGATTTCAATAGGTGTGCGGGACTTTAATTTCACCATATGTGTATTTTGGACTTAAGAAGGTATTATATTTTTGGACAGGTGTTGGGGAGTACTGTAATTTCAACTTCTCTCCTTTCAACCATCCAGCTCACATGCTTCAGTCCTCCCATTCTCCATTATTATCCATTATTTTCCAGTTCCTTTCCTATCAGTCTCCAGTCATTTATCTCTTCCCCATTCCTCCCCTCCTCCCCATCCACCTACTCCCTCTCTCCTCTACCTCACAGCATTACTACCTTCCTTCAGGGACAACCACTTCATTTACAGTCATCCTCCCTCTCTTTTCCACTTCGTCATCATCCCTCTCGTCTTCTCCTCTTACTTCTCTCCTCCCTTTCTTCTTCTCTTACTCCTTTCCTCCTTCTCCTCTTACTCCTATTTTCTTCCTTTACTCTCTTCATTTTCAGTTCCCTTTTATCCCTAGATCATGTTCCTACTCATCCTTTCCCTCATCCAGAGTGGACTGAGAGGAGACGAGAAAAGAGAAAATGAAAGGAATGGAAATGGAAAGCGAAAGAAGTCGAAAATAAAACAAGACAGGGACAGAAACGAAACAAAAAGGTACAAACACACACACACACACACACACACACACACACACACACACAGAGCTCTCTCCAATCACCCACAACAACAATACACACCCTCCCTCCCCGCACCCACCTCCTGCACCATCCCAAAGAGAGAATAACACCAGATTTTACCCCGCTAAGCGCTTCTAATTTCCGTATCTCAGGTGCTCCGTGTGGCAGAAGGTGTAGAGGTGTATCGCCAGGTGTATCGCCGTAGCTAAAACATCCTGGGGCGATTGTGTTTCCCTCGCGATTCGATTCCCGACCGCTAATAAAAAATCCACCTCCTTTTACCAAACGCGTCGGGAAACTTTACAACAATGGGCGTTCCGGGGAGGGGAGGGGGGGAAATAATATTGTAATACGGTTTTTCTTTAGCCTCCCCTCGCAGACACTCGGAGAAAATGGGGGTAGCGCTTAAGGCTCGTACTTATAAAAGAATCTTGCCAATTCTTTTTACGATGAACGAATTTTGATAACACTTAACTCTCGCCCCAAATCGTTTCGTTTCTCGTAGTTTCTCTCTCTAATACTCCCTCTATGTTGATCGCGAAATGTCTGGTAGCTGAGAGACTGAAGACAACGAATGTACAAATAATCTCAAACACAATTACAGGCCTGGGAGCGTTTACAAATAAGGGACCCCCAAGTTTGGTGTGAGAGAGAGGAGTAAAACGGGAGAAAGAGAGTGTTAAGTTTTGTGGTATAATTAATGGGGTATTATACCGGAGGGGAGGTGAATGAGGCTCTCCCACACCGGGCAAAACCACCGCTAATTGAGCTCGGCACCGACACAACTTCACACCACACAGAGGGCCGATCTCCACGCAATTGTCTGGGTTCAGTTGAGTTTACCCTGTAGATTATTACGTTTTCTTTTTCCTTGATACAGCTTTGTAATTTGGAGCTTACTATTGCTTTTACGTCTAGCTGATTTTACCATTTAGAAAATTACGCTTTCTTCCTTCACACACCTTTGTACTGCACTCCTCATTATATTATTATTATTATTATTATTATTTTCGATTCTACTCGGTGACTCTATTCTTGTGTGTTATTTATGCAATCCCTGTCGACATGAAAAATATATATGAAGCAAAAATGCAGGATATTAATGGGTAGTCTGGAAAATAATTCGCTAAGGAACAGGTGCTAGGGAGCCTCCTAACCCGACGAGAACAGAGGCGTAACTCTCTCAAGGTCTGGCCAGGACAATTTTGGAGTCTATTCCAGGTAACGCCAGGTGATTGTATTCAACTGAGAGTAAGTCGCTCATGCCTCGGTGTTAAGACTGGTATTATTAAACCTTCACTGGTCGGGATGACTCTTTGTAATCTTATTCAACTAACGTTTGGTAATTTTATTCAGCTCAGAGTGCGTCATGGGAGCCTGGGAATGTTAGTCTGTCCCCACGTAATGTTTACAGTTAAAGTCCTGTGTAATGAGGTGGACGAGAAACATCATTTTTTACGGAGAAATGGAGATCAACATATAAAAATTCACATGTTTCTTTAATCTTGTATTTTTACCCTTCAGACTGAGTGCTTTTGTATTCTGTTCTACCAGACGATTTTATGCAGCTGTATGAAGGCCACGTGTATCGAGAAATTTTACCCCTTCAACCAGATGACATTTTTTCCAGTATTTATGCTACTTAAAGACGATTTCATTCAGCTTTTCGGTACGCCTCTTGTAGTGAAGGGGTGAGAGAAGACCATAACTTAACGCCTCCAGTTCGAAGAGTTTCTCCGGAACTGAAAAAAATCGCTTAGAGATAGCAGGGGTACGCCGTGTGTGTGTGTGTGTGTGTGTGTGTGTGTGTGTGTGTGTGTGTGTGTGTGTGTGTGTGTGTGTGTGTGTGTGTGTGTGTGTGTGTGTGTGTGTGTGTGTGTGTGAGAGAGAGAGAGAGAGAGAGAGAGAGTGGCGAGACAGACAGAGAGACAGAGATTGGAGACACAGACAGACACAAACAGAGAATTAAAGAAAGAAAGTGAGAGAGAGAAAGGAAGCCAACCAGCCGCACGCATCCCACTAATTGCTGGATAAAAGCCGGCTTACGCTCCCTGATATATTGTTCATAGTTCCTTTGTAAATTTGCGAGAACTTAATGCACAAAAGGACGTGGGTAATACAGCGATCTCGAGGGGGTTAGCGCAAAATTCTGGCGCTGGGCAGGTGTGTGGTGGAGGATATACTACTGCAGGTCTGCCTGATATAACGAAAAGATAAGAGAATAAATGTATATATAACGAATGATAAAGGAGGAGGACTGGAGTTATAGTGAAAGGAAATGGAGAATAAGTGTAGATATAATGAAGATAAAGGAGAATAACTAGGGGATATACGATTGCGCTCCTGACTAATATAATGATAGATAATGGAGGATAATTGCAGATATAACGAGGATAAAGAAAAAACGTAGATAAAACGAAGATAAAGAAGAATAAATGTAGATATAACCAAGATCAAGGAAATTTAATCAAGCATGGAATGAGTGAAAAGATGATACTGGAAAGATAACGAAAGATAAACCAAAATAAAGTAAGGAGTGGCTGGAAATATGACTGTGTTCGTCGCAACTGCAAAGGTAACGAAAATAAAGGAGAATTATTGTTGATATAACGAAAGATGAAGAAAACTATTATTACGCAAGGTGTGAGGGAAACTATGATTAGTGTTCGTCGCTACTGAAGAGATGACGAAAATAAAGAAAAATAAATGTAGATATAACGAATGATAAAGGAGAGTAACTGCAGATATAACAAAGGTAAAGGAAAATAAGTAAAGAGTGAAAATCCTCCCCCCCCATCCTCGATCTCCCTATCCGTATTTCAGTCCCCATGTCTCCAACCCACGGAACCAGGAGACATCTTTCAAAAAACTATATAACTTCATTTTTTTCCGTCTCTCTCTTAGTTCCGTATCCCTCTATTCCCCTCTTTCTCGGTCTTCCCCTCCTGACCCCACAATAACCCCATCTCTAACCTCGGAATCAGAAAATGCATCACAGTACAATCCCCTTCCTCATTCCTCTCTCTCTTCCTCTTCCACCTCTGTATCTCCCTCCGTTCCCGGTCTCCCTCTCCTCATTTCACAATCACTCTTTCTGTAACACCGTAAGTGGATGGTTTAAATTACCTTTCTTCTTTTTTTAGTCTCTTTCTCAGTTCTATATTTCACACACCTTCTCGCTGTCTGTCTCCCTCCCCCAACTTCACAACCTCCTTTTCTGTACCTCAGCACGAAACACGAACTTTTTTTTTACACACCAACACTACCAACAACAGCAGCAACAGCAATAACACCACCACCACCACTAACAACAACAACAACAACAACAACAACAACAAAGACATGGCTAATCTTCCCGTGCACTGTCACTCGTCGCGTATGAGGCAACGTTTTGGTTTTATCATTTAGTGCTCACGTGAAAATAACAACACTTCACTTTGGGGAATTAATGGCGCCTGACTGCACTGGGTGAGGCTGGAGGTGAGGGGTGAGGTGTGGGAGGGAGAGAAGAGGTAGAGGGAGAGGTGTGGGAGGGAGAGAAGATGTTGAGGGAGAGGTGTGGGAGGGAGACGTGTGAAAGGAAGAGGCAGAGAGAGAGGTGTGGATGAAGAAGAAAGGTGTGCGAGGAAGCTAATTAACAGGTAGAGGGAGAGGTGTTACAGGGAAAGAAGCAGAAGGAGAGGTGAGTGGGAGACGTGCAAGAGGAAGAGAAAAGGAAGAGGTGTCAGAAGGAGGGAAGAAGTAGGGCAAGAGGTGTGAGAGAGGTGTGAAAGATATGAGATTGAGAGAAGAGGTCGAGAGGGAGGTGTGAGAGGAAGATATGAAAGGGTCAGAAAATAATGAGAGAGAGAGAGAGAGAGAGAGAGAGAGAGGAAAGTTGTGTGACAGAGAGAATACAGGTGAGGTGGGAGGGAAATGTGAGGGAGAGGAAAAAGTGGATGGGAGATGTGAGGGAGAGGAACAGGTGTGTGAACAAGGTGTGTGAGGCAGGTGTGAAAGGCAACCTAAATACAAGCAGAAAGAAGAGAAAATAAGAGGAAAGAAAAGACAAATTAACAGAAAAACTAGAAAAAGAAAAGAATGGAAAAACAAATCACAGAACGTAAATAACAATACTATTTAATGGGGGAAAGTCAGGGTAACTCTTGCCAACAGGTGACCTCTTTACTTCAATCTTTACAAGGACCAACATGTGGGCCAGGCTGAAATGAATGAACTAGAGTACAACTTAAAATCATCTTGGGAGGTGGGGTTATACTTATGAAAACAGTGCACTTACGATGTTATTAAGTGCAGGAAAGATGTATTAATACCGAGCACCATATTTTTCCTTAAAGCTCTGGATCTTTTACACCGCACAACTTCATCATGGACGTAAGTGGCGCTATACTTTCGATGGAGGTCATACACTTAAGACACGAGGACCAAGTGTGGCAAAAAGTGCACTTAGAAGGGGATGAAGTGTTAGAGGGAGAAGTAGGCATGAGGGAATGAAGTGTTAGCAGCAGAACTTACCACCACGAGGGAATAAAGTGTTAGGAGCAGAACTTAGCACAAAGGGATGAAGTGTTAGCGGGAAAACTTAGCACCCCGAGCGATGACGTGCGGCCACAACTGCACTTAAGGCAGGTAATGTTTAGTGGGCGAACCTGAGGGCCGATCTAAGCTGTAATTTTGACCTCATTGGCAGTAAAGTTGAGAAGCTTTTAACCTTTTTCACTGCTATGGCGCCTTTTTTAACCCTCTCTAGTTCAGGACAACTCTGGAGCTCTATTTCGGCTGACCGCAAACGATATTATTCAGGTGACGAAGTACACGAACCTGATTGAGTCAATATTAACGCCAAACAATTTTACGTCAGATGATAGAGACAAAGAGAAAGAGAGAATAGGAGCCTGAGAGTGTTAATACATGAACCATTAACCCTCTGATGCTAGGGATAACTCTGGTAATATTTTCATACTAAAGAAAAGCATTTTCATTCAACGGAGAGTGAGCCATAGGAAGCTTAGTGTGTTATTCAGACGTGGGAAGACCTACTATACTGGGAGGATTAGAGGCAATTTCCAATCACCCCTTTACTTTAATGTCTCCTCTAAGCTGCGTAAAAAAATCCGGTAATGGCAACAATAAACAAAAATAAGATACAGTGCATAAAAATCGTCTGGAGGTTATATGGATAAAACAGAATGATCGTCCCGGGCATCAAGGGGCTGGAATCTCGTGGCCGCCAGAGCATTAAGGTGTCAGACGGAACAAAAACTCCGGGCCCAGCGGCGTCATGCGCAGCGCCGCCCACTTAGCATTCTACTTGAGGCGCTGCTGGAGGGGGGGGGGGGGGGGCGAAGCGGGGCACACAGGGTAATAAACTAAACAATGGCAGGTTTTTCCAGTGGTTTGCAGTGGATTGTGAGAGTGCCACTCAAGGCCACACATGTGCACGCGCGCGCACAGACACACACACACACACACATATCTATCTATATCTATCTATCTATCTATCTATCTATAAACTATATATATATATATACCGGTATGCTAAATATGAATATGGACATAGTTTACATAAATAAAACACAAGAGATCATTAACATGCCGTGTTGATACAGCTGGTGGTAAAGAACTAGGGAGCCTCCACCGCCCACCAGAATACTGCCCGAGAGGTGTGTGGTGCAGCAAGAGTCCGCCATTTTGTCTGCACTACTCGCGTTAACCCACGGAATCAAATTACGTGCTTTTGAAACATTCATTCTTGCTACCTCCTGACGACTTTGTTGGATAAAGTCTCCATTATCCATTCCACATACTGATTTCTCTCCCTTGGGCAATTAAAACCGTCTTTGGGCAGCAGGAATAAGATTACCTTACGTCATTGGATCGGATGGATTTAAACCACTAAGAATGACGATGACCTTCTTACTGCATTCTTGTTACTACCGGGTGAGCGTCTTCATTTTTGGAAGGGGGTGGGGGGTACTCAAATCGGAATGATTAGATACAACCTTCAATAATCCTCAGACTACAAGAGGCTTTCCCTAGGCTGAATATAATCGTCTGGTGGTAGCAGGAGTGAAATACAAATAGGGTAATCATGATGAAGACGAGAACCACCTCAGAAGAAAAAGGAGGGGCAGAGGAAAGGTAAAGATCAAGGAGAAGCGTTGGCTAGGTGAAGTCCAGACAACAATTATTTTAACTTTTATCTTCCTCGTACAGTTCAGGTCAATACTCCATTTACACATGTAGGGTTCCGAATTTAAGGAGATATATTCCAACCCTCCTATATATTACTCTACTCCTTTTACTCTAACTTGGCCAAAATTGTCATCCTTTTGCAGCCCATTTTACATATCCCAGTGGCAGAAAAGGACAATGGTTTGGCTCTTCATCGTTTCCACTGCACTTCCCCATGACTAGCACCATAAATGTTCATCTCTTGTCACAGCACAGCAATCAAGAGGGAGGGGTGTCAGTTTTAGGCCAAGTTTGAGTGAAAGGAGTACAGTCAATTACCTCAATATCCCGGATGGTGATGGTTAATAATTTCTTTACGTGTGAAATTCTCCAACCTACATTACTAATACTTCTTTCACTTTAACCTGGCCCAAATTTGCCATCTCTCCGCCTTGAATGCTGAGTTGTAGAAATAGATTAACGTTAAAACAAAATGCTAGTCACGAAGAAGTGCGGAAGGTATATAGAGCCGTTGTAATATGTGAAATAAGTTGCAAAAGGTCGAAAAATCCGGGCCAGGTAAGGTAAATCTGAATGAATTATACAGTATGGAAAATGAGAGAGAGAGAGAGAGAGAGAGAGAGAGAGAGAGAAAACAGGACGCGAGACCACGAGGACGCGAAAACTCGAACAACCTCGCCAGTACACACGCAAAAAAGAAAAAAAAAATTGAGAGGAAAAAAAGAGAGAGAAAAGTGTGCAAGAGAAAAGCCCCCCCATGATTGAATTCTGGTCCTAGGATTGAGAAGAAATGTAGTGCCTGGCCATCACAGCCTTCTTTATTGCTTACACGTTGATCACACAATTTTTTATACTGTAAATCACCAACTCTCCTCTCCTCTCTCTCTCTCTCTCTCCTCTCTCTCTCTCTCTCTCTCTCCTAATTTCACCTACCTACCCGTTTTCTCCCTTCCTTCTCCTCTCTCTCCGCCCCTCCTCTTAGTCTTCCCCCCCTTTTTTCCCTCTCATTTATCTTTTTACTTCTCCCCACTTCTTTTTTTCCACCACTATCTCTCTTCGCTCTTGTCTCTCTCCTCCTTATCTACTTGCTTTTATTCTCTCTCTCTCTCTCTCTCTCTCTCTCCCCAGCATATGGGGTGGAGATGCAGGGGAGGAGGAAGAGAGGGTGGAGATGGAGGGGAGGGGAGGGAAGAGGAGGGAGGAGATGGAGGGCGAGGGGAGGGTGGGGTGGAGGTGATGGGGGAGGGGAGGGTGGAGATGGAGGTGAAGGGGGAGGGGAGGGTGGAGATGGAGGTCAAGGGGGAGGGGAGGGTGGGGTGGAGGTGATGGGGGAGGGGAGGGGGATGTGGAGGGGGGATTACATTTTACCATTGCAGGACAGGAAAAAAAAAAAACAAGAATATAGGCAAAATGTTTTCCCTCCGTCTGTCTTTCTATGTCCGTCTCTGTCGCACGCATATCCATTCCCTATTTTGCTTTTGTTTTGTTTTTTCTCTCTTTGGCTACGTCTGTCTGTCTGTCTGTCTGTCTGTGTCTCTGTCTGACTGTTGGATTCTGTTGCTTTCCATCAAACTACCATTTATTATTTTATTGTATTATTATTATTATTATTACTGTGGTTGTTGTTGTTCTTATGTGAGGAAGTGAAAGAGCCGGGGAGTAAGATAAAGGGTCACCTCAAGATCTCTCACAATTCCCTTGAACTTTTATTTATCATCGCCTGCTTCACACACCTGTCTCACACACACACATTCCTCACACCTGCCTCACACACACCTGCCTCACACACATACATTCCTCACACCTGCCTCAACACACCTGCATCACTTGCCTTACACACCTGCCTAGATTTAATGAAAACGGAGATGTTAGAATTAATGTTAAGCCTCTCACCCACATGATTCTCTCTCACTTTTTTTTTTTTTTTAGTTTACTCTTCCTTACTACCAGGTGATTTTATTCAGCTTAGGAGACTTCTTGAACTGAAGGGGTTTGATGTAGCATTAACTCTTTCAGTATGAGAGATTTCTTATGGGGAAGAACATATATTTTTTTTAGTAACATTTTTAGTAACAAGAGTATAATAAACTAATTCGTCATCACGGTAAATCAATTAACCACATGTTTGCTACACTGAATAATTTCGTATCTTTACTGACTGCACACACACACACACACACACACACACACACACACACACACACACACACACACACACACACACACACACACACACACACTTTACCAAAGAAAGAGATCCTCCTACAACGTACGTAAAAAAAAAAAAAAAAAAAAAAAAAAAAAAAGCCCAACAGAAATGCGCCGCGCCGATGCCATACATGATATAAGGTGTAGCAGTAAAATAAAAAGAGTGCTCAAATGGAGAAGAGGGAATACTGATGGTTAGCCTCATCTTTCGCAGACTAAATAACATCGTAACCAAGTGCAACTACCTGTCGTAAGCGTAACACAGGCCCCAAAGACCCTGTAAGTTGTGCTAATAAATCTACACGAGTTGAGGGTCTTACAAAATGTCGTCGTAAATGGAAAAACTATTACAATTCGACCACATCTGATATGAAAGTGACAACCAACCACACAGATATAAAAGGCTGCATTCTAGGTGACAGCGAGGCCTTAGTGCTGGATCGGGACGCCTTCACGCGGTGGCACCGATATAAATGGGCAAGTCCGCTTCCCTACTATATAAACCTCCCTCAACTTCCTCCTTATCTCCTGAAAGGGGGATGGTGACTATATGAATGGAACAACTTCAGCCTGCAGTCCACCGGGTTCACGTTCAGATGAGTCCCTAAATACCAGGCTATACCACATGGGCGTACACCTCAAATCTTAAGCCATCCCGTCACTGAATTAAGAAAAGAAAAAAAATCGTTCGCCTTTCGCCCCACGATTATACTCCCACAAGGCAAGGCAAAGTATACCTAGGTAAACTATCCGTACATGTGTCAAGGTAAAGTAGATCTAAAAAAAAAAAGTATACACAGATTTCAAGCCACAGAACCAGGGCAAGCATGTATGTTCTCTCAGCACGGAAGGATGAGGGATGGCGGTGGTGGGTGATGGGATGGAGGAAGACAGCGAGGTGGGATGAATGTGAGGGGGATAGAAAGATGGAAGACTTTGAAGGTGAGGGGATAGTAGATTTTGCGGGTAGGGGAGATGGAAGATTTTGAGGGTGGGGGGAACGAAGATTTTAAGGGTGGGGGAGATAGAAGCTTTTTAGGATGGGGGAGATAGGTTTTAAGGGTGGGGAGATAGATTTTGAGGGTTAGAGAGAGATTTTGACGATGGGGAGATAGAAAATTTTGAGGGTGGGGGAGTTGGCAGATTTTGAGGCTGGAGGATGGAATATATTAAGGACGGTGAGCGGTGGGGAGGTGGGAGGGGCGGGACGGAAGATTTTGAGGGCGGTGGGCGGTGAGTGGGGGTGAGAAAGACACCCGGGGAGAAAGAGTTTAATATATCGCGAGGGAAGACTACCTTAATCCCTCCACTGGCCGGCACGGTATACACACGCACACCTAAGCATAGTATTATCTAGGCAACGTATACAGACCCAGACAGAAGAGACATCATCATCATCATCATCATCATCAATATTTTTTCCCACATTATCATCACCATCGTCATCAATATTTTTTCCTACATCATCATCACCATCGTTATCAATACTTTTCTTCCCATCATCATCATCATCACTGTCAATACTTTTTTTCCCCACCTACGGATGCTGATGAAGTAGAATCCGGGAACGAAAAAGAAACCGGAACTAAACACAAACTTAAGCAAAACACATCTCACCAAATCGCACACGAGATTTCCACACGTCAGAAACAAACTAAGCAGGCGATCAAGAGTTTATCCCATTCAGATCCATTATAACTTCATTATCTACTCTTAGCAATGCTCAGACGACTTTGTTCGGGCTATATATATATATATATATATATATATATATATATATATATATATATATATATACATATACATATAAAACTCCGGGATTCAGTGGTTTAATTCCCTCAGTCAATTGGTCGGTGCCCTGAAGATTCCGTCACACCTTCTCCACTGTGATTTATTTTGCATATAGTCAGTGTCCTCTTGCATGTTACTGATGCACACTATGTCGACACTAAAACGATATCAATAGAATACAACAGAATGTTAAGGTGTACTATACAGGATAAATCACTGAGGAAGAGGTGCTACGAAGCTTCCTGTAGATTTTCGTTCTTTTGCAGGTGACATCTCGTAGCTCAGTGGCAGACCAAGACAATACGCCGGCTCTATATCCTTTCCATTGCACTTCCTCGTGACTAGTAAATTTTTGTGTTAACCTCTCGCAAGAACTAAGTATTCAGGATGGAGGGATGGCAATTTCAGTCCATGTTAAAGCAGATAATGGATGGATTGAAGAAACACAAACTTACAAGCAAGGCTGAGGATATATTTCTAATGCAAAGGACGGGCAATTTTGGGCCAAGATAAAATGGACGGCGTATACTCAAGGCAAACGCATACTCGCAACCAAGGATGAGCGTATACTTAGGAGGGCAGAGGGTGGGAAATTTTAGACCTAAAGTGAACTGCGTACAGCCAAAGCAAACAGAAATTCCCAAGCAAGGATGAGTATATTTTCCTAGCGTGGAAGGAAGGCTTGTGGTGGGGGAAGGAGAGAGGAGTGTGGAGGTGAGGGAGGGGATGAGGGGGAGTGGGGATGAGAGGTGGGGGCCAGAAAGACTCTAGAGGGAGGAGAGGGACGGTAGGGGTGAAGTGAGTAAGTGGGGTGTGGGTGGGTGATGAGGTGGCTGAAAGTGGGCTGGGTGAGGGAGGAGAGAGGGGGTGAGGAGAGACTGAGTGAGAACTAAGGAAGAGTGGGGAGCGGGCCAGAAAGAATACAGGAGGAGAAACAAAGGGGCGTGGGGTGAGGCTGATGGTGAGGGAGACGTGAAGGGGGGGGGGGTCTGTAGAGGGGAGGCAAAGAAGGAGCAAGGGGGGTAGGTCGTGGGGGCCAAGAAAGAATCCAGAGGGAGGCGAAAGAGTTTAATATATGGCTGGGTGAGACTAGCGGTGATCCCTGGCCAGACCCGCCTGATTATGCCCACACCTGCTGGCTTAGCATTTCTCATAATACACATCACTTGTAATGCACGCTATTATTAAATTTACCTGGAACCGGGGAAAGGAAGGAAAATGGGAAGACCTGTGGAGGAAGAAAGGAGGGAAGACATGGAGAGAGGAGGTACGAAAGGGAGAGAGGAGGGAGGGAAGGAAGTGATGGTGGAAGAAAGGAGGGAAGAAAGGTGGAGATAGTGCAAGAATGGAGAGAAGAGAGGCAGAAAGTGAATGAAGGGAAGAGAAGAAAAGAATGGATGGGAGGACTGAAGAAAGGAAGAATGGATGGAGGAAAGGAAGAGAGGATGGAAGAAAGGAAGAGAGGATGGAAGAAGGGAGGGAAGAAAAGAAGAGCGGGTGGAAGAAAGGAGGGAAGAAAGGAAGAGGGGATGGAAGAAAGGAGGATAGGACGGAAGAAAGGAAGAGAGGACGGAAGAACGGAAGAGAGGGAAGAAGAGAAGATGGAAAGAATGAAGGAAGATATGAAGGGAGAATGGAACCTGGGAGAAGCAGTGAAGGATGAAAATGGAGGAAGGAAGAACGAGGGAATGGAAAGAAAGAAGGATGGAAGTGCTGAGGGATGATACCTGAAGGAACATTGGAAGGAATGATGAATGGAAGGAAGGACGAGAAAAAAAAATGGAACAAATGAATGAATGAATTAAGGAAAGAATAAAAGAATGGAAGGAGGGAGCCTAGGACGGACAATGAATGACTGAAAGAGGGAAGGAAGGATGGAATCTGGGAGGAGTAGCGGTGGAAGAATGGAACAGAGAATGGAAGAAAGGAATGAAGGACGACGGGAAGGGAAGAAGAGAAAGGCAACAGGGTTAAATGAAGGAGGAGGAGGAGGAGGAGGAGCATATGAAGGACGGTAGAAAGAAAATGGGAGAGAGACCATGTTAATGATGACAGGAAGGAAAACAAGAAGAGAAGATGAGGGCAGGATATAAAAGGAAAGAATGAGAAGTAAGGAGTGTATTAAGGGCGGAAGGAAGAAGATGGTTGAAGGGGGAAAAAAAAAAAAAAACACGGGCTGGAAGAATGACGGAGAGACTGGAGGGTGAATGGAAGCAGAAGAAGGATGGACGGAGTGACCGATGAGTGAGGAGGAAGTAAGGGGAATAAGAAATGAAGAACAAGAGGAAGAAAAGAAGAACGAAGAAGGAAGTGGCACACCACGAAGTATTGGACAAAGATAAAATAAGAAGAGAAACAGAAGGAACCTTACAAAAAGGAGGCGGCATAAGACCAAAGAAAGAACATTGGCAACGCTACGATGTTGCAACTCTCCACCTACCCAAGGACATACCTCCACCTTCCTGAACACTAACCAAGCTTATAACGGCCCTCGCCCCCCCCCAATCTTTTCTTTTAAAGGTGGGCGTAAGGAGAACGCCTTGAGGACACATAACCTGGGCCCTTCAGATTCCTTGCGCAGGTTGCATTGAAATCTCTGGATTTTTTTTTTTTTACTTTTTTATTAATAAAAAAACTACTTCAGACAGCATTCTACCTTTTTAAAGGTGCCTGTCCACTATATGACACAAAACTATGTGGAATTTCATGACTCTGTAGTGAATACTTTCTGAGTTTTGGCCCGGAAACGAAAACTCTACGTCCGGCCAACCGCCCAGCAGCCCAACTCCACGGACGGACACCTATTGATTCCAGTGATAACAACATCCTCCTCTGACCGTGTCAGGTGGAGGGTGAAAACATGGAAAGAGCAGGAAGAAAAGGACAATGTAGGAAAGAAGAAGGAAGAAGAGAGAGAAAAGAGGAAGAGGAGGAGGAGGAAGAAAAGGTGAGGATTAGGAGGAGGTGAATAAAGTAAAAACTAGGGGGAAAAAACAAACAGGTAGATACAAGACAGAACTAAAATAATGGATAAAAATCTGAAGATATAATGTAACGAGAGAGAGAGAGAGAGAGAGAGAGAGAGAGAGAGAGAGAGGTGGATCCACTGGCTCGACAGCTTTATAATATTAATAAGAGAAGGGTAGAGGAGGAGGAAGAGGGGTAAAGGGGGGAGAGAGAGAGAGGGAGAGGGGGAGGAAGAAAGTGGAGGGGAGGAGGTAGAGCGAGAGGAACGAACCCCCCAAAGTGATAACCTTCCTAATATACACTAAATCTCTCTCTCCCTCAAAAAAAAAAAGTCGAAAAAAAAAAAATCTGTTTGGGATATTCAGTGGTGGGGCTCCTTATGAGAACTAAAGAGCCTTATATTAACCAGCCTCACAAGCAATACTGTACCTCGCCATCTTAGCCACTAATCCGCACAAAATAGCCCCAGCTCAGGCTACCTAGGGGGGAGGGAGGGTGGTTCACGTTGGTTTAGGGGGCTACGGTAGTCTCTGGGGGCGCTGGGGTGCGATGGAGCCTAGTTGAGGGGCTATAAGAGGGTATGTAGTCTTTTGGGGGTGGGGTGTAGCGTATTCTAGGGCTACAAGGATGCTACATTAGTTTTGGGGTGGGATGTAGCCTGTTTTAGTGACTACAGAGCTACCGTAGTCTTGCGGGTGTAGGAGGTAGCCTAGTCTCGTGGGTCTTGGAGGCTCCCACCATCTCTTCCTTGCCGTCATTATATGGGTTATTTTCTACCTATCCCATTATGCTTTTTTAATTCAATCTATTTTTTTTTTAGGAAATTCTTGACGCTCCAGATGATAGCACAAGTATTATAAAAGACGCCACAGTACTAAAGGGGTTGCTCTCTCTCTCTCTCTCTCTCTCTCTCGCTCTCTTTTCAGGCGGGATTATAGTTGAATTATACTGGCTATTAGTCGGCAATCTGGCTTGCAAACTGGCCACCCGCCCGTATAATTATGACAAACACTCCTTCCCTACCACTCCCGCCGCCTTACAAAATATTGGATCTCTCTCTCTCTCTCTCTCTCTCTCTCTCTCTCGATTTTTTCCTCAACCTCTCTCTTTTGCGCTCCTTCTTCCCCCTATCTCTCTCCTTTTTTCGTCCTTTTCTCCTGTCTCTCTCTACTTCTTTTCCTCCTCCTCCTCCTCCTCCTCCTTTTCTGTTTCTCGTCCCTCCATCTTCCTCTTCCTCTCTCCCCATCTAATCCCCCCTTTCTCTTATTCCCTCTACCTCCCTCTGCCCCATCTCTCCTTCCTCTCCCCCTCCATCTTCCTGTTTCTTGCTCTATTTCTCCTCCCTCTCCTGTAACTCGCCTTTCCTCCCTTCTCTCTCTCTCTCTCTCTCTCTCTCTCTCTCTCTCAGGCTTAAGACAGAGAATGGTAAAGACCCCCCTTCCCCCTCTCTCACACCAGCAAAGAAAATGAGATTCCTGTTTATAGTTTCTGAACCTGGGCGCTCTGAGCATACAGGGCTGCTTTACCTCCCTCGTTGGGGAGGAAGGAGAGAGAAACGGACGGTGAAGAGGAAAGGGGAAGAAAAGGAAGAGTTAGGGAAGGAGAGGTGAAGAAAGGGGATGAAAAGAGGAGGTGGGGAAAGGGCGAGGAAAGAAGTGGCGAGGGGATGGAGAGGTGCAGATAGAAAGGGGAGAGAGAAACAGAAGATGGGGAGAAATAAGGGTTGGGGATGAAGGGAGGAGGAAGGAAAGCGGAGGTAAGGAAGTTATGGGAAGGAAAGGAGAGGTGAAGAGTGAGGGTGGGAAGGAGCAAAGAAAAAAAAAGTAGTGGGATAGTGAGAGGGTGGGTGTGAAGGAGGAGAGAAAGAGAAGAAGGAGGGATAGAAGAGGGAAAGTGAGACAGAAGGGAAGAGAGAAAGGGGAGATGTGGGGGAGGAGAAACCAGAAAGGGGATCTCTCTTCCCCCGTCAGGCCCACGAGGCGTCATCTCTCCCACATATAAACAAGGATATGATATTTTCAGATCTCCTTCACTACGACGATACACTGATACATTATGATTTTACTCCAGTTACTTCCATGCGATCTGATGCATCTTAGGAGAGACTCTTCGTACCAGAGTGGTTAGTATCTCTCAACTTAATTTGCCCCTTCACCAATGACCTCGCTCTCGGGTTAAACAGAATCGCCTGGTAGTGAGAGAATATGAGTGTGTGTACATAGAGAGAGAGAGAGAGAGAGAGAGAGAAAGAGAGAGAGAGACTGTTTACGGCTACCCACTAAAACAAGAGTGTTGTTCTCGTGATATTTTGCTCTGGCAATTTACACGTTGCACTACATATTCTCGTTCATGTTATTACTATATTTCAAACGCTGACATACTCTGCACAGGTACCACACAAAGAGAGTATCACCGCACCGTTCGCAAAAACAAACCGGTAAGGGAGGGGCGCTGAGAGAGCCACGGAGTCCTACCACAATATCAGAATGCGTGAGGCCCGTATACTGGTCGGCTTAGGGGTCCTCGTGGCACATCCTGACTAGCGATTTACTCTGCTAGTGCACCGTGATATTCTTTTACCATTTACACGCCAAAAGAACAGAAATAACATACAGGTGAATATTAGCCACCAGCACCTAAAAATAAACTAGTCGCCGAGTGCTAGAAATCTTCCTAAGCTGGTGAGGATACAGGCTTGAGAGAGAGAGAGACTTCAGAAGAACGAAGATAGTGCCAGGATCCCCTATCAACAGGTGGTAGTCACTGTGAGGGGGAGGGGAAGGAGAGGAGGAGGGAGGTGGGGGAGCGAAGGAAGCGAAGGAGAGAAAGAGGGGGGCGTAGGAGAGGGAGGGAAGGAGAGAATTGAGGGAGGGGGGAGGGGTGGAAGGAGAGCGAGGGGTCCTACAGCCCGAGCGGCCAGTCTCTCAGCACGAGGCGCGAGGGAGGGGTGTGAACGGCTGGGTTTGGGTGCCAGTGGGATGCGGTGGCTTGTGTGTGTGTGTGTGTGTGTGTGTGTGTGTGTGTGTGTGTGTGTGTGTGTGTGTGTGTGTGTGTGTGTGTGTGTGTAATACAAATAAAGAGTGAGTACTAATCGTAAATATGATGAATAAATAATACAAATAATGCTCTCTCTCATGTAGTATGGTTAGGTATCGAACTGGGTATGGACATGGGACAGGAAATTGGGTGGGAAAGTAAAATGGGTGGGAGGGGAGAATGGGTGGGAAGGAAGGATAGTGGGTGGGAAGAATGGGGGAGGCGCAAGGCGTAGATAAAGGGGGGCATTGGGGGGTTAAACTCCCCTCACAACCGGGCCTGGGGATATATCGTACGTAAACACCCCTTCTACAGTTAAAATAATCCCAAATGAATGAATAAAAAAAAACTACAATTACCCATAAACTACTTAATCATTACACAGAAAATGCAGTTACTTCAAAAACAAGAAAACTAAAACTGCATAACTATTATAAACTCGAATGTACGTTCATCCGATGCAGCAAGGTAAGCTTTTAACACGGGCAATAGTATGATGCTGCAGAAGTGCCAAATTTTGCTATACAGTAGGTAATGACTTCTTTTTTTTCCATCCTCGTGCCACTTAGTTCGACATTTTCCCGATTTTAAGAAAGTTTACATACGAGACAAGCAGCCGTATCAGTTCACTTCCCTCGGCGGTGGATGAAGAAATACAAATTACACTTTAGTCTCAGTCATCCCCCTGGGTAATCAGAGTATAATTACACCGGTGTGAGAAGGAAGCATAAGTGAATCGGGAGGTTATCAGTGTTGTATATGCTGGTGTTAAGTCTTTCAATACAACATAACTCTTTCCTTTAGTCCTGTTATTCTCAAATGACTTTACTTAGCCCAGAAAGAGACTTTTCTTCCATTTAGAGGGTTGAGTACAGCATTCATTAATTCTATAATTCCTGAGGTGTTCTCCCAGACCAAATAAATCGTCTTTTAAACGCAAGGAGAAAAGAAATTACGACCTCGGGCTAAAGGCGTTAAGTGGCTGGTAAGGATGCACAGATGGAAGAGGAGCATGAGTGGGGAAGAACAGCGTGGGAGGATGAAGTGGATGAGCAAGTGGTGTGTGGGTGGATGAAGTGGGAAGGTAAGCAGTATGTGGAAACGAGTTGTGCTGGTGGATGAAGTGGGTTGGTAAGAAGTGTAGGGTATGGTATGGTGAAGTGAATAGACAAGAAGTGTGTGGGCAGATGAAGTGGGTGTAAAAGGTGCGTGGGTGATGAATCAAGTGGACGGCCGTGAAAGTGGTCAAGAGTAGGCGTGGGAATCGAACCTGAGACGCCACATTACGGGCCGCCAACAACACAGCGTCCGGTATTGGCACACGGGGGTGACTAATACCCCCACACACCGCCAGGCTCACGGCAAGGGTAGCTGGCTGGGAATGCTCGATGGGGAAAAAGAATCTGTTAAGGCGTACGTGTTGGCTGATTGCTGGCTGATTTGTTCCGATATACTTGCTGATTTACTCCCAAGTGGTTTCATTTTTTTTACGTTTTTCTCGGGTGCTGGCTCATTCACTCCACTGGTTTCATTTTTTTTCCCTTCCTGAGGTATTGGTTGATTTAATCCAGAGTGGTTTCATTTTTAGGCTTTTTTTTTTTTTATAACGGTGCAATCAAATCTCTTTTATCCTCTTCACTACAACTGTTTCTTTTTTCCCTGCGTTGGAATATGCCACGTAAATGAGAGCAACGCAAGCCTATCGTATTCTTGTTGTTGGACTAAAATAATCATTAATTATATTCAAATAAGCTCACAGTACCCACTTTCTCACCATGTACTCTCACGGTCCACCTCCCACCATACTTCCAGCTCATTTCATCCATTTGTCACCCCCTGTCCACTTCTCTACCTCCTCTCACACCTTAATTCTTGAAACATATTTTGAAACATACTCTAGCTGCACTTAAACCAACACCGGTAATCCTACAACAACCACTTCCATAGGGTAGACAGTACATCCCTGCCCTGTCAATCAACAAATTTCAAGTTCATCCTATCCCTACTTTTGTTTACCCTGACCAATTCTTTATCCTTTCCCCTTTGGCAGTATCATAGCACGACGAAGGCAGTTTGGTGGATGAACGCGCTTGCAATTTCATTCCAAATACTTCCAGACACTTTTCCTAACTCTGGAAAAAAAAATAACTCCCACCATGAAGGAATGAGAAACATCCTTAATTTCCCCACCATTGTAGTTCTCCCTAAATAATCGTCAGGTGGTGGCAAGACTGAAATACAAAATTCGTCATCGAAATGAAGAGTTTATGTGCGGTCTGATTTTCTGCCAAGTGCTCTGATTTTAAATGAAGTTTTTGTTTTTTATGGAGGAACGAGACAAAGATGTCTTATGAATTTCCAAAATTTGTCCCTTCCAAAAAAGAATAAAGAAAACAAGAATCAAGAAATTCTTTCAAGATGCCTGAACATATAATGCTTAACAGACTGGATGCCACAGGCAGTGAGAAAGATATACAGCGAAAGACAGTTTCAGAGTTGACTAGTTCTGTACATGAAAGACAAAATACTGATTAATTTTCACTCTTGCATTACAAACAGTAATTACGGCGTTCGCCTCCTGTCCTGCGGTATCCTTGTCTTAATCAGAAACTCAGTTGTGGAGGACATGCAAACTGAAAACTGGTAGAGGGAGACGGTCTTCTCGTATCCTAACGTAAGTTCGTACTCTGTTTGTACATACCGATGGCATTTACAAACTGTCGCACACAAACACACCCAATACAACACCTCTACATCTATCGCTCTTACTACACACGTCTTCCCGATTCGTAACAGGCCAGCAAGAATGTCGTTCTCCCATCCGTGAATAAGCTTCCGTACTGAACCTAAGAAAGTTATGTTTTCACCTATGTTTGTCCACCGACTTACAGAAACTAAACGGAGATTCATGATGATAAATGGTATGAATGATGGCGTAGAATAATAGAGAGTTAGAATGGTAGAAGTGGAAGTTATGGTATCAGTAATGGTAGTGTGTAAATGCAGTGGAAGGGGTGGTGTGAAGCCGTGCCTGAAGATGAACGCTGCCGCACTGACACACCCACCCACCCGCCTCGTCACGGCAAAGAGAGACGCTTTAATGATGTCTCAAAAGTTCCCCCTAGCACGTCTCCATCTCCTTCTTGCTCGTGTTGAATGCAGTTGTCTCGCCTCGCTCACTCTCTCACTTTCTCACACTATCATCAACATCCTTTATCTTTCTTCCGCCCTTACTCTCTCATTCTCAGTTGCGCTGTCTCGCTCACTATCACAGTTTCTCACCCTATCACCCATGTTCTCTCTCTCTCTCTCTCTCTCTCTCTCTCTCTCTCTCTCTCTCATCTGTGTTCCCTCGCTCACTCTCCCACTTTCTCACCCTATCACCCACACCCTTTGTCTTTTTTCCACCCTCACTCATATTCTCAAACTTTTACCTGATAGAACTGGAGCACTTTCACAACTTGCATGCTTGGCCACAGTCGGAAAGAAGAATCGAACCCGGGGCCTAAAGGATGGCAGTCCACAACGCAACCAGATAAGCAAAGAGGAGTATTATTTTCATTTTTCTAGTACGCGAGATTTTAAACACCCCATTACACCTTTTTCTACATGCCATTAATACTCCTCTCAAGGTCGGGGCAACTCTTTATCTTATCTCCTTAACGCCAAACGATTTTATTTAGTCGAGAGAGAGTCACGGGAGGATTGCCATAAGCTTGTTCAGTTCCGGAGTTCATCCACACTCGCCACTGAAGAAGAAAATCCACAGCACTGCCATCCACCTCATTCAGTCTACCTCATGACTAGTATACTCGCCGTCCCCCGCCCCCTTCCATCTCCCTCTCTACCTGTTAGTACCTCCACCTCCCCCTCCCCCCTCCCCTATCACCACCTCCTCTCCCTCTGTCTTCCCCTCTACTTCTCCCTTCTTCCTCCACCTCCCCCTCTCCACTTGCACCATCCACCCCACCGCCAACTCCAACACCCTCCCACCTTCACCATCCCCTCCACCCCTTCACCTCGTTATTCTGGTGGCTTCATTGCTGTCCACTATATCAACTCCACATCCCTTAGCACAGATAGATAAAGACATTGGTAAAGACACTGATAGATACATACACTGTTGTGAATTACCAGACAGCCAGATAGATACAGAACGATACAAATAGATATACGGACTCAAATAAATCATCTCATCTCCTAGACATCCACATCATGTTTCATACACACCATTAACACTTCTCCAACTCTCTCTCTCTCTCTCTCTCCTCACTCTACACCAGGTAATGAACTTTCCCATGCCATTTACCGCCACTTCAAATTTCACCTTCTTTCCTTCTGCCACTTACACTCCTTCGAAATGATTCTTAAAATATTTTCCTCAGTCCATCATAATGTAAGTTAAAAATATATATACGTTTTGAAAATTGCCTTCTCGCTTCCTCCATGCTCTCCCATTATTATTATTATTATTAACACTCTCTGGTTCCTATACTCTCTGCTGAAGATGTGTTTGCTGAAATAAAATGCTAGAGAAATGCTAGGGGTTGGAGGCGTGTGTGTGTGTGTGTGTGTGTGTGTGTGTGTGTGTGTGTGTGTGTGTGTGTGTGTGTGTGTGTGTGTGTGTGTGTGTGTGTGTGTGTGTGTGTGAGAGAGAGAGAGAGAGAGAGAGAGATGGAGGGGGGGGGGTCTTCCATGCCCAGGAACATCATATCGCGGGCCAGACAGCCTCACCGATATACACAGACACCAAAGTATTGCAGTTTTTAAGCCAAGTTTGGGGTGTAGTTTGAGATTGGTCTTTTTTTCTGCTCTCTCTCTCTCTCTCTCTCTCTCTCTCTCCTAACTCTAGATATTTAACAACTCCCGTCCTTTAATTAACCCCTTCTGTACGATGACAACTAATGTAATTATATATATAGCCTCCGATCCGAAAAAAAATATATATCTCCTAAGCTGAAGGGAACTGTCTAAAGAAAGCAAATTAAAAAAAAAAAGAGAAATGAAAAGATATGAATAAAAAAGTATTTTAAATAATGGCGTCACGGAAGGAATGGGATTTATAAGTGCGCTCATTTATCCCTTTTTCGCTGCTGTAGATGCGCTTAGGGGCTTCATTCAGGCAGCCACCAGACGATTTTACTTTTGTGAGGGAAATAACAGTTGCACGATCGAAAACTCTCGAGACTGGTGAACTGAGAATATCTACGGACCTACCAACCCACGTTTCACTTACCTGTCAAGCTTTCTCGGTTATTGTTTATTATTATTATTATCATTACTTTTATTATTATTATTATTATTATTATTATTATTATTATTATTATTACTCTTGGCTATGTTATTGTTATTACTCATGTAATGAGCAAGATAACAACAAATGTGATCAGTATCACTCATTCACTCACTCACTCACTCACTCACTCACTCTCTCTCTCTCTCTCTCTCTCTCTCTCTTTCTCTCTCAAAATCAAGATTATACGGAACTTATATAATGCTCCTGAACATCACCGCACTGTTCAATTTACCTTAAAACATCCCCCCCTTATCAATGATCCTCAAAACACTACCCATACACTTCAAAACATCACTTCACAGCCTCAAGACATCACTCAAACATCCAATGAACCTCTAAACATCACTCTAGGACCTCACAACATCATTCCAAAACCTGTAAACATCACCCAAACATCCAATGAACCTTATAATCTCACTCCAACATCCAATGAACCCCAAAATCGCTGCGGACGTGAAAGAACTGATTCCCCCTCCCCCCCTCCAAGCCAAAATCAGTGGCTATTGGTTTATTCATGAAAGGTAAATATTGACGCAGCTTAAGAGGTCTTGTCTTTGATCCGCGTCTGGTAGAGGTGGGGCGAGTGGGGTGAGTGGGGTCAGTTAGGGTGAGAGGGAAGAGGGTGAGGGGGAGAGAAGTTATGTGGGGGAGAGGACGGAGTGGGGTCAGTTAAGGTGAGGGAGAGAGAAGTTATGAGGGGGAGACGAGGGAGTGGGGTCAGTTAGGGTGAGAGAAGACGGTGAGGGGGAGAGAAGTTATGAGGGGGTAGAGGAGGGAGTGGGGTCAGTTAGGGCCAGGAAGAAGAGGGTGAGAGGGAGAAAAATTATGAGGGGAAAAGAGGAAGTGAGTGGAAGGAGGAAGGGGGAAATGGGACGTGAGTTAAGACTGGGAGAGAGAAATTAAGATGGAAGATGATGAGAGGTGAGAAGAGGAATGGTACATGGATAAGGGAGGAAGTGCAGAGGGGAGGGACAGGTGTAGTCTGGGAGAGGGGGAAGAAGGAGATGCGATGACGAGGAGGAGGAGGAGGAGGAGAAGTGAAGGGGGAGGAGAGAGAGGGAAATTTAGGAGAGGAAGTATGGGTAGAGGGAGAGAGAGGGGAGAGGATGGGGGATGGGAAGGGGATAGGGGAGGAAGCGAGAGGGGATGGGAGGGGTCTAATTTTTGATCCACGTCCAGTACAGCTACAGATGTGGGTGGGGGGGGTGAAGGGGTCAGGTGGGGGGCGTAGAGGGAGAAGTGAAGTGAAGAGTTGATGAGGAGACGGTGCTGAGTGCGTAGAGAAGAGGGATAAGGATGGGGATAGGGGTAAGTGGAAGGAGAAGAAGGAAGGATGGGAGGCGAGAGGAAGGTAAGAAGGTGGGCCAAAAGGAGAAAGCTTAAATAGGAATGGGTTCGGGGAGAGAGGAAAAAGAGTAGAAAGAAGAGAAATGGAATGGGGAGGAATGAGAGAGGAAGTGAGAGGAAACTATGTACAAGGGAAGAAGAGGAGGAATGAAGTGTGCAGAGAAGGGGTAGGGGAGAGAAAGACAAAAAGGATAAAAACTGAAACTTAGTAAGGATAGAGGCAAGGTGAGTCAAATGAGAGTTGTATTATGCAAGGCAGGGTCGTTACTGAATAGGGACAAATATCTTAAATCGTAGCCATCCCTTAACCCCGTCGCTGGATGCAGAACCTGACAGACAAACAAACAGACAAATAAAAAAAGGACAAATAAAAAAGGATGGTTGGGCAGACGGATGGATGGAGAGAGAGAGAGAGAGAGAGAGAGAGAGAGAGAGAGAGAGAGAGAGAGAGAGAGAGAGAGAGAGAGAGCATCCCAATCACTCCTACGCTCATCTACATATTAACACACCTTTTTAGTTTCGTTTTTTCCTCTCTCAATGGCGAGGGAAGTTAATGAAGATAAATAGCGTGCCAACCCTTCATATCAGCTACCCCCCAAAAAAACTCTAATTAAGCACGGAAATATTAAAACCAGATATACACGTTTCAAAAAATTTCATCATAATGCCATAAATTACTCTATCAAGACCGAATGAAAAAAAAAAAAAGGCCGATCAACAGAAATGAATTGGGTGTTGATTAATTTACACCTAATATAGTTCTCAGTTTTTTTTTTTATTTTTTTTATTTTTATTTTTTTTATTAATCAACCCTTTCTACGCTACTTCATTTTTTTCATATTTTTTTTTTCTAATGCGAGAAAACCCAAAAATGAAAATAAAAATCGGAATCAAAATAGGTACAGAATCAGAGTATGAGGAAGAAGAGGAAGAACGAGACTGAGAGAGGATGGCAACTTTTTTCTTCCTTCTTCGTCTTCGTCGTCGTCTTCCTCTTCTTCTTCGCCTTCGTCTTCTTCCTTCCTCCTCCTCTTCTTCTCGCAGACGTCTCAATGTCTTAATCCGAGATGAAAGACTTTTACGAGCTGACCCTCCCCCGTGATAATGATCCTTGTGTCTCCCAATGATAGAGGTCATTATGGCCAGACTCCCACCCTCGGCATTTTGTTCTGCCGGGAATTATGAGAGAGAGGTGTATGGGCGCGTTTGGCTTCCCCCCCACCCTCTTCCCTCCCCCCCACATTCCCCCACCTCCCCACCGTCCCCGTCCCCTTCCCATTCCCCCATACCCTCGCCCTTTTTCACTGTCTCACTCCCTACCCTATTCCCTCTCAGTTCCTCTCCCCCCTACCTCCCCTCCAATTATTCTTCCCCCTCCCTTCCCCTTTCTCTCACCCCTCCACACTGTCTCATTCTTTGCCCCATCGCCGCTCAGCTCCTCTCTCCCTTCCCTCCTCCTTCACCCCTGCAACTCCCTCCTCGACTCTCTCCTAATACTTCAGTCTCTACCTCATCGTTTTTGTCTCTTTCCCCCTCCTGAATTCCCTCACTGCCCCCTCCCCCACTCCTTCCTATTACCACATTCTCTGCTCCCCCTCTTTCCATTCCCTCTCCAATCATCGCCCTCCCCCTATCCTCCCTCACTCTGGTTTCCTCTGTCACCTCCTAATTTAACCTTCTCTCCACTTCCCTCTGCCCCTCTCCGCCCTTCTCATCCCTCATCACTACCTCGTTCTCTCCCCCTTCCCTCTCAGTTCTTCTCCCCTTTCCCCTGCCTTCCACTCCCTCACCACCATTCTTCCTCACTATCTCACTCTCTCCTCTTGCCTCTCCCTCACTCTTCCCCCTTGGAGCAGAAACACACCCTCACCTGTTTCTTCCCTTCACCCCCACCTCTCCGCCTCCTCTCCGATCCCTCATCCCTTCTTTTTCCTCCCTCTCATCCTCCCTCCTATTATTCCCCCTCACCCTCTATCCCACTGCTCTCACTCTCTCCCAAACCATGCGTTCTCTCCCTCCTATTCCCTCTCCTCACTCCTCCCCTCACCCTCCCTTCCTTCTCTCCTCATTCAAAGCTCTTCCCTCACCACCTTCACCCCACTCCGCCAGCTATCCATCCTCTCTTCTTTTCCTATCCATCTCACCCACTTTTTCACCCATCGCATCCCCAATTCACCCCCAATTACCCTCCCCCTCCCCCAAACCCCCAGCCTCTTTATCTACCTCTCTTCCCCCACCCTCCCTCCCTCTAACCCCAACCCCCTTTACCTACCTCTCTTCCCCCAACCCCATCCTCCCTCCCCCGACTCACTATTTCACCCCACTTCCGATCCCACATAAGTCTCTATGGGCATTTGATTGGCTAGTTTCTTCACTCGAATTAGCTCCTCTTTCCCCTTCCTCCTCTTCTTCCTTTTTCAGTTCAGTGTTTCCTCCTCCTCCTCCTCCTCCTCCTCCTCCCCCTCCTCTTCCTCCTCCTCATCGGCATCATTTACATCTATACCTCTCTCATTCACGGTACCTATAATTTTTGTGTATCATTTTCGGCTGGTGCTCCTTCAGTTAACCGATGTTTGTTTGTTCATCTTAATTGTAAGCAGGCTACATCAAAGCCACTCTCTCTCTCTCTCTCTCTCTCTCTCTCTCTCTCTCTCTCTCTCTCTCTCTCTCTCGTGTTCAGTTCATCCTTACTTTCGCTGAGAGGAAGGGGTGTAGAGTGAGAGAGAAAGAGCAATACACAATACAGGCGGGGGGGAAGAAAAGAGAACAGGAGGAAGGGGAAGAGGGGGAAGGGATGGAAGGGAAAGGAGGAGAGGAAAGGGAGGGGAAGAGGAATGGGAAGGGAGGGGGAAAAGCGGGAAGACAAAGAGTGGGACAGGAGGGGAGGGAGAGAGGTGGACGGATTGGGAGGGAGGGGACAAGAGACAGAAATGAAGCTGACAGGAAGGGGAGAGATGGGGAAGTAGAGCGGGTCTAGGAAGTGGTAAGGAAGAGAGGACGGAACGAGGGGAGGTGGAAAGGAGAGAGGAGGAGGAGAGAATAGGGTAATGGAAGGTAAGAAGAGAGGGGAGGGTGAGAGAAAGAGGAATGGGTGAGGAAAGGGGAAGGGGAGGGAAGGAAAGAGACGGAAAGGGACGAACAAGGGGACCAAAAAAATGCTAACAGGAAGAAGAGAGAATGATAAGGGGATGTAGGGGAAAAGGGTTGGAAAAAAGTGGTCATCTGGGTGAGGAGGGAAGGAAGGAAAAAGTACCACTGGACATAGGAAGGGGGGGAGGACGGGTGGGGGCAAGAGGACAAACAGGTGAAAGGGGGGGGGGAGAACAGGAAGATGACAGTGGAGAATGGATACAAAACAGTAAACAGGGGACGAGGGGAAGGGGGGGGGAGTGAACAGACGGAGGGTGGGTGGGTGGACGAGAGGGGTGGAGGAGCGCGAGTGGATAGACTACAAGAGGAAGGAAGGTTAAAAGGACAGACCTACGAAGAGGGCGGTCGAAGGAAGGTGGGAGTAAGGGAGAAGGGTAGATGAAGGTAAGGGAGTAAAATAAAGGGAGGGAAGGTGGAGGTGTGGAAGAAGGGAAAACGAAGGTAAGGGAGAAAGGTAAGGAGGGGAAGGTGGAGGTGAGGGAGAAGAGAAGATGAGGATGTGGGAGAAAGGTAAGGAGGGGAAAAGGGAGTGAGGGGGTGAGTAGTGCCGGGGGAGGTAAAGAAGAGGGTAAAGAAGAAGAGGTTAAGACGGACCCTCCAAAGAAATCTATACGCAGGCATGAGAAATGACGAGCGCCCCCACCAACGATTTGCAAAGCTTCTGTCCGTATTTTATCCAAGATTTTATTAAACTCCCCGGCTCCTCACCTCTTAAAATCCCTTTAATCGACGCAGTCACATGCATTTGACCGAGAGGAGGTAAACTTCTCAACTGGGGGACGCGAAGAAGCTGAAATTTCGACCCAAGATGAGGGGAGCGTAAGGGCGATTCTGGCTCAAGAGGTTAAGTTCCATGGCTGAAAAAATTGCCTCAGTATGTGCTTGGGAAGAATATTCGCTTCGTGAGGCTTGGATTTTTTTTTGTTTTTGTTTTTTTGTTTTTTTAAGGGCAGTGAGGGATGAGTACATGATGCCGTCAAGAAAGGGATGAGAGAGAGAGAGAGAGAGAGAGAGAGAGAGAGAGAGAGACAGAGAGAGAGAGACAGAGAGAGAATGGACGTCTGAGTGAGAGGGCAGGAAAGTGAGATTTAAAAGAAATTAATATTCCAATGTGAAGGGAAAGGAGGGGAGGAAAGTGTGGGCCAGAGGGAGAGGTGCGTGAGTGAGATGGAAGGGTGTGTGAATGAGAGAGGAGGGAAGGAAGAACGACAAACAAAATTGGGCTGATAAGGAAGGAAGGAAGTAGAAAATGAAGAAAGGAAGGAGGAAAACAAGGCAGGAAGAAGGAAAGAAGAAAAGGAAGAGGGAAGGAAGGAAGGAAGGAAGGGAGAGACGGAGGAAGAGGGAAGGGGGTTAAGACAGAGAGTACACAGGAATACAAAGGAAGAACCCGATTTAAGAAAGGGAGAGGGAGAGACTAATGGGGAATTTATGGAAGGAGAGACTAATGGGGAGTAAAGGGAAGGAGACTAATGGAGAGTTAAGGGATGGAGAAACTAATAGGTAGTTAAAGGAGGGAAGGGGTGGGAGAAAAGGAAGGCTGAGGAAGAGAGGGACGTTTGGAGAAGAGACGGAAGAAGGGGATACCATTGTTTTCTTGCAGGTTTTCTCAACAAGATAAATCTCATCTTACTTTTCCATCACTTATTACTTTCTGTTCATTTCTGTCTTTCTTTCCTTCCCTCATTCTGACTTTCATTCACCATTCCTGTTCATTCATCTGTTCACTTTTTTTTTTTTTTTTTACTGTCTCTCTCTCTCTCTCTGATTATATGTCCGTCTGGTCTGCCTTACTGATTCTCTCTCTCTCTCTCTCTCTCTAACTCATCATCCTCCGTCTTTCAACACCCAGATACCAACACACCAACACATCAACCTATGTTCAAATTGGCCAAACTTTGCTCATTCCATTACAACTCCCACCATTGTCACTCCATTTCTTTTTTTTTATTATTCTTCAGATTATTTTTCAGGGCCTGTAGGGATCCATGTAGCCAGTCCCCAATTCGAAAAAAAAAAATCGAAAAAAAATCCACAGGTAATAATGAACCTGTGATTAAATATTCTTGTCTTTAACTTACACCTGAATGCATCGCCCACAAAATTTCTTGCCCCCTGTCATTGTTCGTGATTTATTTTTTATTTATATACTTTTTTGCCTCCCCTCCCCCTCTTCCTCCTCCTCCTCCTCCCCTCCCTGTGATAAATGAATTATTGTCGTTATTGTTGAGGGAGAACCGGTCGCTTTCATCAGGCAAATAAAAAAAAAATATTGGTGGGTCTGAAAAAGGTGATTGACCATTGTTTAGTGTTTTCCTGTGTGGTCTATTATGCTGGAGGGGATATTTATGTGAGTGGGGTTTATGAGCAGTGTGTGTGTGTGTGTGTGTGTGTGTGTGTGTGTGTGTGTGTGTGTGTGTGTGTGTGTGTGTGTGTGTGTGTGTGTGTGTGTGTGTGTGTGTGTGTGTGTGTGTGTGTGTGGTTTATATGAGACTCCAGAAGTATATGTATGTGTGTACGTATAGTTGTATGCACGGATGCCTGTATGTATGCCTGTGTGAGTCAGCGACTGAATGAGAAAGTGAGTAAGTGGGTGAATGAATGAGTGAGTGTTCTTGGCTCAGAAGATTAGCAAACTAGGGTTAGGGAATATGAAAGAAAAAATTCAGTGGGTTCTTCTTTTATCTTCCTCCTCCACCAACACAGTCCTCTGTGTGTGTGTGTGTGTGTGTGTGTGTGTGTGTGTGTGTGTGTGTGTGTGTGTGTGTGTGTGTGTGTGTGTGTGTGTGTGTGTGTGTGTGAGAGAGAGAGAGAGAGAGAGAGAGAGAGAGAGAGAGAGAGAGAATCTTCCATCAGTCATCAAAGTTTTATCCATTCATAGAAGAAAATCAACCAGTGGTCTCTCTCTCTCTCTCTCTCTCTCTCTCTCTCTCCCAAGGCGCCCCCGGTCAGCCACCCAAGGCAAAATACCCTCTGAAAATATCCCAGTCAAAAGGAAGGATTGTCCATGTGTTACCTAGGTTCACTGGAAGCTGTGGCTAGGGGTCTTTCTCTCTCTCTCTCTCTCTTTCTCTCTCTCTCTCTCTCTCTCTCTCTCTCTCTCTCTCTCTCTCTCTCTCTCTCTCTCTCTCTCTCTCTCTACCCATTTATACATCCACCTATCTTTTCCACCTACCTTGCATCTATCCACCTTTCTGCCTACCGATCTCTGCCGAATCTATCTATCTATGTATCTATCTACCTATCAAATCAATTACCTCTATATTCCTATATACTATACACAGCCCACCGTCCCCTCCCTACTCTAGCTCCATTCCAGCTCTTCACATCGCCACTGCACGCCACCCTCCTTCATTACTCCTCAATGTGCGAGAGAGAGAGAGAGAGAGAGAGAGAGAGAGAGAAAGGGGGGGGGAACTGTGTAGGTCGGTGATCGCAAAGGATATTTAAACTGTATGAGGAGGCGGAAAAAGGGGAAGCTGGAAAGGGATGAGAGTGGGGGAGGGATGGGGGGCGAAGGGAGGAGGAAATGGAATGAATGAATGATGGAGAGGGGGGAGAGGGAAGAGTGGGTCATGAGTGGGTTGAAGTTAAGGAGGCTGGTGAAGGCAAGGAGGGAGAGGGATAGATGGCAGGAATGGGGGATGAGGAGTGGACAGGTGGAGCAGTAGGGTGACAAGAAGGAGTGGGGAGAGTGGGGAGCAGGAGATGGGAAGAAGTGGGGGATGAGAAGAGGGACTAGAGAAGGAGTGGAAGTAGTGGAATGGGTGGGAGAGTGGGGGTCAGGAGGGGGTGGGCTGGATGGAAGAAGGGAGAGGAATTGGAAGGAGGCAGAATGACTGGGAGGCGTGAGTAAAGGAGCGAGGAGAGCGAATCGGGTGTAAGGAGACAGAGAAAGGGTATGGAGAGAGCGAGACAGGTGCGGGAAGGGAGGGGTGGGGCAGGGGGTGGAAGGGACAGGAGAGGAAGGAGGAGTGGAGAGGGGAGGGGAGGAGTACGGGATTGGAAGGGTGGGCTGGGGAGGGAAGGAGAGGGGAGGGGGTGGGGAAAGGGCAAGGGGTGGGTGAATCTAAGCATCAATATAACTTTACACGATCCTCGCAAGGGCTTATAATCCAAGACCACATGAACTCTTCCCAAAACCCTCCCATAAACTTCAAGATTATGTGGGGGTGTTTGAAATTACCGAAGAAAAAAATTATTCATACCCGAGCCGGCTATTTCGGAGGGATGCCAAGGGAAGGGTGAAAGGGGTGGAGGGGGAGTTCAGAGGAGGGAATGGGGTGGGGGGTCATTTATGAAGAGGGGGTGAGGAGACGATAAGGAGGAAGAGAGGGGAGAGGGTCGGAATTTGGCAGGGGTATGGGTTGGGGATCCGAGGAGGGATATAGAACAGGGAGAGGGGAAGGTCAAAGGAGGGAAGGGGGAAGGGGGTCATAAGATAGGAGGAGTCCGGTGAGGGGAAGGGGTGACGTTTCGGAAGAGGTGGGGAGAGAGGAGGGGAGTGGGAGTGCGTTCCATATTAATCCATCGATCCCCGAACAGGTTTCTATATACCGATTACGAAAGTTTGTAAACGAGTTTCTGCATCGATTTATGGCTGGGAATATTCTTGGAGCCGAGACCACCGAGTTGCCGCTGGAAAAGGGGTGAGGGTGGGGGTAAGGGTGGGTTGGGTGAGGGTGAGTGAGGAAGGCTGGGACTGGGTGGAGTAGGCGAGCGGCAGGGGTGGGCGGTAGGACTGCGATGTAAGGGTAGGTGATGGGAGTTTGATGGGGGATGGATTGAGGACGAAATGACAAAGGGTTAGAAAATGGGTGGGGAGGGGACAGGGAAATGTGGAAGGCGGCCATGGTAGTGTGGATGAGAAATAGGATAGTGATGGAGAGTGGTGGGGAGATAAGAGGTGGTAGACGGGGATGAATGAGTGATAGGTGGATGGAGGGTGGGACAGAGCCCGGGGGTGGGAGGAGAAAGACAGCTGTGGGAGGACAAGAGTGAGATGGGACGTATACCCTATACTGGTAAGAAATAAATCTATGGGAATATGAAGGACTGGGGTAGGATACAGTAGTGAAGGAAGAGGGCGTGTGGAAGTTTCGTACGGGAATCAAGAGTGGAGAAGGAGTGAGGGGATGAGAAAAGGGAAAACAGAGGGAAGATAGAGGGGAAGTGAGGACTGGCGCAGGATACAGCTATGGGAAGAAGACTCGTGAAAATTATTACGTAGTGGAGTAAAGAGGTGGAGAAGGAGTGTGAGGATGAGGAACGGGAAAAGAGGTAGAAGAAGAAGAAGAGCCAGCATTCCACTCGTTGCAGTCCTCTTTCATTTGCGTATTAGAGGCCGTTTCGACTCCAAGGCTGTGGGTGTTTTGGTACTTGGGGCGGTTATGGCGTCTTTTTGACTTACATTTTGGTCTCTATTGCTGTGTACTTGAGGGCTTTGGGTGCTGGGGTGGGGTGGGGAAAAAGTGGGGTGAGGAGGGGGAGTGGTGGAAAAGATGGAAGTCATGTGGAACGGAGCAGGGGCAGGAAGAGAAAAGGGAAGAGAGAAAAAGAGAGAAGTGCAAGGAGACCAACGAGGTACGAGGAGAAGGGGCAAAAGACAGCAGAGAAAGGGGAGGGGGCAAGATGAAGGAAGTGGGGAGGATGGAAGTGAGGGGGCAGTGTGGAGGAGAGGGGGGCAGGATTGAGGGGGGGGGGCAGGATGGAGAAACGAGGCGAGGGCGCATTTCGTTTCTCCAATACGTAACTTCCCCAGCGCGGCGGCAGCAAACACCACACTGCCTGGGAGTTGACGCAATATCTAGCCCCTCTCCTCGGGGGGGGGGGGATTGGAGAGGGAGGGAGGGGGAGAGAGAGAGAGAGAGAGAGAGAGAGAGAGAGAGAGAGAGAGAGAGTCATCCACATTCTACTCTCCTTCTCAGCTCTTCACGATCCAACTTCCTCCTTAATAATCTCTACTTTGCTTCTCCTTCATATAGTACTCCTTATTATACTCCTTCCCTCTGCTAAGGCACTAACTTTGAGGACTTAAGAGAATATATAGGTGGATAAACAGAAGATATCTATGACCTTGGGCGGTGAATAATTTGAGTCATTGTTAGGGAACTGGTTTTAAGCTTTAATCCATTATATTTTAAAGCAATGGTAGTTCTGTCTCTTTGTAGCAGTAGTAGTAGTAGTAGTTGTAGTAGTAGTGGTGGTAGTAGTAGTAGTCTGAAAGGTGACCCGGTGGAGTGCAGGCTTAATTCCTCTCGGGCAGTCAACCATCCACCTTTCGAGGGATAGGGAGGTAGTTACGGGACGTTTGTATAACCAAGTCGTTGAGCCTCCCGGTTACACAGGTTCCACCACACGAAGGCGTCTCGCTCCCCCACCTTCTGTCCTTTAATAACCTCCATCAAAGTATCAAAGTTCAGGCCATGATTCAGAATTTAGACCAGTTATATTCCAGGCCAGTGATAAGCTATGTCCTTTAAATATTCTGAAGCAAAGAGTAATTAAACTAAAACAGTAGTAATTCCCCGTAAAGAAAGAAACAAAGGCCTACTCCAATATCAGTCCCAGGCTCCTGTGTCTCACTCTGAGCTGGGAAAATCGTCTGGCGTTAGTGGAATATAGCAATAGATTTTCCTACCATGAGATGAGAGAGTTAATGAAGACGGTAAACTCTCAACTCCTAATAATTCATTCTCAGCTGAATAAAGCCGTCTGGCGTTACCTGAGTACAATCCTAGACTTGTCCCGACCATGTGAGAGTTAATGATGACAGTATTAGCACTAAGGCTTCTAATGACTCAATCTTAGCTGAACAAAATCGTCTGAGGGTAGCGAAATAAAGCACTACAGATATCCCGACCACGAGTGGGTTATGGAGCTTGCTTCTAACCTTCTAAGCTGAATAAAATCGTCTGGCGGTAGAAGGAAAAAAAAATTAGAAGACGTCAGGGTTGAAGCAGAGATCGCAATGGTGGACGTCAAAGTTCCCATTTCTAATATGTTTGTGGTTCTGGGAATTCTGTTGATAATCCCCCCCCCCTTATTTTTACGATCTCCATCACCTCCCACCTTATGTATTGGGAGGGAAGATGATGATGATGATGGAGGGGCAATACAACTATTTAAGACGGACCCCATTCTCGTTTTTCTCGCGGTGGTGGAGAGGTAACTAATATTATTTAACGTGGACCCCACTTCTCCTCAGGCGAGTGGTTAAGGAAGAGGGGAGGGAGGGGAAAGGGGACGTGAAGTAAGGGGAAGGGTAGACGAGAGGGAAAGGGGGAGAAGTGAGGGGAATGGGGAAAGGTAGAGGGGTGGGGAGGGGGAAAGAGGAAGAGGGGAGGAGAGGGGGAAGGGGGATGACTTTTACCAGCACCACCACAGCCACCCCCAACATTCATCTCCCGCTAAACAAAAGAAAACTTGTCTTAAGACGGAAAGAGCCCGCAGACGAAAAAAAAAAAAGAAAAAGTGACAGGGAAAAAAAGGAACCGACAAAAAATAGAGGGGAAAAAAAAATAGTTGGTTCTCATTTCCCCTCGGCCGCTGACGAGGTAAGTTTATCGTGATGGATGCCCGGCCACACTACCAGCCCTCTGATGGAAATACTTTAAACATATGATCCGCCACACAAAATTCTCGCCTTCTCGTATCACTCATTCTTGACGTCTGGGCTCGGCTGGGGTTGGGGGCAGAGGAAGAGGTGGGTGTGGGAGCGGGGAGGAAGGTGGTAGGTGAGGAGGAAGGCTGGGGTGATGGTGGGAGGTGCAAGGTGGGTGGGTGGGATGGGTAAAATGGTGGGACAGAGGGTTGAGATAGTGAGAGGAGACGGGGGAGGGTAGTTTGGGGGGAGAGGTGGTGGAAGGGTGGAAGGAAGGGGTGGTAGGGAAAGGAAGAATATGGAGACATGAGTAAATGGGTGGGACAGAAGGTGGGAAGATGAGAGGTGATGAGCGGAGGCATAGTGGGATGGCAGAGGAAGGCAGGGATAGTGTGGGATTGTAGGAGAAGGGGATGGGAAGATAAAGGGGACTGTGAGCATGCGAAATGGAAAGAAGGAGTAAGAAGGATGGGGGGGGGGAGTCAGGGGAGGAGGAGGAGGAGGCTGTTTGTGTGTTGCGGGGAAATGGAGACACGAGGCAGAAATGGTGTTTGTGTGTG
>NC_137044.1:9615176-9645176 GCF_032717465.1 Coenobita brevimanus
AGAAGTGAAAAAGAGAGAGACGGGGGGGGGGGGTGGACAGGCTAGTGAGAGAAAGAGTGAGTGAGGAAAACAAAGGGTAGGATAGAGACGGAAAATAAGGAGAATGAGGGAGATACGGAAGTGCAAGAACAGGGAATGGAAGAGAAGAAAGGGAGCACGAATAAACGAAAGGAGGGAGAGGACATAATGGGAGAGTAAACCATAAGTGAACAAGATAAACAGAGAAGCAACATTATGAAAAAAAAAATACGAAGAAAACATGAAAAGTACAACACACACACACACACACACACACACACACACACACACACACACACACACACACACACACACTTAAAAGAAAAAAAAAACTCCACAGAAATCAGCAAGGGCAGATTTTCGGCGTCTTTTTGCCACCACGTTCTCATGTTTCAGTGAGGCCTTTTCTCGGGGCGTTTTCGAAGGAGGGGTATTGGGTTTTGGGGTGTGGGCCAGGTGAGGAATATTGGGGGTGAGGCTTCATTAGAGGTGGTACAGGTGTTAATCTGGGGTGAAGGGAGGTGGGGTGTGCTGTGGGGGAGGGGAGAAGTGTGGGGTGTGGTGTGGTGGGTGAGTATCGAGTGAGGAGGATGGAAGATGTAGTGTGTGTGTGTGTGTGTGTGTGTGTGTGTGTGTGTGTGTGTGTGTGTGTGTGTGTGTGTGTGTGTGTGTGTGTGTGTGTGTGTGTGTGTGTGTGTGTGTGTGTGTGTGTGTGTGTGTGTGTGTGTGTGTGTGTGTGTGTGTGTGTGTGCTAAGAAGGGGAGGAATAGGAGTGGGAGAGGGGGTGGGGAAGGATGGTGGATGTGGAAAAAGACAGGAGGATGGAGGGAGTAGGTGTGCACCAGGGAGAGAGGATGGGAGGAGTATGAATGAGGGTGGGTTTCAGTAGGAGGAAGAGGGGGAAAGGAAAAGGAGAGGTAACGGGTGGGTGGTGTAATGTGTGAAGCTGGGAAGGGAAGGGAAAGACCAGAGAGAAAGGAGTGTACGTGTATGCCAAAACGGAAGGAAAATAGGAGTGGATGAAGGGGTGGGAGGAGGAATGACGGAGAGTGTGCTGGGTGTCGTCTGGGAAGGAGAGGAAGGAGAGTGTTGGCGTAAGGTGTGGCTGAGAAAGGGTAGGAGTGGAAGGGTGTTTACAGGATAAGGGTGTGGTTGGCAAAGACAGGAAAAAAAAAATACTGTAGGTCGTAATGAAGGCTACATATAACTCCTCCATCTCGAAAAATATCTCCCAAGTTGAATACAGAATAATGTAAAAAATGACGTTGTGGTTCAAGAAATTATTAACTACGCCTTCACTGTCACGGACACAAAGGTTAACAAGCATTCAAACAAACACCAGATAAGTCGCATGGTAGAGTTAACGAGATGTGGCGGTAAAGGGGAATGTGAGTGGGGGAGAGGGTGAGGATGTGGGAGCAAGGGAGAGATGGGGGTACGACAAGAGGAAACGGCGTTAGAGTGGGGGAGGGGAAAGGGGGTGGAAGAGAAGGAATGCATGTAGAAGAGGGGGTGAGGGGTGTGAATGGGGAGGAGTGGATGATGTGACGGAAGTAAAAGAGGGTGATGCGAATGGGAGAGGGGGGAGGACGAGAACGTAAGGAGAAGAATGTGAGTGCGTGAGAGGGAAAGGAGTGTGAGAGGGGGATCATGAGTGAGAGGGGAATTTGTGTGAGTGGGAGACGGAAGAAGATACATGTGCACGTGAGGGGAAGCAAAAGTATAGAAGACAACGTACTATGTAAAAGTGGGAAATGGTGCAGTTTTCATAAAGTGAAGTGGGGTTGGCAAGTAAGGGATGGGTTGAAGTGGGGAACGTGGTGAGAGGAGGAGTTTGGTGAGGGAAATGGTAAAGTGGGGTGGGGTGAAGGGTGACGTAGGAGCTTGGTGAGGGAAATGGTAAAGTGGGGTGGGGTGAAGGGTGACGTAGGAGCTTGGTGAGGGAAATGGTAAAGTGGGGTGGGGTGAAGGGTGACGTAGGATGATAAAGGAAATGTGAAAACAAAAGAAGAATTTACAAGCAAGTAGGTTTTCCTCTCTCTCTCTCTCCTTTCTTTCTCTCTCTCTCTCCTTCCTAACCTTCTTTCTCCCTGTCGCCCTCCCACTTATCTTCACTTCTCCCTCTCCCCCTCATGCTCTCTCCATGTTTCCTCCCACTCTACCTGTGTCCCTCTCTCTCCTTCCACTTCTATCTTCCTCCCACTCACTCAGTCTTCCTCATTACTATTCCTCCCCCTCTCTCTCTCCCCCTTTGCCTCTACTCCTACTCCCCCTTCCTCACCTCTTCCTGCCTTTCCACACTCCCCCTCCTCATCCTTCTCACTCCACCATGTTCTCTCCTCCCTTGTTCTGTATCCTCTCTCTCTCTCTCTCTCTCTCTCTCTCTCTCTCTCTCTCTCTCCTACCCACTACCTACTCCTCCCTTTCATTTTTGTTTCCTTTTGTCTCCCTCCCTCTCATCCCCATCCCACATCATCTTCATCCTCCTCCATCCCTCCCCTTTCCCCCACCTTCCTTTTTTAGCATCCCATTCCGCCTGTCCTCCTCTACGCCCCCCTTCTCTCCATTCTTTCCTCCTTCCCCTCCCCCTCCCTCTCCCCCTTAGTTTTCCTCTCTCTAACCTTCTCTCCTTCCCTCAGTCTTTTTTCTTGTCACCCTTCCGTCTTTCCATCACTCTTTCTCCCGCTTCCCCTCTTTCTGTCTCCCTATTCCTTACTCATCCCCTTCCCCCTCCCCCTTTCCCTTACTCTTCCCTCATCCCTTCATCCTAATCCCTCCCCCAACCATTTTTCTCCCCTCATCCTTCGTCCTCCTCACCTTTATCCCCTTCCCCCTCACTCTTCCTCCCACTCTCCTTTGTCCGCTTCCCTTCCGTCTCCCCGTCACCTTTTCCCCTTCCCCCTCCCCGTCACTCTTCCCTCCCCTCCCCTCCCTCTCCCCGTCATTCTTCCCCTCCCCTCCCCTCCCCTCCCCTTCACTCTTCCCCCTTCCCCTTGTTTAGCACCCCCAGGAGGAGTCATACTGATAAACTGCCCGCCTTACGACCACACACACACACCCAGGGATGGAAGGAAGGAAGGAAAGACGAATGGAAGGACGGAAGGAAGGAAAGAAGCAAGCAATGAAGAATGGAAGGAAAGAATGAAGGTGGGAGGTAATGAAAGAATGAATCAATGAATTACAGAAGGACGGCAATAGTGAAGGAAGGAAGAGAGGACAAGATGAAGGAAGAAAGGGAGGAAGGGAGGACAAGATGAAAGAGGGCACGAGGGAATGGATGAAGTAAGGAAAGAAGGAGAGGGTGACGGGAAAAAATGAAAGAAAGAAGGAAAGAGGTATGAACGAGATATAAAATAGTTCAGTTTTGTAAGGAAATACTACAAACGTATGAAAGAAAAAGATGGAAGGAGTGATGGAATGAAGGAAGAAGGGAGGAGGCGAGAAGGAAAGAAGGAATAAGGAAGTATACTGATAAACTGCCATCCTAAGACTATGCACACACAGACACACAGACACACACACACACACACACTTTTTTCCATGACATCCCATTTCTCCCTCCCTCCCTCTCTCTCTCTCTCTCTCTCTCTCTCTCTCTCTCTCTCTCTCTCTCTCTCTCTCTCATTAGGTCCTATTATCTGCAACATATATTTCAATTAGTAACATATGCCTGTGGGCGCAGTAAAGCCACGATCCGGAGCTTTATGAGAAAGAACTTTATGTTGGGTTACAGCTTACTTTTCCTTCATTCCTTCTCTTCTCTTCCTTCATTCTTTCTTTCCTTCATGCCCTCTCCTTCCTTCTTCCATCACTCCTTCCATCCTTTCTTCCTTTTCCTTCTATCTTTCTTTCCTTCTTTCAGTAATTGTTTCTCTCTCTCTGGAGCATTATGAGAGCTTTATGTTTGGTAAGATCTCAGTATCTTCGTTTTATACTTCCTTCTCTCCTACCTTCCTTCCTCTCTTCCTTCCCTCCTTCTTTTTCTTTACTGTTTCTTCTTTAATTTTAGCTCTTCTTCCTTCTTTTGTCTTTCTGTACTCTTGCTGAGATGGATGAGGCTTTATTTCACCTCCTTCTTTCACTTTCATTCCTTCCTTCTATCTATTCCATCTTCCTTCTTTCACTTTCATTCCTTCTTTCTATGTATCACTTTCCTCTTTTTGCCTTCCTCAGGGACTTGAACGGCACCTCTTCCTCTCCCTGACTATCCCTTTTTTTCCCCACCCCACAGCTTGTGCAAGGAGTGAGATAAAGCGCACCCTTTCTCCAGGGGAAAGATGATGATGATGATGATGATGATAAAGAAGAGGAGAGAAGAGGACTTAACTGTTGCACCAGGCCATTCTAAATAATATAAAACATACTACAATACATAGATACTGACGTTACAAAGAGCATCGGCCGTACGCCAAGGTATAAGCAAGTCCCCTCCTTCATAACAATCAATTTTAAAACACCTCTGAGCACAGGGAATGGCTACACTGATTCCACTTGACGTAAGGTAATCAGGAACGAAAGGGAAAGGTCTAAATTCTTTTCTGTGTCATGTGTGTCAGAACTGGTGTCAAAAACTGGGAACTGGCCTTACCTTTGGCGATTTCAAGGCTAATCAAGTGGATCTGAGTCTTTCTATAATCAATTTAGGCAGGACCACCCACAAGGGACTTAACATCTGTGTCGTCTGTGTATCTACGTATCCTTATGTAACTGCTCCTCGACGGGTGTGCAAAGAGAGAGGGATGCACAGACGCTGAAATAATATGGACTGAATATACAGACAAACATACGGATAGAAAGAATCAGTGGAGAGAGAGAGAGAGAGAGAGAGAGAGAGAGAGACCCCTGAGCCTGTGAACTGTGAAAAAATATTGGAAAAAAGGCCCAGATCAAAGAGAATAAAGATTGAAGAGATTAATGCAGACGGCTCCACGCAAACACTCCTGCCCATTATCACCACAACCACCGTCACCACACACGTCACCACACACCGCCACATATCACCACACATTTATACAGATCGGCTAATTATATGCTTTCGTACGTAACTCACTTTTTTCATCAAAATTATCGTCATTATTTGTCATCACACATCGTCTCACGTCACTACACATCACTACACGTCACCAATATCATCACACTGTCACTATATCATCACACATCACATTGTCACCATACAGTATATCACCACACATCGTCACACGTCACCATACATCACCACAAATCGCCACACGTCACCATACATCACCACACATCATTACACACGCGCACGCACGCACACACACACACACACACACACACACACACACACACACACACACACACACACACACACACACACAGAAAAAAAAAACATTCACAACACTTTCCACCACCACACCTCATCCCACAAACACCACAGCGTCCTCTCTCCACCACAATCACCAACACACCCAAGCCATCACCAATCACCACCCATCAATCACAGCCAATTACTCTTAACGTCAAAACCAACATTTTTTTTAATTACGTCAATTATATTTCATGCTTTAAATGCCACATGTGCAAATAGTTTTAGGACATTAAATTTCATCACTAACTATATCCATCATAATTTATACTCACCACATGGAGATCGCTTCATTTGGAATACAGGGGCACACACACACACACACACACACACACACACACACACACACACACACTATCAATTTATCTATCCATCTGTCTATGTATCTAGGTCTCGTCCCATCATATCAATACCCCATTATACCAATGTAAAACGTTCTTATGCTATCACCACTAGTCAACACAATCTCACCACCACCACCATCACCAATCACCATCATCACCAATCAACACCAGTTCCCATCATCAATATCTCAACCAATCACTACCACCTACAATCCCCACCACCAATCACTACCACCTACATCGTCAATCACCACCTACAATCCCCTTCACCAACCACCACCTACAATACCCATCACCAGTCACTACCACCTACATTCCCCATCACAAATCCCCACCTTCACCAATAAACAATCACCACGTACAATCTCCATCACCAATCACCACTTACAATCCCCACCAATTCCAACCACCACTCGGCCTCAGCGCCTCACGGGGTTCGCGGAAGAGCAAAGTGCCAGAATTCATCCCAGACTCTTAATATATTATGCAAAGAGCAGGATTTTCCGCCCGTGTCCGTCCGGAATCGTCAGAAGGGCTTGGTCGTCCGGATGAGGGCTATATTTAGGGAGTCGGGAGGTGCTGGAAAGCCTGTGGAGTTGGAAAGGGGAGTGGGGAGTGGAGCTGGTGTTGGGGGCTATTTGGGGAGTGGAGAGGTGCTGAGAAGGTTGGGGTTTTGGAAAGGAACATGGGAGTGTGAAGGAAACAAGAATAAAATAAAAAAACAGGTCATTGGATTAAAGTGGGTAAATATGGAACGAAAATGGACAAATTAGGGTCTGGGGATCAACCTGTTTTGCGATGACTGCACCTTTTAACCTCTTTGGCTCTCTAATAACCTGTAAATAATCACCCTCATTACACCACACACACAGCCATCACAACCCACACAGACCCGCTAATGATCCGTATTGTGACTGGTCAGTAAACGCTCAGCACAGGCCCAACCACTGCTCAGTACTCAAAAGCTAAATAAATAAATAAAATACTATGATTTTGATTCCCGTAAGCTGGACAAGAATCTATGGACCCCTCTGAGTGCCAAAATTAGTCACCTGAAAAAAATCGTCCCACGCTCAGCAGAATAAATCAGTTGACTACGTTCATGGCAGGCACTGGTTAAACGAGACAGACTTCCTTCTTGCTTTTTTAATAGCATACAATGTGTGTGTGTGTGTGTGTGTGTGTGTGTGTGTGTGTGTGTGTGAGAGAGAGAGAGAGAGAGAGAGAGAGAGAGAGAGAGAGGAATGGAGGGTGAGGTTAATAAGAACAAAGTACAGTGTTGAAAGATTGGAAATGCAATAAAGAAAAGGGGAACAAGGCGAGAGAGAGAGAGAGAGAGAGAGAGAGAGAGAGAGAGAGAGAGAGAGAGAGAGAGAGAGAGAGAGAGAGAGAGAGAGAGAGAGAGAGAGAGAGAGAGAGAAAATCAGAAACAAAAAGAGAAAGAATGAGAATAACAATGAAATGGAAAAAATGCCAAAGATTTTCACATCCTCCTCTCTTGCTCCTCTTTTGTCTCCACAGTTTTCACTCTCTTCTTTTACGCCTATCTCTCCTCCATCCACCCATCTCCATTCCTGTCGTCTTCTTTGAGGGGTTAAAGAAGCAGTGCGCTGTTTATAAGGACGTGAAATCGATCTTAGACTGAGACAGAGAACAACTTGATGATATAAATTTAATTAAAAAGTGTCAACGCCTTTCCACATTAAAAAAAAAAAAAATGCTCCAGTTACTGCCATCACACCTGTCATAAATGAGCGTGTATTCTGTAAGGACGGTGAGTATTAGAGCAGAAATGGTGACAGGCGAAGGTGTGTGGCATGAGGGGTGGGGGCTGCTTGGACCCAGGAAACGAACTATTTAGCCTATACTCGGACTGAAAAATATTGAAAAAAAAAAATATATATATATCTTTTCCTTCTCCAACTCTCCTTGAGGTTCTGTTTCTCAATTTTTCTCTTCTCTTTCCGTCCCTTCAAATATCTGGTCTTCGTCCGACTGTCTTATTCTTCCATCTTTGTTTCTGTGTCCTCCTCCTCCTCCTCCTCCTCCTCCTCCCCCCCAACTCGCCTCGAGGTTGTGTGACTCGATTTTTCTCCTTTCCTTCCTTCTCTTCCTCATCCTCTTCTCATTCTCCTTTCATCTCTATTTCTTTCTCCCTCATTTTTTCCCCCTTTCCCCTTTTCTCCTCTTTCTTTCTCCTCCATTCTTGACTTTTTCTTCTCTTTCTCTTACTGTTCTTTCCTTCCTCATCCTCTCTTCTCTTTTCTCTCCCTAAATTTCTGTGGTGTGTGCGTATATATAAATATATATATATATATATATATATATATATATATATATATATATATATATATATATATATATAAATATATATATATATATATTCAAAGCCTGGAAGATACAATCGCAAAACATCGATAAATATTTCTGACTTAATGTTACTCTTCCTTTCAGGTAGATAATGCAGAATGAAATTTCTTTTCCCTCTTTCCTATGAAAGGTCCATTACAGTTTCTCTATGCCGCATGGTGGTCTTTCTCACTATTTCCTGCAGGCTTTCGCCGGAGGGTTTGGTGGGTGCGGGTCTTCTTGTTTTATCTTCTCATTTACCACTTCTTTCCTCCTCCTTTCTTTTCCTTCCACGTCGATTTCTCTTTTACCACCTCTTTCCTCCTCCTTTCTCTTCCTTTCATCAGTTTTATTCTCATTTACTACCTCTTTCCTCTTACGGTACTTCCATGTCTTTTTTCTCACTTACCACCTCCTCCTTTATCTTCCTTCCATTTTTCCATCGTTCAACTTCCCATCTTCATCCTCACCTCCAGTTCACTTTCTCCTCAGATCTTCAGCCATTTTCTTCCATCCTCTCTCCATCTTCTTACTCTTCTCTCTTGGTTCTTTCATCTTACTTTTCTTTTTCTTTTCTCCTTTGATCTTCTCTTCTCCTTTGTCTCTTCGTCAATCTTTTTTTCCATCTCTTCCCTCTTCCTCTTTTTCCTCACCTTACTTTTCCTTCTCTCTCTAAGTTACATGTTTTCGCTCATCCTTCCCTCTCTTTCTTCCTCTTTTTTCTCTCATTTTCTGTTCCGCCTTCTTCCATCTATCTTATCATTTTCCGTCTCACGCATTTTCTTCTTCCTCTTCAATACCCCCACTTCCCTCAAGGGTATTTGTGTCACCTTCTTCCGTTTTCTTCTTCTTTTCCTCTTCATTCTCTCTTTCCTTCCCTTCTTCTTTTCTTCCGCTCTTCTTTCTTTCTCTTCCGTTTCCCTCACTAATCCCCCTATTTCTTTCCTAGTTCTTTTTCCTTTTGTTCCAACCGCACTTCTCTTTTATTTTCTTCTTCCTCCTCTTTCCTTTTCTTTCTTTCTTTCTCTTCCTTCTTTCTCTGTCTTACCTGTCTTCCTTTTTCTCTTTCCTTAACACACACACACACACACACACACACACACACACACACACACACACACACACACACCTCTTTCCTTCTCCCTCTTATATTCTGTCTTCGTCCTTCATTTCTTCATTTTCCATCACCTTTCTAATTCGTCGTCATCTTCATCTTCATCATCATCATCATCTTCCATCAAATCACCTCTCATTCTCCTCCCTCCTTCGTCTCCTTCTATTCTGTTTCCTTTCTTTTCATTTTCAATTCCTTCTTCGCGTCGCCACCTTCCTCTTCCTCTTCCTCCTCCTTCCTCCATCGTCGCTTCTTCTCTCTTCGTCCTTATTTCCAACTTCCATCACCTTCCTCTTCTTTCTATCTTCTTCCTCTACCTTCCCCTCTTCTTCCTCCTCCACCTTGTCTTCCTCCTCCTCCCTTTCTACTCTCCCTCCTCCTCCTCCTCCTCTTCCTCTTTCTCCTCTTCCCTCTTTCTCCTCTTCCCCCCAAACCTGCCCCAAGGGTGTTTGTGCCGACTTTTCTCTCTTCCTCCTCTTTGTACTCTTTGTTCCCTTTGAGGAAATTTTCTATCTCCGTCTCTCTCTCTTTCTTTCTTTCTTTTTTTTTCTTTTTCTCACTGCTCTCAGGCTCGCTCTTGTTCTAGGTCTCTCTCTCTCTCTCTCAACCCGATAATAAAAGCACTAAGTATATTTTACGTATGATCAGCAGTAAACAAACATGGCGGATCCATCTACAAACTTTCCTTAATTTTAGCATGTTACTTTTATTACAAATTCTCTCAACTCATTATCTCCTTACTTTAAAAATCTCCTATTAATCGCAAGACATAATATATTGATTTATTTCTAGGCTTGATCTTCAAACTAGGAAAGATGCAGCCGTCATTAACTTCTCTACTAGCACTTGCTCCTAGTACTGTATAAAACTACACGGCCATAGCAAGAAAAACAGTGACGTCCTCGGATATAATGGGTTACCGCCTTCACGACATAACGTATTAGTGTAGTTACTGTTGCTATCATCACGCGATCATTACCTTCTTTACTGTCCATATTCTATCATCTTTCTTCTTCTTCATCATCATTTCCTTCTTCTTACTTCACGCGTTCACTCTGGGTGGGGAAGATTTTTTTTTCACTCTGAAGGGGTTGGATGCACCCTTAAACAACCTCCTTACTGCCGGAGGTCCTTCCAAATGTGCATAAAATCGTCTGGTCGTAGCAATCAATATTAAACTGCAGAAAAAAAGGGTACTGAAGGGGTAGATTCTTTGTTCAGTACCTCACTACACCCTTCGCTGTGTATCTTTCCTCCAGGGTAGTCATTTTATTCGCTATTATGGTCGCGTTTTCTCTCCTATTTTATTGCAGCTGGCATCAAACGGCTTTAGTCAGTTTGGGAGACATCGCAGGAGAATGGGTGTTAATATTCTCTCGTGGTCAGGACAACTCTAGCATTCAATTCCGGTTTATCTGAACGTTGTTAGTCAGCTGAGCGTAAATCAAATGAGCCTGAACGTTAATATAATGTTTTTTTTTTTTTAAGTAATTTTATTTTTACCTCCTCGCCTCATTCTCCGTCTTTCTCTTCCTCAAAACTGTCTCATGAAGCATCAGGTTTCTGCTAATTAATTCCCTTTAGCGACAGAAATACGCACAATATTCCAGACAAATTTCGCTTCATTATACCAGCTAAACGAAGACTGGACGAAGCAATGTGGATCTGGGGTGCGATTCTCAGACAATATTTTCCATCGTTCCCCATCGTAACTTAGATATTCTTTTTAGAGGAGGACTACACAAGGAAAGATTCTGCACTCCTTTCCTTGATCTTTTACACTCCTTTCCTTGATCTTTTGCACTCCTTTCCATGATCTTTTGCACTCCTTTCCATGATCTTTTGCACTCCTTCCCTTGATCTTTTGCACTCCTTTCCTAAACCTTTTGTACTCTTTTTCCTGATATTTTGCACTCCTTTCCTTGCTCTTTCGCACTCCTTTCCTTTATCTTTTGAACTCCTTCTCTTGATCTTTTGCACTCCTTTCCTTGATCTTTTGCACTCCTTTCCTAAATCTTTTGTACTTTTTTCCCTAATATTTTGCACTCCTTTCCTAGGTCTTTTGCACTCCTTTCCTTGATCTTTTGCACTCCTTTCCTTGATCTTTTGCACTTTTTTCCTTAAGCTTCCTGCACAAAACAATTATATCCTACTGCAATTTTCCCCATCGTAAATTCACATCTATTTATGAAGTTAGAGCGATTTTATTCAGCTTTTGAGACCTACCGGGCCCGCGACGATAGACATTCTTTAACAAACACCTTTATTGATACAGATCTTACTGTGTTGAATAAAATCGTCTGACTGGTGAGAAAATACACTACCTATGAAGGATTACCAGAAAGGATAAATATTCACTTCCTGGTACTGTGTGACCTTGGTAAGATAAGAATGGGTGACTTATGTTTTAATTACACACCATAGAAAGGAAACACATATATATACACACACACATGCACACATATAAACACACACACACACACACACACACAAAGCGAGAGAGAGAGAGAGAGAGAGAGAGAGAGAGAGAGAGAGACAGACAGACAGACAGACAGAAAGGTGAGAGGTCATGGCCAACAGGTAACTCCCACTCTTAATTACAGGTAGCGCAAGGGTGCCTCCACTTCACACCGTCCTCTCTCTCTCTCTCTCTCTCTCTCTCTCTCAAACCTATTTTCCTATACTAACTCCTTTCTCTACTTCCACTCCCAATAAACGATTACATTATTTTTTTAGAAATTGGTCTCTCGAGGGAATGAATATATCTTTGTAATTCAGTATCCTAGTAATCTGATCCCTGTATTTATATCTGCTGAATACTGAAGCCCGTAATTGTTGTTCATGTATCTCTGTTATTACTCCCTGTCTGTATTACTGTAACTCAGATATTACTATGCATTTAATACTATTCACAATGATTTTATTTTTCGCTCAGTATATCCATCTAACCCACTTTGAAGTTATATTACGATTTCATATTCTATTGCCTCCAGACGATTTTATTCATCTTAGGATTGATTACTCGTACTGAGAGGATGAAGGAGGACTAAACATACCCTCTCTAGTTCGAAAAATCTCTCAGTAAAATCGTCTGGAGGTAGCAGGAACAAAATCAGACTTACATTGGACTGAACGGTGTAAACGGAAGAGCCTCACTTTGGTACTATTTTTTCCCCCTAACTTCAGGCACTTTTATTAACAAGCGGGAAGCTCTTGCCCAGGAAAGGAGTAAGGGAAGCTTCTAACCCCCTCAGTATGACGATCCCGGTTTCTATTTTATGCCCTTTAATACGAGACGACTTTATTTAACCGTGAGACTCAATTCGTAGCTAAAAAGGACTGAAAGGCAATATCAGCAGCCAGCGATAGTTGTACAGTCGCAAGCACAAAAATCGCTCCAATTATTAGTCGAATGATTATCACTCCCTCATGGAATATACTGGAAAGTTTAATGGGTTCCTAAGACTGCATTAATGGGCACCGTAACTTAATGCTCACTATCCCATTATCGATCGTTATGAAGTGGATCAGAATTTATGTCCGCGATTGCTATTAGATATGGTAATGTGAATGATTACAAACGATTTTATAACACTGAGAAATCTCCTGCTTCTTTAGAGTATTTACAACATGCGAAGAATGAAACTATGCTATTATCAGATTTCTTTCCCATGTTTATTATACTTTCAGTATTGATTTTTCCTAATTACGTGAAGTGGTCTGCAAGAAATAAAAAAAAAAAAAATAAAAAATGCGAAGTAACGAATTATGACTCTCTCTCTCTCTCTCTCTCTCTCTCAGCTTCCAGGTCCTTACATATTTCTCTCTCTCTCTCTCTCTCTCTCTCTCTCTCTCTCTCTCTCTCTCTCTCAGCTTCCCAGTCCTTACATATTTCTCTCTCTCTCTCTCTCTCTCTCTCTCTCTCTCTCTCTCTCTCTCTCTCTCAGCTTCCCAGTCCTTACATATTTGAGCAAGGTCTTGTCTGATCACGCTTCTCCTCATACTAAAGTTCCCTTGGGAGTTTTTGGCCACTAAGACCGACAGACAGACCGACAGACAGATAGACAGGCAGACAGACAGACTGGCAGATAGACAGATAGACACGCAGGTAAGACAGATAGATGGGTGGATGGAGACAGAGGTCGAGATACTGTAGACACAAAAGTAGGCAAAATACACAAGGCGAGAACAGACAAACAGATACAGAAAGATAAAGGCATATATAGTGTGAGAGAGAGAGAGAGAGAGAGAGAGAGAGAGAGAGAGAGAGAGAGAGAGAGAAAATATATCAGCTAAAATATATAAGACTGAGAAAAATAAAAATACGTCATCGGATTGAAGGTGTTAATGAGACAAAGGACCTTCCATGGCCCTCAACAGATCCTCACACCCTTACCCACAACCCCCCCCCCTCTCTCTCTCTCTCTCTCTCACCACCCCACCATGCCAAGGCAAAAAATGAACTCCACGGATACAAACTACCACAACTTTACGAGTTCTAAAAAATAATGAAAAATCAAAACACACACATACACACACACACACACACACACACACACACACACACACACACACACACACACATCCATACTGTAGGGGGAAGACGATGCGGACATTTCTCACAGTAGTTATCTGGGCAAAACAAATACTGACAGACTTTAACACAAACCCAATGCATGTGTTGTCAAAATAAAAAGGATACTGGAGAGGCTTTATCGTTTTACAAGTCCCATTAAAGTGCTAAACAGATAAAATCGATAAAATAGATAATGTAAGTACTGCATCATTGTACAAGGCACATAAAAGTCTCTCTCTCTCTCTCTCTCTCTCTCTCTCTCTCTCTCACGCCAAAGGACTGCAATTTTCACGTTACCTTGCTCAGCACCCGCTTGTTAGCGCCTTCCTCTTCCCTCTGTCCAATAGTCTGCCTGGTGGAAACTAGAATTAATGCCTTGTACGGGTTTATTTGGGTTGTGTGTGTGTGTGTGTGTGTGTGTGTGTGTGTGTGTGTGTGTGTGTGTGTGTGTGTGTGTGTGTGTGTGTGTGTGTGTGTGTGTGTGTGTGTGTGTGTGTGTGTGTGTGTGTGTGTGTGTGTGTGTGTGAGAGAGAGAGAGAGAGAGAGAGAGAGAGAGAGAGAGAGAGCTTCTTACTCCATTCCCCCTTGCAGACGGCCCGAGGTGCATGGAGGAGGCGGCATGGAGTGGCGTAGATAAATACACAGATAGACAAACATAGATACACACATACAGACACAGATACACATATAGAGAAAGAAAGAGAGACGGGTTAAAAAGAGAGAGATAGGGAAAGCAACAGCATGGTGCATGAGGGAGGAGGCGTGGAGTGGTGCGGTACAGGGCTCAGTAAATCAAGCCAAAATTAGCAGTTAAAGAGGAAAGGCTCACCCTCTGTTGACATTTGAGAGGGGGGGGGGTGAGGGAGTGAGGTGAGGGAGTGGGGTGTGAGGAGGGGTGAAGGGGGTATGTGGAGAGGGGGGCCAAGGTGAGGTTGGGTGGCAACTAGAGCGAGCAAAGGTGAGAAAGAGAGAGAGAGAGAGAGAGAGAGAGAGAGAGAGACAGACAGACAGACAGACAGAGAGAGAGAGACAGAGAGAGAGAGTGGGGAGGGAGGGGGGAAGGGGGAACAGACCCAGAGTGAGGGGTGTGAAGGAAAAGTGGGAAGTGTTAAAGGAAAGACCTGCAAGGAAAGAGGGTGAAGGAGACCTTGAGTGGGGAAATAACACACACACACACACACACACACACACACACACACACACACACACACACACACACGAAAAGATAAAGGTGCGGATGACAAAAACTAGCATCATCATCATCATAATTACCCTATTCTCCGTAATGAACTGGCCAGGATTCAGAAACAGAAGGGAAAAGAAAACACATTACTGGGAGGGAAAGAAAAGCAAGACCTTACACATTACGTAATTAAAAGTATTTGCTAATGATCTAAAATGTGGCACTCATCTCACCCTAAGAAATGAGTTCCTTCTTCAGCATAAGGTCATCATTTTTATTTAATTCTAGGTGTCCCCTAAAGTCTCTATTCAGTTCTGGAGATGGGTTAGTTAAGCGTTTACATTACTCAAGAACGAGTGACTGATCATTCACATCTTTACCATCTATATTGCACAGCCTAGTCTTGGGTCCCTACGCCCTAAATGGGGAATAAATGACTGCATGATGGATAAATATCACATGTGGACTTAGATGAACCTTTTACTTGTCGAATTTGTAAGATCAGGAAATTCATCTTAAAGCCTAACAAAGTGCCCAAGTGCGTCTACAACAGGAAATATATTAAGTAGCGAACCAAGAAATATCGCTGATACTAAAATGAATGTTCCCAGTACCAATAACTACCGATTACCGACTTTATCCGACCAATCCAACTACCCGACAAAGTATATACTACCGAATGTTACCAGTGCCAGACCCTCCCAAATCTCCCGACCACTGGCTACCGACTCTTCTCGACCACCACACCTACCCGACAACCTACAACCGAACTATCCCAGTACCACATCAGCTCCGACCACCAACTCCCGACAACTTATTCTTCCCGACCGCATCAAAACAACACCGAACCATCGAACCCTTACCAAAACCCCCCAAGCATGACCAAAAAAAAAAAAAAAAAAACTACCTCCCGACCAGCTCCCGACAACCGACTCTACCCTACCCGACCGACCGCATCTACCAGACAGCGTACTAATGACCCCAATTATAACTAAGAGGCCGAGGACTTGGACCCGACTTAATGAACTTACCGAGAGCTCCGTCATTGTTAAGTTGTCTCGTTATTTCAGTTCTCGGTCTCGGTTGGAAAGGGGGGTCGTGTTGATGAAGGCTCCCAAACACCCCTCTCAAGGTCGGGGGAGCTCTAGCGCTCTCTTCCGGCTAACTCTACTACTCTTCCAGCTAACTCAATAACTCTTCCAGCTAACTCTACTACTCTTCCAGCTAACTCTACTACTCTTCCAGCTAAATCTACTGCTCTCTTCCAGCTAACTCTACTACTCTTCCAGCTAAATCTACTGCTCTCTTCCAGCTAACTCTACTACTCTTCCAGCTAAATCTACTGCTCTCTTCTAACTAACTCTACTACTCTCTTCCAGATAACTCTAATGCTCTCTTCCAGCTAACTCTACTACTCTTCCAGCTAACTCTACTGCTCTCTTCCAGCTATCTCTACTGCTCTCTTCCAGCTAACCCTACTACTCTTCCAGCTAACGTCAGACGATTTTATTCAGCTTCCAGTCAATAAGAGAACAAGAGAATAATTCCACTCTTAACCCCCTCATGGTCGATACTGCTCTAGTGGTCTGTTTTCGGTAACGCCAGCCAGACGATTTTATTCAGCTGAGAGTAAATCATCGAACTCTTAGGGAATCACAGAGTCAGCAACTCTCTCACTCTAGCACTGATGCGAGAGAGAGAGAGAGAGAGAGAGAGAGAGAGAGAGAGAGAGAGAGAGAGAGATAATATAGAAGTTAGAGCAAGGACAGCCGAGTCATGGTCGCTTGGGACAAAACAACTAGATGGTGATTAATTTCATGCTCTCTCTCTCTCTCTCTCTCCATTTCCACAGCGACTATCAGACAATCACCATACATTAAACAGAGAGGAAACATTCGTGACATGACGGTAATCTTGGTCATTAGAGAGAGAGAGAGAGAGAGAGAGAGAGAGAGAGAGAGAGAGAGAGAGAGAGAGAGAGAAGGTTTTGCGAACATGAGTTAGGGCAGCGTGGAGATGAATAAGAGTGGTGTGGAGATGAATAGGAGCAGTGTGGAGATGAATAAGAGCAGTGTGGAGATGAATAGGAGCAGTGTGCAGATGAATAAGAGCAGTGTGCAGATGAATAAGAGCAGTGTGGAGATGAATAAGAGCAGTGTGCAGATGAATAAGAGCAGTGTGCAGATGAATAGGAGCAGTGTGCAGATGAATAAGAGCAGTGTGCAGATGAATAAGAGCAGTGTGGAGATGAATAAGAGCAGTGTGGACATGAATATGAGCAGTGTGGAGATGAATAAGAGCAGTGTGGAGATGAATAGGAGCAGTGTGGAGATGAATAAGGGCAGTGTGGACATGAATAAGGGCAGTGTGGAGATGAAAAGGAGCAGTGTGACATGAATAACAGCAGTGTGGAGATGAACAAAAACGGTGAGGAGATGATGATGATGATGAACAAGAAGTCTGGACATGAAAAATCGCAGTGTGGACATGAATAACATTAGTGCGCACACCAGCAAAGGCACTGCGATTATCAGACATTAATAATTTAAACTTTTTTTTTTTTTTTAAATAACTGAGGATTCTGATCTCTTCCTCTTTAAGGCAAACCTTTAGAAGTGAATGGGGTTATGGGAGCAGAGACTGTGTTTTGACCAGTGTTATACAGTATGGGGAGGTTAGATGACACTATGTACGATTATAAATAGTTAGACTGGGCTAGATCTCACACACACACACACACACACACACACACACACACACACACACACACACACAAATCTCTCTAATGGAAGTTCGTGGTGGGGAAATGTGTGTATGTCACTGGTGGTGTGGGGAGGTTGCCATTGTCACACACACACACACACACACACACACACACACACACACACATAAAACCATTTATAAACAGAATAGCCGAAGCTTCGAGTGTGACTTTCAAAGACAGGGAAATCTTAAAGAATGAATAGATAATATGAACCTAGGTTAGGTCACTTTTGGCAGGGTTTGGTTGGACTGGGTCATTCTTGCTTGGGTTGGATTTAGTTGGATTAGGTATAGACGAATTAGGTTAGACTGGGTTAGAATAGGTCGGTTTAGATATGTTTGGACTGGATTGCATGCGGTTAGGTTACGCTGGGTTAGGCTGGGTTGGATTAGGATAATTTAGGCTTGGCTGGGTTGGGTTAGGTTAGGTATGATCAGGGTAAGTGAGAATGGGTGAGACTAGGTCACTATAGACAGGGTTAGGCTGCTTTTGATTAAGTTTGGTGGTCAGGTTGAGTTGGAATAATTTAGGTTAGGTATGGATAGGTTAGGTGATATTATGTGAGGTTATATACAGTTAGATTGGGCTTGGTCACACACACACACACACTAGTCTCTAATGTAAATTGGTGGTGGGGAAATGTTTGTATGTCTCTGTGGTGGCGTGGGGAGGTTGCCATGGTGACACACTGGCCGCACACACACACACACACACACACACACACACACACACACACACACACACACACACACACTCATAAAACCACTTATAAACAGAACAGCCCAAACTTTCAGTGTGACTTTCAATGGCAGGGAAATCTTAAAGAATGAATAGACAATATGAACCTAGGTTTGGTCACTTTAGGCAGGGTTTGGTTGGACTGGGTCATTCTTGCTTGGGTTGGGTTCAGTTGGATTAGGTATAAACGAAATAGGTTAGACTGGGTTAGAACTGGTCGGTTTAGATATGTTTGGACTGGATTGTATTCTGTTAGGTTAGGTTTGGTTTGGTTAGGTTGGGTTGGATTAGGTTATTTTAGGCTTAGCTGAGTTGGGTTAGGTTAGATATGATCAAGGTATGTGAGAATGGGTGAAATTAGGTCACTTTAGATAGGGTTAGGCAGCTTTTTGATTAAGTTTGGTTGTCAGGTTGGGCTGGAATAATTTAGGTTATGTATGGGGAGGTTAGGTGATACTATGTGAGGTTACATATAGTTTGGGCTAGGTGACACACACACACACACACACACACTAGTCTCTAATGTAAGTTGGTGGTGGGGAAATGTTTGTAAGTCTCTGTGGTGGCGTGGGGAGGTTGCCATGGTGACACACTGGCCGCGCACACACACACACACACACACACACACACACACACACACACACACACACACACACACACACTTATAAACAGAACAGGCGAATTTTTGAGTATGACTATCACATGCATGGAAATCTTAAAGAGTGAACAGCCAATATGAACCTAGGTTAGGTCACTTTAGGCAGGATTTAGTTGGAATAGGTATTCTTGGTTGGGTTGGGTTCAGTTGGATTAGGTGTAGACGAATTAGGTTAGACTGGGTTAGAATAGGTCGGTTTAGATATGTTTGGGTTGGGTTATTTTCGGTTAGGTTAGGCTGGGTTACGCTGGGTTGGATTAGGTCATATTAGACTTGGCTAGATTGCGTTAGGTTAGGTATGGTCAGGTTAAGTGAGAATGGGTGAGATTAGGTCGCTTTAGATAGGGTTAGGCTGCGTTGGATTAGGTTTGGTGGTCAGGTTGGGTTGAAATAATTTAGGTTAGGTACAGTATCTGGTGTGGTGCTGTGTGGTGACGGCTGTGATGAGGGCTACAGTGGCGGTGGTTGTGGTGGTGGGGGTTCATGGTGAGGGTTGTAGTGGTAATGTGTGGTGGTGGAGTATTGTGAAGGTCGTTGTAGTCAAACGCAGTGAAGGGAGGTGTGTGGTGAGATTATGAGTGTGACGGTGAGGGTTGTGGTGGTGTTGGTGGTGAGAGTTGTGGTAAATAGGGTGGTGATGTTGGTGAGTGGTGATTTATTTCTGCATCTGATACGTTAATATTTTCTTCAATGTTGTTTTATGGAAGCTTTATCGATACAAAAAGGTGTATATATAACCCGAGAGATAGAGTTTTTGTAGGGAATAATCTGTAAACTATGTCGCTGACAAACAGGTGCATCCTCAACCCATAATGGAGTGGGATGAGAGGCACGGGTTCTCGTATTTTCCTTATCTGCCTCCTCTCCCTACTCTGGTCACTGTTCTCTTAGTGCTCCCTCTCCATGTCAAGGTGCAAAATATCTAATCACTCCACCTGCACACTCTTTCACCTCTCCCTTGACCCTTGGTGTGCAGCGTGGAGTGAGTGGCCATAATTTTCATAACTAACCCCCCCTTCTCTCCCTCGCATTCACGCTCCAACTCAAGGGTGTAAAATATTCTCCTGTCACTCCTCAAAATTACCTCCTACCATCTCCCTGTCCACTCCTTCGACCCCTCAGTGAGTGGAGTGGGATGAGGGGGCGAAATTTCCCTATCTGACCCGCTCCCTACCTCTTTTACAGTCTACCTCGTACTCACGCTCCGTCTCTGGGATGTACAATATCTAAACTCCAGTCTCACACTCCCTGCACCCTCTCTTACGGTGCCTAGTAAGTGGAGTGAGTGCCCTGACTTTCCATAGCCAACTCTTCCCTTGCTACCTTGTCTTTTCGCGCCATCATTTAAATACTGGATGATTTCACCTCAACACTCCCTGCCCTCCCTCTCAGTGAATGGAGTGGTATGGCAGTGCACCATCTATCTCTTACTGTCACTCCATCTCAGTTGAGTGAAATATCTGATTACTCTGGCTCCACACTCCCTGTCCTCTGCCTCGTCCCTCAGTGCGTGGAGTGGGTTGAGAGGGGTGGCTGATGGTGTTCGGGTAAGTGGGAGTTATGCGTGCAGGCTCCTGAACCCCTCTCAGTACCAGAGTGCTGTATGGGACGGTCACTCTCTCACCTGCGCAAACTTACGACTCCACCCGACACAATATTTTAACCAGCCTCATTCACAGGTATCGTTTTCTGGTGCTCGTGGCCATTCTGAGAGGCTATAAATACACCAAAATATTACCCGGTTGAATAATAGGAAGGCAAGACTCGATAGGATAGTTATAAAGAGGGATCTGGGAACCCGGAAGTATTTACGGATAAGTGAGTTAGTGTTCGAAGCTGCCGGGTGAGAGACAAACGGGACAGCGAGGCAAGCTGGCCGGAGGGTCAGGGTTAAGCCAGTATTTATAATGTTTCTCAGCCAATTTACAAGCTAAGGATGTCTCCATAACATTTTACTATTATTACAGGTAGTTTTCCTTCTACTTTTATTATTCTGTCACTTTAATATCCACTCCTTTTGAACTGTTTAGTTGCCGAATGAGTGAAGAAAACGCATATGCTTAAGCTTACGTGAGTCTGTAAATACGGATCACCAAGGATTCTTATACACAACCTGATCTTAGGCGAGTTTCTAAATATAGCCTCACGATGTTACTTGAGGCGAAAAGACAGGTGGCTCCAGGGCAGGTAAGCGGCGGGGCAGGGCGTTACTCAGGGCGGCAAGACAGGTAGGGTGCGTTGCCCTGCCCTCCCCGTGGCAGGTGTCCCCATCCCACGTGTTAAGGTGACGTCCCCTACACTACTCAGGTGAAATATGCGACGCGGTTCACCTCACGCGCCACCGGAAAGGGACCGCAAAATCAGGATAAATCTCCGGGGTTACTTGGCGGCGCTTCACTTTACCCTCTCCCGAAGATGCCCCAGCCAGACGGTAAACAAGGGAGTGTATGGCTTCCCCGGCACATGTTGGGGAGAATATACTTACGGGTAGACGTCACGGAGATTGTATTTATGAGGACGTGTTACCCGGAACGTATTTACGAGCATACATTACCGAGATTGTGTTTACGAGTACATTTTGGCCTTGCACACCGATTTTTGCTAAGCCTCTGGGGGTTCTAAAAGGAAAATGTGTTGTGCAAGACTTAGATCTCTGACCACTGCCCCCCACCCCCCCTCGACCTAACTCCAGCCACCGTAAGAAAAACGTAACGTCAATCAAAGTTAGAAGTGCTTGACCCCCTCCCCCCCTCTAGTACCTCGTTCTCCGTGTCCTTCACCCTCTCTGTAAATTTCAAGGGTGCCAAGTTTCCAAAGAAAAGGAGTTGTCTCGACCATTAGAAAGTTAAACGTATGCATATTAACATTCAGGTCCTTATGACTCATTCGGGAAAAAATCGTCTGGTGCCACCTGAAATAACATACCTGAGTTGTCCTCGTCGTGAGAGGATATAAGGTGATAGTGCTATAGTTTATGCACTTTAACTTGGTCCGGATTTCCATCACTTTGCAGCTTATTTCGCGTAACTCATTGGCAGAAGAAGACAGTGTTGTGACTATATATTTTTTGTAGTGCTTCTTCATGACTAGCATCATATTCTTGCGTTAATCTATTGTTATCTGTGAGTATTCAAGACGGTTAACTCATTTCTCCTTCCATACCTAATCTCTCTCCCAATATGTCTCACTGTCCACCTCGTTCTCACTCCATCTCCAGGTTATATTTAAAAATGGTTTACCAACACCTGCTGTATATGAAAAGAAACACAAAATCGACCACACTCCCTTTCATTTTCTCTTGTCTCGTCTTCTCACTCCATTTCTTCGATCACACTCCCTGTCATTTTCTCTTCTCCCTCATCCTCTTACTTCATTTCCTCGATCTTACTCCCTTTCATACTCTCTTCTGTCTCGTCCTCTCACTCCATCTCCCCACATCTACGCCCACCCCTGGAGAGACTGAATTTTCCAAGAATCATCACAGTCGGTGCCATTTTTCGGACTGACAGACACAGTTTTTGCACTCGAGTTGTGAGATGGGGGTGAGGATGAGGATTGAGAGGGGGTGAGAATGAGGCTTGGAAAGGGGTGAGGATGAGGGTTGGGAGGGGGTGAGGATGAGGGTTGGGAGGCGGTGAGGATGAGGGTTGGGAGGGGGTGAGGATGAGGGTTGGGAGGGGGTGAGGATGAGGGTTGGGAGGGGGTGAGGATGAGGGTTGGGAGGGGGTGAGGATGAGGGTTGGGAGGGGGTGAGGATGAGGGCTGGGAGGGGGTGAGGATGAGGGCTGGGAGGGGGTGAGGATGAGGGCTGGGAGGGGGTGAGGATGAGGGCTGGGAGGGGGTGAGGATGAGGGCTGGGAGGCGGTGAGGATGAGGGCTGGGAGGCGGTGAGGATGAGGGCTGGGAGGCGGTAAGGATGAGGGTTGGGAGGGGGTGAGGATGAGGGTTGGGAGAGGGGTAGGATGAGGGTTGGGAGGCGGTGAGGATGAGGGCTGGGAGGGGGTGAGGATGAGGGTTGGGAGGCGGTGAGGATGAGGGTTGGGAGAGGGTTAGGATGAGGGTTGGGACAGCTAAAAGGCATGAGAAAGTTCAATATATGGAAGAACTATCACCTCCATCACAGTTCCATACACACACATTCTATCACACTTCCGAACGAGGTACAAAATCACACGCAAAACTCAGTAAAAAAAACACAAAATCACACGCAAAACTCAGTCAACACACAAAAATCACACGCAAAACTCAACCAAAACACAAAATCACACGCAAAACTCAGTCAAAACACACAAATCACACGCAAAACTCAATCAAAACACAAAACCACATGCAAAACTCAGCCAAAACACAAAATCACACGCAAAACTCCATCAAAACACAAAATCACACGCAAAAACCAATTAAAACACACAAAATCACACGCAAAACTCAGCCAAAACACAAAACCACATGCAAAACTCAGCCAAAACACAAAATCACACGCAAAACCCAGTCAGAACACAAAATCGCACGCAAAACTCAGCCAAAACACAAAAATCACACGCAAAACTCAATCACACTTCCAAACGCATCCCACACATTCAAGCCACCTTTCCCCCGCAACCCAGCCGGCAAACTTCATCAATCCGGCCACCTTGCACGGCCACATACCCGGCCTAAATACGGATACATCTGATCAGGCAGGCGGGGGGAGGGGGGAGGGACGTAAGAAAGAAAAAAAACGCATCTGACTAACTTTCCGCATTTGAGGGGAAGACGAGTGACGAAAAGTGAACACATTTTGACTGGGGAGAGGGGAGGGGTGAATTGGAGGGGGAACGGAGGGGTGAGAGGGGGGAGGAATGAAGGTGGAAAGGAAGCGATGGGGAGGGGGGGGGAAGGATGGAGAGAGGTGGGAGAGGGAAAGGATGGGGAGAGGGGGAGAGTAAAGGAGAGAGGGAGAGGGGGAGACGGAAAGGGAGGAAGAGGAAGGAGTTGGGAATGTGGAAGGTAGAGAGACAAATCATAAATAACTTAGGGTCATTACTGAGGGGATTCAAGTCAGTCTCGTTGATCGACGCGAAAATAAAGGAAAATAAAAGAAAATGAGAGACTGATTATGTGGCACTGCGTAGGGTCACCATCGGGAATGTACTCGTGGGCTTAGGAGGCTCCCAAGTTCATTTTAAAGTGCATGATGGCTCACTGGGAATAAATAAAAAAACGAAAAATAAAAGAAAAATCATGGTCTGTTTTGGCGTCGTTACCAAAAAATATATGGGTTCGTGGACTTTGAAGGCTCTACGGTCGCTAGGGGGCTGGTCGAAACGCAAAAAAGAAAAGAAAAAAAAAAGCTAAACATACAGTAGAAAAAAGGAGGAGTCAGTAAATGAATCAGTAATCAAATAAAGCAATGATGCCGATTCTATGGTGGCTGTGTTCCGTGGGCCTAGAAGCCTCCGCGGCATCTCTTCCTAAAGCGACTTGTTTTTGTATGTATCCTCATCGTCATCATCATCATCATCATCTTCTTCTTCCTCTCTTCTCTTTCCTAAATCACAGTAAGAACAAAATTTTTAAACTCGTACTAAAAGGATTCTCCCAATTGAATTTAATCGCCTGGTATCAGCATGAGACACATAAACTAAACCCTCACTGATACAGAGTAAATATCAGTTCAGTAAGACATGGAGCGAAAGGATGAGGCAGAGACGCGCAAGTTAAGAACATTAGGCGAGGCTGATGATGATGATGCAGATGATGATGACGATACCCGCTGCAAAAATATGCCAGGAATCCCATATCGGTTAGTATTCACCCCTAATCATTCAACCTGGTAGCTAGGAAGGAGGAACCAAGGAGCGTGGAGGGGATGGGGGGAGGGTAAAGGAGGTAGGGGAAGACAGGGGGGAAGGAAAGGAGAGGGAGGGGGAAGGAGGGGGGAGGGAGAAGCAAGACACCAAGACCTCGCCCCATCTTCGGAATAACTTCTTGGCTGAGGGTGGCACGCGAGTTCCAACCTTATCTCAGGGGAGTGCCAAGGGTGAGAGTGGCCTGCCATGGGGTCACCTGTGCTACCTGTGCGACGCCAATACACCTGTGTGCATAAATACGGCCTAATGTATCGGGTTAAGCTGTGATCCCCATTATTGTTGCAGCGGACGTGGGCATTATTCCGGGGTGGTAGGTCGTGTTAAAAGCCGCGCGCGTGGAAATGGCGACGATGGAAGGCCTGGGACGAGAGCCAGTGGAACGATTATAGGTCGGCGCTGTTGTTGTTGCTGTCCAGGGGGAGGGAAGGGAAGGGAGAGAGGAAGGACAGGGGGGGTAAGGAGGGAGGGAGAGAAGAAGGACAGCGGAGTAAGGAGGGAGAGAGGAAGGAACACACAGAAACGAGGAGGAGGTAAGGAGGAAGGGGGGTATGAAGATGAAGGTGAGAGAGGTAAAGGAGGGAGGGAGGTACAAAGAGGAAAAGGAGGGAGGTAAGGAAGGAAGCAGGGAGTTACAAAGAGGAAGAAGAGGGAGGTAAGAAAGGAGGGAGGGAGGTAAGAAGTGGAAGGAGAGGGAGGTAAGGAAGGAGGGTGGGAGGGAGGTACTTAGAGGAAGGAGAGGGAGGTAAGGAAAGAGGGAGGGAGGTAGGAAGAGGAGGAAGAGAGGTACTACGTGGGAGTAAGGAGTATAAGAAGAGGAAGGAATTCAAAGGAGTACAAAGGAAACCAAACAGCAACAGGACTATGGGTCGTTTCGTGGCTGTTTGTTAAAAGGGAAGGCTATAACTAACAAATCTATTCTCTGAGTTAAAGACAAGGATAGAAAAACAGGATGGAAGGATGGAAGGGAGGAAGGAAAGGACCTGGAACGAGAGCTGGTGGAATATGTTTAGGTGAAGGAAGAGGAGAGGAAAGGTAAGGACGGAAAGAAGATTGGAAGTACTGGAGAGACAGAAGTAGGAAAAGCATAAAGGAAAAAGAAGAAGGTTGGGACGAGAGACTGTGTTTCTGTTATACACAGTCGTTGCCCGCGTGGAGGGAAGGGAAGGAAGGAAGGAAAGAGGGAGGGAGGTAATGAAGGAAAGAGGAAGGGAGAAAAGTATGAGTGAGGGGTGGAGAGGAAGCGATGGAGAAAAGGAAGAGGTTGTGAGGAAGGCAGATGGTACAATTATAAGTCATTCTTGTCCAGATGGAAAAAACGGAAGGAAGGAGATGATGGAGAGGGAAGGAAAGAGGACAAGGAAGGAGTGTGAAGAGAGTAGGAAGAGGGTAATGATGGGAAACTGAGAGGATAGAGAGAAAAGCAAGAAAGTGGAAGAGGACGATTACAGGTTGTAATTGTCCGAGAGAGAGAGAGAGAGAGAGAGAGAGGGGGGGTACCGCAAGGGGGGGGGACAGGAAGAGAGGGCGCATAAGAAGGGAAGCAGACGGAATACCTGTGACGAGAACCAGTGGAACAATTATAGGCTGTCGCTGTCTTGGGTGAAATGGGGGAGGAAAAAGGAGAGGAGAGGAGAGGGATGGGAAGACGACGTTGTAGACGTATTGGTGGGAGGAAAGAAAGGGAGGGGAGAGGAAAGAAAGAGGAAGAGAAAAAGAGAACTAACGAAGAGGGAGGAGGGAAGGTATTAAGAGGGGAGGGTAAAGGGAGAAAGGAGGTGAGGCAAGGTGGAAAACCAGAGGAGGAAGGGAGAGGGGGGGGTGAGTGGCAGGACCCCCCTCCCCCCGGTGACATTCCATCGCGATACACTCTAGTTATTCCCAAATAACCCCTAAGTCTTCCCTCGAACACACCACCAACACCCGCACAAACCACCAACACCCGCACTGACACCACGAAGCCGTTATCCCGTTAACTCCTGGAATTTCCCTCAGCTGAACAAACTCGTCTCGTGTTTGTTGGGATAAAATGCCAGTATTGTCACTGCACCAGAAGGGTTTGCTCTTTGAGGGGTAGGCAGCCACTTCGGTATTTAATTCAGGCTACTTAAACTATTATTCTGACTACAACCAGGCGATTTTCTTCAGCTAAGGGAATTCACTACCCTCAAAATGTTACAGCCTATCTCAGTTTATAAAGACTCTGCTCCCACGAATATTGATTTCAAACAGGTACTTAAATCCGTTCTTCTACACCTAACGCGAGAGATGGACGGCCTACACAGCATACTCGCAAGCAGCCAGTGACACTCCCATACCCGAAGAGGTTTCACTTTGCCACTACGTTAAAATGTTAAGATGTGCATAAAGTAAATAGCAGAGACAACATCCAATATCACTTCACCATTATATCAACCAGCAGAGTAGAATTACCCACTGAAAATACAATCCTTATGCAGATTCAACTTGTACACCATTACATAAGGCACGACTGAGATGGATGGAGTACATTCAGTAATATGGTTAAGAGGACATGCATACAGTACACTTATGCAACTTTTATTCACAAGTCATGAACAGACTCCACTCAGGCATTACATAAAACAGATGAGATACAGGAAGATTACATAACAGACACTACCAAATATCCCTTCACTTTCTCCATCTATATGTAACCATGTAAAATACGGATATATTGCCAGGAAGGAACACCCACACAAGGACAGACCCGCCCCTTAAGGCTTTTACAGACACACATTTCTACTACCGCAGCTACGTAAAAAAAAGATATAATTTGTACACATACTGCAAAACAAACACTCATCCTCTAAAGAAAAAAAAAATCACCATCACATGACCATATCAAGAAGCTCAAACGTACAGAGCTGAACCATTTGATATAAAAAAAAAAATCAATTACATAAATGATCTAAGAAGAGAGGCATACACTAGCATTACCAGTTCTGGGACGTATTTTAAGTGGTATAGTATACTCCGTAGCACCTTTTCCTTAGCGATTTAACTTCACATGACACCTCAAAATTCTCTTTTAAGTTATATACTGTACATACCTCTAAATATGACATGGTTACCTTCAGTAGCTTAGAATAAATAAGCTGATATAAGCAAACTAAATCGCTAAGTAAGACGTACAAAGAAATCCCCAATGCCACCTACAACACTCCTTCTACCACTCCAATATTTACACCCATTCCACCTCCTCGTTACATAAAGCAGGGGAGAAATGGATATAACACGAAGCAGCATCTTCCACTGTGGCTCCAACACAGATTTCACTTCACCATTGCATAAACCAGCAAAGTAATGGATGTAGTCGTGTGTGTGTGTGTGTGTGTGTGTGTGTGTGTGTGTGTGTGTGTGAGAGAGAGAGAGAGAGAGAGAGAGAGAGAGAGAGAGAGAGAGAGAGAGAGAGAGAGAGAGAGAGAGAGCGCATCTACAAACGCTCACCCACTCCATTAACACTAAGAGATGCATACCATAACCGACCTGAAACACCCAATAAAAACCCACATTTCCATAAACCTGCTGAGACGGGATGCACTGAGCACAGCATTACCTATCGACACTGTAATACTCAACACCGCTTTCCCTCCGCCAGAACAGCACCAAACCAGCACTTAATCCACTGCTTCACTAGATTTCCTTCCCCCATTACACACACCAGCGAAGAAGTGGGTGTAATAGAGAGGAAACACTAACACTCACCCACTCCATAAACACACACACAGATTCATACAGACCTGAACTGCGCAATAAAATCCCCATCACCTAAACCAGCTAAGGAACAGATACATTAGGAAGCTGAAGGACCCATAGGCAGTGGCAAGGCTAACGTTAAAACCCCTCACTCTCCCTGCCACCCCAGCTTTCCCTCCTCTCTCCCTCTGATTTCCCTCCTCTTTCCCTCCTCTTTCCCTCCTCTTTCCCTCTGATTTCTCTCCTCTCTCCCAATGATTTCCCTCCTCTCTCGGAATTAAGGTCAAACCTGCTACGACTTCTCCCAGACGAACAAAATCGTCTGGTGCCGGTCCGTACGGAAAAAAAAAAATACAAATCAACAGAGCAATGAAGCGATTAACACCTACGAGTACCTTGAATCCGGGAAACGTTCTTTTTTTTTAATTTACTGTTTCTGGCACCTAAGGATTTATTCAAATCAGGAAAAGCCTCCCGTACTGAAGGAGTTTATCACAAGGACGCTTTATCTTATCCTCCAATTTAATAATAAACTGAATAAATAAAAGCAGAATAAAACTGTCAGATGGCAAAAAAAAATAAAAAAAAAAATAAAAAAAAAATAAACTCAAAGGATTAACCACGATTTCTTCTGGCCCTCAGACTTTGAAAATTTCCCCTATATGAGCAAAATAATTGTCCAGTGTTAGGTCTAAAAACTTCAAAACACTTACAGTAGCTAAATAAAAATGATCGATTCAGTGACAATTTTCATTTTAAGGTGACATCAGAAAATTTTAGTCAATTTAGGATGGACCTCGATTAAACTTTCCGTCTATAGGCAGGCGCCTTAATTTCGAAAGGAGTGGCCATGAATGAATCGCCTCCATGTCTCCCTTTCCACCGCCATCAACCTGCCCTCTCTCCATCTCACATCACCCTTACTCATATACCTTAAATCCCCACCCTATCCCTCCATCTCTTCCTTGATCTCCTCCCCCTCACCTCCTCTTCCATTTTACATATTTCTCTGGTCAATCTCTTCCTCATCATTCTTTCCAGTATTTGCCAAGGAGTTAATCAAAGCTAAATCTGATATCTCAAAAAAAAATATATATATATATCTCATAGTCTGATTAAAACTGTTTGATTGTAGCAGGAATAAAATAAAAAATGAAGCCCTCGGGTGGAAGGGGTTTCACACAAGATTGCAATGAACCCTAAGACTAAAGCGATACATTCAGCTGAGGAAAATCGTCTGGTGACAGTCCGGGAGATAAGACGAAGTACCCACGCCAACTTAAGCCACGAAATGGTCAGGACAACTCTAGTACTCTATTCCAGCTAACGCCAGACGATTTTATTCATCTGAGACCAAGGAAGCC
>NC_137044.1:9650176-9662676 GCF_032717465.1 Coenobita brevimanus
TAGCTCACTGGGAAAAAAAAAAAAAGACAGTATTTTAGTTCTCCACAGCACTTCTTCACGACAATGATCATATTCTAGCGTTAGTCTTCCGTTACAGCTCAGCACTCATGATTAAGAGATGGTGATTTTATGCTGAGTTACACCTGACAGAGGACAGGTAAAATAGTGTTTACTGATGGTTTAAAATGGGACAGTTTTAATGCACGGAAAAAATTGGAGTCTGACGAATTTATGTCGTTTTTTAATACACAAAAAGTATATGTGAGCTTTTCTACGTATCTGACTTAGGGCAAAAACTCACTAGACAGTCCCTTCCCTGAGGCTTCGCAGTCCACCTTCACATGTAACCGTTTGGGCGCTAATCCCCACTATCCATACTGAATATATTCGTGTGTTAGGATTATCTCATTCTGGGTGTAACGAGGCTGTTTTTATGTCAGTGGGTGTAATGGAAGATCAAGTGAAATTATTAACGAAAATTATGACACTAGCCCCGGAGTAACCTCGCGTCCTTCCGGCCAACAGCCCACTTCCGTACCACTTGACATAAAACTAAAGAACGGTACAGTCGGGAACAGGAGTGTGCCTAATATTTCACCTCTTCTACTTGTAACTTTTCTGGCTAATATTCGTAACCTGACAGAGGCTTGGTATGGTTCTCTTCTCGATTCCTTTTTCTGACAGGCTGCATCAGGAGGGAAAGTGACGAGCATGCCCTGAAAGTGAATGAGACAGTGGAACATTAGGCAAACTTCTGACCGCAACTGTACCTCATAACGATACAATTATTTACATCTATCTATCAGTTCAAGTGGCACTCGTCCAACCCCGCCGAGTGACACGATAGCTTACACGCACACTTTAATAACCCCTTCAATTCCCTGAGATTCTTTTGGCTCATTCAGACGATTTTATTCAGCTTAGGAGAGACTTTTCGACCTGGAAGGGGGGTTAGACACAGCTTCCCATTACCCGTTCAATATCAGATCTTTCCTAAGCTGAAGAAAATCGTCTGGAGGAGGCAAAGATGAATGAAAACTGCAAGAGGATTGAAGGGGTTAATCATTTGGCTACGATTATGAATTTTATGTATTATTCTTTCTTTCATCAGACGATTTTAGTCAACGTTATGGGGGACATCTAATGGTGAAGGGGTTAATTAAATCTCTCTCTCTCTCTCTCTCTCTCTCTCTCTCTCTGACCCCTCCAAAGTAAAGGCCCTTTCTCAGAGATTTATTTATCCTTTTCATCAGGCATTACATTCTGAACACATGAACTCTACATCTCTGCAAACAGTAAAAAAAGTGTAAAAAACTGACCACCACCAAAAACAAAATGACTACACACACACACACACACACACACACACACACACACACACACACACACACACACACAAACAAACAACTTCATGATCAAACACTAAAAAAAAAAAAAAGGCATCAGCAAAGGAACATCTATATCTAAAATCCGAAAAAAACAAACTCAACACCTAAATAAAAAAAAAATAATATGAACAAAAGGGCATGAAAGCTTAAACACACACACACACACACACACACACACACACACACACACACACACACACACACACACACACACACGACTTCAAAATAGAAAACGTACAAAAAATAGCCTTAACAGAAGAGCATCGGAACTCCACAATGCTCGGGCCTGGGGAGAAAAAGAAAAAAAAAAATCTGTTTCCCTTCGCCAGAGCTAGAGGGAGGGAGACCAACCAAAGACACACGCCTTCAGGGCCTTTGTACCAGCGCTCTCTCTCTCTGTGCCTTTCTGTGTCTACCCTCCTCTCTGTGCCCCTATTGTCAAGGTCGCAAACACAAGGCACAAAAAAGGGGCTCTTAAAATTCGAAGCGGGGAATACAAAAGCGAGAAAAAATGAGAAAAATGGAGCATCGCCAATATTTTAATCCGAAAAAGTTCCATCAAAATATTTACCATCCTTAAATTCCGAAGCATGGAATACAAAAGCGAGAGAAAAGAAGAAGAAGAAATAAGCGTATCGTCAATATCTTAAGCTGACAAAGTTAACACCAAATATTTACCTCCCTTAACATCAGAGGGAAAAGATCTAGTTACTCAACGCCACATAACAAGCCAAATGATTTCCGCTAACCTAAAAAAAACACATCATTGTCGCCAAGTTGTATCTAGGACTTTTAATTTCGAGTGTTCCTTTTCCTAGGTCAGTTCCCATTCGTGGCTAAAGAGTTCAGCCGACCCTAAGTAATGGACTTAGGTGTTGAGGAATCGAAGTTTCATTGTGTATATCTGGTTGTGTCCCCGGCCGTGAGTGCTTTGTAAGGCCAGCTACTAGGCTTTTGATTCTACAACACTCCCATTTGCCAAAAGGTTAATAATAAAATTCTAATACAGTAAACTAGTAATATTTCACACTACAATGGCGTATTTTTTTTTACTTGATTTTGTTACTGGAGAGGGATCTTTTCATGTGGTGGCACCGATGTAAATAGGCGAGTTAACGATATGGTTATATAAACGTCCCTTAACTACTTCCCTGTTGCAAGAAAAGAGGATGGCGCACAAGTAAAGCCTGCAGTCCACTGGGTTAAAATTTCAGATAAGCCTGGCCTTGTAACTACTACTACTACAGTATTCTACTACTACTTTTACTCAAGTCTGAGGAGCCCTTTCGTAGTGATGGGGATGAAATGATCTCGTTCATTAATTGCCCACTTTAATTTCAATGGCATACCCTTAAGAGTCTTTAATTGGTCTATTTACTTAATTACTTACAAACTTAATAGCCTATAGAAGAGGTACGTAGGCTATCTCCCTCCCCCCTCCTCTTCTCCCCTGCTCAATTTAACCTTATTTTTTTCTGTCCCCTCTGCTCCCTCCCCTTACCCCTATTTCCCCCCCCTTCCTACCTCCCTTACTCTTCCTCCTGTCCTCCCAACCCTCTACCCTCAATCTTTCTCCCTTTCCTACCTTCCTCCTTCGCTCTTCCACTCTCACTCATACCCCCTCCCTTCATGCTTTCCTCATTTTCCTCCCCCTACTTTCCCCCCACATTCGTATCCCGTCCCTACATTCTTCCCTTAATCCTGTCTTTCCCCGTCTTCCTCACTCATTCTTCCTCCCTCCCTCACTCTGAATCCTCCTACTTCTCTTGCTCCCTTCTCCATCCCTCTCTCTCTCTCTCTCTCTCCCTCTCTCTCTCCATTGACCTAGCACCCTCAAAGACTCGGAAATAGAGAATCCAACATTTACCCGAGTGTGTGTGTGTGTGTGTGTGTGTGTGTGTGTGTGTGTGTGTGTGTGTGTGTGTGAGAGAGAGAGAGAGAGAGAGAGAGAGAGTCACAAAAATACTCATAAGAGAATTAATCATTTCACAAGCCACATAACAGTACTCCCCTCACGCAAACAGACTGCAACTTTCACCTTACCTTGCTCAGCACCCGTTTGTAGCGCCAGTCTCTTCCCGGTACATAAGATTCTGTAAGGAGGAAACCAGGATTAATATTTTGTGTGTGTGTGTGTGTGTGTGTGTGTGTGTGTGTGTGTGTGTGTGTGTGTGTGTGTGTGTGTGTGTGTGTGTGTGTGTGTGAGAGAGAGAGAGAGAGAGAGAGAGAGAGAGAGAACGACCTACTTATTTCTTCCTCTATATGGATACACGGCTTGTTAAATAAAAAATGAATCAATACGTTACTGGTATTTTACGTCATTATAGATAGACAGACAGATAGACAAAGATATACGCATAGAAACAGACAGATGGTATACTTAGAGAAATATAACCTACCACCTCCACCTTCAAACTACACATTCTCATTACCCTACTCTCATCCCTTCCACCTTCATTTTCACCAAACCTCACATTCGCACACTCCATCCTCACTGAGTCCACAGCTCCTCTCCACCGGCGTTCTATTGGGGTTCTTTAACACTCTGCTCGTCTCTCTAAAACGGTTCCACTGTCCCACATATCCTGCTTCCCTGCCCAACCTAATTCTCGGGGTTTCTTCTGTTTCGATAACTAATGAAGCGTTTCTCGCCCCTCGCACCTTCTTTCCACTCCCCTCCTTTCCCCCTCCCCTCACCTGGGTCTCTCTCTCTCTCTCTCTCTCTCTCTCTCTCTCTCTCTCTCTCTCTCTCTCTCTTTCACCTAACATCTTAACTTTCCTCTCTTTTCCTCTCTCCTCACCTCATCCCTAACTTTCTTCTCTCTTCTTTCACCTTTCTCTCCTTTCCTCTCCCCCCATCTCTCCCTTCTCTTCCCTCCCCCTCCTCCCCTTTTTCTCTCACCCACTGCCCTACTACCTTCATTTCCAATTCCCTGAAAAGATTTTATCCATTCATTTAATCGACTGGGTAACTTCTCTAGCTATCTCATCTATACCATCCCATTTATATGACCATTTTTATTTATTACAGACGCCTAATCCCGCAGTTCATCCAGCCAATCGAAGTCACTTTCCCTCATGTACTCTTCTGCTTGAATATAATAACTCTTTTTTTAATCCAGTTTTTTTTTTTTTTTTTTTTTTTTTATGTGTCCGACTCTGGGCAATGGCTTCAGGGCCTATATCTCGGGGGCAGTAGCCTATCCCAAGGCCCAGTAGTCCTCCTACACCTCCACATGTCACCACTTCGGCGCTAACACCCACCGTCCATATTGAATACATGCTAGGGCTGTCTCATACAGGACTGGTGTATTGGTATTAGCGGGGGTACTTTTATGACATGTCGGCGGGTCATCTGGTAGATCAGGAAAGTGTGCTTTTATGAAATTCAAATCCTTAAACTGTTCCCTGCCCCAGCCTGGATTCGAACCTGGGTCCATCAGGAATGCAGGCCGCCTCTCTACCGATTCAGCCACCGCCTACCCCAAGCCCACTTACGACGATTTTCTTAAGCTCAGTCTAAGGCGTCTTGCAGTAAAGGTAATTTCTGCGATATTTTCCGTATAAGTGGTGAGTTACACTGAGTCTTTCCCTATTCCATCTTCCCATGTTACGTAATATTCTTCGTAAGTTAGTTTTTTAGCATACTGAATTTTCCTCCAGCATATAAACCCGCCACAGACCAATATATTTTTTCTCAACTCTCTTAATTATGGTGACATGTTATTTCAGTTATTATTGTTATCTCCAGATGATTTTGTGTAACTCTGGAATTATACCTGGTGAAGGAAATAGGTTAATGAAAGCTATATGTAATCTAACCTCAAGAGTACAAATTTTCCCCTTTGTTTCATTGCTTCTACATCTCCTCCCCTATCTTTCTTTCTCATTTCCCCTTCCCTCCCCATCTCCCCACCATTCTCTCCCCAGCCAGAGAACTAGGAGGCCGTGTTTCATCCTTGTTTCATTACCCTCTTCCCCACCTTCATTCCCCGTCTCCTACTTTCTCTCATCACCTCCTGTCCTTCTTTTTCCCCCTCCTCTTCCCCTGCCCCCCTTTCACCACCCATTCACCCCGGGCAGGAAGTTTGTCTTTGTTTCATTACCACCACACACCCCTCTCATCTCCCACTTCACTACCACTCCCTTCCGAATTCTAACCCCCCTTTCCTTCCTCCTCTTTCGTCCCCATCTTCACTCGTCCTTTCCCTCTCTCCTCTCCCCCCAATCACCACCACCTCACTCTCCCCTCAGAGAACTACAAAAGTGTGTTGTCACCTTGTTTCATTGCCTCCCCCTCCCCCTCTCTCTTCCCCATCCATCCCTTCTCACCTCTCCTTATCTATTCCCCTACTTTCCTCTTTCCCCCCTCCACTTCTCCCCCAGTCCCTTCCCTTACCCAGAGAACTACAAAGCTGTGTGACTTCCTTGTTTCATTACCCCCCCCACCTCGCCGCCAAATCCCTTTCCTCTCCCCTTCAATACTTCCTCCCGTCCGCTTTCTTTCACCCAACCTCTCCTCTTCTCTCCCACCCCCTCCACCCCTCCCGCAACCCCCAGAGAACTAGGAGGGGTTGTTGTGTCCTTGTTTCATTACCCCCCCGCCTAGGATGACTTCATTACACCGGCAGAGTCCTGGGGGAAATCTGCCAATGAGAGTGGGGGTTAAAATGCTCTGCTTTCTGGGTGTGAGGGGGAAGAGGGGGAGGGGAGGGAGGAGGAAAAATGGAAGAAGCAAGGAGGGAGGAGAGGGAGGGAGATGGGGGGGGGATTGGGAAGAAGGAGAGAGATGGCAGAAGAGGATCCTGGTGAGGGAGGGGTAAGGGGGGATGGAGAGAAAATATGGAGAAACGAAGAAACACTGGAAGAATACGGGATGGAGAGAGAGAGAGAGAGAGAGAGAGAGAGAGAGAGAGAGACGGAGTGGGGGGGAGAGGCAAGGAGAGCAAAGAAAAATCAGTAAAAAAAAAAAAAAATGGAAGGAGGAGGCAGGCGTGGGAAGGAAGAGTAGGAAAAATTATAGGACAATAAAAATCACAACACAAGAAACAAGATATGAAGGAACAAACCAATCAAAGAAGGAAGAAAGATTGGGACGAAGGAAAAAACTAAATAAAAAGGAAGGAAGGAAGGAAGGAAGGAGGGATGGAAGGGAGGGTAGGAAGGAGAGAAGGAAGGAAGGAAGAGAAAATTAATCATCAACCAAGGAAAGAGAAAAGATAAAGGCAGATTATGGAGACACAAAGGTTAAAAAGTTGTGAGAGATTTCAAAAGGGAAGTTTGAGATATGAGAGAGAGAGAGAGAGAGAGAGAGAGAGAAATGATTTGTCGATGACAATACCGATACAACACTCAAAATATCTCATCGTTCTCTCTCTCTCTCTCTCTCTCTCTCTCTCTCTCTCTCACACACACACACACACACACATATTATACGAGGGGAAACATTACTTGGTCTGTTTATATTCGGGAACACAAAGGGGAAAAAATCCAGGTTTAGGGTGGGTAAAAACGTGTGGATAATCTAGGCTAATACCACTGAGGGCGTGACCTGGGAAAAACAACAGTACCTCAACAACAACAATAGTAATAAGAGTAATAAGAGTAATAGTAATAATAATAATAATAATAATAATTGAAGTAGTTGTAGTAATAGTAGTAATTGCAGTAATAGTAACATGAGTACCCGGTAACAAAAAAAAATATATAATAATAATAATAATAATAATGATGATAATAATAACGAAGGTAAGGCAAATTACAGTTCTCAAATATGACAGACTTCAACACTTACAGCTTCTCTAAACATGATGGTATCAAAGGCTTCTCGTCTCAGCAACTTCCCTCTTCCTGTTGACTCCCTTCAGACTCTCTCTCTCTCTCTCTCTCTTCACCATAGGGCTGATATCTGCTTGCATCCGTCCTCCATTAAAACAGGTGTGCAGTACCCGTCTAACAACATACTCCCGCCCCTTTTCTGTCCATTTTTCTCTCCAACTTTTTAATACAACACTAAATCGGTACTCTGTTTTCCACGTACTGCATGCAAATGGTCAGCTCTGAAACCGCCTTTCTAAATAGGCATATCCCACTGCCTATGACCTCCAGTCTTTTGAACGCAACGTGTCCAGGCATCACCAAACGAACGGGTCCTAACTCTTTATTCGTTTTTTGTTTTCTTTTTTTTCTGAACGGAATCTTTTGCACGCTTCCAGGTTTCAGTTCTTTTCCGTAAAAAATTGCTACCCATTTAATAAAAGTTACAACACTATCATCACCACTACAGTCAAGTATCATCTCACTTCTAACCACCCCCACATCACTACCACCACATCAACACCACAACCATCACCACCACCACGATCGCCACTGTAACCATTACTACCATCACCATCACCACCACAATCAATTTTGCTTTACCCCGACCACCACCACCATCATTACCGTCACCATCAGTCATGTTCATCTCATCTCTCACCTCACCATCACATTATCTCGGTACAGCATCACTACTCTTCATTTTATATCACCATCATCCCTTTCAGTACTCAACCTTACTATCATACAACCATACAATCACCTCCAAATGTTGCTCTACCTTTGCACTCCACCACACCAAACTACCACACCCCTTCCCACCACAACACGCAAAACCACAACCACTCCACTACACCGCAATACACAACAAACTACCTCATCCCATCCTACCACACCACATCATAACACACCACTCCTCACCCCACAACACCACACCACACTACACACCCTATAACACCACAACACTCTACACCTCACAACACCACACCACCCTACACCCCATCCCAAACCTCACACATCTCACCTCGACAACCCAAAGCTCCCTCAAAACCCCACCCACCCTCGCCACCTCCCCCCTTACTCCTCAGCCACGCCTTATCCCAACTAACCCCACCCTACCCCCACCACAACCATGCAACCCCTACATTCCAGCCACTCCACACTTCATCCCACCTAACCCCACTCTACCCCCCTCCCAAACAACACGACCCTTACATTCCAAGCCATACACATTTCACTCCAATTAACCCCACCCTATCCCCACCTCAACCACAATAACTGAACACCCAAACCCCTCCACACTTCACCCCAACTAACCCCACTCTATCCCCACCCCATTACCAACATCCAAATCCCTCCACACTTCACCTAACCAACCCCATCCTACCCTCATCCCACCACTCTTACACCACACCCTACCCTCACCCCAACCACACCCCACTTTAACCACAGCAGGAGGGGTGAGGGGTGGCTCGGTACACATGCCCGGTCCATCACCCCGGTACATCATAATTGGTCCACACTTCCTCTCTCTTTACTCACAAATTCACCTAACTAACGCACGCATAATTAAAACCTAAGTATGGATTTGCGTGCGAAGCGTGAGTGGGCTAAGGGAGGGGGAGGGTAATGAGTGTGGGGGGTGAGGAGGGATGGGGAGAGAATGTGGGGGTTGGTGTAATTTGTGTGTGTGTGTGTGTGTGTGTGTGTGTGTGTGTGTGTGTGTGTGTGTGTGTGTGTGTGTGTGTGTGTGTGTGTGTGTGTGTGTGTAAGAGAGAGAGAGAGAGAGAGAGAGAGAGAGAGAGAGAGAGAGAGAGAGAGAGAGAGATGGATGAACACGCTTTTTTTACACCATACGTTCTCTCTCTCTCTCTCTCTCTCTCTCTCTCACAGAGCTGCAAAACCGGATCACAAAGATAAACCTCCGTACAGTTCCAGCCAACAGTTTGGTGATGATGATGATGATGATGATGATGATGATGATGATGATGATGATGATGGTGGTGATGATGATGATGACGATGATGGTGATGACGATGATGATGATGATGATGATGATGGTGATGATGATGATGACGTCGATGATGATGATGATGATGGTGATGGTGATGATGGTGGTGCTCTAACTTAACGCAACCTTCAGCCCTTTAACGATAGGATTTTACTTTCTTCTATTCTTGCTATCTCTGGACGATTTTATTCAGCTTGGGAGAGACCTGCCCACCTGGAGGGGTTAGATACTTCATTAACCCCTTCAGTGCAAGAGGTCACACACACACACACACACACACACACACACACACACACACACACACACACACACGAGAGAGAGAGAGAGAGAGAGAGAGAATCAAAGGACAGGCCGGCTTGTTGAGTCAAAGTTAGGTAAGGAATCAGATGGCGGAGTATTGATGTCGCGGTAATGAGATGCAATGAAGGGGAAACAGGCACGGGAGATGAGAGAGAGAGAGAGAGAGAGAGAGAGAGAGAGAGAATCGTCAAAAACAGAACAATCTCAAAAAGTGGACAAACCAAGAGCAGAAAAACATAAAAAATACACACTATGACACAAAGGACCAGGAACACACACACACACACACACACACACACACACACACACACACACACACACACACACACACACAGGAACACGAGAACAAAAAAAAAAGGGGGACAATCGTAGAACAGAATCTCAGACTAACAAAACACACAAGACCATAAAAAAAGGCATATCATACACGAACAAATAATAAAACTGAACCACCCTAGAACAGGAGAACAACATACCCTAACAGAAGAACACCTCAGCCTTAAAATAACACGAAAGAACACGAGAACATTCAGAACACCGAGGCAGTAGGATAGTGTCAATTCCTTAGGGTATGAGTGAGGGTAAGAACATGACCTAAGAACATTAAAGACAGGGAGGGTGTAGGATTCCGTTCCCTCCACCCCCCCCTCTCTCTCTCTCCTTCTCTCTCTCTCTCTCTCTCACCCTACCCTAAAGTCTTGTGGTTACCTAAGGAAACGAACCCTGGACCTCTGAGTTGGAGACCATTTGTGCCTCCGTTTCCCCCTCCCCTTCATTACTTCCCCTCTTTTCCTTGCCTAGATATCTTCCCTCAATACGATCTCACCTCATTCCCTCTCCCCCTACCTTTTCACCTCTGCCCCTGCCCCTCCCTACCCTCCTCGCTTCCTCTTTTCCCCTCACCCTCACTACAGAGCCCAATCACACGACACCTCCCTTCCCCTCCCTCTTCCCCTCACCTCCTCCCTTAATCCCCCACTAAAACACACCCCTCACTTCCCCCCCTCACCCTTCCTCCACCCACTCCCCCCTCCTCTCACCCCCACCCCAACACCCTCGGTCACCCTAATTGCAAGACATTTAATAAACCAGGGGAGGGGGACCATCTTGTGAGAGTGGGGACGGTGTGGGGTAGGGGTGGAATGCGTGTACAGAGGGGAAGTGTGTGTGTGTGTGTGTGTGTGTGTGTGTGTGTGTGTGTGTGTGTGTGTGTGTGTGTGTGTGTGTGTGTGTGTGTGTGTGTGTGTGTGTGTTCATGTGTATAGCAGAGTGGGGACTGTGTATGTGTGACTGGGTGTAAGTTCCGTGTCTGTACATTAGCGTGCGTTATGTGACCGAGTGTCTATGTGTGTATGTGTATGTAAATATGTTTACGCGCGTGTATTTGCAATATGTGCGTACGTGTGTGTATGCACACTATGTATGTGTCTGTGTGCGCTTAGGAGAAGGGGTGAACATGTAGGTGTGATTGGCCGTACACTAGAAGGCAGTGAAGTGTGAGCTACGTGCATGGAAAGGTAGTGTGTGTGTGTGTGTGTGTGTGTGTGTGTGTGTGTGTGTGTGTGTGTGTGTGTGTGTGTGTGTGTTATTCGAGATTACTATAACTACACGATACACTAACACAAGCACACCAAACTAAAGTACGCGAAGTTTAAAAATAACACCAATTAACACCATTACAAAATTCGCACATTTGAATCCCGTTTATCGAAGAAAGATAGTGAAGACTTAACCCTCTTTGCACGATGACCCCTTTCTTATTATATTCGCGTTACCTGCAGACGATTTCACTCAGCTCTGGAGAACCCTCGTACTAAATACAATCGTCTGGTAGCGGCTAAAATATAGTTAAAATGTCGTGAGTATTAATAAAGATGAAATGAGCTTCGTCAACTACATATCTCTTCAGTACTATTCCTCTATTTCATTCCCGTTACAGCCAGACGATTTTATTCAGGTAAGGGACGACCGCTCAAAGTAAAGGTGCCAGCAAGAAATATAAAGGTAAAATAGCAATGCAAAAACGGACCTTACCATAAAATCTGTTTAAGCACAAATTCTAAATTCAGAGATGAGTATAGCCAAATAATAATGAAACAATGGAGAAACATGAATGACACTTTAAAAGAAGTGAATAAAAAAAATAAGAAATGTAAATAGCATACGAGCTGACTTTGTTGATTGTGATGCTAGAGATGCTAAAAATTAACATCGTGGTAGTAATGATGCTATTAACATTAACACAGAAATACGACCAGTAGGCTACTAAATAACATCAATGCTCTATGTACGGTATTGTTACTACTACTGCTACTACTCCTACTACTGCAACTTCTACTACCACCACCACCATACTACTACTACTACTACAAACAATAATTATATAGAAAACGATCTCTCACCTAGCCAGAAAGGGAGGACTCCACCAAATGCAATACCATACCCCCCTTTTCCCATGCCCTCTTCTCTCATTCTCCTTCTACCATCCTCTCGCCTCGTATCTCCCCCTTCCCATCTCTTCCCCCCCTCTGTCTCCCTCCTTCTCCCCTCTTCTCTCCCTCCCTCCACACACTCCCCCACCCCTTCCCCGCGACAGAGTGACCCGAGGCAGCCGCGTCAAAAGGCAGAGAGAATGATCCGATTAGCAGAGTGGGTGATGCCTCTCTCTCTCTCTCTCTCTCTCTCTCTCTCTCTCTCTCTCTCTCATTGCTGGATTTATAGACGCCTGAATGTATCGTAATGAACTTCATTTATGGGCGATCAAATCCATCTTTGTGTCTCATTCAAGCATCTATGAATCCATGAATGGGAGAAGGAGACAAGGCGGTGAATAAAACCTTTGTGTCGGTACCAATGATTACCAATATTTTTTTTTTTATGCAGACGAGTCACTGGCGAGATTTAAAGACCCTTCCCCGTAACACACACGAAAAATTGGAAAGAGCGGAGCAATGTTTGGACTAGCCTACATAAGAGAGTGAGTG
>NC_137044.1:9667676-9725176 GCF_032717465.1 Coenobita brevimanus
AATAAGAGGTAAGAGGCAAAAAGAGGTGAGCAAGAGGTAAGATGAGAAAAAAGGGTGAGTAGGAGGAGAGTGAGGTGAAAAAGAGGTAAGAGGTAAATAAAAGGTAAGATGGGAAAGTGGTGGGTAATATGAGTGAGATGCAGGTAAGAAATAGGTAAGACGTAAGAGACCAGTAAGAGATGAGTAGGATATAGGCAGGATGAATAAGAAGTGAGTGTGGGTAAAGAGTAAGAGGTGTGCAAGAAGCGATTAAGAGGGGAAACTACGCTAAAGAGGCGATATGTTAATTCCATACGTAAGTAAATATATCTAAATTTACCCCTTGATGCATATAATTAAATCTGGCGTAAGGACTCATACAGGAGTGAGTAATAGGCGAGCTGAGGCCAGGCACACGAGTAAGGGAGGCAGAAAGATGAGTAAGGAGGAGATCAGTAAGCTAGAAAGATGAGTAAGAGAAAGATGCGTGTGCAAGAACGAAAGTGAGAATAAAGGAAAGCAGGTGAGGGAGAGAGATGATTAAGGGGCAGATGAGTGAGCCTGAATGATGAGTAAGAGGGAGATGAGTGTGAAAAAGAATGATGAATGAGAGGGAGATGAGTGAGCTAGAATGATACAGAGAGGAAAGGGAAAGAAGACACAGTAGAGAGAAAAGTGTAAGTGGAAAGAGAAAGAGTATTTTGTTAAAGAATGAGCCGCTAGAACGAGATACAGAAGCTGAAAGAAGGTACAGAAGAGTGTGAGTGAAACACAGCAATTGTTTTGTGGAAATGAGTTAGTAGAAAGACAGAGAGGAGAAGGGAAGAGAAGACGGTAGAGAAGAGACGGGTGAGTGAAAAAGAATGAGTATTTAGCAAGAGAAAGTGACTTAGGTGACGAAAGATGATTTTACGATTATGAAGCAAAGATGAGGAAATGGGAAAAAGAAGAGGGTGCGAGGATAAATGTGAGCGAGCGAGTGAGTGAGTGAGTGAGTGAGTGAGTGTGCGAGAGAAATGAAAGCATCTACCTGTAAGTGAAAACAAAACAGGGCATGCCAGAAGTGGAAGGAAGTGAGAGACAAGAAAACACAAGTGAAAATGTGTCTAAGTGAGAGTGAGTAGGTAAGAGAAACAATAGTGAGAGAGAGAGAGAGAGAGAGAGAGAGAGAGAGAGAGAGAGAGAGAGAGAGTAAGGCTTTAACAGACGGAAGATGAGTCTGTCAAAACTAGACAAGGACAGAGAAGGTGTGTGTGGGGGGGAGGGGGGGGGGGAAGGCTGGAAGGAGGGAGAAGGAGAGATGGAAAAAGATGGTATGTGAGGAAAGAGAGAGAGAGAGAGAGAGAGAGAGGTGGGGGGAGCTTTAACAAACGGGAGACAAAGAGAGAGAAAGTGGGGAGGGGGGGAAGAGGAAGAGTGAGAAAATGAGTGTGTGTGCGTGTGTGAGTGAGGGGAGGTAAGGAAAAAGAAAAGTTAAGTGATGAAGAAAATAAGAATAAGAAAAGGAACTGAGTAAATGAGTGAGTGAGTAAAGAGAGTGAGAGAGGGAGGGAGGGAGGGTGGGAGGGAGAGAGAGAGAGAGTGCCTGAGTGAGAGTGAGCCTTCGATCTGGTCCTCCCGGCGCAGTCACAACTCGTGGTCTGCGCAGAGAGTGTTGTTCATATGCTTCACATCGATCTTCCACCCCGGCTCTCTCCTCTACCCTTGCTCCTACACCACACCCTCTCTCCCGAACCCCATCAAAACACCCACCAAAACTAAAATCTGGCGACGGAACTGGCCAAATTTGAGGGTAGGGGACGAGGGGCGATATTTTTCACGACCGAGGACGCATGCAGGGATCAGGAGACCGAAAAGTAAAGCGCGAGGTGTATGGCGGAATTATTATAATGCCTAGGTTTCCATGGCAACTCTCCGCCACGCCAGTACGTATTAAAAGGCGGCTGGAGCATCGACCTCGCTCATACGGCCAAGCGCTGACCTGGGCTCCCCTCCTGCGCTCCTTCTCCTCCTCCTCCTCCGCTCCTCCGGTACCTCACGCCCTGGGAGCTGTCTGGCGTCGCTGAAAGCCTCCTTCGTCGTCGTCTCGTAGTCGCGGCCTGACCAAGCCACGCGACCGGGAGCGACAGGAACACGACGGCAACCCTAGTCGGTACAGGCTCGTTGTTGCGACCCTCCTCCAAGACCAAGCCTGGGAATCTATCACTGCCAGAGAAAACTGTGGTTCCGAAAGTTTCTAGGTTCGTCTTTTTTCCCACGGCGGGTCCAGAAACTCGAGTGAGAGGGAGCACGGCACAGTTGCGATACAGAACTGCACGGTAAGCATTTCCCATTGTGTTCCTCGGCTGAAGAAACTGCCATTATGGTTTCTTGCATTTCCTCGCTATTTTTGTAAAACTTTTGTGTGGCACTGAATCATCTGGTATGATCCAGCCTTTGAAAACTACAGCAGCATATTTTTTACGCTGTTCTCTGAAGGATTTTTGAACTTTCTGCATACAGCTATTTTCTTTGCATGTATAATTGTGCTTTGCTATTTTTACGTGAGAAAACACAATGTAAATGCCCCAAAGTTAAGTAAAAATGGAGTGTGAACGAGGCCAGCTCCCCAAACCACTCACTTACTCGTCTCATGCCAACAACTGGAACCAATTAGCGGGCTCCTCTGGAATTGCCTGGAATCAATTTGTGGCGGTGATGATTGTGGACATGTGTGGAGGGCGGCGGGTAGGTCAATGTGTGCTTCTTGATCACCACCACACTTTACGAGCAACCGCTGGCCGCCTTCCAGAGTCCGCGGGCGGCCCACGTGACTACTACCACCACTACCACCACCACCACCACCACCACGCCTCCACACCTCCACACCCGCTTCGACGCACAACAGGAGTCTAGCCACACCGCTTTGCTTACACCCACATCTACACCCAAACCTACACCTACACTTGCTACAGCTACATCCTTAACACTAGGCTTACATAGACATTCGCTTCGCTGCAACTTAGGAGTCTAGCCATACTGTTTTACTCACACCCACACCCACACCTACTACAGCTACATCCTTCTTACTACACCTAAGCTACACCCAAACCACGCTTCCACACCCGCTTCGACGTAAAACAGAAGCCAAACAACACTACATATATACACACCCACACCTACATCCACACCTATTACAACATCCCCGCCCACAACCATACCTACTTCAGTTGTGTCCTTACCACTACACCTAGTCTTTCACTTCCATCAGCTCCACTGCAAAAAAGAACCTTAGCAACACTATCTGCTCACACCCACACCCATACCGACACCTACATCTACAGTAGTTCAACCATATGCTTAACACTACACTAAGGCTACACCCACATTAAGCTTCCACGCCCGTCTACCTCAAAAGAAAAACATGAATCTTGCTACACTATTTGCCTTACACCCTGACTCGACCTTACACTGTTTCATTCACACCTCCTACATCCACCTTACATAAAAACAGGATCCTAGCGACACTACCCAACCCACACCCATATCCCCCACACCCACACCATGTCTCCACACTCACCAGCCTCGTCACACTACAGGAACCTCCTCACAATCATTGCACATTGCCTCCCACACCCATACCTACACCCACATCCACACCCGACATCATCACATTTCACCTACCCCGACATCCACACCTACTCCTACATTATTCCATACACATCTTCACACCCACACCACACTACTCCCCCCCACACCCATACCTCGAATACACACCCACACCACATTGCATCACCCACAGCCCTTCACCTACATGCAAAACACTAGCCCACGTCTTACCCACACCCACACCACCCACACCAACACCCACATCACCTCATCAGTGTGGTCAAGCTTAAGTATCATTGTTTCAAAACTGATTTAGAGTTGTGAAGAGATCTCAACCCCTTCACTACGAAACGCCTTCCCAAACTAAAGAAATCGTCTGTTGGTAATATTAATATACAAAAACAAACCAAACACACACACACACACACACAAACACACACACACACACACACACACGTCACCGTACTGAAGGGGTTATTGGACTATGTTTCTAACCCCTTCACTACGAGAAATGTCCCCTGAGCTAAATTAAAATCGTCTTGTAACAAAAAATCGTCAGGCCCACTCCTCGCACTGAAGGGGTTGACAAACGGTGGAGTGAGAGGGATGTGAAGGCGATGCATAAACTAACGATCACATTCCTCTTTCGTTACTAAGCAATTTTTTTCTTTTTTGTGAGAAAGACAAGGACAGGAGAAGGCAGGATCTTCGCATGTCTTTTGGTCTTTCTGCAAAAAGGAAGATTTTAGTTACGAAAGGAAAGCATTGTGAGTTTTTTTCTTTTTTTCTTTTTCTGGGAGGACTGTGCTGCCCAGGCCACGCCACACCAAACACACACACACACACACACACACACACACACACACACACACAAGGACAGCATAACCCCTTCAGCGTGAGCCCTTTTTTTTTTTTTTTTTTTTTTTCCCACTGTATTGTTGCTCACACCAGACGATTTTATTCAACCTGCCTGAGCTTTACTGCAAGTGTTTAATCAATCTCACTAACCCATGCAGCCCGGGGTCAACCCCCAGACGATTTCATTCATCAATTCCCAGACGCTTTTATTCACCTTAGCAAAAACCGTAGCCATGCTGAAGGGGGGTTACCATTTCAGGAGACCGGTACCAATATATGTATTTTATTCCAGCCGCCGCCAGACGATTTTATTCAGCTACGAGAAACCCCCCCCCTTCCTTTGCTCTTAACCCCTTCAATCCGATGATGCGTTTGTTTCACTCCCTCTTTCCTGCTCCAGTCGGTTTTATTCATATCAGGGGCTTAGATATCGCACTCACTCAACCCCTTCTCGACGCGGGTGCTCCTCTAAGCCTGATAAAAATCGTCGGGAAGAAGCAGGAATGAGTTAAAAACCACGTCCTTGGGGTGAAGAGGCTAAAGGGTTAATGGCTATGGCTTCTAACTCCATTAACCTCTTCACCCCGATGCCGTGTGTTTTTTCTGTATTCTTTGCTGCCCTCAGACGGTTTTATTCAGCTAAGGAGAGACTTTCGGTTAAGGGGGTTATAGAGACGGACTTCATCAACCCCTTCAATGCGAGAAGTCCTCTATAATTATAAACAAAATCGTCCAATACAAGAGATCTCAAGGAAACTTAAAAAAAGAGGGGAAAACAAAAACTAGAATTGGTGTGGCTGGTGAGGGTAGGGAAGGGCCGCTGCGTGAGACTACATGACGCCAGCTAAGGTCGCCAGTCCGTCTGCGGGGACAGAGATCATTAGCAGGGAGGCCATAGACGGGCACTTTGGACGGGGGAGGGGGCACGGGTGATAGCCGGCCAAGAGTCGCCCTGTCAACACTTCTCCGTCAACACAATCAGACATCAGCACTTACAGTATCTCTTAATACTTGCTGCACCAATACTCGCAACACTTAACACTTACACCTTAACACTTACAACAACGTCAGTGCAATTAAACAGCAACACTTGCAATATCTCTTAACACTTAAAACACCTCTTAACACTTACACCTTAACACTTATAAATAAGTCAGTGCAATCAACTATCAACACTTCCGACACCTCTCAACACTTACAACACCTCTAAACACTTACAACTATGCCAGTGCAATCAGACATCAACACTTGCAACAGCTCTAACACTTCCAACAACGTCAATACAATCAAACAACACTTACAACACTCCCAACCACATCAACACAAACATCAACACTTGTAACACCTCTAACAAATGCTCTGTCAACACGTGCAACATCATCAGCACTTACAATGTTAACATCACATAAATGCGGCACGTGCAACAACGCCACCATTTGCGGCACAGCTTGCAAATCACCAACACAATAGCACTAACACTTGAAACAAACACTTACATTTCCAAAATCAACACTTGCAGCAACACTTACAATAATAGCAACACTTATACCTATATCAACTCTTCTATTAACAACAAACGCTTGCACCAACACTTACAACAGCACCAAACACTTGCAACAACACCAAATACTTGCTATAATGACATTTGCAATAAAGGCAATATTTAGAAGCATACAGCAACACTAACACTTGCAACATTAACAACACTTACATCAACACTTGCAATATCAACAACACTTATAGTAAAAGCAATATTTAAAAGCATACAGCAACACTAACACTTGCAACATCAACAACATTTACAAGAACACCAATATCCACACTTCCATCAACACTTACAACATCAACATCCACACTTGCATCAACACTAACACTTACAACAACACTTGCAACAACAGCACTAGCAACACTAACACTTGCAGAAACACAAAACACTTAAAACAATACTTGCAACACCTACACTTGTAACAACAACACTTGCAACAACACTACGAATCCTTACAACAGAAACACCCGCAATACCAACATTTACACTAATAGTAACACAACGGCAGCATTTACATCACCAACTCACACCACCACCACCTACCACACACACACACACACGCCTCCAGCCCCTTCCACACGAGTCTTCTACTAAACTGAATGAAATCGTCTGGTGGTTAAAGGAAAGAAAAAAAAAAAGTCATTTTAAGTTTGCCGTCACTGTCAAACTAACCCCTTCACTGCGAGAGTCCTTGTGAAAGATTATTATTCTGGTGACAGCGAATACAAAAACGGAAGTCAATGTAAAGGTAAAGAGTACAAAGACCTCGTACTGATGGGGTTACGTGTCACACCACCACTAACACCAAGTACAGAACATAATACCAGAACAAACAAACAGTCCCATAACACAGGAACCATTTCACAGACACTACCAAGAGGAGATGAGAGAGAGAGAGAGAGAGAGAGGAGGCAAGCGAGAGACAGACGGAAGAAGGCAGGAAGGGAGAAGAGGAGAGGAAGGATGAAGAGGGGGAGGAGAGGAGACAAGGAGGAGGAGGGAGCGGGGAAGAAGAGGAAGGGAAGAAAAGCGTGGAGGAGCATCCCAAAGCATCGCACCTCGCTCTTCTCAAGGTAAGTCAAGATTTTTTTTTTTTTTTTCACTTTGACCACCACCACGCCAGCTTAGCTCTCTCTCTCTCTCTCTCTCTCTCTCTCTCTCTCTCTCTCTCTGACAAGCTTCCCTCCTCCTCCTCCTCCTGCTTCTCCTGCTTCCTCGACTGCCACGAGAGCGGACTGTATCGATCCGCCTCAGCACCTGGGCCTGAGGTGAGGTGAGCTGAGGTACGGTGAGGTGAGATACAGTGAGAGGTGAGGTGAGATGAGATGAGGTGGGATGAAATGAAATGAGGTAGGGTAAGACGAGATGAAGTGCAGTGAGGTGAGATGAGGTGGGGTGAGGCGAGATGGGATAACAGGAGATGAAGTGCGGTGAGATGAGGTGATGTGAGGCATGGAGAGGTGAGGTGAGGTGTTGAAGGTTGGGTGAAGTGAGGTGGAAGGCCGAACAGGTGAGTCTTGGGCCCGTATTTTCGTCGGCTGTGGAGGCTCCCTAACACCTCTTCCTTAGCGATTTATTCATGCATGTCGTACTTTCATTCACTCTTGTACGATGTTAAGGAAAATGGGGGAGGAGAGGGAAATGTCTGTTGTTTCCGTATTCGAATTATAATCATTATTACTACTACTACTACTACTACTACCAATACTACTACTATTACTACTACTGCTACCACTGTTGCTATTACAACGATTATTATTATTATTATTATTATTATTATTACTATTATTATTTTCAGACTATATATATCTTTCTGATAAGGGATTTTTTTTTCTGACAGGAGGGATTACATAATTACAATCCTCAATATTTTTTTTTCTACGATGGTCTAAAAAAAAAAAAAAAAAAGTCCGGAAATAGGAGGACCAGTACGCAAAATAGGCCATCGGGGTGAAGGGGTGAACAAGTCTATTATTAACCCTTCTACGGAGAAATAATCAAGTTTGTCATTTATTTCCACTATTGTTAACTATTATAAGGTATCTTGATCAGAGTAAAGAGGAAGAAAAACGTTGAATTGTCTCGATAAACCATACAGAGAGAGAGAGAGAGAGAGAGAGAGAGAGAGAGAGAGAGAGAGACCCCATACACTTACACAAAACAAATAAATGCTGAAAAAATGGTGGAAATGATGGAGAGAGAGAGAGAGAGAGAGAGAGAGAGAAACCCCATACACTTACACATAAAAAAATAAGTTAAAAAAATACTGGAAATGATGGCGAGCGGTGAAGTCAATTAACTCCTTGATGAAGAAGACCCTCTCCTTGGGGTTAAAATGAGAACAATGGTGGAGAAGAGAGGCATTTAGGGGCGAGGGGAGAGAGGGAGGGAGGGGAGGAGAGAGGAGGGGAGAGAGGGAGAGAGTCATCAGAGGGAGGGAGAGTTGGACAGGCGAATTACAACACAGGCAAATTAAGGACGTTACTGTGGGAGGGAGATAAGAGAGGGGGAGGTGAGGGGAGAAGGGAGAGGAGAAGTAGAGAATTGTGGAGTGGGGAGAGAAGGAGAGAGGGGAGTGGGGAGGGAAATAAGGGCGAAGGGAGAGGAGAGGTACGGAGAGAAGGAGAGAGTGGAAGAACGAGGAGAGACGTGGGACAAAGAACACAGGGATAGAGAAGGGGGGCGATGAGTCAGGGAAAGAGACTGTAGAAGGAGAGAGAGAGAGAGAGAGAGAGAGAGAGAGAGAGAGAGAGAGAGAGAGAGAGAGAGAGAGAGAGAGATGGAACAGAAGGAAAGGTTGGAGTACGAAAGGAGAATGGGAGGCCAAGAAACGGGGTGGGGTGGGGGTGATGAGAGGGGAGCAGGAGGTGATGGTTGAGAAAAGAGAGAGTGGTGAAGTGAGGGGAATGAGAAATAAGAAAAGATGGGAATAAATAAGAAGACTATGAGAACGAGAGGAGATCGGTGGAGGGGGGTATGGTAGAGGAGTGAGAGGTAAATCAGTAAGAAGGGGGGTGAGGGCTTAGGGGGATGTGGGAGGAGTGAAGGAGACAAAAAGAAGGAAACTTAGAAGAAGGAGTAGCAGGAGAAGGAGGGAGGGGAAGGAAAGGCGAAGGAAGTGGAGATGGAAAAGAAAGGATGGGCAGAAGTGAAGAAGATGAGCAGGGAAAGAGAGAGAGAGAGAGAGAGAGAGAGAGAGAGAGAGAGAGAGAGAGAGAGAGCTGAAAGGAAAAGGATGACAGAGCGGTAGGAAGGAAGGAGAGGTGGAGAGGGGAAGTAAGGAGAAAGAAAGAGGAAGACAGGGGAAGAAATAATGAAAGAAAGGGAAAAGTGGATGACGGGAAGGGGAAGTGGACGTGGGGAGGGGAAAGCGGGGAAAGACAGGAGGGGAGGGGAAAGAAGAATGAGAACAGTGGCTAAAGACAAGGAAGGGATAGAGAGGAAAGGGAAAGACGGCAGCAGAAGAGGGAAGGAGACAGGGAAGAATGAAGTTGAGAAGGGGGAGGGGGTAGAAGAGAGGATGAGGAGAAGAGGGGAGAGAAGAGAGGGGAAAGGAAAAGGGGGAAAGAAGAGAGGGGAAGAGGGATGAGGAAGGAAAGGAGAGCGGAGCATAAAGGAAGAGGGAGGGAGAACTGGGATGGACGACAGGAGGAGGTAGAAGAGACAAGACGGAGGAAAGAGGGAAGAGGGGAGGGGAGAGAGGGGACACAGGGGGAGATGGGAGGGGGGGGGGAACGAGTCTTGATGAAGGAGGCCAAACGAGACACCGGGATTAGTTTGCTAAATGCCAACCAAATGAATTACACACTCAGTTTAAAGTTGCTCCTCGACGCGCGCAGATTCAACAAAAGAAATCAAGGCACGAAGTCTCTCGGATTTAAAAAGAATATATTGTAACTTTCCGGGATGTTTTTTTCTGTGTTTTTATTTATTCAGGGTGTGTTTTCTTTCCTTTTGGCTCAATACCCATCAAAGTACGTCAAAGCTGAAGTGAGCAGGAAAGATCACGCGCGGAAAAAAAAAATGTAATTGCCTCGAGTTACCGTCTTCGATAAAATATTATCTGTATCATTTTTTTTGTTCTCGCTCTATTTCCCTCATTATTTTCCTTACAATTATTTCCTATATTATTTTCCTTACAATTATAGCCTTTATTATTTCCATTACAACTATTTCCTTTATTATTTTCGTTTCAACTACTACCTTAATTATCTTCATTATAACGGCTTCCTTATTATTTTCACAATTCTATTATTTTTACAACTAACTTTATCACTCTCATTACATGGCCGTCCTTTATTTTTTCCATTATTGTTCCAGCCAAACGTTAGAGAAAAAATCCTTTATTAAGTCTTATATTCTTACCACCATGGCTATTTATTCATTTATCTATTTTCCTTTCTGTCCATCTATCTATATTTACTTATTTATCTGTCTATCTATATCTATCTACCAATCTATATGACTGTCTATCTATCTATCGATCCATTATTCTCGAGAAGACGTGGAAACGAACATATTACTAATCATTACCATTAATTTTCGTTACCAAAGTCAGGAGTATTTCATTTTGCTAAGGATGAACGATATGTAGTGGAGACGTCATTGGGCTGAAAGGGTTAAACAAAAGCCTTTACAATTCTAATAATAATTCCTTTACATGTCCAGAATTTCGAAAAAGCGACGCGAGATGACAGGCCGCTTCGTTTTTTTTTTTTTTTTTTTTTTTTTTTGGGGGGGGGGGGCGTATTTGGAGTGGCACAGGAGACTTCGTAGCACATTTCCTTAAGCAATTTATTACGCATAGTTTTATTTTGTCTCTGTTGTGATATTTATATGTTTCCAGTATCGACATTATTTGTTTCAGTATATTACAAGACGATAAAACGGGGTAACGGGCAAAATAAATCGCTCACAATGAGACGTCACGAACTGTACACGAGGATTTAAAAAAAAAAAAAAAGGGAGGGGGGGGGTAACAAGCAAAATAAATCGGTGGGGGAAAAACGTCATGAACTATACAAGAGGGGAAAAAAGACGGTAACAGGCAAAATACGTCGGTGAGAAGGAGGTTAACAAGCAAAATAAATCGGTGGGGGGAAAACGTCACGAACTATACAAGAGGGGAAAAAAGACGGTAACAGGCAAAATACGTCGGTGTGAAGGAGACATCATGAACTGTACAAGATAAATAAATAAATAAATAAAGGTATAACACGCAAAATAAATCGCTGAGGAGGAAACGCCAAGAACTGTACAAGACATTATGAAAAAGGCATACCAAGTAAAATAAATCGCTAAGGAAGAGACGTCACGAAATCTCAAAAGTTACTACAAACGCGGCTCTTCCTCACAAAGCATAAAGAATCCCGAACATGGTGAGAGATATGAAGATTACTAAGGATTTCACGGTAAATTTTCCCCTAATATTGAAGTTAATGATTCGAGTGATCGCCAACAGCACCGCTAAATGGGACTAGGGATGAGGAAAAAATAGATGGAGGCGGAAAGTAGATGGAGGAGGGAAACAGATGGAGGGGAAAAACAGATGAAAGAGTGAAGCAGGAAAAAAAAGACGTGCGGGAAACAGAAGCGGAAAATAAATGAGAGAGGAACACTGATGGAGGAAGGAAATAGAGGAGAAAAATATTTGGAGGCGTAAAACAGATGAAAGCAGACAATAGATGGAAGTGGAAAAGAGATAAAGGCGGAGGACAGACGCGGACAACAGGCGACTGAAGGTTTCGTTGGCTCGCGTCTTAACAAATGCGACTGTGGAAGAGGCCTCACAACCTCTCCATAGTCCGCTAGGTATTGGTGGTGTGTGTGTGTGTGTGTGTGTGTGTGTGTGTGTGTGTGTGTGTGTGTGTGTGTGTGTGTGTGTGTGTGTGTGTGTGTGTGTGTGTGTGTGTGTTGATCTGTGGAGGAATTTCGGACGTATTAACAAAACTGGATGCGCGATGACCGCCGAAGGGATGCCTCTAGTTTAGGACATTCAGTTTTATAGCACCTGTGAGGGCTGGAAATGGTTTGACTGCATTTAAATTTCCGCAATGCAATCAGCAACGAGGCAGAAGGGTCAGGCTCCTGCTACTTAACCATCAAATGTTTCAGTAATGATGCAAAAAGATACGGGGTCTGTTTTTTATTTCTCTCTCTCTCTTCCCGGCTGCGGTTTCAGGTTGTATAACACGTCTGTGCGGCCGTATTCTCGTGTGTTAAAAGACAGTCTAGCTCCCCTTCCTTAGCGATTTATTTTGTGTATTACACCTTGATATTACTTTTCTGATAGACACAGATTGCAAAATAAACATACAAGTGAATATTTAGGTGCCATATACTCTAAACTAATAAGAAATGATACTGGAGAGCCTCCTTTGCTCATTAAAATACTGATCTGTGAGAAGAATATCAGAATCAAAGCCAGGCCAAAGTTGACTATGAGGTGTATTGTGTGAGGTATATTAGAAACTTAATATTTAGGTCCTTTGTCTGGAAGGTCATCTAAGGAAGACTATAGACTGCTTCCACATAACTTTTTTTTTTTTTTTTTTTGTGGAAGATGCTGACCAATGAAATTTCCAATCCTTTGTTACAACTTCCATAGTCACTATTGGCGGTGATGTTGGTGACAGAACGAACCAATATGATCTGCGTTATTTGGTTTCCACGAACTCCTTAGCGACCTCCAAACCTCCCTGATGAAGCTTACTATGTAGGGAACTGATTTCGTTGTGATGCAAACAAATCGACTCTAGAAGCGAGCCTTTATATGGAATAGTAATACCAAAGATTGATACTCGTAGTTCATCTAAATGTGTGAATGAAACGTAAGAGATATTGCGTGTGAATGCCAGTAATGTAGATACTTTACGGCCGTATTGTCAAAGGTGAGAGCGGTAATGGGCGGCAAATCACCAGTTTCTGACCAGTTCTTTGTCAAACCAATAATGAGGGAGAGGTGCGTCTGACTTCACCCCGCCGCTAAATCACCTCTAACGTGGCATACAGGATAAGCAACTCAGAAATTGGTGTTGGCATGGTCCTTGGCGCTCTAAGTTTTAATAATACGATGGTACGAGTGTAAAAGGAGTGTAAGCGATATAATGTACGCAATACTTTATTAACAAAAGGAAAGAACCAAAGCAAAACTTGTCCGGGCCAAACAAAATCAAACATGAGGAACCCAAACTCAAGATACTGTCATTTTGAGATCTATCTGTTTATTTCCTGTCTGTACAGTCTCTGAGAGGAGGCTTCGATCAAGGAGATCCAGAGAACAGTACGAATATTTCTGACCACACTAAATAGCGACCTACCGCCCAACGGCACTCTACTCTCACCTCCAAATCTTTCCACCTTGCTTTTTCCCCTTCTTCCCTCCAACTAATGTTCAGTCACTCTCCTAGTCTGCCTCTCGTTTTCCACACGCTCCTACTGGCCGAACCACCACAGATATAGGTCATAATATGTGACAGTGGATATAAAGTAACGTTCATCTTTAGCAGGTGAGGGCTTAATATAGACAGACAGAGATAGACAGATAGCTAGATAGATAGAAAGACAGAAAGAAGACAGACAGAGATGTAGATACTGTACATATATATTTTTTTTACTTTCTAACAACAAGCATTTTTCTCAGCTGGACAATACCGTCTGCTAGCAACCTAATAAAAGACTACCCGGACGAGTACACCCCTCAAAAAACAAATAAATAAAAATAAGCATCGTGGTACAGGGGGTCGATGGTTATGAAAATGAGGCGATTCCCCAGACACAAGCGAATCAATGACTATATAACACCTTTCATTATAATGTTTTATATATTCTTCGATAATTAATACATACCAAGAATATAATGTACTAAAATCTCAGGATGCCATATAATTAAGCCTTCGCCCATGTCTCAAAATGCTAGGTGTTGTAAGTGGTGCAATAGTTTTTTGTTTTGTTTTTTTGTGTTTTGGGGGTGTGTACAAAGAAGGAAAGAATTATTTAATATTAATCGCTTTAACCCTCCCACTGCCTGTATTTCTCTACGCACGATTAAATAGTCTGCTGAAATGAGAAAGAACAAAGTACAACTAGTAAACACACACACACACACACACACACACACACACACACACACACACACACACACACACACGAGGAAAAGTGAGAAAAAAAAAAACTAAGAAACTAGGTGGGAAAGGGAAAAAATAGAAAAATTGAAAGAATTATAAAGGAAATAGAATATATCCACGGATATAATGATGGCGAATGATAAAAACGAAATGGGTTATAAAGGACAGATAAATGGAGGGAGGAGGGGGAGGTAGGCGTGAAGAAGAGGGAGGGAGGGTGAGGAGAGAGTGAGCCGAGACGAAGGGGAGGGAGACGTTGAGAGGGAGAGAAAGAGGAAGAGAGAAGGAAGTGTGGACTGAGTGAAAAGTGAAGAGAAGACGGAAGATGTGAAGGAGAGGCGGGGGGGGGGGAGAGGACGGGAAACGAAGAGGCAGTGAAAGAGGAAGGAGAGGGAAAGAAAGATGGAGGAGGAAGGTAAGGTGGAAAGAAGTAGGGGAAATGGGGAATGTAGGAATGTGAAGGAAGGAGAAAGATAGAAGGAATGAGGAGAATGAATGAGAAGGAATAGGAAGAGTTAGAAAGAAATGAAGGGAAACCAAGAATGGAGGGGAGAGAGAGAGAGAGAGAGAGAGAGAGAGAGAGAGAGAGAGAGAGAATGGGAAGTGGGGGAAAGAAGGTAAAGAAGAGACGGAAAAAAGGGGAAGAAAAGAGGGAGAAATGAGAGGGGGCGATAGAGGGAGGGAAAAACGAAGAAGAAACATAAGGAGAGGAAGGGAATAAGCGAATGAGTACAGAAAATTAAACCCTATTGGATTTCAAGGCTTTTCGTCATAGAGTCAGTCATAAATAAAGTATTGTATGAGTCAAGAGGTAAGTATAGTAACGCAAGGAGGATATGAGGGGGCTGGGGTGTAGACAAGTTGCAGAGGAGACAGGGTAGCAGAGAAGTAGTAGGAGAAAAGATGGGGCAGAGAAATAGTTGGGGAGACAACAGGGTAGAGAAGCAGGGGAGACAGCAAGGCAGAGAAGTAGTAGGGGAGACAGGGAGGCAGAGAAGTAGTAGGGGAGACAGGGAGGCAGAGAAGTAGTAGGGGAGACAGAGAGGCAGACAAGTAGTAGGGGAGACAGAGAAGGGAGGCAAACAAGTAATAGAAGACAGAGGGGGAGGGGGGCCAGACAGGTGATAGGGGAGACAGGGGGGCATCCAAAGGCGAAAGGTGGGGGGTAGACAGGGGGCCAGACAAGTAGTACGGGGGTCACTGGGGGGGAGTTAGGGGGGTCAGAGGAACGTGCCCCCCGTATCCCCGTGTTGGACTTTGTAATGCAATTATGGCCGAGGCGGGGACCTCCCAGGCTTCACTCTCACCAACCCTCCCTCATGCATACCTTCGACTCACCTCAGCCTCCTCACTCGCCCTCATTTCACTCACTTCTGTCCTATTTTCATTTGAACTCCTCACCTCAACCTCCCTGCTCAACACTCCCTCTCATTTCACTCGATTCAGCGATCATATTCAGCGTACTCACCCCTCACCTCAACTTCCTCACTCACCCTCACTTCACACACTTCACCCTTTTTTTTAATCGACCTCTTCCTTCACCCTTCCATGGGCTTCAATCACTTCAACTCATTTCATCCTCTTTCCCATTCCAATAGCCTCACTCATTTCATTCTCAACCTCTTCCTCATTCTGTTTCACTCTTTTAAGCTCAATTTATTTCAACTTCCTCACCCTCAACTCACCTGTTTCACTCACTTCACCTTTCTACATTCAATCTCCTCAGTCAACTTCATTCCACTCTCTTCAGACTTTTTTACTCATCCTTTTCTTCATTCTTTCAGTTAATTCTGTCGGCTTCCTTTTTCCCTCAGAGAAAGTCATTCATTCTTTTATTTCCAGTCTCTTCTTCACTCACTCAGTCTTATTTCCTCAGCCTTTGGTTTCTTTTTTTTTTTTTTTTCATCTTCCTCCTCACACCCTCAATTTCAGTCATTCCCTCTTCTTTATGAAACTTTCTTCTCTTTCTTAAGTATTCATTCCTTCATTTCTTAGCCAACTTTCTTCTTTCAGCAACCTCAATCATTCATCCTTTTCATTCACTCTTCCTTATTTAGCTTTCTTCTCTTTCTCAATTATTCATTCTTTCATTTATTAGTCGACTTTCTTCTTTCACCAGCCTAAATCATTCATTCTTTCTCATTCGGTATTCTCACTGCTTCTTTCATTTGTCACTCCACCGTTTTGCTCAACCTCTTCCTCATTCACTGATTTCATTACGTCAATCTTTGTTATTTCATCAACTCTTCCCTTTTCCCACCCCTGTCTAGTTTTACTCTCCTCTCTCTCTCTCTCTCTCTCTCTCTCTCTCTCTCTCCTTTTTATTCTCACTTTGTTTCCTCTCCTGTTGCTTTTTTCCTTAGGTCTCTCTTTTCCTCTCTTTTTTTCCCCTCCTCTTTTCTTTTTCCTTTCGTCTGTCTCTCCTCTCCCGTACCTATTTTCTCCTCTGTCTCTTTTCCCTCAGTCTCTCTCCTACGTCACTTTTCTACCTCTCCTTTTCTTCTCCGGTCTCTCTCTTTTTCCTTTTCTTTTTTCCTTACCCCTCTCTCTTTTCTTTTCCAGTCCCTCTCTTTTTCCTTCTCTTTTATCCTCACCGATCTCTCCTTTCTCCTCTTCGGTGACCCATCTTTCATTACCTCATTCCTTCCTCCTCATTGACATGCCTCGCCTTTGTCTCTCCCCCACCCACCACCTTCCTCCAATCCCTCCCCCCCTCGTCTCCTGTCCACCAGCCCCCCCCCCACCTTCTCCTCCTATCCCTCACCCGTCTACCCCCTAAAGTCTTCCCTCCCCGCCTTCTCCGCCCTCACCATCCCCTCCCTCACTCTTTCACCCCTCATTTTTATCTCCCTCACCTTCATCTTTTTCACCCTTCACCCCACTCCCCCTGATTCTCCTCTCCCCCTTTTTTTGCCTATCCCACCAGACACATCTCCCTTCTCTCCCCACTATCATCCTTCCGACACTCACCCCACACCGTCATCCCCTCACATCTCTTCTTAATTCCTTATCCGTTCACCCCCTCTCCAATCCTTCATTACTCCCCCCCCCCCTCATCTCTCTCTCTCTCTCTCTTACGTGACTCATTCTTGTTTCCTCATTATCGCCCCTCCTCCCTCGTCTCATTTTCTTTCCCATTTCAAGCCTCTCACGTCTTCCCCTCCATCTCCCCTCTACCCCCTCCCCACGCACTTCCATTCCTTTCCCCCTCCCACCATTTCTCTTCTATTCCTTCCTCCTTCCAACACCAGTCTTTCTCTCACATCCCTTCCACCACCACTCTTCCCCTACCCCCCTTTTCCTCTCTCCTCCTTCCCTCTCCCCCCCTCTCACCCATCACCCCCCCTCCCACTAGTCTAGACATCCAGCCAGTCTGCCACAGGTCTATAAAAAAGTAAAGTGGAGGAAGACAGTCCCACTTTATATAATATATATATAGACGCAAAACTATATGTGGAATATTAGCAGCATTTTGTGTATGGTTCAAAGTGTGATTTATGTACAGTATAATTCTTAAATACTTCTTTAATCCCCTTCAGTACGATAACGCCTTTATGTATGATATTCTTACTATCTACAGTCGGTTTTATTCACATTACCTGAGACTTTTCGAAATAAGGGAGGTAGGTACAGGCTTGATTGGCCCCTTCACTAGTAAGGGATCTCCTAATCTGAATAAAATCGCCGGGCAGCGACAAGAATGGACCAGAAAAAGACGTCATCGTACTGAAGCGGTTATCAGCTACCGGTTAATGGCACCATCTCTCTCTCTCTCTCTCTCTTTTCGCATGCATTCTTCTCACTCCACTGAAACTGTTGAAAACTTGGCAAGGATATTGACTACGAACGAATGTAGTTAGGCTCCTCGTGTCTAACTTATATTATGAGTAAGAATAGCAACATACCAATTTCCATAGGAGAGGCGATCGTTCTACCAAAAATACCAGCAAGTCAATGATGATGATGATGATGATGATGATGATGATGATGATGACGATAATAATAATGATGATCTATTTCCCCTTGTAAAAATTTTCGAGTCATTAGTCAAGTAAACAAGGTAAAACAAAAGACCCGTAATCCATTGTGTTAATTGCTGAAATAATTAGAATCCGGGTGTTTGCGAGTCATCTGTCATACTGTACCGCGTTTCTTCCAACCTTACGAAGATCCCTCAATTTTTTCGGTACGGTTGATGGCCAAATTTAATCAGATTTAAGGGGCGATTTGACTAGTAACCAAGGACACTCGTTTCTACCCCAAAAACCATGGTTCATCGAAAATCAAGCGGTATTTTCTTTTTCCTTTTCTTTATTTTTCTTTACAACACTAATGTCGGGAAAAAACCAAAAGACTACATTATACTGCCCATTATTCTAAGCAACTAGTCTTCTATAAACAGCCATTGCAAGTCATCTTTAATTCCCATAGAATAATTGTGTTTGTTTACAATAAAAACTGCATCTCACACCGAGGCCGCCATATCAGACCAATACAATGATTTAGGTTGGGCTCGATTGCCATCTTTATTCCGAGTGAAAAGGATATTACAATCGAATTCATCACACACACACACACACACAGCTTTATTCCTAAGGGAGTTTGGTGTAAAGTTAAAAATTATGTGTAAAATTTCTCCCGAACTAAATGGATCGACTTCGTCCATACGATGTCGCCTTTTCACTTCATTCTTGTTAATTTCAGTCCATTTCATCCAGGTTAGGAAACACCTTTGTAGCGAAGGGAATTAATAAAGGCTATATCTAACCCCTCCAATCCGAAACGTCTCCTTTAAGTTAAAAAAATAAATAAATAAAAATCGTCTGAGGATAGCAAGATTAAAATGCAAAACACGTCATCAATTCTATTTAGAAACCACACCTAGTACAGGAAGGGGTTTAATGAAGGCTGCATCCAATCCATTCACTTCGAAATGTCTCACTTATTCTCTTTAAAAAATCGCATGGAAATAGCGAAGGTAAAATAAACAACAGGTCAACGATTGAAGTTAGGAAGCACATCTAGTAATGAGAGGGTTAATGAAGGCTGTATCTAATCCCTCCTATGTTAAAAAAAAATCGTCTGGAGTGAGATTAAGTTACTGATTAAATAGGTAAAATATCGTCTCATGCAGGACTGACTATATCCTGGGCCAAAATAAATTAAGTTGGCTACACGCAGAGGTCGGGATGGAGGGAGGCTGATTTGGGGCGAGTAAACAGAGGCGTGGGTGACTGAACACTGTGAGAGTTGATGGGGTGAGGATGTGTGTGGTTTGGGTGTGGCATGCGTTGATGGGTTGGGGATATGTGTGGTTTGGGTGTGGCGTGCGCTGATGGGTTGAGTGTGTGTGTGGTCTGGGTGTGGCGTGAGTTGATGGGGTGGGGATGGGGCGGCCAAGGATGTGTAGGGTGAGGGTGAGATAGAGTGGGATGAGGATGGGTGGGATGAGGTTGGGTGTGGTAGGGTGGCATAGGTTATGGAGATAGAGTGAGGTTGGAGTGAGGTGGGGTAGGGTGAGGATGGGTTGTTTAGATAACGTGAGGATGTGGTGGGATGAAGTGTGTGTGGACTGGACTGGATGTGAGTGTGAAGTGTGTGCGAAGGGAAGGAGAGGTGGGTAGGAATGTGTGGATTAGTGTGTGAGGTGTTTAGATGGAGTGTGAAAGTGGAGAAATGGCAGCTGTGAACAAGTGTGTGGATGCAGCAAACAGGATAGGACTGGAACATTGGTGAGCAGTGGTGATGTATAGGGAAGTGGAAGATAAGACGTTGCGTGGTGGGGAGTGGTAGCAGAAAGGTGAAATATAGCAGAGTATAGTGTGGATGAGACGTGGTGGTTATGTGGAGAGGTGGAAAGTCCCAGAATGTGATGAGGGTGAGAGACTGTGGTGTGTACGGCAGAGGAAGTACTAGACTGTGGTGTGAAAGAGTACTGGTAATGTGCAGTGATGTGGAGAGCTGTGGAATGTGCCATGGGTGAAAGATGATGATATGCAGCGACGTGTAGACAAGTAGTGGTGATGAGTTGAAAAAAAAAAAAAAGTGAAATGTTATGTGGACGAGAGGTGGCGGTATGTGGAAAGATGAAAAGCAGAGATGTGGTGTGGGCGAGTAGCGGAGATGTGTAGAATAGCGGAGAGTAGTGAAACGTGCCACAAATGAGAGGCGGTGATGTGCAAGGATGTGGAATGTGGTGTGTGTTTGGAGGAGCAAGGAGTGGAGAGGGTTCGAGATGATTTCATAGTCAAGTGCTTGTGGAGTGTATTTTTAGGCAGGTCAAGAAGAGGTGGGCTGAGGACGAGGGGAGAGGAAAGAGAGAAGGGAAGAGGAAAGTGGAGATGGAGGAGAGGAGGGAGATGAAGAAAGAAGGATGGAGGAAAGAACATGGAGACAGAGAGGAGGGGAGAGAAGGTAAAAGATATCAGTGGTATTGAAGGAAACTAAAAAAGACAATATAAAAAATAACGAGATAAAATGGAGGGAGACGGAAGTGAAGAAGAGGTGGAGTGAACAGAGGAAATGTGAGGGATAAATTGAGGAAAGAGGCATGGAAATGAGGTAAAACTACGAGCCATAGTGAGGGGAAGTAAGAAACAGAAGATGAGGAAAATGAGAGATAAAGTGAAGGATAAGAGGACGGGAGATGAGGTAGAGAAGCGATGCGATGCCGGGAAATGAGATGGGGTGCCGATGGGAGGAGATGAAACGAGAGACGACGGGAGATGAAACAGGAGGGAAAACTCAACCAGACCACAAGAGACATGAGGAAGGGAAGGACGGGGCAGTTGAGATGGGAGGTCAGAGAAATGAGTGGTGATGTGTTTAGTTGTGGCAATCGGAGGTAAGTGTGGTGCGGTGTGGTGAAGTGATGTGAGGTTGCAAGATGTGACGTGGAATGAGGTGCGGATGATGAAGCATGATACAGTGAAATGAAGTGAGATGAGCTAATGACAAGAAAAGGCAAGGTGAAGATTGATGAGGCGAGGCGAGGTGAAATGAGGTACAGAAGATGAAACATGATGAAATGATACAGAGACGAGGTAATGAAAGGCAGGACGAAGTGAGATGGTGTGAGGTGAGGTGAGGTGAGGTGAAGTGAAGTGAGCTGAGGGGAATTAAAGTTAAGAAGTAAAATGTGGTGTGGTGTGGTGTGGTGAAGTGTGGTAAGATGAGGTGAGGTGAGGTGAGGTGAGATGAGGTGAGGTGAGGTGCACACGACTGCTAACAACCGGTGGAGCTGCCCTTAATAAATAATTCCTCTTCAACTAAGCCAGCGAACCTCCACAGCGAGTTGCAAGCCCTCGAGGGTAGTGAGAGAGAGAGAGAGAGAGAGAGAGAGAGAGAGAGAGAGGGGGGGGGTAAAAATGAATTTCGAAAGACAAGCGAAGTACGTGTGAAAGACTAAAGAAAAAAAGGGATACACAGGTAAAAAAAAATATATATATAAAGATGTGTACGGAGGCAGCAGAAAAAACGAAACAGAACAGAGACATTAGTAAGAAGTAGAAAAAATAAAGCAACAAAATCAAAAACGAACCGAATGAAAGACACAAAAAGACAAAAAAATAAAGGACATCAGTAAAAAGAAAAAAAAAAGAGAGAGGGAGAAAAAAGAAGACACTAGTAAAAAGGTAACGAAAAAATGAGGGAGAAAGAAAGGCCCACTCCTCCCCCACTCAACCCCCCCTCTCAAAAAAAAAAAATAAAAAAAAAATAAAAAACTGGAGTGGACACAGCCAAGTCGAACGATTCAACTTATTCAATTATTCGAGACCAAAGTTAAGGGGTGATCCGCAACCAGGGAGAGTCCTAATGAGGGGGCTCAGCGGCTCCCCACACACACATCCTGACCCCCCACCCCCTGGGGAGAGAGAGAGAGAGAGAGAGAGAGAGAGAGAGAGAGAGTGTGTGTGTGTGTGTGTGTGTGTGTGTGTGTGTGTGTGTGTGTGTGTGTGTGTGTGTGTGTGTGTGTGTGTGTGTGTGTGTGTGTGTGTGGTACAGTTCCTTGGAAAATCGGGATTATTTCTCTCTTCCCTGGGGACTTCTGAGAGAGAGAGAGAGAGAGAGAGAGAGAGTTCCATTATTCTTTCTGGGCTCTTGATATCCCCATTTTCCTTACAAGACAGAGAGAAAAAAATAATTGCTATAGATTAATTTGTTCATACTAGAAAGGTCGTATCTAAGGGTTGTACTCAAGGCGGCACAGGAGGTTTCGTGGCACTTCTTCCTTGGCGATTTATTCTACATATTAACATTCCCACGAATGTTATTTATATAGTTTTAATATCGAAACACTTTCCATCACATCTGGGGATTTGGTGTATTTTCTCTGGGGAATCGCAATCAATACCTTCAGTCTTATTACCTTTCACTCTTGCTACGTTAACACTTTATTTTCAGCTTAGGGGAGGAATCAGGAATCAGACTGTGAAGGGGTTAGGACTGCTTTTAACCCCAATGCTGTAAATCATCCCTCTACCGCTTACCTATACCAGTTTTATTCTAACCTGGCCTAAAACTACCATCTATCCACCTTGAATGCAGAGTTGTAACAATAGATTACCATTTTATTATAGTGCTAGTCATGAAGAAGTGCTATGGGAACGATGTCAAACCGTAGCAATGTCATCTACTGTCACCGAGCTACGTGAAATAGGCTGAAACAGAACGAAAATCTGGGCCAAGGTGAAAAAAGAAAATCGTCTGAACAAAGTAAAATTACGATAAAAAATGCGTCCGCTGAATGAAAGACTTGTATTCATTTGTATCAATTTTATTCTCATCTTCCTCACTTCGTTTTATCTATTCGTCTCTGTTGTCCTTCAATTCCCTAGACACTCTCAAAGGGGTAAAGTTTCTGGGTATCATTATTTTCTCTGGGGAGGAATGACTGCTTTACTTTTATGTGATCCTCCTTCATCCTTTACTTCTTATACTCCTCCTCATTCTTTATTTATACTCCCTTCTTCTTCACCATTAATTTCTTATAATATTTCTTCGTCATCTTTTATTTCTCATTTTCTTTCTTCGACTTCCGTTCCTCTTCTTTCTCTTCGTCATCCTTTAATCCTCATCCGCTTTCTTCCCAAATCTCTCACTCATCAATCTTTTTCTTCTTCTTCTTCTTTAATGCATCATTTTCTTTCTTCATCAATGTTAATTCCTACCTTCCTGCCTCTACATCTTTTTTTCTTCATATCTTTAATTCTTCATTAAGAAAATCCTCGTTCCAATTCATCATCTTTATTCTCATCCTCTATTTTCCATTCCTCATTCTGTTCGTTTTCCTTTATTCCTCATTTCCTGCTTATTTTTACTTCACCACTATCTTATATATCTTTTAGTTTATTCTCTTCTTTACCTTTTATTCCTAGCTCTCTTTCCCTTTTCTTTATTGGCTGCGCTTCCTTTATTGGCTTCCCCTTCCTCCGACACATAACCTTTCTAAGCATTTATTTCTTCCGGGTATTTTTATTTTCTTGCTTTCCCTAGTTCCTGCTTTATTTCTGGCTGCCAATTTTTCCCTCTTCCCATTTACTTTTCTCGACCTTCCACAACCACCACCTTTGCATCTCCCTCTGTCTCTCTCTGGCAGCATTTCCATAAACCTTGTCGTTTTTCCTTAAGTTCCAAATTTATCCTCTCTCTCTCTCTCTCTCTCTCTCTCTCTGGCAGCAGCAGCATTTTCAACATCCTTTTCGCCTCTCCATAATTCCCCTCACATCAACCCTTCTCTCCATCTCTTCTCATTTTCCCCTTCTTCTGCCTCACGTCATTTTCCCCTCTTCCACCCAGCCCTTCCCCTCTTCTCTCCCTGTTTACTACCGCCTGGGGCTTTTCCTTAACCCTGCCATGATTCTCTGCCACCCATCCACATTTCTTTGCCTCCCCCTTCCTGTTTCTGGCGGCTTGTGTCCCGTGTCAGGCTGGTTTGAGTGGCGGTAAATGAATATGGAAAGGAAGGAAGAAAAAGAAAGAAAGACAGAAAGGAGGGAATACATGGAGAAGGAAGGAAGGAATGAATTAAGGAATGAGGGAAGCAAGCAAATCAGATAAATAGATAAACAGATGTATGGATGAATGGGATGGATGAAGGGATGGACTGAGCGATAGAAATTGACTGACAGATATATAGAGAGACAAACAGACATAAATTAAAGGCAGGCGATCGATCTACTATTACTAACCTCGTAGTCTGGACAATTCTGGTACCGTCTGTTTTCTATTCCATCTAACACCAAGCGACTTTATTCAACTAGAAGTGAGTCAAGAGGAGCCAGGAGTCATTTCTAGAGTCAATGGGAACCAGAGTCATTTTTAGAGTCAATGGGAGCCAGGAGTCATCTCTATCACAACTGACCCTCTCATGAATCGAAAAAGAAAATTCTCTTTCAGCCGACGCCATTAAGTTATATTTGGTTACGATTGAGTCTACTAGGAATCGGTGAGTTAAATCTTTCTTAAATATATCGCTGCACAGAGAAGATCGTCAACTGGGAATAATATTCTGACTTCCCACCAGAGATTTTATTCCCTCTTTGCCTCCCTTCACTTTTCCCTCCTCTTCACTCCACCTCTCCTTTAATCTCTCCGTACTTCGCTTTCTCCCACCTCTTTCCTTGCTTCACCATTCTCTCTTCCTCTCCCTCTCCCTCTCTCTCTCTCTCTCTCTCTCTCTCTCTCTCTCTCTCACCCCATTTCCACATCCATAACCCCCTCTGTCCCTTCATCCCTTCCCATCTCACCACTTCTCCAATTCTCCATCCCGCCATCTCTATTCTCGTCGATCCCTTCACCCCTTCATCTCTCTATCTCTCACTATCTTTCCACCCCTCCATCTCTCTCTCCATCCCTTCATCTCTTCACCTATCCATCCCTCAATCCCTCCATCATGACGACAAGCGAGTGGGAGGGATGGAGGGAAGGCGGTAGACCAGTGCTGGAACAATGCTCAGATTAGGTTAGGGGTCGGCGAGGAGATCAAAGCGGGTCGGGCCGGGAACTGAGTGAGGTTAGGGCACTACTGTCAGCCACGGTTATAGGCCCTACCCCCCCCACACCATCCATCCACCCACCTCTATCCCCACTTGTCCATTCACTCAGCCCTCTTCACCCCCACCTAAATATAGCTCTCAGGTTGCTACGACTCACTCTCAGCTGAATAAAATCGTCTGGCGTTAGCTGGAGTAGATTACCAGAGTTGTCCCGGCTATGTGAGAGCTAATCGTACCAGTATTTAACAATCGTCTGACGTTAGCTGGAATAATCTGGAGAGAAGAGAGGATTGTGAGAGGGTTACCACCAAATTGACCTGACTTTTAAGTGAAGGAGGGCACAGAAGAGAGGAGGAGAGGAAATATACATGAGTGGGATGGGGAGCTGAGACTTTGGACACAATAGGTTAGGTCAGGTTAGTTTAGGCCGGGTCAGATCAAGCCAGGGCGTCCGGTCAGGTTAGATAAAGTTAGGCTATGTTAGGTTGTGTTAACTTGTGTAATTTGTGTATGTCATGGTAGGGTAGGGAAAGCCAGAGAAGAGTAGAGAAATATTAGGAAATGCAGGTCACAGGAAGTTCTGCTGATCTGAGGTGGACTGGACAGGGTAAGAACGTGGGATGGGAAGGGACAATGAGAAAGTAGAATGAATTGTACCTAAAATATCCAGACTTAAAATTAACCCTGTACAGTATAACCCCTTCAATCAGATCACGTCTTTTATAGTATACTGTACTTTCGTTGCCTAAAGAAGGTTATGTTAATATTAGGAGGAAATTTTAGTACTAGAACGATTAAAGACGGCTTTTTAACCCCATGAGAGAGAGAGAGAGAGAGAGAGAGAGCCCTGTGATGTGATGCCTGGGGGAGTGAATATGAATTTTTCCTTCCTCCAGCTCTCTCACTCCGGCTCCTAACCTTTTCAGTACCAGGGCCTCTTTATTTTATTATTTTTCTCTCTCTCTCTCTCTCATAATCCATTTAGCACGATGATGGCTTTTGTATTTCACGTTCAACTACCACAAGACGATTTTATTTACCTTAAAAGACTTTTCGTAAATGAATACCCAAAAATCAATCCCCCTTAACTCCATTCATCCTGCAACCGACGGACGATTTTATTCAGCAAAAAAAAAAAAGACCTCTTATTTAATGGGTTACAAAATATCTTCCATTAACCCCTTCAGTCCCAGTACGTCCAATATTACTCTCCTTCTATGGCCAAAGAATTCATGGTTGACTCAGGAAAGACCTCTATTAAAGTGGCCGCGTTTTTTTTCCCCCTATCAGGTAAAAATTCTGTCAGGTGCTCAGGACTTTGGGCAGCCACTGGGTTTGTGCTCCTTGCTCTGTTTTCTTTCTTTCTTTCTTTTTCTTTAATTCTGCTGATGGTTTTGCTGCATTTGTGTTTTCTTAATCCTAATGTCTTGGTAGAACTATGCCATCTATTAGGTGGAAATATGATGATGATGATGATGATGATGATGATGATGATGCTATTTCGATTCTAGTTTCCATACATACGATTTATATACTTGTGTGTGTGTGTGTGTGTGTGTGTGTGTGTGTGTGTGTGTGTGTGTGTGGTGAAGACAGAGGGCATGGAGCGTGCAGTAAGCAAAATAAATATACATGCATTTGCGTGTGAGTGCGTTTGTGTGTGTTTGTGTGGGGCAGCAGTCACCCACCCCTACCATGATTCATTACTGTTTTTGATTAATGCTTCCATTAACGGCTACACGCAGTTGGTGTAATTTAATAATTGTTTTGCTGGCGTGGATGAAATTAACGACCTGTGTTTTCATGCGGTTGATGCGGGGGAAGAAAAAGTCTGCGGTCGCCTCCACCCCCGTTTCACTAACCCTCTGATCGCTAGGTGGAAAAAATCGTCTGGCGTTTAAAATTTATTCCTTTGTTGTAACCTAAAGAAGACCCGTAACCCCTTACAGCTCAGTGACAGGCTAGAAGGCTGATTTAAGTAGTAACCAAGGAGATTCATTCCTACTTCATAGCTAAGGTCCATCGACATTCATTGAACTTGGCATTCATGTTGTGGGAGTCAATCAGCTGCGTGAGATGAAAAAAAAAGGTCTATATGTGTGCCCAGTGACGCAAGGATTAACGTCTTGATTACGGTGATTTATTATAATATTCTTATTAACATATAACTTTTTTTTATAATCTGCAGAGGGACTTAAGATCGTACGGAATGTACAACCTCCATTAAACTATTAAGTATTTAGGCGCTCTCTTCAACTTAATATAACTGTCCGGTGTTACAAAGACTCATAAATAAAAACACGTCATACCAAGCTACATCTGTTTACTAAAGTTACTTACACCTGAACAAAGTCAACTCGTGTCAGCAAAAAAAAGAAAGAAAGAACGAAAGAAAAAGGCCTTAGCGCGTTCACAGAAGAGGAGGAGGAAGTAAGAAAATCACAACACAGTCCGTTCACCCCAACCTGGCGAAGATTTTGTCCTTCAGTCGATGTCGTGTACCTCACTAACAAAATAATACCACACTACGACTCAACATCTTTTCCACGGCACTCAATTTTTCGTAACGTGCACCTTACTCTAGTGCTCCTCTGTTCCTCTCTTGTTATAGCTGAGTATCTGAGGTAGAAAGATGTCGATTTTAGGCCAAGTTAAAGAGGACGTAGTATAGTTTCAGATGAGTTTACTCGTGGGGGGAGGTTAATTTTTTTTTTTAATGATTTTTAATGATTTAATAACTCTTGGTTTGCCAGGAAAAAAAAAAAAGTGTGGCATTAGCGTGGGAAAAAAAATTGTGGCCATATCTGTGAGGGGGTTAATGGCTTTCACTTGCCTTTTGAATAGAATCGCCAGGTAAAAGTTAAAAAAAAAAAAATCCAGGTGAGGTCACGGTGGCAAAATGATTTACTTCACAGCCATATTTTTTCTTACTTCACCAAAATTATCAAGCTTCTGACTTAGCAAAGTACCCAAGTGTGACCCAGGCAGCTATACTTCCCTCACTTCTACTTGGCCCAGATCTTCGTCCCTATGTAGCTTATTTATCGTAACTCAGAATAAGCTAATGCCAGGGTTCTGTATCCTTCTTATGACACTTCTTCGTGACTAGGTTTATATTTTAATGTTTACCAATTGCTACAACTCAGCACTCGAGATGGATAGATGGCAAGTTTAGGCCAAGTTAAAGTGAACAGAGTATAGCGGTTGGGTAGTCATGCTTGAATACTCGTGAAGTTGTTTTAGTTCATTCTTATTACACAATTATTATTTTTTTTATTAACTTAGGAGTAACCTGTCGTGCTGGAGGGGTTTATTAAGGATATATCTGACCCCTCCAAAGTGAAAAATGTTCCCCAAGCTGAACCAAATCCCCAAATGACAAAATCAACCTCTTCTGACTCAATGGGTTAGGCGTATTCAGCTCTATCACCCAAGCTTTACGTTCTCTATCACTCAAGCTCTAGGTTCTCTATTACCCAAGCTCTAGCGTCTCTATCACCCATGCTTTAAGTTCTTTATCACCCAAACTTTAAGTTCTTTATCACCCAAGCTCTTGGTTCTCTATCACCCAAGCTTTAAGTTCTCTATCACCCAAGCTCTACGTTCTCTATCACCCAAGCTCTAAGTTCCCTCTCACTCATGCAATATTGTCCGGTATAACAAGTAGGAAAAAAAGGGCCTCCATAACAGCTAAAAAAAAAAAAAAGCTTAAAAAGAGGCACCCAGCTAACCTCAACCCCCAAACGGAAATGCTTACCTCCCTCCCTCCCCTCCCACTCTCACTCCCTCCCTCCCCTCCCACTCTCACTCCCTCCCTCCCTCCCTCCTGGATATAAATTCGTCTGCCAAGAAATAACGAATTCCAAAATCGCATAAAAATTCCAACCAGCACAAGGCGAAGAAAGCAGCCAAGCGCCCAGCCGGAAGAATGACAGTAACTCTTATGCCGCCAGTCGCTAAGGGCAAAAACCGCCTGTCTTAGGAAAATGAACACTACTACAATATCACCCGGGTAGAGAGGCAGAACAGTGACCTTTATTACGTCAGTCTCTAAGGATGAAATCGCCCTGACTTAGAAAAAAAAAATAGAAAACTGACTCTTATTCCACCAGACGCGAAAGGCAAAAAAAATAATAATAATAATAATAAAATGACAAAAATTACTAAAATATCACTCGGGTAAAGGAGCATGAAAGCAAACCTTATTCCATTAGTTTCTATGGACAAAAATCGCTTGACAGAAACATAAACGCGGCATAGTAACCCTTATTTCATCGGTAACAAAAGGTGAAAACGACCTAACTCAGACAATTAATGCTAGAATCTCGTGAGTTAGCAAGGCATTCAATTTATCTTTATTCTCTCTAAGGAGAAAAATGGCCTCACTAAGAAAAATAAAAAGAATCTTAGAATAGTAGCCCTTATTCCGTCAGTCTCTAAGGGTGAAAATGGCCAGACTTAGACATACAAAAAAAAAAATAAATAAATAAAATATCACTGGGTTAGAAAATCGTGAAATTAATCTCTATTCTACCAGTCTCTAAGGTGTAAAATGGCCGGACTTAAACAAATACACAATACTAGAATATGACTGGGGAAGAGGAGCCCCCCTGAACCCCACCAGAACCCCCACTGAACCCTCCTGAACCCTCTGAACTTCCTTGAACTCCACCCCCTGAACAAAAACCACTGAACCCCCCTGAATCCCACTCCTGAACCCCCTTGAACCCCCCCTGAATCCCACTCCTGAACCCCCTTGAACCCCCCCTGAATCCCACTCCTTGAACCCCCCTGAATCCCACTCCTGGACCCCCTTGAACCCCTCCCTTCCCGTGGACGCCAAAGGCAGGGTGGTATGAGGGGCTTTAGTGAGATTAATTCTGGAGTGATTTTATGGAATGGTTGGCATGCAGGCTGTTTCTCCCTCCCTCTTCTCTCTCTCTCTCTCTCTCTCTCACACACACACACACACACACACACACACAGTAGAATCGTCCGGGATGGCAGGAATTAGGGGCTGACTTCTAGGTAATATATTCTAGGTGGCATATTCTAGGTGGCATTTCTAGGTGGCATATTCTAGGCAACATATTTCCTCTATGACTTGACGGAGATTTGAGTCCTTTTGTAACTTATTTCCTTAGATCAATGGCAGAATAGGAGAACACTACGACTCTACATCCTTTCCTCAGCACTTCTTCGTGACTAGCACCACACCCTAGCATTCATCCCGTGCTATAACCCTGGACTGAAGATGGAGAGATGCCAGTTTTGCGCCTAGTTAGTGTGAACAGGGTAGAGCAGCAATCTTTCAAAAACTGAGTAAATTCGTCTGGAGGAAGCATGAGTAGGATTTAACGTCTTCATTGCATTGACTTTTTTTTCCTTTCTTCTCTCAGGCAATTAGCTAAGGGGATTTTCGGATTAGTGGGGTCAGATTAAGTTTCCATTTATCCCTTCACTAACACGATAATCTTAATAAAATCGTCTGTTACTAGCGAGACTAAACTAAAACCCCAAAGACCATCAAACTAAAGAGATGAAATTTTTGCATCCACCCATCTATCCATCTTTCTATCTATCTATTTATCTATCTACCTACATACAGCCAGATGCCTTACAATTTTCGTTCAAAGATATTTTTCAGAAACTGGTCATCATACTGGAAATTTAAGGGCGATTTTGTTCATTTCACTACGACAAAACTTTCCTTAAAAAATAAATAAATAAATAAATAAATAAATAAATAAGTACACAAAATGGACGGTAAATGATTAGAATATATTTTTCATCCAGCGTCATCGTACTAAAAGATTTTTAATTCTACGGTTGTTATTGCCGTATTTCAGTATATCAACGAGTATGGCACCAGACGATTGGCTCTGCTGAGGGGAAATTGCATAAATCTGAGAGAGAGAGAGAGAGAGAGAGAGAGAGAGAGAGAGTATATAAATGATGAAGTAGGCGAGCGATGGGGAAAGGATGAATAATTCACAGTGAAAGAGATAATGGCAGACAATGATGGAGCACGAGAGAGAGAGAGAGAGAGAGAGAGAGAGAGAGAGAGAGAGAGAGAGAGTATATGAAGGGAAACCAGAGAAAGCCGGTAAGTGAGCGAGTGAGTGAGACAGGGGGAGAGAGAAAGAGAGAGGAAGGGAAAAATCGAGGCAGCCCAGAGGCAAGGGTTAAAGAGAGGGTGGAGGCAGGAAGGTGGGGAGAGGGAGAGAGAGAGAGAGAGAGAGAGAGAGAGAGAGAGAGAGAGAGAGAGAGAGAGAGAGAGAGAGACGAGTTGTGGAGACTGAAGGGAGAAGGGAGTAATGGAGGGAGAGAGATTTTGGAGAGAAACTAAGAGAATGAAGGAGTAAGGAGGACTGAGGCAGAGGGAGGTTGGACGAAAGTGGAGGGAAAGAGCGGAAAAAATGTATGGAGCATATGGAAGGAAAACAGGGAAATTGCTGAGTAGAATCGTGTGGAAGAGAGTGTGGATGGAAGGAATATAAAGTAGAAGAAATAGGTAGTAGCAGACAGTGTGAAGAGTGAAACAGGGTGAACAAAAGCAAGTAGTGTGATGAGTGTGGAAGTAGGTACCAGGCAGTGTAAGGGTGAGAGAGACAGGGAAGTAGTGAGCAGTGTGAAGTATGTAGCATGTGTAAGGCAAGTGACTGGAAGGAAAAGTGCGTATGGAAGGAAAGAATGGTAGGAAACTTTTACTGAAGAATGAAGCATGCAATACGAGCGTAGAGGAAGAAGGAAAAGTGCTTGTGGAAGGAAAGGTGTGTGTGTGTGTGTGTGTGTGTGTGTGTGTGTGTGTGTGTGTGTGTGTGTGTGTGTGTGTGTGTGTGTGTGTGTGTGTGTGTGTGTGTGTGTGTGTGTGTGTGTGTGTGTGTGTGTGTGTGTGGAGGGGGGAAGGTAACACACAACCATTACACCCACCACAAATCCCAAACTTGCGCCGTTGCATCATCTTTACCACCTCGTTACAGTCATCAGCATAACCCCTGCCCCCCCCCACCACCACCCCTACTACCACGCTACTGCACCCCTCCCCACCCCTTCCTCCCCCTACTACCACGGTACCCCATCCCTCCTCAACACTCCTCTACCCGCCTCCCCCTACTACTATTCTACCCCACCCCTCCCTATCCCCTTTCTCCCTCCTGCTACCACGCTGCCCCATTCCTCATCACCCCACAATCCACCCCATTACCCCTGCCTCTTTTGCGCTTTCTTCCTCTCCCCATTCACTTCCTACCCATTCCCTCTCCCGTTTTTTCCATCTCGTGGGCTCTCCTTCCCCTTTAGCACTATCGTTCTCTCCTCTCCCCCTCATTCCTTAACCTCTCTCTCTCTCTCTCTCTCTCTTACTCACTGCCCTTAGTCTTACATATCCCCTTCCCCCCTATTACGACCCCACACCACCTCCCCACCCACACACTTCGCCTCCTTGTATCCTCTCCACCACTACCACTACCGGTTTCATCCTCTCCCGGTTCTTCCCCCCTCACTCCTCCCTTACTACACCCATACACCCTCACTCAGCCTTTCCCTTCCCCCCTCCCTCCACCACCTGCCCCCTCACTGCCAGTCTGGGGTGATGCCAACGAGAGAGAGAGAGAGAGAGAGAGAGAGTAGGGAAGAAGGGTGAAGGACAGGGAAAGATGCTAAGATGGAGAGACGAAGACTGGGAAGGAAAAAGGGAAAGTTATGAAGAGGGAGAGAGACAGCGAGATGGAGAGAGGAAAAAAAACAGGCATGGAGCAAAAGTGAGAGCCAAAGTGATATTAGCTTAACAGAAAGATAAAATGAGAAAACCACTTCTTTCTCTCCTCCCCCGGCCTCTCTCCCCCTCTCCCTCTCTTCCGCTATCTGTTCTTCGTGATCCCCTACTCTTTCCTCTTCTTTTTTTTCCCATTCCTTCCCCTCTCTCCCACTCCCCTCTACTCCCACTGCGCATTTCTTCCTCTCTCCCTTTACATCCACTCCGTCTTCTTTTCCACCCAACCTACTCCCCCTCTCTCTCTCCCTATCCGCTCCCACCCTTTTCTCTCTTCCCTCCCATTCCTCCCTCTCTCCTTCCCCACTGTCCTAACCCACTCACCTCATCCCACTCCCCCCTACCTTCCCCTCTTCCCCATCTCCCATAGCTCCCCCACACATCATCCAATCTCCCCCCTCCCTCACTCCTCCACCCCACTCCTTTCCATCCCCAGCTCCTCTCCCTTCCCCACTCACCCCACTCCCCCATTCCCATTCCTCCCCATGAAATTAAATACCACAAGATGCCGTTGGTGAGCTGGGGGGAGGAGGGGAGGCTGTTGCGAGCAGGTGGGAGGGGGAGAAGGGGGGAGGGAGAGGGGGATTTTGCAGGAACACGAAGCCAATTAACTGTTGAGTGGGGGGAGAGGAGAGGGGAGGGGAACGAGAGGATAAAGAGGGGGGGATAAGATGGAGAGAGAGGGAGAGAAAGAGAGGGAAGAGGCTGGGGGATAAAGACTGAAAGAGGCAGACTGAGAGAATGGGAGGGAAAGAGGAAGGATAGCGGGAGATAAATGGTGACATAGAGAGAGAGAGAGAGGGGGGGGAGGGGGAGGGAATGTGCTTTGGGAACGAGTAAATAAGGTGATTGTGGTAGTTAGGAACAGAGTATGGGGTAGATGGTAGTCGTGATGGTCATTATGGTTATGGTAGTGGTGATGGTGGTAACAATGGTGGTGGTGGTGGTAGAGGAAGTAGTGGTACTCCTGGAAAAATTGGTGATGGTAATGGTGGTAGTTATAACTGTGGTGGTGGTGATGGTAGTCACAATGATGGTGGTAGCGGTGGTAGAGGTGGTAGTGAGAAGAGTAGCAGTGATGGTACTTGGCCTGAAAAGTATGCAGTATTGAAAACGCCTGTGGTGGTAGCAGAGGAGTCGTAAAAAAAAAAAAAAAAACTACAGCGGTGGTAGTTGTGGTGGTCGTTGTGGTAGCAGACAGGTGGTAAAAACGCGCTAAACAGATCATAACGATGCAACCAGTGTTTTAACAAGCAATAAACAACCCTAACGCGGCCGTCACTATTACTCAAGAGCAATCAACACGCGCATAATGTCTTTTCAAAATATGTGTTGCAATATGTCATGCGAATATCAGCTCTGTTCTCCAATTAATCCCAAACACTCCTACTAGACCCAGACGATTTTTATGTCAGCTTCGATGAAACACAAACTGGAGGGATTATAGCGCGTTTACTCTAGCAAATATCCCCAAACCCTATCATTTCAGTGGATGGCTAAGTGCGGTGATACTGGAGCGCCGATTTGGCTAGTAACCAAGGACACTCATTCCTACCTCATAAATTACTGTTTAAGTTTTGGATGGGTTCATTACCATCAGATAAACACAAACCGACTAGAATTAAAATACGGTATAATGTAGTAGAGATTGTTATTACCAGGAGTACCAACAGCCACTACGATGATATATTTTGGTAACTTATTCTCCATACTCTACTGCTTTCCTATTCTTGTCTTTGACCCACAGAGGAGTTCCGTTAGTTATACCCTAACCTATAACTAAAAGCTTCAAAAGGACCAATATGTATTCCTTTGTACTCCTTTGTGCTTGCCTTCCTCTGTAGTCTTGTGACTGCTTTCCTTTGTACTCCTTTGTGCCTCCAGACGATTTTGTTCAGCTAAGGAAAAGCCCCCTGGTTGTGGAAGGCTATCACTACCACGGGGCTCACCTAAACTGAATAAAATCGTCCGGCGGCAAGGCGAATAAACCACCGGAAAGCGTCACCGTAGTGCAGTGAGTCTCCATACTCCCACTAATAACAACCTCGGCTCTAATTTGGCCAGAGTAGGTATGAATAACAAGGTGATAAACTAGCCTACGCGTATTACTGGATAAATAATTAAATCTTGTTATTAGAGCCAATGTGTTATAGTGGTAATTATTAATGGGTGTGTGTGTAATCGGTGCTGAGGGAGGATAGGGGGGTAAGGGAGGGAGTGAAGGGGGAGAAGGGACGGGGAAGGGAGTGAAGAGGGAGATGGGAAGGGGAGGGAGTGAAGGGGGAGATGGGAGGGGGAGGGAGTGAATGGGGAGAAGGGAGGGGAAGGAGTGATGAGGGGGAGGGAGTGAAGGGGAAGAACGGAAAGAAGAGGGAAATGGTGAAGAGGGAGAGGGGAAGGGAGGGAGGAGAGGAAGTGAAGGGAGTATAAGGGGTGACTGGAGGGAGGGGAGATTGTAACAGGAAGGGAGGAAAGTGAAGGAGAAGAAAATGGAAGTGAGCATGAACAAGGCGAAAGTGAAGGGAAGGGACGAGGTGGTAATATGGAGGGATGGGGAAGGATGTGTCAGTCTGGGCTATGGAAAGGAGAAGAAAGGGAGTGAAAGAGAGGGGAGAGGCAAGAAGAGAGTCCTAAAAAGGGAGAGGAAGGGAAGGGTAGAAAGGGAGGTGGATGAAAGGAGGGGAGAGAGAGAGAGCAAGTATGGGGATTAATTAGTAAAGGGGGAAAAGCCAAGGAGAGGAGAGAACGGGAGAAGGGAGTGAATGATGGGATGCATGGAGGAGGAGAGTAGGGATAAGGAGAGAGCGAGGAAAACAGAGTGGAAGGGGAAAGGAATGACAGTGATATGGTACGAGAGAGAGAGAGAGAGAGAGAGAGAGAGAGAGAGAGAGAGAGAGAGAGAGAGAGAGAGAGACGAAAAGGATGAGAAAATAAAGAACGAAATACGGGAGGGAATATTCAGTGCTGGGGGTGGCGGGACTAAAGGGTACGAAGTAGTAGTGGGGTGGGGAGGACTCTAGAGGGATTGGGGTGGAAGGGGGTGAGAGTTGAAGGGTGGGGCTGGGGGGAGACAGTTGAGGGGTGGGGTAGAAGGGGGAGGGGAGATACTAGAGGGACTGGTGGTGGGAGTACGATAGTAGAGGCCAGACAGACGCTACCAACTTTGCCAGCCAAAGACGAGGGACAAGTTAGATGAGAGACGCCACCTCACCCCTCACCCCACACCCCTGGACCCTTCACACCTCTCCCCTTGTTCCCTAACCCTGGACCCTCCATATCTCACCCCTCACCCCCGGCCCCTACATATCTCACCCTTCACTCCCTCCTCTTTCCCCTCACCCCTGGACACTCCATCCTCACCCATTACCCCCCTTACCCCACACCCCTCACCCCCACCCTCCATGCGTCACCCACTTACGCATCCCTCCGTTCTCTCTTCCCCTTCTTTTTAAGTGCTTCCCTTCCCAATTCCCTGTCTCACATACTGACACCCCCCCTCTCCCGTCTCATCACACTTCCCTCCCTCTCCTTCTTCCCTCTTTCTCCTCCTCTAACTCCCTTGCCTCCCCCCTCACGCACCCTTCTCCCTTCCCTCCGGCTTCTCCTCCTCAAACATCTCCCTCTCCCCTCCTCACATACTCCTCTCTCCTCTCCCTCTTCCCTTCCCACCACAAATGAAGCTACTAAAATTGGGTAATCTCGCCGCAGAGGGAGCCAAGAACAGCTTATCCCAGGTCAAATGAAAAGAGCACAGCTAATCTCACCATAAATGAGGCCAGAAGCAGTGCTCTAGGTGGCGCGGGAGGTTAGGTGGTGCCTACTCATAATCCAGTGGTTTCCAACCTGTGGGGCGCGCCCCCCTAGGGCGGCGCGAAGGCTTGATAAAGAGGGTAACTATATTTGAAAACTATGAATTATGATGGAATTCAGTAATTTCTAAATATGAGAAAATATTTCACATATGACTAAGAAATCTAGTTATCTGAATATATAAACAATTTCAAAGATTAAGAATCTATGATATTTATTGACATGTACCAACTATGCCAGTAAAATACAGTATTTGATGAAGGGGGGCGCAGGGAACGTGTCATTCAGTGAAGGGGGGGGGGCAGAATTAAAAAAGGTTGGAAACCACTGTCCTAAGCGAAATTATTTGCACATTACGCCTCTATTCTCTCGCACGTTATTAATGTCGACCTAAGTCTACCCTAACAATATAAAAAATAGCACAGACGGGATCAGCGTGTACTATGCAAAAAGAAATCGCAAAGAGAAACGTGCTAAGAACCCATAAGACCATAATAAACAACTGATATCACGCCAATTAAACGAAACACAGGTTGATTCGCTTCCAGTACCTGATAAAAACACCAAACACGAAAAAAACTAAGGAGCAATATCACGAGAGAGAGAGAGAGAGAGAGAGAGAGAGAGAGAGAGAGACCCAGCATACGAGCGATACTGCTACTGGCAAACAGAAACATATTCAAATCAACATAGTCCTCGGCGAGAAATCGGAGGTCACTGTTCAACAATTTTTAACACTACTCACTACAACGTCAAACTTCCACTTAGTATTCTGAAGTAACTCATGATTTTACCTAGGAAAGAAGAATCCGCTGCAGAAAAGGGGTTAAACACCTCACTCTCATGTGCTTTATATCGCACTATTACTGCTACCAAACAGATATCTTCAGCTTACAGGAAACATTTCGACTTGGAGAGGTTAGCAATAGAATTCATTAAACAAATCACGACCAGACGATTGCAAGACAACCTACAATTGTTATCCACGTAAAATAACATGTAATAGAGCCAGACTGTTTTCACTTGATGGAACTGGGCCACTCACAACCTAAATACTATGTTGAGTGAAATTCGATGAGCTTTGGCTGAGACAAATAAGTTTCCTTGGTTATTAGTCAGATTTAGCTTCCTGACTCTCAACTGAGCTAAAAAGGAGGTAGCAATCAGTGTCAAGGAATAATAAAACCAACTGTAGCAGATGAAAACTTAACTGCTATGGCTAAGACTGATAAGCGTACACATAATAGAAGGAAGGTTGGCATCACTCTGACGTGGACAAACAACGTACCAGATACTTCTAATCACGCAATTAGGACTTATTATTTTCTATTTTATAAAACTTCTCAGTTAATCGTGTTTGAAAGGCTATCTGTACTTAATTATGCCTTCACGCCTGTCATAGAATCACGGACAAATCTTACTAAATTCAAAAACTAAGATGCTTGTTTACATTGCGTGGGAGCACCAACATCCATCATGGCGGCCGGGTGGAGGTGATGTTGCCATATTGAGTAGTGTCTGTATTATTTATCTCTGAGTCAGCTGGCGTGTTCTTGGTTTATTCTAGCTACCTCCAGAATTTATTTAGCTAGGGAAGGATTTCTCATAATGAATGGGCAGCGAGTTGTATTATACGTGTCTGTGGAGGTTTATTCTGCACGGTGCATCTCAAAATTCCCCTTATTTGTAACTGACAGGGACGATGTCGATATCATTGATATAAATAGAACACAAGAGACTTCACGTGTAATATACAAAATATAACTGCTCTGGCCTTATTAAGTACAGTTATAACCCTCTGGAAAGCGTGACGGTCAGGGAGGGACAGGTCGGGCACTGTAACTTCCGCCCATATATTAAGTTAATTTTCCTCGTTCGCTTTGTTTGCTCGCTCATAATAAAAATCATAATTTCGAGAATTAAAAAAAAAAAAAAAAGAAGAAATACAGCGTTGGGCACGAAGAATGAATAAAATACCTCCCTACTGGCCTTCCTATTCTCTCTCTCTCTCTCTCTCTCTCTCCCAATTTTTCATGCATTTGTCTGTACTACGTCTCTCTCTCTCTCTCTCTCTCTCTCTCTCTCTCTCTCTCTCTCTCTCTCTCTCTCTCTCTCTCTCTCTCTCAAATATTCCTCAACTTCATCTTTCCGCCTCATTCCCAGTCTTCCTCTCCTCATTCTCCGGCGTGTTACCGACCCTAAATTCGGCTATACGAGTGAGTGGACCCGACAACTGTGCTTGGACCGGACTGCTGTGTGTGTGTGTGTGTGTGTGTGTGTGTGTGAGACAGAGAGAGAGAGAGAGAGAGAGAGAGAGAGAGAGAGAGAGAGAGAGAGAGAGCACAGTCTGCCTGAAGGATATAAACTGAGATAGATAAACATACATAAAGAGATAAACAGACAGTCGGACACACAGAGGTAGAGAGAGACAGAATCAGAGAGCTAGAGAGAGTTAGATCTAGAGAGTCAGGCCGGAAGGAAGACAGAGCGGGGCGTAATAGTGGAATGCAATAATCAGTGAACGGCCGCCCAACTATTTCAACTTGAGCAATATAGCATTTCAACGCGCTAAACTATTTTCCTCTTGGTTTAATTACGATCTTTATCACCTCTAATCACTGCACCCCCCTCCCGATGCTTAGCGCTCTAGGCTCGTTCTCGATCTCCACCTCCTCCCCCTCCCAAAGCTTTTAGAGTGCCTGATGGGGTGCCTGATGGTGTAATTGTAGGTTATCTCAGAGTGTGTGTGTGATAGTGTCTGTTAGTTTCTCATAGTTCCTAGTGTTCCTGATAGTTGGTGATGGTGTTCAATTGTGTGTGTGTGTGTGTGTGTGTGTGTGTGTGTGTGTGTGTGTGTGTGTGTGTGTGAGAGAGAGAGAGAGAGAGAGAGAGAGAGAGAGAGAGAGAGAGAGAGAGAGAGAGAGAGAGAGAGGATTTGGAAATCTGTTCAGGGATGTGTGTGTTTGTCTGATGCGTACGTAACAAAGTTTGCTGTGATTGTGAAATGCGTGTGTGTGTGTGTGTGTGTGTGTGTGTGTGTGTGTGTGTGTGTGTGTGTGTGTGTGTGTGTGTGTGTGTGTGTGTGTGTGTGTGTGTGTGTGTGTGTGTGTTTTCTCACACAGTTTTAATGCAAGAGAATTCACACAGAATATTCAGTTCCCTGCTCTTCACTAAAGCACTCTCATTCTGTGCTCTCGGTTCTCGGTTTAACGCCATAGTCTCTCTCTCTCTCTCTCTCTCTCATACCCCCTTTCCTCCCGTGCTACGCCTCCACCTACGTTCCTCCCCCTCTATCCCCTTCCCCTTGCCTCCCTCTCCTCCCTTCCACCTCCTCTCCCTCTTTTTCATCTCTCCCTCTCTTGCACCTCCCTTTCCTCCCCTCCACCTCCCTTCTCTTTTTTCCTCCCATCTCTCCACCACCAACGCTACTAACCTAACTAACCCCAGTCCCACTTACCTACTCCCTCCCATCCCCATCTCAGTATAAACTTATCCCCCTTCTCTTTCCCCTTCAACCATCACCTTCTCCTTCCCCTCTACTCTTATAGTCACCTGGTCAGCTCTGAAACTGTCTTCCTTAGTGTGTTTCCCACAGCCTATGACCTCCAGTCTTTTAAACGCAGCAGGTCCAGGCATTTGGTAGTGAACGTAGTTTGAATTGGGCTTTTATTTCATTTCTTTTTTTTTCGAAGGGGCAAGTTCCCAGGCACTTAGCTTTAGGTTCTTTATTTTTTCATAGAGGAATCTTTATTGATCTCATTTCCACTTAAATCCATTTCCACCCGCCTCACCCCAACCAAACCTCTGTCTCACCCCAAATTCCACCTCCACCCACCTCCCCATTTACAATTTTACCCTCTTACTCATTTCTCCAAGCCATACCCACCCACCCCCACCCCCAAACTAAATCATTAAGCCCATTTCCACCCATCCCTCCCCCCAAAAAGCCTCTCCCTCCACCTTCATACAACCCCCTTTCTCGCCACTTTCACACAGCCTTCCCTCCCCCTCTCCCTCCACCATTTCTCAACACTGCAATCTTGCGCATCCCCCCCCCCCATCAGCCCCTACCTCTCAAAACAACAATACTTAACCCCATTATCTCCTCCCCTAACTCCAGCAATCCTATCTCCAACCTCCAATCATCCGCACTCCCCTCCTTCCTCCCCACTATCTTCATTTCCATCCCCCTTCTTGCACCATCTCCTCTGCCCTTCGTATTTCCTATGACCCTCCTACCCACCCTGCCCTTTCCCAACTCAACATTAATCCCACTGCAAACAACTCCCCATCCCTTTATATTTCCCCCACCACTATTCCACCGTTTCACCCTCCCCCTCCATCCTCATCCCTTCCACACCACACCTGCCCTTTGACTCTTTCCCCCTACCCACACCTCCCCAGCTCTTCTTTGACCCTCTCACTCTCACACATCCACACAACCCTACACCTTTACTCTCTCACCTCACCCCCACATCATTACACACCTCCTCTTTGACCCTCTCCACCCATCCACTCCACTTTTCCCCTCTGACCTTCCCCCACTACCCCAAACATCCCCACTGCACCTCTCCCCTACCTTAACCCTCCCACAACACCCACATTTCCCCTTCACCCACTCCCCTCACCCACACCTCTCCCAACATCCCACACATTATAACCGGCCCTCTCATTCTAGACACAGCTCCCCCATCACCCTCTCCCCTCACCCACACCTTCTCTTTGACCCACTACTCCATCCACGCCTCCCTCACCACCCCACACCTCCCCACTGACCCTCTCCCCCACCCCCACACCCCCCCACGTCCCCCACTCTTTAGCACTCACTATTCTCGTTAAAAACAATGCCCAAATTTTCCACCATAAAGGAGAGCATTTCCACGTGCCAGAATAACCGTGTGTGTTTGCTGACGAGAGCTGAGGAATCGTGAGAGAAAACGGGTGAGAGAGAGAAAGAGAGAGAGAGAGAGAGAGAGAGAGAGAGAGAGAGAGGTTAAATGTACGGAAAAATTTGAATCAGTGGGAATATGTGGAATACCAGCACTTGAGTGGGTACGGTGGAATACAAGCGCTTGAGTGCAAGAGTGGAATACAAGCACTTGAGCAGTGTAGTGAATACAAACTCTTCAGCGGAATGCAGACGCTTGAGTGGAAAGAATGGACTACAAGCGCTTGAGGGGAAAGAGCAGAATACAATCGCTGGAATGGAAAGAAAGGACTACAAGCGCTTGAGTGGAAAGAGTGGAATGCAAGCGCTTGAGTGGAAAAGTGGAGAGGTGGAATGGGCCCTCTGCGAGATGAGAGGGAATAACGAGGCGAGAAAATATGTTCGAAAAATTTTTGGTGGAGAGAGAGAGAAAGAGAGAGAGAGAGAGGAGGGGGAGAAGCAAAGAAATAAATGGTCAAACTAAAATTAATGCAAAAAATTAAATTTAAAAAATAATAATAATCTGAAGGTACCAAAAATAAGGCGAAAAATACGAGGCAGGATTTAATGGGTTAATGGAGATTTTTGCCAACCCCTTCACTACGAGGGGTCCTTCACACACACACACACACACACACACACACACACACACACACACACACACACACACACACCAAGCAATTACTACAAAACTAACCCTCCAAACAGAAAAAAACAGCTACCAATGTTTGCCACACTCTCGACAAACAGAAAGTACAAAAAATCACAGCAGCGAGCAAAGAAGGTATAATCACTGAACAGGCACCGTAAACACATACACACACACACACACGCCGTAACTTCACGCAAAAACACACGTAAACATAGGAATACCAAACGGAAGTCAATGTACGTCAAACACAAGCAAGCAAATATAAAAACACAGAAAACACAGGTAAAACAAGCAGACACACAATAAAGCATACAAAACGTGCGCGCCCAATCACAGATGCATAACTGACGCAAAACACACACACACACACACACACACACACACACACACACACACACACACACACAAAACATACTCCCAATAGGTAAATGGTAAAAGATGCAAAGGCAAAATGAAAAACACAGGCATGGAATACGCAAAACAAACACATGCAACATTACAAAAAAAAGTCACGGGAAAAAAAAAAAAAACGGAGCTTGTACGAGGTAATATGAGGGAGTTACTGAGGCAATACAGGTAAATATTTGAGCCAGCTTAGGGGAAATATTAATGTACCCCCTCCACTCTAGCTGGTCAACAGAAAACGGTAAAAATATTAATAAAAAAAGGGTCTAATAAATAATAAATCAGTTATATCTCTACTACTAATACTAGCACTACCAAAAATAACATAAACATCCCAACCAATAAAAATTTCAACTGTTTTTCGAACTAATTAAAAAAAACAATTATTTTTCTTTTTTTAATTTCAGGCCGAAGAAAACGAGAGATGCGCTACATTTTTCCTGGCCAAGGTAAGCCGAAATCACTCTTTATTTTCTTTATCTAATTGAGCCTGGCTTGGGTAAACAGGGGGCGGGTTTGAAAGGGTCAGGCAGGGGTGAGGGGGATGAAGCAGGGGTGTGGGATGGTGGGGTGAGGCAGGGTGGGGTTCTGGGGAGAGATAGGGGTGGGGTTGATAGGGAAAATTTGTGAGTGGCGGAGGAATGAGGCTGGGAGGGGAAGGAGGTTGGGGAGGTTAGGGTGTGGCAGTGGGTGAAGGAGGAGGGAGGAAGGGTAAGGGGACAGAGTCAGGCAGGGGGAAGATAGGAAGGTGAGGCTAGGGTGAGACAGTGGGGGACAGTAGAAGGTGTGGGGAAGAGGAATCATTTAGGTAAGGTAGGGGAGGTAAGAGGACGATACTGGGGGAGAGCTTGGATTAGGAACGAAAAAGTGACTGGAAGGAGGTAGGGTGAGGCAGTGACGTCAGGTGTAAGTGGTAGGGGAGATACTAGGTAAGGAAGGGTAAGTGCTTAGGTAGACCAAGGTGAGGCAGTGGGGTGCGGCAGAGAAGCTGGAGGCTGGGTGCGGCAGGGTCAGGGAGTGAAAAAAGTCAACGGTAGTTGGGAGAAAGGGTGATGGTAAGGTAGAAAAGAGAGTTGGTGAAGGTAGAAAGGCAGGGTGAAACATGGATGAAACAGAGTGAGGCAGTGGAAGGACAACTGTGAGCAAAGTGAGGCAAGGATGGGGCAGTGTTAGGCAGGGTAGATGCACTGCTGATGTAGGGTAAGGGGAGACAGAATAAAGCAGGGAGGAGCAAAACAAGGTCAGATGGGCGAAGGGCAGAGACAGAGAGAAGCAAGGTAAGGACAACGGGAGGAGGTGCAGAGGTAGAGGGGACACAGTAGAAGCAGGGTAGATATAAAAAGAGGTAAGCGTAGAGGCAGGCAGAGGCAGAGGGAGGCAGGGAAGAGGCTGGGAGGAGGAGGGAGGGGCAGGGTAAAACATGGTTGGGCAGGAGAGGAGAGATAAATCCAAATTAACGGAAAGGAGAGACAGGGTAATGGCGGAGCAAGGCAAGGGAGGTAAGAGTGAGGCAGGGTAAGGCAGGGGAACAGTATTGAGCCAGAGCAGCAGCAGGGAGAGGCAGTGAGGCAGGGGGAGGCACAGAAGGGAAGGCTTCAGGAAAGACTGGAATGAAGGGGCAGGGAAAGATAGTACAGAACAAGAGCAAGGCAACAACAAGAGACGGTAGGGTAGGCAGAGTGAAGCAGAGCAGGGCAAGAAGAGGCAGGGCAAGACAACAGGAAGCAGGGTGAGGTAAGGTAAAGTAGGGTGAGGCAGGTAAACTGGAGTGAGGGAGAGTAAGGTAGGGTGAGGCAGGGTAAGGGAGAGTGAAGCAGAGTAAGGTAGGGTGAGGTAAGGTAAAGCAAAGTGAGGCAGAGTAAAGTAGGGTGAGGCAGGGTAATACAGAGTAAGGCAGAGTAAGGTAGGGTGAGGCAGGGTAAAGTAGGGTGTGGAAGAGTACAACAGGGTGACGCACGGTGGAGAAGTGTAAGTCAGGGTAGGGCAGAGAGAGGAGGGTACACTAGGGTAAGGCAGGGTGAATCAGGCAGGTGTGTCAGGGTAAGGCAGGTAAAGTAGGGTGAGGCAAGGCTAGGCAGGGTGAGGCAGGGGGAGGGGCCCAATAACGCTGTGGGTGGCCGTGTTCGTTATTAACTCTCTGAATAATGTATGTAATCGGAGTCTAGCGCTGGATTGGTGGGGAGAGAGAGAGAGAGAGAGAGAGAGAGAGAGAGAGAGAGGAGGGGGAAGAAAATATAAAAACGCAAGTAAGCAAAATATAAGAGAAAAATAGGTAATGGCAAAGAATCTTAAAAAACAAAAAATCAAAAAATCAAAAGAATAAGAAAAGTTAAAATTAAGGATGACCACAAAGAAAATAGTTGAGAGGAGACGAAAATGAAAGAAAAGTTGGCAAGACACTGTTAATAAAAATGTGGCCACAAGAAAGAGCTGGAAATCACACACTGAGAGAGAGAGAGAGAGAGAGAGAGAGAGAGAGAGAGAGAGAGAGAGGTGGGGCGGGGGAGACAGGTTGAAATAATTAGCCCGCGCCACCTGAGGGCTCACCTAACGAGGGGGGCAGCCAGGTGATCCCAGGTGGGAGAAGAGGGGGAGGGGGAGAGGAGGTAGAGCTGAGATTAGGTGAAGGTGAGATTAGGTGGAGATGAGATTAGAAGGCTGAGGTTCGGATTAGGTTGGGCTGAGATTAGGAGGCTGGGCCCGAGATTAGGTGGGACTGTGATTAGGTGAGGGTAATCTTAGGCAGATATGAGAGTTGGTGAAGTGTGTCTGGGTGAAGGTAAGATCAGGTAACAGGCGAAGGGAAAAACGAGAGGAAATCGGATGAAGGGGAGGGGAAATCTTGTGAAACGTAGGGGAAATACGGTGAAAGGAAGGGGAAATGAAATGAAGGAGAGGAGAGGTGTGAAAGACAAGAAGAGAAGGACAGAGAATTGGGAAGGAAAGGAAAAAGAGATGGGAAGGGAAGGAAAAGGGGATGGGGTGAAAAGGGAAGGGAAGTTAAGGGAGCTCCGGTGAAGGGAAATAAGGAAGGGTGAACAGAAGAGTTTAATTAATTTGACGGGAAAGAAAAGAATGGAAAGCAGGGAAAGAAAGGGTAGCACAGATAAAGGGAGAGGGGAGCATAGGCAATGAGAAAAGGAGGGATAGGAGCTCAAGAGAAGGGGTAGGGAAGGGAAAGGAGCAACACAGGTGAGTTCATCTGATGGGAGGGGAATGGAAGGGAAGCAACAAGGGGAAGGTGATGGGAGAGGAGCTCAGGTGAAGGGAAAGCGAAGGGAGCAGCTCAGGTGAAGGAGAGGGGAGGGGGAAAAGGGAAGGGGAGCAGCAGAGGTGAGTTAATTTGATGGGAGGCGGGAGGAGGAGGGCCCCGCTGGGAGATGAGACGGGGTGCTTACTGGGGAGATGAGCAGAGGGAAAGTGAAGGGAGAGAGGAGAGGGAGAGAGATGTGAGGGAGAAAGATGAGAGCGGGAAATGAAAGAAAGTGAGAGGTGGGTAGGACAGGGAGAGAAGAGAAAAAGTGGAAAGCAAGTGAGAAAATTGAGAAACGAGGAAGATAGAGGAGAAAAATATGAGTGGGAAGGAAGAGAGAGGGAGATGAAAGGAGAAAGGAAGAGAGAGAGAAGAGAGATGATGGAAGGGAACTGTGAGGGAGAAAAGGTAAGAAAAGGAAGGAACAAAAAGAAGATGCGAGAAACAAGAGAGAGCCAGAGGAGGGAAAAGAAAAAGATGACATAAGGGATGGAAGAGAGAGAGAGAGAGAGAGAGAGAGAGAGAGAGAGAGAGAGAGAGAGAGAGAGATGAATGCAGAATAGAAAGATGAGAAAAATAGGAACGATAAGCGAAGAAAGTTAAGAGAATAGATATGATGAGATGAAAGGAGAGGTGATAGGGGAAGGGGGAAGACAGGAGTGAGTGGGAATAATGGGAGGGGAAAATGAGAAGAAGATGGAGAGGGGAGGAAAGGATGAACATCATGAGAGGGAGGGAGGGAGGGGAGAAAAGAAGTAGATAGAGAGAATAAGGGGAGAAAAGATAAAGAGCAAGGGGAAGAAGGGACAGGAGGGGAGGGGAAAGGAACGAGTAAAGGGGAGGAAGAAAAGAGAAATGGAAGAGAAAGAGAGAGAGAAGTGGGGGAAGTGATGGAAAAGAAGAGAGTGGAAAGAAGAAAGACGAAGATTTGATACACTCCACCTGCCTCTCTGTTCCCAACCCCAATCCCTTAACACTTCCACCCTTCTTTCCCCTCCCTCTTTTCTCCTTCCTAATTCATTTCCACAAACATCTTTCACTCTCTCCAAATTCCCCTTTCCATCTCTCCCACCCTCCCCACCCCTACATTAACTGACACTCCCTTTCCCTCTACTTACCTGCTAACCTTGCATCTTCCCCCTCCTCATCTCCTATCCTCCCTTTAAACACTTCCAACAGTCTTCTACCCCTTCCCCAACCCCCCTCTCTCTCTCTCTATTCCTCCGCACAATCAACTTTCACACTCCCCTACTTCCACTCCCCTCCCTGCCTCCCCTCTTATTCTCCTACCCCCTACGCCCCTCTTCCCCTGTCCTCACCTTCCTCTTCCCTTCCCTTCACTGTTCTCTCCCCCTTGCCCACCCTCCTCTTCCCTTCCCTTCACTCTTCTCTTCCCCTTGCCCACCCTCCTCTTCCCTTCCCTGCACCCTCCTCTTCTCCTTCCCCACCCTCCTCTTCCCTCGCTCACCACCCCCTGCTTCCCCTCCCCTCCCACAACCATCGTTCACCCACACGCCTCACCCCGTTTCTAATCTTTACGTCAGCATATTTTTCCCAACTCTCGCCTATAGGAACACTTCATTACGCTCTCACACGAAATTACTTTGCGGGTTTAATGGTTGCTTTGCTTAGGTATATTTTCAGTAGTTTCCTTCCTTCGTCATCGTTAGGTTGAGAGAGAGAGAGAGAGAGAGAGAGAGAGAGAGAGGTGGATGTTAGGGGAGAAAGAAGAGCGATGTGTGAGGAGAGTGAGAGAGGAGGAGGTAACGGGGGTGAGGGGAGAGAGGGAGAGAGGAGGGGAGAAGTGAGAGAGATAGAGAGGGGGATGTGAAGGGAGAGAGGGGGATGTGAAGGGAGAGAGGGGGAAGTGAAGGGAGAGAGGGGGATGTGAAGGAAGAGAGGGGGATATGAAGGGAGAGAGGGGGATGTGAAGGGAGAGAGGGGGAAGTGAAGGGAGAGAGGGGCGCCATGACCAAGAGAAATGGTGCGTGGAGCCTAACTGCCCCAAGTCGAGGGCTGCAAGGGTGTGGGCTGCATGGCAAGTAGGGGGAGGGGTGGTGTGTGGGGGACAACTAAGGGGGGTGTAAATTGGGGGGGGGCAGGGACGGTGTGAGTGGGGGAGAGGTGGTGTGATGAAGGAGGGGCGGTGTTGGGGGGAGAGGGGGCAACACTGGAATGGAAATTGGGGAGGGGTCAGGTGGGTCGACGTGAGAGGGTGCAGGGTTGAGAGAGGGGATGCAGTGTGGCGGGATGTAAGGTGCGTTTGGGGATGGGGATGTAGTGTGGGGGGAGGGTAAGGCGATGATGATGATGAAGACGTAAGGTTTGGGGGGCAGGGTGGGGAGGCGGAGAGGGAGAGCAGCGTAACGGGGTTAGGTGGGCTGTGGAAGAGTAGGTGGAGTTGTCGGGTGGAAAATGGGTGGGAAAAGAAGGGTAGTGCGTCGGTGGGAGAGGCAAGGTGGGTGGGGAGGGGATTATACTGTGGGTGAGGATGGGTGGGAGGACAGGAGGTGGGTGGGGATGGATGGGGACAAGCTGTAAGGGCGGTGGACCGTGATGGGTGAGTGTGTTTTGCGTCGTCATTGTTGATGGTAGGGACACTACGGGAAGGAAGGAAGGATGAAAGGAAGAAGAAGGGAAAGAAGGAATGAAGGAAGGAAGGAGAGAGGGAAGGAAGGAGGGAGGAAAAGAAGGAAGGAGCAAACGAACGAGGGGAGGAATGACGGAGCAAAATATGATGGATGGAACGAACAAACAAACGAAGAAAAATAATAACGGAAGGAAAGAAAAATAATAACGGAAGGAAAGAAAAACGGACGGAAGGAAGGAGAATGAGTGAGGGAAGAGTGAAAGTCTCGCTGAAGGCTGAAAAGAAATACATATATATGAACGAATGAAAAAAACGAAGTCCAGGTATATGTCTAGAAAGGTCGAAGGAAAAAGAACGAATTACGGAATGAAGGAAGGAAGGAAGACAGGAGAGAGAATGAAAACAGGGTAAGAGGGTCAGAGGCCAGTGGAAGACGTATAAAAACCTAAAAATTAATACATGAATGACAAAAGGAAGGACGTATTTCTGGAAGCCTCAAAGAACGTGGGAAGGAGGTAGAGGACGAGAATGAAAAGTGGAAGGAAGAAGGGGAGGAAAGAATGAAGGGAAGGAAAGGGAGGGAAAGAATATATGAACATCAGAAAAAAAAAAAACATAAGAACACGAATAACATGAACAACTTCAATAACATATCGAAAAAAAGACAGGACGAAATCATGACCAAAAATTCACGTTAAAAAAAAAAAAAATCAAGGTAGTGAAATTGGAGTGGTCGGAAAACGGGGAAGGACAGAGAGGTGAAGTGGTGTGGAGTGGGTGGAGATATGCCCGGTGGAGTGGGCAGTATGAGAGGCCACATAAGACCCTAACCATTGTGGAGTGGGAGGTGGAGTGGGGAAGGAATATCTTCTTGAGTACTGGTTAAGATCTGAGTGGGGGGTGGAGGGGTGGGGGTGGAAATAGTGGAAGGGCAGCTGGATTCTTGCCTGAGAGAGAGAGAGAGAGAGAGAGAGTCTGCACATAGGATGTAACTAAAATATACAGTACGCTGAGTGAGAGAGAATATACATATATACATGAATGAATACCGATATATACAAAGATAGATGGACATACAGATAGATAGATAGACAGATAGATAGATAGATAGACAGATAGATAGATAGATAGACATACAAAAATAAACGAAACAGACCCAGATAAACGCAAAGATAGATAGATAAACACAGACATGGATATATACAAAGATAAATAGATAGACAAATAGATCAATAGACAGACATATAGAGACAGACAGACAGACAGAGAAAGAAAGAGAGAGAGATTAGAGAGAGGGGCTTGCATGACAGAAATAACAGAAAGGGGAAATAAAACAAAAGCGAGGGGGCCGTGGGAAAGAGAAAGATGCGGATGTGAGAGAGAGAGAGAGAGAGAGAGAGAGAGAGAGAGAGAGAGAGAGAGAGAGAGAGAGAGAGAGAGAGAGAGAGAATAAGGGAAAACGTGAGGGTGAACAATGACAAAAAAAAAAAAAATGAAAGTAGAGAAAAAGTAGTGAGAGAGAGAAAATGAAAGAGAAAATAGAAAAGTGAGAGAGCAACAATAAGCAATAGGAAGCAAGTGAGCGAGAAATGTGAGAGAAAAAGTGAGTTAAAGGGAGGGCAAAGCGAGAAACATTTGAGAGAAGTGAAAGTGAGTGAGCCGTAAGATTAGAGAAAGGAACGAGAACAGTTAGAGAGAGAGAGAGAGAGAGAGAGAGAGAGAGAGAGAGAGGCGATAGGAAGTGCAAACAATACAGGTAAAAACGTGAGCGAAAAAAGGTGAGCGAGTGCTAGAGAAAAGGGTGAAAAGTAAGAGAATATGGAAAAGGCGATATCAAGCAACAAAGAGAGAAATGAAAAGCGTGAAAAGTGAGTGAGAGAAATGACAGAGTGAAAAGTGGGAATTAGAGAAAAGTGAGAGAGTGAAAAGTGAGTGAGGGAAAAGAGAGAGAGTTAGTGAGGGTGGGGGGGAAGGGTGAAGCAGGAAGTGAGGGCGAGGGAGGGAGGGAAGATGAGGGTGAGGGAGTAGAGTCAGGGAGAGGGTGAGGCAGGGAGGGAGGGGGGAGGGGAGTGTATGAAGGGGGGATGAGGGAGGGGAAGGCAGGGATGAAAGAAGGGATGAGGGAGGGCGAAGCAGGGAGGAAAGAAGGGTAAGGCAGGGAGGGGAGGGAGGAGAACATGGCCGCCTAGCTGTCGAGTGCATGGCAAATAGGGTGTATTGATGACCGCCTCTGTTGATGTGTCAGGCAGAGGCATGCAGGGGAGAGAAGGTGAGGCCAGAGGGGAGAAGTGGAGGGAGAAAGTGGGGACAAAGAGGAGAAAAAGAGGGGAGAGGGAAGAAAGTGAGGACATATGGGAAAGTGTGAGGGGAAGAGAGTGGGAATAGAGGGTAAAAGGGGAGGTGAGAGGGTGGGAAGAGAGGGTAAAAAGTAAGGAAAGTGAGGCAGTAAGGGGAAAGAGGAGACAGTGTGGGGTGACAGAGGGGACACAGGGGGCATAAAGGAAGAGACTGTGAGGGGAGAGGAGAGGTTCTACGAGGGGAGAAAGGGAGGACTAAGGGGAGAAATAGTACAAATCAAAAAATATTAAGGGGGAGAGATTAAAAATGGTGAGGATGGGAGGGAACGTGAAGGAAGAAAATGAGGAGAGAGAGGAGAAGGGGAGGAAAATAAGGAGAGAAAGGGGGAAAGTAAAAGGATGAAGAGGGGGGAAAAGAAAAGATATGGGGAAGCAAAGGGAGAACGGAGGAAAAGGGGAAATGGGAATAAGAGGAAAGGAGAAAACATGGGGGGATAAGAGATAATATTGGGATTGTGAAGGAGAGCTAAATAAGAGAGAACGAACAGTGGGGAGTGACGGGGAAACAAGGAAGAGTGAGGGGAGAGGTGAGGGGAGAAAGAGGGGAGGAGGGCTGAAAAAGTGAGGGAAGAGGTGGTTTGGGGAGATGGTGGAGAAGTGATGTAGGAGTGGAAGGGGAGATGAGGAATGGAACATAGGGGTGAGGGGAAGGGGGTAAAGAGTGTGAGGCGGTAAAGAGTGAGGGAAGGAAGAGAAACAGTGAAGGAAAACATGTAGTAAAATAAGGAGGGAGAGGTATATGGGAAAAAAGATAAACACAATGAAGAAAGAGGGAGACGGAAAAAAGGGAGGGAAGAAAGGAAACAGAGGAGCAAAAGGGGAGAGAAAATGAAGAGAGACAGAGGGGAGGGAGATGTGGATATGACGGGAGAGATGAAGGATGGAGACTGCATGGCAAATATGTGTCAGGCAGAGGGAGGTGAGGGGAGAGAAGATGAAGGGAAAGGGTTGAGAGAGAGAGAGAGAGAGAGAGAGAGAGAGAGAGAGAGAGAGAGAGAGAGAACGATGTGAAGAGGGGGGAGGGGCAAAGACGAGAGGAAGCATGAGAAAAAAGAAGATACAAAGCAAGAGTGACGAAAGGCCAATTGAGGTAAAGGGTAAAGGAAGACAAGGGAGAGAAAGAAGAGGTACACGGGGACAGGGAGAGAAGAGAGCAAAGAAAGAAAAATAAGAGGGAAATACGAGAGGAGAGAGGAAAGGGACGAAAGAAAAGAAAAAGGCAGAAAGGCAAAAGAATAGAAAGGCGATTAGGAAAGAGAGGAAAATGAGAAACACAACAGAAGAGAAGTGAGGAAAATGCTGGGGAGGGAGGGGAGACGTTGAGGGAGAAAAAACAAGAGGGTACGGGAGGGGAGGGGAGAGGAGGGAAGAAGTGTGGGAAGGGGAACAAGCAAGAGATTAGCTGAAGTGAGGGGGTGAGGTGAGGGGAGGGAAGGGGAGAAGATAGCGGTAAGAGGTAAAGAAATAAGGTGAACAGAAGGGTGAGATGGGGGAAGGGTGAAATGAGGGGAGGAAAGTAAGATAGGGGGATGTAAGAAAGGACGAGCTGAGGGGAATGCAGTAGGAAATAGTGAACAGTAGAGAAAGAAAGTGAGGGAAACGAGAGAAAGGGTGAGGGGTGAGGCAGGGTGAGAGGACAGAGTGAGCGGAGAAGCAGGGTGAGGCAGAGTGAGGGAAAAGGCAGGGTGAAGAATGAGGCAGAGAGATAGGTAACGCAGTGAGGAAAGGGGAAATGTGGTGAGGCAAGAGGGGAGAAAGAGAGAAAGATACATACGGTAAAAAGAGGATTTGGAGAGGAAAGAGGGGAAAAAGAGAGTGAGGGGAGAGGCAGACTGAGGGGAGAGCTTGAAAGAGAGAGAGAGAGAGAGAGAGAGAGAGAGAGAGAGAGAGAGAGAGAGAGAGAGAGAGAGAGAGAGAGAGAGAGAGAGAGAGAGAGAGAGAGAGAGAGAGAGAGGCTAAGTGAGTGATGGGGTTGGGTGTGGGATGGGGTAGGGTGAGAGTTGGTGAAGAGTGAGGCAGGGTGAGGTATGAGGTAGAGGAGAGAATGAGGAAGGTGAGGGGAGAAGTAGGGTGAGGGGAGAAATAGCGTGAGGGGTGAAGCAGGGTGAAAGGTGAGGCTGAGTGAAGGGTTAGGTAGGGTGAAGGGTGAAAAGTGAGAGGCAGGCAGAGGGTGAGTAGCGTAGTTAACAGTGTGTGTGTGTGTGTGTGTGTGTGTGTGTGTGTGAGAGAGAGAGAGAGAGAGAGAGAGAGAGAGAGAGAGAGAGAGAGAGAGAGAGAGAGAGAGTTGGGTAAGCAAGGAGAGCAGGGAATGAGGGAGAAAAATGAGGAAGCTGGGAATATGAAGGGGGAGGAAGAGAAAAAGGAGAGAAAAAGGGAGGGATTGAACAAAGTTAGAAGGTCGCTTGAGAGAGAGAGAGAGAGAGAGAGAGAGAGAGAGAGAGTAGGGAAGGTTGGCCAAACACACAATAAACTGAAGCTGTATGGTTGTGGCAGAGAGAGAGAGAGAGAGAGAGAGAGAGAGAGAGAGAGAGATGGAAAAGGGATGAAGTGAAGGGGGAATGAGGGAGGGAGAAAAAGGAGGTGGAAGAGAGATGGAGAGGTGATAGGGAAAAGATGGAGAGATGAAGGAGTGAGAGGGAAGTAAAGGATGCAGGGATGCTTGCGGGAGAGATACAAAGGTGAAGGATGAGAATTAGAGATGAAGAGATGATGAAGGGATTAGGGAGAGGTGGAGAGGTTGAGGGATGACGGAGGGGAGGCTGATGAAAGAATAAGGGAGAGGTGACAGGGGTGATGGAGGGGAGGAGAGCGTTGGAGGGGATAAAGGAGAGGGATGGTGGAGAGGACAAGAGGGATTAGAGATATGAGGGGAATGATGGGTGAATGGAAAGTTGGAGGGAGAAGTGAGACAGAGATGAATGGAGAGATAAGGGAGGGAGAGATGAGGGCTAGAGGGGTTAGGGATAGAGAAGCAAAGGAGAGGTGATTGAGAAATAAGGAAGGGAGAGGGGGGAGACTGCTGTATTGTGGTGGTAAAAGAGGAATTAAAGAAAAGTGGCGGAGATAGTGAATTATTCTGAAGTAAGACTAAATGATGAATCTCTCTTTCTCTCTCTCTTACACAAGCAATTCTCCATATTCCACACCCACACATCCTTTCACACAAACACACACACACACACACAAACACACACCGCTAACTCCTACACTTATGCACACACACAGTTCTGCATAATTCAACCACACACCTTCTCAGCATTATAATAAACACACACACACACACACACACACACACACACACACACACACACACACACTTACTATCCCTCTAACGCACATACACTTCAAAACACCCACACTCACCCTTCAGTATGCACACACCTACATTCTTCTTATTAGAAACACACACACACACACACACACAATTCAATACAGACACCTACTCTCAATCTTATGTACCGTACAGAATTATACAATCAAATCTTCTCACCACCAACACGTTTTAATAAACACACCCAAACTTTTCTACACACACACACACACACACACACACACACACACACACACACACACACACACACACACACACAGGACCCTCTCCTGTGCCTCCCAACACACACACACAATACCCTCTCCTGTACCTCCAAACACACACACACACACACACACACACACACTTCTACACACACCCTGACACAGCAGCTGGACGGAACAGGCAGGTGACTTAGCCAGATGGTGTGGCAGCTGGCGTCTCCTGCCTCTCTGGCCTGGTAGCGCTGGTAGTTGGGGTGGTTGTGGTAGTTGTGGTGGCGGGGGAAATGGTGGTGATGGTGTTGGCGTGTTGCTACTGATGTGGTGGCTGTGGTGGCAATGGGAATGGTGGTTATGGTGGTGGTGTGCTGCCGTGTGTGAGGTAGTGTTTGTAGCTGTGGTGGTTGTGGTAATGGAGGATGTTGATGTGGTAGTTGTTGTGCAGGTAGAAGGGACTAACAAATGGGGAAATATTAACACAGCAGGTTCAGCAATTCTAACCTAGCGGATGGCGATAACTAACAAACCTAGTTCAAGAAATGACGCCCATTTTATTCTCTGCATGAAACGTCTAAACGAATCTATCAGCGTTTGGGGAGATTTTTTGAGTCCTCTATCTATCTATTTGTGTTTTGAGAGATTTTTTGAGTTATCTATCTATCAACCTATCTATCTATCTCTCACCAGACGCCTTAATCCCGAAGGGGTGGCCATACATGAATCGCCTCTATGTGATTTTGTCCTCTGCCATCAGGCTGACCAATCTCCATCCACCTCACACCCCCCTCATGCACATAATGGAGAGGTTAAATATAGTCTTCAATAACCCCTTCATTATGAGGGGGAGGGGGTCATACGCAAGTTGAATAAAATTATATGCCCAGAGTGACGATAAGATATAAGAAAGCATATGAAAGACGCTAAAAAATCAGGTGAGAAACAAAGGCGTGAAACTTAAAGAATATAATATAGAGAGGGGGCGTCGAACTGAAAGGGCTAAGAATTTTAATATGCACTCTTAGCAATCTAACAAAAGAGGTGGAAGAAATCTAACCTCATCTAGCAGACCAAAAAATCCGTAAATCTAACTTCATCTAGCAGACCAAAAATTCCGAGCTATTTTCCATGCTCTGCCACCCATTAATTTCCTTTACCTATCCATCCATCCCTCCTTCAACCCAACCTACCAACTTTTCAACCGCCCATCCCTCTCTACTCAACCGATCCATTCACTACGTCCCTCCGGAGCCCCCCAACCACACATCTCACCCCCAGGCCCATCTACCCACTCATTTCTCCCCATTACCCCACCATCTAACCTTCCCAACCCTACCCAATCTACAAACCATTCCCCTATTCATCCCACCCCAATCCATCCACCATGCGCCTTTTCAACTCTCTCTACTACTCCACCGTTATAATACCACCCATCAACCCACCCATTCTCTCCACTACCCCACCTCCCACCCTATCCCCAAATCTACCCACCCACCCACCCACACCCTCAGACCCACCCATCCCTCCCCATTACCCACCGCCCATCTGTCCCCGTCAAACTCCGGGGCCCCATTCCCCATTTAACTCCATCTAATTCTTTCCCCACCATTAAGTTCACCTGGGCTCTCTCGTTTTCCAATTATACCTCGCCAGCTCTCTCTCTCTCTCTCTCTCTCTCTCTCTCTCTCTCTCTCTCTCTCTCTCTCTCAGGCCGCTCTTTTTGTATACAGTATACACTTTTCTTTTTTTTATTTCCATCTCTCGCTCCCTACCTAAGCTTACAGGGTTGCCTCTCTCTCTCTCTCTCTCTCTCTCTCAACCTCCTTTATTACCCTTTACGATATTCCAGCTTCATTTGCTCGCAGAAAACGGGTACTTCAATTTTTTCTTTTATCTTACAGTGCGAGGAATATTTTTATTTTACTTTCTTCTTGTTACCTCCTGAAGATTTTATTCCAATTTTAGTGAGATTTTTTTTTAGAACTGAAAGGCACAGAGAGCTTTTATTTATGTATTTATCTATTTATCTATCTATCCATCTATCTATCTGAGTGGAGGGCTTAGATAATGCTGTCGCTTATTCACTAACACCTTCAGTACTCAAGGCCCGTCCTAATCTAAAGAAAATCGTCTATCGTGTGGAAGAATTAATTACAACAGCGAAATCGTACGAAAGGGGTTAATGGAAAAGATTCTTAATTATTTTCTTTTACTTATCAATTATCATACTTTTCCTTAACACTGTCTCTCTGTGTGCTTATTTTCCTGGTTTCATTCATTATTAATGCCCTTTATTCCCGTCCCATTATTTTCATCTAAATTTACTGAGGTTACTTCCATCCTTCTCTCTCTCTCTCTCTCTCTCTCTCTCTCTCTTTCAACTGTTTTCATGCACATTCCAGCCACTACCGGCAACTTTCTGCCGTCAATTTTAACGTCAACCATTCGGAGTTGCCCTTTGGTCGCCATCTCTTCGCTGTCAACAATTTACCGTCAATTATTACGCCAATACTTTCCATCAACTTTTCCTGTCATTTCTTTACCGTCAAATTGTTGCCATCACTTACTACTGTCTGTCTCTCTTCTCACTCTACCTTCATTATTTTCTATCTCCAACTCTACCGTCAATATTCTGCCTTCATCTCTACCTTCAATTTTCTGCCTCATCCTCAATCTTCTTCTCTCCTTCTCCCAGTGATCGCCCCCCTTCTACACCCCCCCAAGGGCCCCCGTCTTGAGTCGCCTAATTAAGGAATATTTAGCTCTTAGATTCACTTCCGAAATTGGGCAATAGTTTAAGATCCTTTCGCCTCCCAACTACCTTTCTTTTTCTGTCCCTATGGTGGTGGTCTCTCTCTGTCTCTGTCTCTGTCTCTCTCTCTCTCTCTCTCACTGTCCATCCATCTCTTTCACCCTCTTTTATTTCACTTTCTGTTATTCCCCTCTTTTCTCCCCTCGCCTCTCTCTGCCCACATCATTTTCTAATTTATCTCCATCATCATCACTTCATTATCCCTCTCCCCTCTTTCCCCTCTCCATCCTTCATTCCTCCCTCGTCCTCCTTCCACTCATTTCCGGCTCCTAAGTTCCTTCCCTTCCTTCTCATCTCT
>NC_137044.1:9730176-9762676 GCF_032717465.1 Coenobita brevimanus
GCAGGGGGAAGGGGAAAAGGGGAGGGGGAAAAAGGGGAAGGGGAAAAAGCGGATGGGGGAAAAGGGGATGGGGGAAAAGGGAAAGCGGTATGGGAAGAGGGAAAAGGGGGAGGAGAAAAGGAGAGGAGGACAAAGGGGAAGGATGGGTGAGGTTGGGGGCGAAAGGGGAAAGGAGATGTGAAGGAAAGAAATGGGAAGAACTGGGAGGAAGGGAGGGGTAGGAGAGGTAACGGGAAGGGTAAAACTGGAAGAGGGGAGAGGGAAGTGACGAGTAGGGGTAAGGGAAGGGGAGGGTAGAAAGAAGGGCGGGGGGGGGGTAAAAGGGAAGGGGTAATGGGAGGAGTAAGGTGAGTGGGATAAGGGGTGATATAAGTTGAGGGGAAGAAAAACAGGGTGGGGCGAGAGTAAGGGAAGGTAGAGGAAACAAGGGGATAAAGGTAGGGGAGGGAAGAATGGAAAGTGGAGGGAGCAGGAGGGGGAGAAGAGAAGGGGGTGGGAGTGTGAGGGGGAGGAAGAGATGTATGCGTGAGGGTCATGGAAGGGGGTAAGGAGGGGTGAAGGATGGAGAGAATGGGAGTGAGGTAGGGGAGGGGAAGGGGGATGAAGAGAGGAGCAAGGTGGGGTGAGGGAAACGAGGAGTGAAGAAAGGGGAAAAAGGGAGGGGATGAGAGGAGAGGGAGGAAGGAGGGGGAGGGAAAGGAATGGCGCAAGAAAGAAAAGTGGGTTTGTAGGGAGGAGGTGAAAAGGGAAGGTTAGAAAGGAGAAGAGAAGAGAATGAGAGGGGATCACAGAGGGGAGAAAAGTGGGAGAGGAGAGAGCAGGGGAAACGGAGAGATTGGTGGAAAAACAGAAAATAAGGGGAAAAGAGGGTTGGGAGGAAAGAATTAGGAAATTGCCATGTGGAAAGGGAGGGAGGGAGAGAGAGAGAGAGAGAGAGAGAGAGTACAGATGGTCTCAGTTTCAAGGCACCGCTATTTTACTGAAGTTTTTATCATTAATACTGCATTATTTTATTATTATTATTATTATTATTATTATTAAAAGTACAGTTCAACGATGGATTTATTTTCGTCCATTTCCTGATCTGTCTTTCTTTGCGACTATAACTTACGATACATCACCAGTTTACGATGTCTCACCAGCTTATATCTCCAATTACAATATTTCACCGACAAACTTACGCTAACTGAGTGGCTGTAACTTACAATACCTCAAACAATACACCCAACCATCGCACCGCCACTATAGCCACTGCCAATACCGTTACTTAGCTTGTCTACCTGTGTGTGTGTGTGTGTGTGTGTGTGTGTGTGTGTGTGTGTGTCTGGGAGCCTTTGTATTCATTCATGGCTACGTGTGAATGTCTATGATTTTCTACTCGTGTGTGTGTGTGTGTGTGTGTGTGTGTGTGTGTGTGTGTGTGTGTGTGTGTGTGTGTGTGTGTGTGTGTAAATCTTCAAGAGAGTGTATAAGGTATGTGCGCGTGCGTGGTGCGTATGTTACGTGAGTGGGTGTAGTGAGTGGATGTCTACAAGTCCACGTATCCAACCGTGTGTGTGTGTGTGTGTGTGTGTGTGTGTGTGTGTGTGTGTGTGTGTGTGTGTGTGTGTGTGTGTGTGTGTGTGCCGCGCGCGCGTAAGCGCATGTGTGTGGTGTAGTGAATGTGTGTCTGCAAGTATCCATCCCCGTGTGTGTATGCATGTACGCGTTTCTACGACATTACGTGCGTGTGCGTGTGAACCAGGTGACGGGCCCCCACTCAATAATAACGCTTACATTACGGCCCCCATAAAGCTCGCCTCGTAAACATTCCACTTGCCCACCCTCGCCTCTGATTGGCCCACGCACCCCGGGAAAATGACAGTCCGAGCTACGTCATCACCTGCTCGCCCGCTCATTGGTCGCCCTCATCTGCCTGCCAGCCAATCAGGTGGGGGTTCTGGATCAATGGATGAGCGACGAATCTCATCCAGTAACTGTATTGGGGGTGGAGGTGGAAGGGGAGAGTGGAGGGGGAAGGGAAAGGGGGGTGAGCCATAACAATACCTCTAACATACCGCCACATACAACCTTAGAGAGAGAGAGAGAGAATCACAGGTAGAAAGATACGGATGGACAAGAAACAATATCCGAAACAAGACCCCATGAGAGAGAGAGAGAGAGAGAGAGAACCTTATTAACATCCAATATATCTCTCAAGTAACAGCCATTTTGGGGGGCCGCTTTAGCAAGACGGGTTAATAAATATCTTTCCAACGCCATCTACTTTGAAAAGGAAGGGAAAAATGGGAGCAAGAGGAATGAAAATGGGAGGAAAGTGCATAATAATGGGAGAAAAGAACAAGACAATGGGAGGAAAGTGCATAATAATGGGAGAAAAGAACAATAGGAAGAAATTGGCATAAAGTTGGTAGGAAAAGGCGCAGACTTGGGAGGAAAATGTATACTGTATAACTGGGAGGGAAAAAGAGCATAAAATTTACATGAAAACGCACAGAACTGGGAGGAAAATGTATAAAATTGGGAGAAAATGTATTAAATTGGGTGGAAAATGAATAAAATTGGGAGGAATAGCACAAAATTAGAAAAACAAAACTGACAGGAAAAGACATCAAACTGGGAAGAAAAGGGATAAAACTGAGAGGAAAATGTATAAAACTGGGAGGGAAACAACGAAATTGGCAGGTAAAGGCAGAAAAAAATGAAAAAAACAAAAACAAGAAATTGATAGGAAAGTACATAAAACTGAGAGGAAAATGTATAAAACTGGGAGAAAAGAGGGATAAAATAACTAAAATTGGGAGGAAAATGTATAAAATTGGGAGAAGAGGGATAAAATAAACAAAACTGGGAGGGAAATGAATTAAATTGGGAGAAAAGAGGGATAAAATAAATAAAATTGGGAGGAAAATATATAAAACTGGCAGAAGAGGGATAAAATAAAATTGGGAGAAAAGAGGGATACAAGAAATAAAATTGGGAGAAAAGAGGGATAAGATCAATAAAACTGGGAAAAAAGGGGGATAAAATAAATAAAATTGGGAGAAAAGAGGGAGAAAATTAAGGCACGGGAGCAAGCATCCCAGCTGCCACTCAGACACGATCGTCATTCATCTTCATCATCGGCAATTTTAGAGCCGCTTAAACACCAAAGCTCCTTCTAATAAATATTCCTCCTGCGAACCTATTGTGAGAGAGAGGGAGAGAGAGAGAGAGGATGGGGGGGGGGGCTGCGTAGCTGTTTTGAAAAGGGGGAAATGGGCGGGAGGCAGGAAAAAAAAAGGGACATGAAGAAAAAAGGACTCCTACAAACTTATTGGGAAAAATGAGGGGGAAATGAGAGGGAAACGAGAAAAGAAAAAGAAGAGAAAAATGTGAAGAAAAGAAAGAAATAGAGGTATACAGAGCAACGTTCCACCTGGCGCTCACACGATAGTCGCTTGTTTGATTTATCGTGTTATCAGCTGACCACGTAAACAGACGCCGGGCCGCAAATTGTGCTCGTCCCTATTTATTCTCCCTCCCCGTTTCCCCCCATCCATATTTCGCGAACAAATGGCGTCATATTACCTTATATTATCAGCAATCACTCGCTATTTATAGATTGTTTCCTATATCCGACAGGAGGTGTGTCAACGCGGCGAAGATTTTATAATAATATGCGAGATTGAACCCGACACTTTATGGCGGGAAATGCAAGGTGGCGGTCGGCCCGTTCTTTTCCTCTTTTTTTACCTGCCCCTTTTTTTTCATCCTTTTTTTCTGTAATAAGTACTTACCGGTTATCGGAAACAGTTTACATACTTTGTGGAAAAAATCTTGACACATCATTTGAACCACGCGAAACGCTCATAGTCTTTATCATCCTCTGAAATTCACAGTCTTAAAATAATATGTTGGAGGGAAGGTGTGGGAATTGGACCTCGCCTCAGCTGTGAATGCCGGAGATTTCGGCCCGCGTACATGTTTACTTACACACGCACAGGTCTGCAGGTATACACGCACAGGCTTGTATTAATATATATACATACATGCATACATATATCCATACAGAACATGTCTGAATATAATACATGTTTCTGGACACCTGTGCATGTTTGAAAATACGCACTGACACGTTTAAATATACACACACGGGTGAACATTTTGTCAATCATTCAGCCTTTACTGTACCATAAAAATAGTAGGGACTCTGGCCTAGGCTATTTAATCTAGAAATTAATCGTGAGAGACCAGTTGCCCTCCCCTGAGTGGCAATATGTGCCTATTAATAAACCCTAACCCACTCCCCGGATGTAGGCCCTATTCGATTGGGGCATTTTAACCTACAAGATCACCAAGCATCTACTTGACTATATGGTTACCACCCAGCGTAGGAAACGGTTCTCTGGGCTACTTGCAACCCTTTAGCATATCAGTGTAGAATTATAATGTAACGAGTACATCAACTGCCTGTCAACATTTGCAAACACGAGTACATACAAACAAGCACACGTTTAAATGTGAAACTCTATACACGAAAATGAACGAAAACGATATTTTACATAACACACTCACACAAATATATTTACATTAACATACGCACAAAAATTTATTCACACACACACACACACACACACACACACACACACACACACACACACACACACACACACACACACACAAGCACGTAGTCTACATTCCGATATTCACTAACAAAATATTCTCTCTCTCTCTCTCTCTCTCTCTGACATTCAAGCCTCTGGGATTACGCCCCATACATACACTACAAATATAAATCTTCAACAATTTCCTTTTTCTCTTTTTGAGAGAGAGAGAGAGAGAGAGAGAGAGAGAGAGAGAGAGATTCATTTTTGTAAACTTTTGACGGAATTTTTTGGTGAGGGAAAAAGGGGAAAGGTTAAATGGTTGGGAAAAATTGAAAAGGGAAGGGAAAACATTGAAGAAAAAACTGAGAGAGAGAGAGAGAGAGAGAGAGAGAGAGAGAGAGAGAGAGAGAGAGAGAGAGAAATAATTCGCGTTTTCTTCGGTACAAATATTATGTGTGGACTATCTCAATGTGAAAAGAAGGCAGAGGGGATACTAAGCTATACCAAAAAAATTCGTCTCATGCCCTGCCGACCGCTCTGCTGTCTCTTGTCCTCCCTGTCACACTCTAACCCCTGCCCTCCCTTCCCCCTTCCCTCCCTGCTACCCCCTTCCACCCTACCCCCCTTGCCCTCCTACATCATGGGTCCTAAAAGATAGGGTCTTTGTCTCAGCCGACTTGACTCACTGTTACTGTTATGTCTCCACCCCCCTGCTTCTCCCCCCCCTCTCCCTTCCCTTTCCCCCCTCCCTTCCTCTTCCCCTCGCCCTTTCCCTTCCACCTGCCCTCACCCTGGAACCAATACCCTCTTCCATCTCGCCCCACCCTACCACTCTCACTGCCTTCTTCTCCCACTCTTCCCCTGCCTCATCCTGCCACCCTTACTCTACCTCACTCTGCCACCTTTACCCTGCCTCATCCTCCTTCTCCCTTCATCCTGACTTATCCAGCTTCTACTATCATGTCTCCCCCTGCCGTCCAACTGTCATACCCTGCTAAGCCTCTTCCCCTTCCAGACAGACCTTGCTACCCTGCTACCCTGTCATTTAGGGTATGGCCTTTTCTCCCTTCTACGTCTCCTCTTCCCTGTTCCTTCACCGCTCTCTCTCTCTCTCTCTTCCTCCCCACTCACCTGTAATCTCTCCCTACCTTACAAACTCCCCCCATTTTACCATCCTTTCCCTCTTCCCTCTCTTTCCTCCCCCTTTTTCTTAATACCTCTCTCTCCCGCCTCTCCTCTGCCATCCCCTCTTACTCCCCTCCTCCTCCCATTTCAGCAAACTTTTCTCCCCTCATCCCCTTCCATCTCTCTTCCTTCCTCCCCTCTTCCTCCCCACAAAAGGCTTTCCTCCACTCCATTTCCCCCCTCTCTACCTCTCTTCTTTACGTCCCTCCTCTTCTTGCCCCTCCACCCCTCCCCTACCCCACCCCAAGTAATCTCTGCTTGTCTTCAACTTCTCTCCCCTCACTCACTCCTCTTCCTTTCAACTCATTCCCCCTCCTCCCATCCCCGTCCCCTCATTGTCCTTCATCCATACCTCTCCCATCACTCCAGTTCTTCCAATCTCTTCCCATTTCGACCGCCATTCTTTCCTACCTCTACCCTCACCATTTCCCTCACCTCTTCTTTCTCTCCCTTCCCCTACACCTTCCCTCACTCCCTCTTCTTCACTCACTCCTTTCCTTCCCCTTCCTTACTCCCCCTTCTCCTTCTCCCCTACTATTTCTCCCATCACTTCTCCACCAATCCTCCCCTTACCAGGATTTTCTCCCCAACTCCTTCCCTCGCTCCAGCTCCCCTCTCTTCCCCTCATCCTAGTGCCAGACAGAGGGGAAAGCAGACTAACATGGCTTTTCCCCTCTCCATTTAGCTTATTTCCTCTCCCCTCACTCTGTTCCTCTTATTTCATTCTTAACCCACTCACTTTCACTCCTCACCCCTCTCACTCACCCTAATTTCTCTCTGTCTGTCTGTCTGTCTGTCTGTCTCTCTCTCTCTCTCTCTCTCCACCCCAGCTTTCACACGATACCCTTAAAAAATGAACGTGATTCAAGACTAATCCGTAGACATGTAAATTTTGGTAGTGACACATCCACAACTCTAGGGGTGGGAGAGAGAGAGAGAGAGAGAGAGAGAGAGAGAGAGAGAGAGAGAGAGAGAGAGAGAGAGAGAGAAATAACAGCATGATACGATATAAAGCGTGAGGGAGACAGTGATGGGATTAAAAAAGAAAAAAAGAACAGCATGATAGGAAATACAGAGAGAGAGAGAGAGAGAGAGAGAGAGAGAGAGAGAGAGAGCAGCTGGCATTGTGCAGACCCGTGTCCTCTCCCTCACCCGACACTCACACCAGATTTTTTTATTTCACTCACACGGCTATTCAAGCGCACACACGCACATACATACATGCACGTACACATACACACAGGCAAGTATGGGGAAACATAACAGTTTATATATCGCACACACATATACATTCATACATACATTTTTAAAGTATACGAATACAGACAGGGACGGTGGTAAAAGTTTACATACACACACACACACACACACACACACACACAAAGAATATTCATATAATTCTTCAAAAATGCACACATGTTCTCATTCTGCTGTATCGTTTTATTAATACTTAAACCTTGTATCCTTCTTATTTGATCTCTCTCTCTCTCTCTCTCTCTCTCTCTCTCTCTCTCTCCCCTTCCCTTCATTCCTTATTAGCCTACCCTTCCCTCTCCTCTCTTCCTTCTTTTCTCCCTATCCTTCCTTACCTGAACCCCTCTTCCATCACACAATTCTTCTCCCTCCCTCCTTCCGACCCTTCCTCACTGCACTTTCCCTCCCTCCATCCTTTTCTCCTTACCCTTCCTCTCTCTCTTCCTTCAAATCTTTCCTCTCCCTCCCTACCCGCCTTCTAAAAACTTTCTGACTTTTCTTCTTCCTACCTCTCTTACCCCCACCTTCCTTCTCCCTCTTCCCATCCCCTCTCTCCTCCTTCCCTCCCCTCTCTCCCAACTCTTTCCCTCCTCTCCCTCCATTTCTTCTTACCCTTCTCTTCCCCTCCTTCTCTTCCTCCTTTATTGGCATACTCTTCCTCCCCTTCACTTCTCTCATTCTTACTTTTCCTCTCCCTCCCTTCCACTATTGGCCTTCTTTCTCTCTCTCTCTCTCTCTCTCTCTCTCCATTCATCCCTTCTTACTCCTACCTCTCCCTCTCTACCTCCACAGCAATTCCTTTTCTCCTCCCTCTCTCCCTTTCTGCCTTCCTTCCTTCACCTTACTCTTCCCTCTCCCTCCACCCGACTTCCTCGTGATTTTTCTCCTTCCTCCCTCCCTCCCTCTATTCCTCACCCCTCCCTTTCCCTCCCCTCCATCGCCCAAGCCACTCCCCAACCACCATACGCCCGTGTTTTTAATTAAATGGGGTCATAGGGAGATTGCTGGCAGGAGAGAGAGAGAGAGAGAGAGAGAGAGAGAGAGAGAGAGAGAGAGAGAGAGAGAGAGAGAGAGAGAGAGAGAGAGAATATGAACAGAAAGAAATGGAAGAAGATGGGAGTGAGAAGGGGTGGAATGGAAGGAGGGAGAGAGGGAGGGAGAGAAAACCAAGGAGGAGTGGGGGAAAGGAGGAAAGGGAAAAAGGGAGGGAGAAAAGAGTGGAAGGACGTCACAACGTAGAAGAGAAAAGTAGGAATGGGTAAGGTAGGAGATGACGAAGGAGGGGTGAAGATGGGGGAGGGTAGAAGAAGGAGGGGGGGAGAAGGTGGAGGTGGGGAGCAGAAGAAGGGGAGGAAAGAGAGAATGACTTGGAAGTAGGGGAGAGGAAAGTGCAGAATACAGAGAGGAAAGGAGGAGGAGTAGGAGGGAAAAGAGAGGCCAGGTGAAACTGGAAAGAGGAGGAAGAGGAAGAGGAAAGAGGAAGAGGAAAAGAAAAAAGAGGAAAGAAGAGAGAAAGAAAATACTGGATAAAAAGAGAGGATAATGAAAAAATAAATGAGACAATAGCGAGAAAATATCAATTACTAAAAACCCTAAAAAATAAAAAAAATAAGTTACTATATAAAAAATTCATGAAAATGGGCGTCGAAAATAATGGAAAAATAAAATCCGGAAAAATGTTAAAACTTGTAAATAAAAGAAATCCGGGCGGGGAGAGAGAGAGAGAGAGAGAGAGAGAGAGAGAGAGAGAGAGAGAGAATGGAGGAAAGCCAGCGAAGTGTGAAAAAGAGAGAGTGTGAGCCAGGGAAATGTGAGAAGAAAATGAGGCAAGAAAATTAGAGAGAGAGAGAGAGAGAGAGAGAGAGAGAGGTGAGTGTGAGAAAGAGGAGAGGAGAGCGCGAGTGACGGAGGGGAGAGAGAAAACTGAAAATATAAAAGTAATGGAAATAATGGGATGTTGGCCAAATCCTCCAATCACACGCGGGGAGCAGGTGGAGGTGGAGGGGGAGGGGAGGGGAGGGGAGGGGAGGGGGGAGAGAAAGTGGAGTAGACTTGAGAGAGAGAGAGAGAGAGAGAGAGAGAGAGAGAGAGAGAGAGAGAGAGAATGAAGAACTACACAGAACCAGAGAGGAAAAACAGAAGACGATACCTAACAGAAAGAGACGATGGGTGTGAGAAAGTGAGCAAATGAGAGAAAAAGGGAGAGAGGGAGAGAGAGAGAGAGAGACAGGAGGGGAGCAAAGTTACGTAATTCAAAATGCACAGAAAAATACAGAAGCGTCCTCTCCCCTCGGCCAAAAAAAAAAAAAAAAAAAAAAAAAAAAAAAAGTTGGGCTGAAATTCTGCTCCAAAATTAAACAGGAACTCAGGACAGGAGTGAGAGAGAGAGAGAGAGAGAGAGAGAGAGGAGAAAAAAAAAAGATAATTAAAGAGAGAAACGGAGCTAAGAGGCGGAATAACTTTGGGACACATAAACATATCTGCACGTACATAAGCAACATACCTACATACATGAGCACACAAATACACACATGAGCAACAACCCTGCATACTTACATACATGCGTACACAGATCTACTTTCTCAGCCTCTCCTGAACTCTCTCTCTCTCTCTCTCTCACACACACACACACACACACACACACACACACACACACACACACACACAAACTGACATGCAGACGGAGACAAGTGATGCACACAACGCAGATATCAAACAAACAGACGAAACAGAGCCAGACAAACCATACAAAAACAAAACATGCAGATTAAACACAGAAAATGTTATAAAAAAATCCAAACACACAAAAACACCACAAAAATAAGAGGTTTGGATAACAGAAGGGAGAGACAAACAGAAGCAAACAGATCAGTAATTACACAAAATTATGCAGACTGGAGAAAACAGAAATAAGGTGAGACTGAACTGGTACACAGGACGGAAAAACAACACACACACAAGAGAACAACACAGCACAAACTACCCAAACACCAGGCATTGGGAGAAACAGTAAAACACATACACAGAGAAAGGAAACATGTAATTGGAAGACAGCTAAACAAATGCAAACGGAGAAGAAAAATAAACACAGAAAGACAAAACACAGACAGCTACACAAACACTAAAAATTTAAAACAACTAACACAACTAAACAAACACAGTAAGGCGAAAAACAGACAGCTGTAAAACTCAAGACACAAACACAACAAAGACAGCTAACCACACACACACACACACACACACACACACACACACACACACACACACACACACACACACTCGTTCGCAAGGGCCACAAAAACAAAAACAAGAGCCGAAAGAGTGACTGGGGCCGAGATGACTGCAGGAGGGGCGAGTTGAGTGACTGGGCCGAAGTAGAACTGCATTGGAAACCGAAGACGCAGTGAGAGAGAGAGAGAGAGAGAGAGAGAGAAGAGAGGCGGGGGGAAGGAGGAAATTGGTAAGAGGGGAAAAGTGGAAGGAAAAGAGAAGGGTAAACTAAGTGGAGGAAAAAGTGGCGGGAGGAGGAAAACAGACAAAAGTGGCAGGAAAAAATTGTGCTGAAAGGAAAAACAGGATGGAGGAAAGAAAAAGGGACAGCGGGGGAGGGAAAGAAGTGGTATGGAAGGAAAACAGAGAAAAGTTGGAGAGAAAAAAGTGGACTGGAGGAAAAGACACAAAAGTTGGAGGGAAAAAAAAGGACTGGGAGGAAAGAGGGGGAGGAAAGTGGAGGAGGAAAAAAAAAAGCGGAGTGGAGGGAAAAATGGGTGGGATTTGGTCAATATCGCTGGGTAGGTGAAGGAGGGATCAGATTAAATATTCACGGGAGGGAAGGAGGGAGGGAGGAAAGAGATTGGGGTGAGAGAGAGAGAGAGAGAGAGAGAGAGAGAGAGGATGGGATGGTAATTAAGATAAGAGGCAGAGACAAAGTAGGAGAATAAGGAAAGAAGGAAGGAAGGTGAAGAACAGTAAGAGAAGGAAGGAAGGAAGGAAGAAGGATGAGAAGCACAAAGAAAAGGAAGGAGAAAGGAAAGAGACAGGAGAGGGTTAAGAATGGCGAGGAGGTAATGGAAGGAGGAGGAAAAGAAAGGAGTGAATGAAGGAGAAAGGAAGGAAGAAAGGAAAGGGAAGAAGAAAGACAGAGAGACAGAAGTGGATAGGGAGAGAAAAATTGAAGGAGAGGGAGGGAGGCAAGGAGGGAAAGAGAGGGACGGCAGGAGGGGTGCGAGGGAAGATAAAATTATTGGAGAGAGAGAGAGAGAGAGAGAGAGAGAGAGAGAGAGAGAGAGAGAGAGAGAGAGAGAGAAATAAGAAAATGAATGTCAATGGAGAAAATGCACTGGAAGAAAAAAATCAGGAAGAAAAAAGGGGACAAGGAGGAAGGAGAATGGCGAGGGAGAGACAGCTAAGGGGAGGAAAGAAAGAGGAAAGGGAGGAATCGAGAAAGGGAGGCAAGGAGGGGGATGAAACCTAAAAGTCCGAGACAGTGCGAGACAGAGATTATTTAGAAAAGAAAAATGGAGAGAGATATGTGCAAAAACCGCGAGATCGTGCAAAGAATTAGCGAGGACGAAGAAGACAGCGCGAGAAACAGCGAGATCATGCAAACTATGAGCGAGACAGTGCGAGATCGTGTACTCTATTGGCGAAAAAATCAAATACAAATCAAGACTACGCCAACCAGTAGGGGAAAAAAAATAAAGAGGTCATGCAAACTATTATCGCACTATGAGAGAGAGAGAGAGAGAGAGAGAGAGAGAGAGAGAGAGAGAGAGAGAGAGAGAGAGAGAGAGAGAGAGAGAACCATGCATAATAAAAGCGGGAATAAACGATAGTGTTAGATCATGCAAAATGGACTGCGAGACAATGAATTACTTAATGTCTCTCTCTCTCTCTCTCTCTCTCTCTCTCTCTCTCTCTCTCTCTCTCTCTCGTGGAAAATGAAAGTAAAACTGAGCGTAGGTAATATAGGATGGTGAGCCGGAGATCAAAGACGGACTATATTGTAAAGGCAAATAAGGAACACGGGGATTTTGATGAGAGAGAGAGAGAGAGAGAGAGTCACAAACGATTCTAAACTTCAATTCACCTCCCTCTTTATTCTTACTACTTCCAAATCAAACTTAAAAAAAATCAGACACTTCAGGCAACCCAGTATATCTATCCTCAAAATTCGAAAAATCTATCAGTAAAATACAAAATAAAATAAAAGGCGTCATTGGATGGAAAAGGCTGATGGAAAAATAATGTGATTTAAGTCGTTAGCATTAGACTCCACTGATATCGCCATTAACCCCTTCAGTATGACGACGTCTTTTGTAGTAGTAGTAGTAGTAGTAGTAGTAGTAGTGGTAGTAGTAGTAGTAGTAGTAGTAGTAGTAGTAGTAGTGGTAGTAGTTTTATTATTATTATTATTATTATTATTATTATTATTATTATTATTACTCCTACTATTGCCAGAATTTTAACATTACTCCTGTTATTGTCAGAGACGGGAAATTGAAGGTGAATTTTAATATAACAGGGCTAAGAGCAGAGAAGCCCCAGACGACTCATCATCTAGCTTAAATTTCGCGTGTCTGTTCAAACGTGAATCTCGGCAAACCCAGGCGCCGTGTGACTCCGCCTCATTAATCACAGGCAATGATTATGCTGGAATTACGTGGTCTTGCGGCAACCTCTGTCATGTGTATAATTTCTCTTCGCGTAACATCACCACACCACAACCACACCACCACCACCACAATCACAACCACTACCATCACCACGCCACACACACACACACACACACACACACACACACACACACACCATCACAACTGATTTAATTTACTGTTTTTAATGTATTCCGAGGATTGCCAAGATGGATGCTAGCCTGGGGGGATGGGTGGAAGAAGAGAGAGAGAGAGAGAGAGAGAGAGAGAGAGAGAGAGAGAGAGAGAGAGGATTCGCTTAATAGTGGTACATTATGTCATATGCAAACGTGCGTTCTCGTGAGGGAGAGAGAAAGAGAATGAGAAACAGATGGAGAAGGAGAATAAGAAAGAATAAGAGGAGGGAAACGGAGGAAATGAGGAGGAGGAGAAGGGGGTGGGAGGGAGGAAAGATGAGAGAAACAAGAGAGGGAAAGAGCGGAAAGGAGAAAGAAAGGATGGGGATAAGAAATACGATGAGAAGAAAAAAAAGTAATGAGAGAGAGAGAGAGAGAGAGAGAGAGAGAGAGAGAGAGAGACAGACAGACAGACAGACAGAGAAATACAGGCTGACAGACACACAAAGATACACAGATAAACAGAAAAAGAGAGAGAGAAAGTTGAAAGAAAACAGAAGGGCAAAGGAGAGAAAAACGGAAGGAAAACGAAAAAAAAAAGAGACAAGAGAGAAAGAGAGAAAGGATAAAGCGAGAGGCAGCCCATCAAGAGAGCGCAAAAAAAAAAGGATAAAATAAAACTCAGAGTAAACACAATTGCCGGGGAAAGAAGTGTAATTATACATTATGCAAAAAAGCAGTGGAAAAAGTGGCTATAAGAGAGAGAGAAAGAGAGAGAGAATGGGAAGGTAGCTGGTAGAAGCCCAAGACAGAAAGAAGCAGCGATAGATAGCCCTGAGAGAGAGAGAGAGAGAGAGAGAGAGAGAGAGAGAGAGAATGGGAAGGTAGCTGGTAGAAGCCCAAGACAGAAAGAAGCAGCGATAGATAGCCCTGAGAGAGAGAGAGAGAGAGAGAGAGAATGGGAAGGTAGCTGGTAGAAGCCCAAGACAGAAAGAAGCAGCGATAGATAGCCCTGAGAGAGAGAGAGAGAGAGAGAGAGAGAGAGAGAGAGAGAGAGAGAGAGAGAGAGAGAGAGGAAAGAGTTTAATATTCCATGAGAGTGACGGATGGCCGATGTAACTCAGAAGCTAGAAGAAGAGGGAGAGGGGAGGGGGGAGAGGGAGGGGAGAAGGGGAGGAGGGAGGGGGGAGAGGGAGGAGTAAGGGAAGTAGAAAGAATAGGGAAGGGAAAAAAAATGGAAGGGGAGAGGTGGGAGAGAAATGGAGGGATAGGGAGAAGAAATGACAGAAGGGGGGAGAGAAAGACAAGGAAGGAGAGGTAGGGGGTTAGAGGTGTTGGAGAGAGAGAGAGAGAGAGAGAGAGAGAGAGAGAAAGAATGAAGGTGAGCGGGAGAAGACGAGAGAGACGGAGAAAGGAAAATGAGGAGAGATGGGAGAGAGGAGGAGGAGGACAGAGAAATGAACAAGAGGACTGGTAGAGAGGGAGAGGGAGGGACGAGGAGAAAGAGAAAGTTATTGGGAGAAGAGGCAGACAGGGGATGGCAGAGAGAGAGGAGGAGGGATGGATGTGAGGGAGAGAGAAAAAAGAGAAGAGGTGTGGAGAGGAAAAAGTGCGGTGAGGTGGAGGGAGAAATACGAGAGGAGAAAGTGAGGAAAGGTAAGGCAGAGAGGAAGAACGGAGAGTATGGAAGACTGTGAGAGAGAGAGAGAGAGAGAGAGAGAGAGAGAGAGAGGGGGGGGACTAAACCAGCTCATTATAAACAACTTCGGTAATGAACAATTAGTCCCGATAAAAAAAAAAAAAGGAGAAAAAAAAGGGAAATCGCTTCATAAATTCCTCTCTTTACGATCACACTAATATCAGTAATTATGGAATATGTGCACGAGTAATTACCATCTATTAAACTAACGAGCTTTTGAGAATTACCAACAGGATTAAAAAAAAAATAGGCGAGATAAATAAAAGAACTAGATGCATAGTATGAGGCGTTTCGTGACGGCCTTTCGTTAGGGTTGGAATTCGTGGGCTTTCCGAGGCAGTTTTGGGCCTTAAAGGGAACGTGTGGGTTAGTGCTGTTTTCACCTTTTTTTTTTTTTGAGTGGCTGAGCAGGTGTTTTTAATAAGATTGATAACTGTTTTTTTTTTTTCACATCCGTTCGATTTCGTTCTTCTTCGTTCCTTTTCTTGTTCTTTACACGTGGATTACTTTCTTCGCTTGCCTGTCTGCCACCCCCCCCCCTCTCTCTCTCTCTCTCTCTCTCACCCGTCATACCACACGCCCTTTACGAGCAGATATACCTTAAATCTATTGGTATAATTGGGCCCAGCCGAGAGAGATATAACACGCGAATGGTATTGCTCTAATGTTTATGTGGGAGGCAGAGGGAGGGAGGGAGTTGGGAGCAGGAAGGGGGAGGGGGAAGATGAGAGAGGGAGAAGAGTAGGAAGACGGAGGAGAGGGAACAACGAGGATGGGGACGAGGTTGTGGGAAGAGGCAGGGGTATGGGGGGAGAGGAAAGAGGAAGATGGGGAGGGAGAGGGGGAAGATGCGTGAAAAATGGGAGGAAGGGAGGGGAATAGGGAGGGGAGGAAGAGATGAGGAGATGAAGTGGAAAAAGAGGAAAGGGAAAAATGGGGAGGAAATGGGGTAAAAAAAAAAATGGGCATCATGAGTAAAGGTATGGGTGAAATGGGCTACAATATTTTTCAGGGGTGGGGATGGGTCAGGAAAGCCTACCCAGTGAGGATGAATGATGTGGAATTAATGGCTTGAGTACAGTGAAGATTTATATCAGAATATTTTCCAAGGTTTGTGTGTGTGTGTGTGTGTGTGTGTGATGGGGGAAGGGTTGATGGGTGTGAAGGACAAAAAAAAAATAGATGAGCTGGAAATGTGGTGGGGAATGGAGAGGAGCAATGACAATAAACCCTGTGAAAATATGTGCTGTAGGATTATTAGTCTGTGTGAAAATTCGAAGTGTTCTCCAATAACAAGAACAAAAATAAGATGAACAATAAGTCAAGCTAGCGTTGGTCTGCTTAGTCTGCAGTCTTGCGTAGGAGGTAAAAACGCATCATCATACGAAGTGGTTAAGGAAAACAGCCTAACATCTTAATTGTCTGGCAGCAGCAGGAAGAGAGAGCGAAAATACGCCCTAGACCTCCACCCCTGTCATATACACAACCACAGTCACTATATCCAGAATCATTCCCCTCTTCCCCCACTCTACCATAAACTCCCATTCACCCATCTCCATCCCTCACCCCCCAAAACTCACCCCCACCCCATCCACGACTCACCTACAATCACTCCACCCCATCCCCCTCACATCCACAATCACTCCCTACCCATCCCCCTCACATCCACAATCACTTCCTACCCATCCCCCACAAACCTCCTCTCTATCCCGACTCATAATAGCCCTACACTTACATCTTCCCTCACAATCATTCCCCTCACCCACCCTATCCTAAAACACCCATTCCCCCTTGCATATCACCCACAATCACACCTTCCTCATCCCCCACACCCCTACAATTCCCCCCTTCCCACACCCCACCTTGGACTCACCTGGGGCTCTCAGCTTACAGGGCTAATTGCGACTCTCAGGTGCGTCTCTACAGGTGTTTCTTTTCACCTGGCGAGCTACCTTTACGCCCATTCCTCCTTTCATTTACTTCACCCTGACTCACTCACGTACTCTTTTGTTACTCTTTGGTATGTACGCTTGTTTCATTGAGTACATTTCTTTCTTACTCGCTATTCTTTCGTCAGCAGTTTACTTGGCCGCATCGATTTGTTTGTTTACTTTGTTAGCTACGCCTTTTGTGTGTGTGTGTGTGTGTGTGTGTGTGTGTGTGTGTGTGTGTGTGTGTGTGTGTGTGTTCGTTTTCTTTGCCACGCCTATTTTCTCAGCTTTTTTTATCTTTTTACTACACGTGGCTACTATACCCAGTCTCTGTGTTTTATATGCCTTATTTAGTGTACCTGTTTTTGCAAAAGTTTTCTCTGTTGCACCTATTTTCCTACACCTGACTACACTTAGCTTCCTGGTGTTGGAGAGGGATGCGTTCACGTGGCGGCACTGATTTAATAGTGAGGTGGAGAGCTGCCTGGTTATACACATACATCCTAATTCCCTCCTTGTCATGACGCCCCAGAAAGAGGATGGTGGACTGCAGGAATAAGGCAACTTCAGCGTGCAGTCCACAGTGTTCACGTTTTCGGATGAACCTGGGGCTACAACAACAATAAACTTTTCACTCTAACCTGCCATCAAATTACCACCTCTCCATCCTGGATTCCGAGATGTGGTAATAGATAACCATAGGAATACGAAGCAAGTCAAGTGGAAGTGCTACGAAGAGGCTTTAGAACCATAAAATTGTCTTTTTCTTCCACTGAACTATGTGAAGTACAGAAGAACGAATATCCTGGCCAATTTAAGGTGAAGGAACTACACTATACCACACCATCCTATGGCGGTATTTTTGTACTGTTTGGAACTCATTTAACCTGAGAAATCCCTAACCCCCTTAAGCTCAGATGATGCCAAGTGTAGTCTGACTGGAGGGTTGATCTGACTAGTAACCAAGGAGACTCACTGCTATCTCATAACTAAAGCCCATCGTATTCAAATTGCAGGAACGGCCAGTTCCGTTGGATGAAAACATTAAATTTCCTCCTTACGATTTATGTTTAAGTGGTACGTTATTTAAAACACTTCTTCCTTACTAGTAAATATCTGTATCTGATCCTTAATATATTTTCGTACCGATATGTTACTGTATTTAAGTAATCTACGCCAATAAATAAAATCAGCTTACAAATAAATAATGTCACCAAAATAAATCGTTAAATAGTCATAGGAAAAATTACAAATAAATAATGAGTCAGTCAAATAATCGCTATAGAGTCATTGGAAAAATAACATACAAATAAATAATAACGAGTCGGCAAAGTAAATCGCTAAGAAGCCCTACAGAGTGTGCTAAGCTAATGACTACACAACGACCTCTTCCTCCATTAGCCTAACCCAACTTTCCCTCTAATTCTCTTCCCATTCGCCTCCTTCCTTTTCCCTATATCTGTCTAACTACCCCATCCGTCCATCCCAATCTCTCTCTCTCTCTCTCTCTCTCTCTCTCTCTCTCTCTCTCTCTCAAATATCATTCCGATCTACCCTAACAAACAAGCATAATTAGAATAACACCATAATAAAAACACGATTTAAAATAAGGAAATAAAAAACACAGCACAAATAATAAAAACAGAATAGCAAAAACAATAAGATAAGCAACTCTGGTAATTTAAGGGGAATGAGAGTTAAAAGGACACGCAAACGAAGTATTTTTGAAAAGTGATTTCTTTTGGGGACAAAGAAAAAGAATAACAGAGATACGGAAAAGAATAACATAAAAAACTACGAGTCATTAAAATAAAAAAATATATATATATACATATTAACACAAGAAACACCCAAAAAGATAATGAAAATAAGAAGCAAAGCACCGCAGACAATTTAAAAGGGACGGGCGTTAAAGGGACAGCGGAAGCTTCTAGAAGGCCGGTTGTTTACACTTACCCCGCGACGCCGTCCTCGCCCGCTCCGACATCACCCTCTTTAAATCTCGCTGCATCTCGTCTATCTCTTCATAAACTGGTACATCGCTGGCTTCCACTTCGCTAATTGAAGCCGATACGGTAGTCTGGGTGATGGGTTTGGGCATAGGACGTACCTGGAAGCAATCAGAACCTGAGCACTATAAAATGTAACCTACCCCTCCCGCGAATGAAGGACGACTGATGGGTATGTTGGGGGAGAGGGGGGGGGGAGCATATGGCTCCACGGGCAACAAGATGGGACAATGGTTACCTGCTTCATAATTGTTAACTGTTATTTTCCTTAATTATCTGCATCCTGTGTGTATTCTGGTGGCGTTTGGAGAGAACAAGAGGAGGGTGTATGTGGACGAAAAGGTGAGTATAGAAAAATATTACAAGAAAAGAAAGAAAATATACGGGAACAAGCGTGCGTGTCAGCATGCAGAAGAGCTTACCTATGCTGCGCTGTTTCCTCTCTCCCTTCCCAAGCTCCAATTCCTCCGCCTTGCAGGTTCCGATTTCTTTCTCTTTAATTTGGGACGCGAAGAAATGTAGCTCACAAAGAGAGAATCAAAACTAAGGATAAATAAAGGAAGTATGATGTAGGCTTTCGTAGGATTTTGTGTCAGTGAATTTTCTGCCTGTGCTTATGTTTTGTCCGCCACCCCCTCCAACTCGTCTGTCTTTGTTTTCTCTTCCCCCTCCATCCCTTCTCCTCCTCTCCCCTACCATCCCCCACCACTCTCAGTTCGACATCCACGACACCATGAACAACGCCTCTACTCACTCCAACCCACCATCCACTCCTCTTTCATCTACTCTTGTTCTCTCTTCTTCTCTTGCCCTTTTTTTTTTTTTGCCATACCCCAAATTCTCTTCCTCCTCCTCCTCTTCTCCCCACCTCTCATTATCATCATTATTATCATCATCATCTTCCCAATAATTCGTCTTTGTGTGTGTGTGTGTGTGTGTGTGTGTGTGTGTGTGTGTGTGTGTGTGTGTGTGTGTGTGTGTGTGTGTGTGTGTGTGTGTGTGTGTGTGTGTGTGCCGACATTACCACCGTTAATTAACCTGTTGTTATTACTAGCGAGATGTGCAACTGTCCGTGTATGCTAAATGATACATGTGTGCATTTAACGGCAACAATGTGCGTATGTGTGTATGTGCTTTTGTGTGAGTGTGAGTCTGTGCTTATATGTGTATGCGTTTAAGTAGGCTTGTGTGCGTTTAACAGACCGTGTCCATTTCATACTATGCATACACGCTTGATATAATGTGTGTGTGCGTTTAATAGTTTGCGTGCATTGGAGTGTGCGTGTATGCTTAACAGTATGCGTGTGCGTGTAACAGAGTTTGTGCTTTCAATAATGCATGTGTGTTCAATAGTGTGTGTGTGTGTGTGTGTGTGTGTGTGTGTGTGTGTGTGTGTGTGTGTGTGTGTGTGTGTGTGTGTGTGTGTGTGTGTGTGTGTGTGTGTGTGTGTGTGTGTGTGTGTGTGTGTGTGTGTGTGTGTGTGTGTGTGTGTGTGTGTGTGTGTGTGTGTGTGTGTGTGTGGTGAGGGAGAACGACTCTAGAAAGTTTGGAATAGCCACTCAAGTCACCTGAGAGGCAGGGCGGGAGGGGGTGAATGGGAAAGAAAGTGGACAGGAGAGAGAGAGAGAGAGAGAATACGACCACTATGATAACCACTGCCACCACCAAGTCACAACCACAACTACCATCACAACAATCACTACCATCGTTAACACGATAATATAACTACCATCAGTATCTCAGCCACAACCAGCATGATATTCACTACAACAACTACCACAACCCCCACCACACTAGCACCACAACAGTCACTACCACCGCTAACCCAATCATAAAACCACCAACGCTACCTCATACACAGGCAGCACCACAATCACTACTACAATTACCACAACCACCACCACCACAACCACCATCACCAGACCACATTTTCACCCCACCCCTCTATCTTCCTCTGCAACTCTGCCTTCCTTCTCAATTCGCCCTACATCCACCCTTCATCCTTTCCCCCTTTCCTCCTCCTCATCTTCTCTTCTCTTACCCATTCTCCTACACTCCTCTTCCTCCATACACCTCCCACTCCCCTTCCCTTCCCTTCCTTCCCTTCTTCCTCCCTCATCCTTCCTTCCTCTTCCATCCAGTATCTTCCCTTCCATTCCCCAACCCATTCCCTATGCCCTCATTTGTCTCTAACCCTTTCCCTCCCCCCTTTCTACCTTCTTTTCTTCCTTACTTCTTTCCTCCCTCTCTCCCTCCCTTCCTTGCTTCTTTCCTTCTGCCCTTTCTTCCTCTCCTCATCCTTGCTTCCTCTTCCTCCGACCCCTCTTTCTCCTTCCACCTTCCTTCACCAGCTTCTTCTCCCATCTCACTCCCTCCTTTCCTCTTCTCCCTCCACAACTTTTCCCTCCCTAATCCCTCCCTGCAGGAAGAAAACAGGAAGAAGGATGAGAGACAAACATTTAAGGAGTCTCCAGGTTATGCTAAAGACAATTTCATGAGCAAAATTTTGGGGGATACTTAAAATTATCTGGAAACTTTCGAGGCTTGGAATTTTTGGGAGAGAGAGAGAGAGAGAGAGAGAGAGAGAGAGAGAGAGAGAAATATTGGGGTGAAACTGGAAGAGGATAGAGAGGAAGAAATGGAAGTCAAGAAGATGGATGTAAATATGAAGAGAAGAAAAAAACAAGAAAGAAGGGGGAAGAGGAAGAGGATGTGAGGTGAAAGGAAGAGGGACGTGGAGGTAGGCAAGGTGAAGTGGAAAAGTAGAATGGAAAATGGCAGTAAGAGGTAATGAAGAGGGGAAAAAAAAAAGGAAGAGGAAAAATGAAAGGAAGGGAAAACACGGGAAAGAAAAATGAAGGAGGAAAATGGGGCGAAGGGAAAGAGGAGACCGGGGAGCCATTCACGAAGTACATGGGAGAGAGAGGGAGAGAGAGAGAGAGAATAACAATGAGTAATGGAATGTGTGAGGGAAAGGAGGAGAGAGGGGGATAGGGGGGAGGAAAAAGGACATGAGAGAGAGAGAGAGAGAGAGAGAGAGAGAGAGAGAGAGAGAGAGAGAGAGAATTACTGGAATGTGAGAGGGAGATAATGGTGGAAGTGATGAAAAAAAAAATTGATGAAAGAATGAAAAGGTACAGGGAAGAAATGGAAAAAGAAACTGGACAGAAAGAAGAATGAAGAGGAGGAAAAAGAGAGAGAAAAGGAGAGGGAGACAGAGGATGGGAGGGAAGGAAGGAAACTCGGATATGCGAGAAAAGGAAGGGGAAGAAAAGACAAGGAGAGAGAGAAAGGAAGGATAAAAAGAGGAAGGAAGGAATGAGAAAAGTGGAGGAGGGAAGGAGGGAGGGGGAGGGGATATGAGAGAGCAGAGATTTGGTGTAACTCACTACTGACAATGGACGCTGGAGAGAGAGAGAGAGAGAGAGAGAGAGAGAGAGAGAGAGAGAGAGAGAGAGAGAGAGAGACGGAAAAGAATTATAAAAAAAGATTGGAAAAAAGAATGAAGAGGCGAAAGAAAAGGAAGGAGGTGATAAGTGATGAAGAAAAATGAGGAAAAAAGAGAAACGAAGAAAGGCTAGGGAAACAGAATGACGATGATGAGGAAGGAAATAATGAATGAAAGAAGAAAAATACAGGAAACGGGAAGAAATAATAATGATGCAGGAGGAATGAAGAAAAAATGAAGAATGAATGAAAGACCGAAGGATGGATGGATGGATGGATGAATGGAAGGAAGGAAGGAAGGAAGGAAGGATGGATGGATGGAAGAAATGAAGGAAGGAAGGAAGGAAGGAAGGAAGGATGGATGGATGGAAGAAATGAAGGAAGGAAGGAAGGAAGGGTGTAAGAAAGACAGGCAGAAAGGATGGGAGAGATGAAGGAAGGGAGGATGAAGGATGAAATCTATGAAACGATAAAGAAAAAGGAAAAAAAATGAAAGGAAAAATGAATGGCTGAAGGAAAAATAAGTGAAGGAATGAAGGAAATAAATGAAGGAAAGAAGGACAGTTCCCATATACTTCAAGGGAAAATTGGGGATCTTGAGGAGACTGGGAGGGATCATCGTGAGAGAGAGAGAGAGAGAGAGAGAGAGAGAGAGAGAGAGAGAGAGAGAGAGAGAAGAAGTTACAAAAGATTTAATTTACTTAGGTAAATTTTGGACTTGAGAGAGAGAGAGAGAGAGAAAGAGAGAGAGAGAGAGAGAAAGAGAGAGAGAGAGAGAGCATCAGCTAGTAAATCCCGAACAATAATTACTGCCATCCCTTACAAATCACCAATCACACACACACACACACACACACACACACACACACACACACAAAGAGACCACACAAACAGGCGCCCAGGTCAAAGCAAAAAAAAAACAGAAATCAGAAAAAATGTGCAGTATAAAAAACACACCCAAAAAAAAGAGAGAGAGAAAAAAAAAACACTCAACAAGGCCAACAGTCAACTTTTTTTTTTTTTTTTTTTTTTTTTTTTGATAAATGGTTTGGCTGGCAGGAAACATAATCTGACTCCCATGCTTCTCACTCCATTATACATTTTTTTTCTCTCTCTTTTTAATTTCTCTCTTTTTTTGGGCGTACCTCATCGTGGAAGGGAAAAAAAAATAGTTTAAAAAATCGTAAAAAGTTTGACATGGGCACTTTCATATCACAATGGAAAAGGCTAGTAAAAATTCGACAGCATATACTCTCTATTTCCGGAAAAAGAATGGGAAAAAAAAAAAAAAAAGGAAAATTCGTATAGTTACCTCGCCAAAAAAAAGAGAAAAAAATTGAAAAAGAAAACCTGCATCAGTCACTCGTTTTCTATTTCTTATTCTTTTTTTTGGGGGACTCTTTTTTTTTTTTCCCCCTTCAATTCACAGGGGTCAAAATGGGTTAATAAATTGGGCTTTTGAGAGAGGAAGGAGGCGAGGGAAGGAGGTTAGGTGGCGGGACTTAATGTAGTAATTTATGGGGGTGAAGAGAGGGTGGGGAGACGGGGAGAGAGTGGGATGGGGAGATAAAGATGGGGAGAGATGATAAGGGGAAGAGGGGGATGGAGAGACTAAGAGGGAGTTGGGGGAGGGATAGAATGAGATAGGGACGGGGAAAGAGGAGGATAGGGAGATATGGCGAGTTGGGGAGGACGAGATGGGTGCGCTGTAGTGGGGATAGTGATGGGGTGGCGAGATGGGCAACTGGGGAGGCAAGATATCTCCCCCTACCCCCTTCCCCAACTTCCTCAGAGATACAGACTCAAGAGGAGAGAGACAGAAGGAATCGGTAGCAAGAGAGTGCCTCCCCTCCCTCCCCATTCCACTATTTCCTCTTCTCGCCACTTCCCCTCGTCTCTCCCCTCACGCTGTTCTTTCACACCTCCCTTTACCTCTCCCTCACCCCTCACACTTCACCCTCTCTCCAACCTTTCCCTTCACCCATCACCCTTCATCCCCTCCTTTCACATCTCCCCTCATCTCCTATCTCACGAATCAGGTTTCCTTTCTCACATCCCATTCCCCTTAAATTTCACCATTCCCCTCTCAAACACACTCTTACATATCCCAAATTTCCCCACTCCCACCTCATCCCTCACTTTCACAATCCCTTCTCACTCCTTGCCACACCTTCCCCAATCCCCCTATACGCTTCTCATAGTTTACTTCCCCCCATCCCCACACCCTTCCCCTCTCCAACGTCTCCCATCACCTCTCCCTATCCCCTCTCACTCTTTCATAATCCCCCAATCCCTTTCACCCCTCACTATCCCCACCACACCTCTCACCCTCCCCCCAATCACCTCCCCTCTCACAGCTCACCAATCTTGACCCCTCACAATTCCCCCCTTCCCCCTCCTTCCCCCCGCCTTCCCCAACCCCTCCTCGCACCTCAACAATAAACCAAAGGCCAAGAATAACTAAGGCTCTTCCAAGGCGGGATTGAAATTCGGGACCAACTCACCTAAAATTGAAATCGAAAAATTGGAATTCATATGAGCGGAATCAGATGTGTGGGAATGTGCGTGGGGGTCGGACAGCTTCCCTCGTTCATGCTGAGAGAGAGAGAGAGAGAGAGAGAGAGAGCAATCCATGAGAAAATCTGAGCATATAGGACACATACAAAAAAATACACACACACACACACACACACACACACACACACACACACACACACATCCACAAAATCACGCCAAAAATAAAATAAATTACAAAGCATTTCTCCAAGCAAAACCAAGCACACCCACACATTAAAGAAAAAAATTATAAAAAAAAAAAAACGCTTCCTCCTCAATTCAGCACCAAATTTTAACAAAGAAAACAGAGGAAAAAACAAGGAAAACATATGCGTAGAAAACGGGGTTGAATGTTTTGTCCAGGGGCATTGTGGGGCACTTAAGTAAATCTGATTATAGGGGGAGAGGCTGGAAAAATGGAGCGCTGAGTATGGTGGGTCGTCTCTCTCTCTCTCCTATCTATCTATCCTTCTATGTATCCACTTGTTTATCTATTTATATCTATTCGTTTAGTCTGTCTCACTTTTCATCTTCTCTCTCTCTCTCTCTCTCTCTCTCTCTCTCTCTCTCTCTCTCTCTCTCTCACTACTTTAATCTCCTCTCTCTCTACCCCTCTCATCCCCTCTTGTCCCTAATACCTTTCCTCCACTCCTCCCACCCCTCCTCCCTCCCCTTCACTTATATTCCCCCCTTCATTATCTCTCTCTCTCTCTCTCTCTCTCCCGGGTGACGGCAAGGGGGGTGCTGAAGGAGGGTGAGGGATGAGGGGAGAGGTGAGAAGTGAGGGGAAACATGAGGGAGAGAGCGCAGTGAGGGGAGAGAGCGCAGTGAGGGGAGGAGTGAAGGAGGGCTTGTTGTGAGGGGTGAGGGGAAGGGTGAGAGGTGAGGGGAGGAGTGAGGGGAGGGAGGAGTGAGGGGAGGGAGGAGTCAAGTGTAGAAGTGAGAAAAGAGGGACTGTGAGGGATGAGGGCAGAGATGAGGGGAAATGGGAGGGAAGAGGTGAAAGCAGAGAGGAGGAGGAGGAGAAGGAGGAGGAGGAGGGATGACACGTGAGGAAAAATAAGTGAGGGGAAGGGAGGGGAGGAGTGGGGGGAAAGCCGAGGAGAGGGGAGAAGTAAAGGTGAGATGTGAAGAGAAAGGTAAGGGGCAGGGAGAAATGAGAGAGAGAGAGAGAGAGAGAGAGGCGGGGAGTGGAAGACAGGCTGTAAGGTGAGATGAGGGAAAACATGAGGGTGGGATGAGGTGAAGGAAGAAGAAAGATGGAGTCAGGTGAGGGGACCGTGAGAGATGAGGTGAGGGGAAGTAAAGGTGAGAAGCGAAGTGAAGGGAAATGAGCGTGAGGAGAAGTGAGTGTCAGGGGTCAAGTGAGGGGACTGGCGTGGGGTAAGGTGAGGGGAGAGAGAAATGTGAGCACCTGTGAGGGGAAAGGAGGATCTGAAGTGAGGAGACTGGCGATGTGAGGAGTGAAGTGAGGTGAGGGGTGAGGGGAGAGCGAAAGCTGTGACCCCGCTGTCAATGTTTCACTAAACATGTCATTGTGATTGACAATTCGGGGTGGGGGAGGCATATCCTGGTGTGTGTGTGTGTGTGGTGTGTGTGTGTGTGTGTGTGTGTGTGTGTGTGTGTGTGTGTGTGTGTGTGTGTGTGTGTGTGTGTGTGTGTGTGTGTGTGTGTGTGTGTACAGTATATACGTCTGTATCTAAACACGTATATAATAAGTGTATATACGTACGCGACTAAACATGAAACCCAATGGTTATTACATGAAAACTACAGTTCTAAAAATAACATTAACTTTTGCCTGCATAATAAATGGGATAGCTACACGGCCGCTGCATAATACACGCCGATACAGCCACAATACATTTGTAATACACTGATAACACACAAACTTCAAAATTTATTCCTTTCAGTCCCATGTCATGCTGTGTGTTTTCCTTCCTACCTAACATCCTACCTACAACTAACTCATCCAGTCTAAAAAGCACCTCCTAAGCTGAATAAAATCGTCGGAATGAAGGGGTTAAGCTAGCTCGAAAATTAATGCGAGTTTAACTTAAAGAAAAGGTAATAATCTGCAAACTCATTCGGTTATTTACAACGTCTCTCGATCATGAAAACTCAAGTTACTCGCAAAATTACTTCACTGTCTAAACTTGTTCAATTATCTAAGAAGTCGCTGCATTATTAACAAATTTAGCAAACTTTTTATTAATTCTCTCGATTATCCACAAACTCCCTTGATTATTTAGTAAGTCGTGTGACAGATTATTAAGTACTTCAATAATTTACACTCGATCGACTATTTCCACATTCAATCGATAATCAACAACTTCCATTGATTATTTTCAGGCTCTCTAGATTATTAACGTCCTCGATAACCAACTAATTTGCTCGATTATTTAGGAACTCGCTCCACAATCCACCTCTCCTATATATAGTTCCAGACTCGCTTAATAATTCACAAACTCGCCTGATTATTCTACTTGATCAATGGCTAACTCGCTCGATTATTCTCAGACCTTCTCTATAATTCACCAACTCGCTCATGAATTCCCGAACTCGCTTGATTACCAGGCTTAACGATCTCCAAACTCGCTTGATTTTTCTCACACCTTCTCTCTAATCCACCAACTCTCTCGATTATCCCACGCGATAATTCTCTACCTCTTCTACAGACTCCCCTATCGCATCCCCTTAACGAGTATTAGTGTCCGAATAACTCCACGTGTTGATTACCAATTCACCACATCAGCTAGGTATAAATTGCACTGATGATTACATATATTACGGTCGACATGTACCTTCTTTGTAACATTAATTAAGTTCCTATGACCTCCGCGGGGCTACAAAGGTAATGGGGGTAATCATTTCAAAGTAATTATTCCCCCAGTGCGCATGAATTATCTCCCCCCTCCCCCTCCCCTCGTGTGCCAATCTGTGTGCGATCTCAAAGGCAAAGGTAATCGAATAATCACTCACACACAAATTATACACTAGCGCTGACCGGACCAGATCCAAAATTATCCACAAAGAACATCCAGAACGCAAAAAATAAATAAATAAATAAATAAATAAATAAACACGATATAAAACTGAATAAATGAAAGAAATACAATGGAAAGAATAAAATATTAGCATAGACGCGATCATGCGAGGGATAAAGCGCTGTGCTGAAGAATTATGGACTTTGCGATTCCCTCCAAACTCAGCGGGTACAAAGGCTAACCAACTAGCAATTCACCCTGTAAAAATAATCACTGTCGGCCTAACCACTTTCTAGAAATGCTGAATACAAAGAATCAGAGAGGAAACAGATGCTACCGATATAAAACACCCGCTGCTTTGAAAGTGTGGGGTTAAGAACTGCTAAACACTGCCGGCACTAAGATCTACCGTCCACTAATCTCTCCTGTAAAAATGGGACTTGTAGGACTACGCAAATCTGGGAAATACTGAATTAAAATAGAGTCCCATCATAACAAACAGACATTTTTCTTACAACTAACCACGCTGCTTCTCTCCCTCCCTCTCCCACCCTCCCGTCCATCTCTCTCTCTCTCTCTCTCTCTCTCTCTCTCTCTCTCTCATTACCTTGCTATACAGTATACAGACGCATATTTTCAGTCTCTATTCATACATGACTATGGTTTAGATGGCGCCTAAACTGTTCAATCTTCCCAATAACCACGATTTCCATAAAACAGTATAACATTTTTCATTCCAAACACACACTAACCGGCACCATTTTCGGCTACTCCTTACTCTGAGAATGACGAGAAAAAAGGAAGAAAAAAAAAAAAGGAAGGCAAGAAAAGGAAAAAAAAGGAAAGAAATGGAAAACAAACCCAATACCGTTTTCTTTGCTGGTGCATGGATGGGTTACTTCAATTTTTTTTAACCTCCACTTTTTTCTCCACTGCCCTTCCTCCACCATCTGCTCCACTTTCTTCTCCATCATAGTTTTCTCCTTCACTTTCCTCTCCATCACATTTTTTTCTTCCACTTTTCTCCGTTACTTTCTCCACTCTCTTCTCCTTCACTTCCTCCTTCTCTCCATTACCTTCCCTACTTTCTTCATCATTACTTTCTTCTCATTTTCTTCCACTTTCTTCTCCACCTTCCCATGTTCGTTTCCTCCACGTACTCCGCCTCTATCTCTTCCACCTATTCTCTCACTTCTTCCTCCTCCACGTCTTTTCCCTCCGACTCCTCTTCCACATCCTTTCCTTCTGCTTTTTCCTCCAACACTTCCGCACTTCCATTCTTCCTCCTCCTCTTTTTCTCCACCTCCCAATTGTTCACCTGTTTTCCTTCCACTTGCTCTGTTTACCTCACTTCCATGAGAGAGAGAGAGAGAAAGCGTTCCCGTATGCATATGAGCGTCGTGTTTGAGGGGGAAGAAGGGGGGAGGGGAAAGAGAGAGAGAGAGAGAGAGAGAGAGAGAGAGAGAGAGAGAGAGAGAGAGAGAGAATGTTGCATCCTGTGGTTTGGCTGGGTCCCCCCTTATTGTGGAGGGATCACAGTCAGACCCAACCTAGATTTCACAGTCAATAACCACAGTCCTGCCTTACTGCCCCTGAGGTAGGTAGGTAGGTAGGTAGACAGGTAGGTAGGTAGGCATGTAGATAAGAGGATAGACGGGTAGACAGGTGGACAGGTAGACAAGCAGATGGGTAGGTAGAAAGGGATTTGAAAGAAACACGGAGAGAGAGAGAGAGAGAGAGAGAGAGAGAGAGAGAGAGAGAGTTGAGAAAAAAGATTTCGAGGACGATGAGGAACGGGAGGAGGAGGAGGAAAAAAGAGGGGAAGAAGAGATAAAGGTAAGATGAATGAGACAGAAAGAAGAGCAAAGGAGGAGGAGGAGGAGGAAGAAGGAAGAGACGGAAGAATGAAGGAGAAACTAAGAGGAGGGAATACGAGAGGAAGAAAAAGGAGAACAATAAGGGAAGAAAGATAAAGAGAAGATGGATTAGACAGGAGGAGGAGGAGGAGGAGGAGGAGGAGGAGGTAGATAAACTAAGAAGCAAGATAATTAGTAGGAAAGAAATAGGAGACGAATGAGGAAAGGGGGAAGAAAAATGAAAGGCTAGACAAGACAGGAAAAACCGAGGGAAGAGAAAAGAAGAGGAGATGGAAGAGGTAAGAAAAAAAAGGAGGGGGAAGAGGAAAGGGAGAAGGGGAGGGCAGAGGTGAAAGGAAAGAAGCAACGTAAGAGGGAAGGAAAGAGGAGATGAAAATGGAGGTAAATGAAGAGGTGACACCGTGATGGAACAGTGAGAGAGAAACGGGAAAAAGAAATGGAAGAGAATGAAGGGAAGGAAAATAGTGAGGAAAAGGAAAAGAAGGCGAGGGATGGGAAAAAGAAGGGAGAAAAGGACTGATAAGAGGAGAAAAATATAGAGAGAAGAATTGGAGAGAAAGATAGAGATGAGATGAGAGAAGAGGACAAGAGGAAGCAAAGAGTAATAGCCTACTGCGAAGAAGAGAGAAGATGGAAAAGAGAGGACACTGAAGAAGAGGGAAGAGGAGAAGGCGAGAGACACACAGATTGAGAGAGAGAGAGAGAGAGAGAGAGAGAGAGAGAGAGAGAGAGAGAGAGAGAGAGAGAGAACTATTGCAGTAAAGGTAAAGAAGCAAAGACAATAGAGTAAAGGAGAGAGAGAAGGAAAGACGAGACATTCTCTCTCTCTCTGAGAAAGATACAACATTAATGACAGAACCGGGAAAGAGAAAAAAGAGAGAAAGAGAAAAACACAGAACGCTCGGAAAAGTTTTGGGATGGGAAGAAAGAGAGGAAGAGTTTGGGGTTTGGAGAGAGAGAGAGAGAGAGAGAGAGAGAGAGAGAGAGAGAAGGCTTTGTTTTTATCTTTTGTTTTCTATTGTTCACCTTTCTTAGAAACCTCGGTTTTCTTTAAACCCACTACCTCTCTCTCTCTCTCTCTCTCTCTCTCTCTCTACCTTACCTTCCATCCCTCTGCATCTGTTCTTCAACTATTCCCCTCTATTCCCCCCCCCCCTCTATCCATCCATCTATTCCTTTTCTCCCTCCCATCATTTCTTCCCTCTATTTCTCCTTCTTCCTTCCATCCTCTCATTCCCCCTCCTTCCTACCATCCATCCCTACCCCCCCTCCTACAATTCCTCCCACCCAGTATCTAACCTTCTTTCTTTCTATTCCTCCTCCCTTCAATCTCTTTTCCTCCCTCTCTCCCTCCTTCCATCCATCCTTTTCATCCTCTCCCGTCTTTCATCAGCCCTCTCTCCCCGTCCCTCCTCCTCTTCATTCTTTCCTCCCTGTCTCTATCCATCCATCCTCTCTTCTCCTCCCTCCATCCATTCTCTCCTCCCCCCCCTCCCTCCATCCATTCTCTCCTCACTGAACATCGATCATATGAGAAGTGTAACGCCATTCTCATTCTGGACATCCTTCTCTCCTTCTTTCCTCTTCCTCTTTCCTCCTTCTCCTTTTCCTCTCCCCTCTCTTTCCTCACTCCCTTCTCCTATCCCCCTTTCCTCCCCCTCTCTTTCATCCTTCCCCCTTTCCTCTCTCCTCTCTCTCTCTTTTATCTCCCATTCCTCCCCCTCTCTTTCCTCCTTTCCCCTTTCCTCTATTCCTCCTCCTTTCTTCTCACCATTTCCTCTTCCCTCTCTTTCTTCCCCCCCTTTACCCCACCCCCTCACCGCCTGGGGAAGGGGAGAGGAAGAGGGGGTGAGGGGAGAAGAAAAGGGTGTAGATGGAGAGATAAGTCCCTGGTTACAAAAGGGTTGATGAGAGAGAGAGAGAGAGAGAGAGAGAGAGAGTGAGAGTTTGGGAGAGGGAAGAGGGAGAGATCAGTGGAGTGAGAGGGAGAAGGCAGGGCGAGGGGGACGCAGGGTGAGAGGAAGATGGAGGGTGAAAGGGAGAGGGAGGATGAGTGGGAGAGAGAAGGAGAGGGAGAAAGAATAGTGGTACAGTGAAGAAGGAAGGACGGAGAGAGAGAGAGAGAGAGAGAGAGTTCAACTTGATACAGAAGTTCGAAGGGTAATGGTGAGGGAGAGAGAGAGAGATCACGGGTGACTGAGTGGGTGGATTTGAGAGAGAGAGAGAGAGAGAGAGAGAGAGAGAGAGAGAGAGAGAGAGAGAGAATCAGTAAATAAGGAAGGGTAGGTAGAGAGACAGGGAGTGGATAAGAGAGGAGGGGGGTAATGCAGGGAGTGACTGAAGCAGAGAGCCAGAGGGGAGACAGGGTGTGCCGCAGGAAGGCAGGGAGTGAAGCAGTGCTGACAGGGAAGACGAGTGAGGAAATAAGAGAAGGCAGGTAGGGTGAGACAGTGAGGCCAGGCAGGGTGAGGCAGCAAGGAAAGAAAGGGGAAACAGAGGGGGGAGGCAGACAGGATGAGGCAAAGGAAGGTAGGGTGAGGCAGTGAGGGTAGACAGGGTGAGGCAGTGAGGATAGACAGGGTGAGGCAGTGAGGATAGACAGGGTGAGGCAGTGAGGGTAGGCAGAGTGAGGCAGGAGGACGTATGCACATATCAAATCCTATCGGCTTTACCGGGGAAATTCCAGCCCGGCCGGCCACAGGTTTGTTTGGCACGGGAAATTCGGCAGCGCTGGAGCCGGCTGACACCTGCCCCTCTGACACTGACCTGACACACCTAACGCTCACAAATGCGACACTGACACACACGCCTGACAAACACATGACACTGACACCTACACATAACACACCAGACACCTGCCTTCTGACACACCTGCCACTGACACAAACATCTGACAACTGCCCTTTTGACACACCTGCCACTGACACACACCCATGACACACTCCTGCCACTGACACAAACACCTGATCCACCTGACAAACACCAAACACTGACACACAGACCTTCCACTCCTAACACACACACACACACACACACACACACACACACGCACACACACACACACACACACACACACACCATTTTCCAACTCGTACCCATTTCGCATATACGCCGAACTTTCTCAAACATCTCACTTTCTCACTTCCATCTACATAGCCTCTGACTCTCAGTCCACACCACCATCACTCCTCCCTCC
>NC_137044.1:9765176-9815176 GCF_032717465.1 Coenobita brevimanus
GCATCTCCATTTTGGGTGTAATTGGCAGCGTGTTTTAGCAAATATTGGTGAGCTGTTATGCGTTAGACAGTGGGAAAATAAAAATATGAAGGTTTAAATGGTTTATGAATTTTCCTTACCGCTCCCCTGTGAGGCCGGAGTTATCGTACCGTTTTCTGCCCGAGCTGCCAGGCGTATGAGCAAACTGACCTCTCCACCTCTCTCTCTCTCTCTCTCTGGATGCTTCTCTCCCTCCCCACTCTCTCCTGCTCTCTCTCCCTCCTCTCTTCGCCTTCCTTCATCCTCTCGAACTCTCCCTCCTCCTCCTCCTCCCTCCTTTATCCCCACTCTCTCCGTCCTTCTCCTTGCGGGATCAGAATGAAAACGCGGAGGTAGCAACCCGCCTTTAGAGTTCTGGGGTTCCCTTATGAATATCTTGGCCATTTCTCAACGAATCGCCCCTTGCACTCTCAGAGATTGACAGGGGCGAGAGGCGCAGGGATGAACCAGCCTACAATAGAGCATCAAGACTGTTCCTAACGCCCTCCCTGTGTCTATTGGAATGGTTATTTATCTATTATGACGTCGGTATATCCGTGGGGAGACAAGAACGCGTCGTTTATGCGCCTTCAAGGGCCCCCCCGTGCGACACTACGCTTCTTACCGGGCGCCAGTAAAGAAGATTTGTGGTATTTCGAGCATTTCTAGCCCCCCTCCTCCCCACCCTCCACCCCTCTCCCCTCCCCCTACCTCTCTCCCCTCCTCTCTCCCCTCCCCTTTCCACTCTCTCATCCCCTCTCCCTTCCCCTTACCTCTCTCCCCTCACCTCACATCTCTCGTATCCCCTCTTACTCTTTCCTCTTCTTTCATTTCTCCCCTCTTCTATGTCTCCCCCTTTCCTCTCTTCCAATTCTCATTTCCCTCTCACTCTCTCTTCTTTCCCCTCATCTTTCCCTCCCCTTCATTCCCCCTTCCCTCTTCCGTTCTGCTTCCCTCATTCATTCCCCATCATCTTCCTCTCTCACTCTGTTCTCTTCTTCCTTCCTTCCTTCTTCTTTCCCTTTTCCCTTCCCTTTCTTTCTCCTCTCCTTTCCCCTCATCTCTTGCCTCCCACTCCCTTCCCCTTGCCTCATCCTGATTCTCTCTCTCTCTCTCTCTCTCTCAAGGGCAGAACGATAACCAATGCAAAACGCACGAAAATAGAAAAATGAGAGAGAGAGAGAGAGAGAGAGAGAGAGAGAGAGAGAGAGAGAGAGAGAGTCCATATGGAGGTTTTGGATCCATCGAACCGAACTTGTAAAGCTCTTGTGACTGGTGTGGTGGTGTGACTGGTGTGGTGGTGTGACTGGTGTGGTGGTGTGACTGGTGTGGTGTAGCGGCGTGACTGGTGTGGTGATGTGACTGGCTTAATGGTGTGGTGGTGTGGGGTGACTGGTGTCGTGATGTGACTGGTGTGGTGTGACGTGGTGTAGCATGTGGGTGGTGTAACTGGTGTAACTGGTATGGTAACTGCCACTACTGAACACAATGTAATTACTTCACTACAGTTAATATTTCAACCAAGACGTCATTAAGTCAAATATTTTTTTTTTTTCCTTTTTTTTTTTTAGTATGGAACCAATTTTCTCTTCAATTACAACTTTTTTTTTATCCCTCTGCCTTCTCAAAATTCCGTCCAGGCGAAGACAAAAATCTAAAATCAAAACAAAAAGGCAAAGTAAAGATTCAAAACAACATCTTATACACAAGTTGGTTTACAGATTCTCAGCAAAATATTACAATTCTTAGAAGGAAAATTTTTGGAAACTGACTCTATAGAATTTTGGAAACTGGCTTTATAACTTTTTGGAAACTGGCTCTATAACTTTCTGGAAACTGACTCTATGAATTTCTGGAAACTTGCTCTAAAACTTTTTGGAAACTGGCTCTAAAACTTTTTGGAAACTGACTCTATGAATTTCTGGAAACTGGCTCTGAAACTTTTTGGAAACTGGCTCTATAAAATTTTGGAAACTGGTTCTATAAAATTTTGGAAACTGGCTCTTAAACTTTTTGAAAACTGGCTCTTTAACTTTTTGGAAACTGGCTCTATAAATTTTTTGAAACTGGCTCTGTAACTTTTCTTTTCTTCCCATATTTATTTCTGTCCTCTTCCTTGTCATTTTCTTTCCCTCACTCAAGTTATTTCTGCTGTTTTCCTGTCTTTATCTCATGTTGTCTTACTTCATTTTCTCTCTCTCTCTCTCTCTCATAAATCTCCTTATTCCCTTGCGGCCTCTCTCCCCTCTTTGCTCCTCCCTCCCTCTCTCACCTCTCGTCTTCACCCCTCCCTCTCCCCCATTCTCTCCCCTCCCTTACCTATCATTTCATCTCCCATCCTCTCCCTCTCCTCCTCACCTACCTGCCTTCTTAATTTTTCCCCTATTACCTTTCTCCTCTCCCTCCATCATCCCCACCTCCCCTCATTTTCCTCTTCCTCTCAACTCCCCATTCTTCCCCACGCTCCAATTTCTCTCCTCCCTCCTCGTCTCCCATTCCCCCATCCCTCAACTCTCCCTCCCCTTCTTCCTCCTTTATCATCTTCCCTCCCTCCTCCTACCTACTTCTTCCCTTCTTTCCTTCACACATCCCACCTCCCTCCATCCTACCTACTTCTTCCCCTCTCTCCTCACCAATTACCCCTCCCCTATTTCCCTTCCTTCCTCCTCCTATCTACTTCTTCCCTTCACACATCCCACCTACAATTCCTTCCTACTTCTTCCCTTCTTTTCTTCACACGTCCCACCTACAATTCCTACCTACTTCTTCCCTCTTTCTTCCCCTTTCTCCTCACCAATTACTCCTCCCCTCTTCCCCTCCCTTCCCCTCTCTCCTCACCAATTGCCCCTCCCCTCTTCCCCTCCCTTCCCCTCTCGCCTCACCAATTGCCCCTCCCCACTTCCCCTCTCCTTCCCCCTCCCCCACTGCTCTCAGGCGACAAGGGGGTGGGAGTCTAAACTTGATTGGTTAAATTAAATTTGTATTGAGCCGGAGCGCAGGCATCCCGGCTCCCACCCTGATCATCAAAATGGCCGGGAAATTTTCTTGAACTCTTGAGGTGGCGGTGGTTTGTGGCGGGAAGGAAAACAGGACGAACGGGAGGAAATATAGGGAGGCAAAGGAAATATGGGAAAAAAACTGGGGAAGAAAATGGGTGAGAATGGGGAAGAACATAGGGAAGAAAAGGGAAGAAAATAGGGAAGAAAATTGGGAAGAAATCGATGAAAATGGGGAAGAAAGGGTTGAAAATGGGGAAGAAAGGGTTGAGAATGGGGAAGAAAATGAATGAAAATGGGAAAGAAAATGAATGAAAATGGGAAAACTGGTGAAAATGGGAAGAAAATGGATGAAAATGGATGAAAATGGGGAAGAAAATGGGGAAGAAAATGGGGAAGAAGGAAGTAGAAGGGGAAACAATTATTGGGGGAACAGGGTGGGGAGGAGGAAGAAGGGGAATTTTCTTGAGCTCTTGATGGTTTGTGGCGGGGAAGAAAATACAGAGAAGAAAAGAAAATTAATAACACGGGCAAAAACGAAGACAGAGGAGAGAAAGGTACAAGGGAAGCAATACGGAGGAATTATTATGAGAGAGAGAGAGAGAGAGAGAGAGAGAGAGAGAGAAACATAAAGTAGATATTCCTGGGTAATTACTTCAAGAAAAATATAAATAAATGAAGAATAAATTAATGAGGTTAAATTCATTGGTCTGAAAAATTAACCAAAAAAAATATGGCTGGTTGAAATTAATTTAGGAAAAAAGGGATTTAGACTTTAATATCCACAAGGAAAAAGAAAAATTAATAGACTTTAATCGCAACCAGAGCCACGAGAGTTCCTTCCTCAGATGCATTAAAATCATTATTATTATTATTATTATCATCATTATTATTATTATCATTATTATTATTATTATTATCATTATTATTATTAGCATCATCATCACCATCATCACAATCATTTTTTTCACCCAAAGACAAGGCGTTTCATCCTTATAAATATTGAGATTTTACCAATATTATGCATTAAAAAAAAATAAAAAAAAAACAGCAAAACAGTGAAAAATCCGTACAATAAACCTCTATTCTTTTCCCTCCTTCACCCGAATAAAATCGTCTGACGTCTACAGGAGTATTTTATCACTGTCTTCACTGCAATATCAAAAATCGTCTGAGAGAGAGAGAGGTCAAAGGGTTAAGTCAGTAACGATGCGTGAGAGGAAAACTGGAGGAAAGAAAAACTAGAGAACCTCAAAAATCAGTGACGAAAATGGAAGATACGTGAAATATGATTAAACGGAAACGAGAGAGAGAGAGAGAGAGAGAGAGAGAGAGAGAGAGAGAGAGAGAGAGAGAGGCACTTGTGATGAGATAGGAGACAGAGAGTGAGGGACAGGAATGGAACAGAAGAAATCCCACTGATAATGGAATGAGGCGAGGACAGATAAGAGAGGAGGGGGGAGGGAAGAAGGAGAGAGACAAAGAAGAAGGGGGAATGGAAGGAGGGAGGGACCGAGACACAAGATGGGGACAGGGAAGAAGGGAAGAGGTAGAGGAAGAGAAGAAGGGTGGAGGGAAGGAGGAAAGAAGGAGAGGGCTGAATGAGGTGGGGAGGAAAAGGAAGGGAGAAGGGAGAGAAGACAGTGAGTTGGAGGAGGGAGAAAGGAGGAAGAGAGGAAGGAAGGAAGAGGACGCAGAGATATTGAGAAGCGAGGAAAAGAAGAAGAAAGGGATGAGGCTGAAGGACGAGAGAGAGGGGGAAGGGAGGGAGACGAGAAGCAGGAGCTAAAGAGACGAAGAGAGAGATGAAAGGGAGTGAGTCAAGGAGGAGGAGACTGAGGAATGGGGAGGGGGGGAAGGGGGGGAAAGAGAATCAGAAAAGAGAGTGATGGGAACAGGGGAAGTGAAAACAGAGAGACGGGGATGGGGATTAAAAACGAAAAGGGGAAAAGAGGGAGAGAAAAGACGTGAGGAACAAAAAATGAGAAGAGAGAGAGAGAGAGACGGATGGATAAGGTCAAAGAAAACACAGCACAAAAGAAACGGGGGTACCTTTATAGAAACCAGATCACACGGCCCCCACCAGTGCTAATTGAAGGTCCCATTTTTTGTTGGCCTTCCATCGCGGCGTATACCCTTCTAGACTTTCAGCGTCGTTTACTTCATATTCCTCGTCAGATTTATCGAGTGTGGAGCGATTGTGAGGCGATGGGGTGATTTTCCTATCGTTTTGTGCTGCGTGTGCTCTTCTAGGTTGTCAATGGGCTTTTTATTCCTTCATTTCCTCCGCAGATTTCTCGGATATGGAGTGATTATGTGGAGTTTTCATGCCGTTTTCTTCAGAGTATACGCCTCTAGATTTTCCGCGTCGTTTTCCTTACATTCATCAACATATTTCTCGATTGTAAGGTCATTTTTGAGTATTCTCGTATCATTTTCTGCACCGTAAACTTTTCTACTTTTTCAAGGGAGTTTTCTTCATGTTCCTCGTAAGATTTAAGTGCAGGTTTACTATAAGTGGCATTTTCATCCAATTTTCTTTAGCAGGGCATTTTTTTTTTTTTTCATATTTCTTATCCAATCTCAAATATGAAGTTATTATCTGGTATTTTTGTATTATTTTCTTTACCGGGGCATTATTCTCCCCATACGTCTTATCAAATTCCCGGTGACATTTAATAATTTGGCTTGCTATCTCCAGACGATTTTATTCAGCTAAGGAGAACTGCTGCAAAATTTATAGAATGTGACAAAGATACGGGAATAAAAAATAATAACATCCAATCAATTAAGTACTATATTAATCTGTCCTTCGAGGCTTCACTAACTAATTTTTTCTTCGTTTCCAGACTGTCGAAGGTGATCTGCTAGCGATCTACTGAGAGCTTGGCAAGGTACGTGGTTGAGTATTTACAGTCTTAGCTTCACACACACACACACACACCTAATCTGAAGAATGATGGTTGCCCTAGAGCCTTTTTGGTGCGCTTTCCTTACCAGATACACTTAAAATCGTTGAAAAATAGCAACACCTTCTCACGTTAGCGTTGTAAATCCGCTCAGCCATCCACACCGCAGCACCACACACAGGTCAACTGAATCACACAAACAATCACCAATCAACTCACAAACAAGGAAGATGAAAGAGAAGGTAAGAGACAACAGAAAAGTAACGGAGAAGGTATAGGCCAGAGAGAAAAAACACGAAAAAACACAGCCACAGACAAGCAATTGCATACAACAGATGGGCAAGACACACGAAAACCCAACGACCGCAGAAAAACAACAGGTAACGGAGAAGAAACAGAGAAGACCTGAGCTATACTAAAGACAAAACAAACGGCCACAAAGGAAAGCAACAGACAACAAACGCAAAAAACGACACAGGTAGGAAAGAGGAAAAATCAGCCACAACAGAAAAGCAACAGACAACAGAAACGCAGCGGACAACGGCAAGAAGAGACACCAGAAAAAAAAAATCAACCGAAAAACAAAAACAAACAAAAAATCAACCACAGACAAGAAGATAAATATCACACACACACACACACACACACACACACACACACGAAGAACCATCCGCAACAGAGAAGCAAGAGAGAAGCCATGAGCCAGAGACAAGAAGAGCGCCACAACAGCAAGACAAAGTTCTGGGGGCTGAGGCACGAATTATTTTCCAATACCTGCCTTTTGTTCCTCGCTCATGACAAACCACCGCCATTTCTGACATAGTTACGAGACCCCCACCCCCCCAAAGGCCTCCAACCCACTCTTTTCCCTCCCTCCTTCTACTCTCTTTCTCTCCTTCCTCTCTTTTTCCCTCTCTCTCTCCTACTCTTTTTCTCTCCCTCTACTCCTTTTCGTTCCTTCCTCTCTTTTATCCTCTCTTCCTCTTGCGTCTGCCTCTTTCCTCTTGTTTTAGTTTCTCTCTCCCTTACATCCCTCTTTTTCCGCCCCTTTCTTTCCCTCCCCTTACATCCCCCTCTTTTTCCCTTCTCTCTCTCACCCTCTTTTCATCTTCCTTCCTTTTCTCCTCCTCTCCCCTCCCGCGTTTCTTTTCGTCTTTCTCCCAATCAACTCTTTTCTTCTCCACCTCCCTTTCACTCATACGTGGTCACTTGTCTTCCTCCCCTATTCTTCTCTTAGCTCTCCCCATCTATGTTCCCCTCTCCCCTTCTCCCTTCTCCCTTTTTTTCTCCTTATTTGCTTTCTTTTTCACCTCCTCGTACACCAACCAAATCTTTTCTCTCATTCCATTTTATCTCCCTTTTCAGCACACTTTCTTCTCCATCCACATCTCTTTCCGGGCTTCAACCATCGTCTCTCTCTCTCTCTCTCTCTCTCTCTCTCTCTCTCTCTCGCCACGTTTCCCTCCCCTCCTCTCTCATTTCCTCGCGTTCTCTTTCCATGCCACCTCTCCTTTCCTCCCTATTCATCTCTTTCTCTCACTCTTGCTCTCCTCTTCTCTCCCCCCTCGTCCCCTTTTCTCCTCCTCCCTCATCCTCTCCCTCTCCTTTTCTCCCCGTCCCCCTCCTCTTCCTCGCCTTCAATCTTTTTCCCTTACCACTTCTTTTCTCTCCATCCACTCCTTATTTTTCAATCACCCCCTCTCCTTTTCTCCCCCTCCCTCGCTTCCTCTCCCTCCCCCCTCCCCCATTTTCCCCTCCCCACTTCAACTCCAGGGGGATGTGGTCTTCCTCACCACCTGCAGGAGGGGGAGACTAAAACTTTTCTCAGTGGGCATAAAAATAGCCACCAAACGTATGCCCCCCCCCCTCTCTCTCTCTCTCACCTGTAATTAGGGAGTACGTCTTCCTATCAATATTAAGGCTTGGCCACCTAGTAAGAAACATAAGGTCTCTCTCTCTCTCTCTCTCTCTCTCTCTCTCTCTATCTATCTTGTACAGGTGGGAAAAACAGAGAACGGCCCCCTGTCCCATCCTCTTCATCAGACACCGCCTCTCACACACACACAAACTTGGACTTTCAACCCCAACTCACAAAGTATTCAATCTGGGGAGGTGGGGAGGGGACGGGTGAGAAGGGGAGAGGAGGGGAGGAGAGAGGAGAGAAATGTGGTGGGAAGAGAAGTTAAGAATAGCAGAGGGAGAGAAGAGAAGAGAATGGCCCGTAAGGAGGAAGAAGACATGAAAGAATGGGCAGAGAGAGAGAGAGAGAGAGAGAGAGAGAGAGAGAGATAAGAAAGTCAAATAAAGCAATTATTTCTCAAGGTGCGTGCGGTGGAAAAGGCGGGCCGAGTGGATTAACTGCATCCTGTAAATCCGGGTTAACAAGATAACTGGCGTCAATGAGCTAAATCCGCTTGTCCGATAATCCACCCGGCCACCTCACGCAAAGGGGAAAGGGGGGGGGGGTAATCCTCTCGCTTTTGGGTGACATTCTTGCTGGCTCGGGAGGATTTTGACGATTTTTTTCATTCCCTTATGCTCCACGACGCCTATTTTATTCTTGCAATCCCCAGACGTTTTTATGAATATATTCTCCAACTACCAAGCCTCCTGTGTCACCCTGGCTCGCATTCTAGGAGGGTTAGAAGGCTCCCTGGCATCTCTTCCTTAACGATTCATTTTCCAAACTACCCATTAACAGCCTCTTGTTTGCTTCTTGTATCGTTTTTTTAATATCGATATAGATTGCATGAACGGCACACAAGAATACAGTAACGGAGCAGAATCAGATATTAACCGGTAAGGAAGAGGTGTTAGTAAGCTTCCTAACCGCACATGAAAACCACTTCTAAAATACCGCACGGTCCTTCATCACTTGGGAACGCATAGTACAAAAATCTGTCCTAGTACAAAAACTCAAAATATCAGATCTAAAATTACTAGAGAAAGAGTCAAAGTTAAGTTTAATGTACCCACTCTAAGACGTAATGAAGTAACGTAAGAATCACTGTTAATTTCACGTTCATGTCAGACGTAACCTCGAAGACACAAGAGTTTTCTGACGGAGGCGAACAGTGCATAACTTTTCTCCCTTGATGATAGTGACCTGTCTTTTGGAAACGAGTGCCTGAGTTCGAAATCGATATCATTTTTTTTTTTTTTTTTTTTTTTTTTTAATGGGAAATACGGGAAAAGTACCAGGCATGGTTTGGGAAGAGGAAGAGGAAAGCTGGAAAGAGAAAATAGAAGCTGACAGGGTTTTATCAATGACTGATTTTATAATAACGTTTTATCCTAATAATGATGTTCTATAATAGTCTTCAAATACCAACAGGCTTGCTTAACCTAACCCCAACAACCTAAGCTAACTGAACCTACGCAACCAGCAAAAGAGGTGCCGAAACCTACTACATTTCGGAATTTTGCTCTCCGTCCCGTCTTGTCTGCCCCCCTCCCCATGCCCCTCCTTCACACTGCCACTGCCCTCCGCCCCCTTCACACTGCCAGTCCCCATCCCTCTCACACACTCACACTGCCACTGCTTTCCTCACACTGCCTCCCTTCGCCTCCTCACATTGCCACTTCCCCTCGTCCCGCCCACACAATCACTGCCCTCGCCTCTTTCACTGCCACTTCCCCGCGTCCTCTCACACTGCCCCCGATCCCCCTCACACTTCCACTCCCCCCACCTTCCTCCAGAGTTATCTCCCCGTCTCCTGGCTCCTTCCCACACGCTAGAGAAAAACACATCCATATCTCAGTCCCGCGATACCGTCCTCAGGCAGCCCATGCCCTGTCCTGCCTGCTTGCCTTCCAGTTGGGATCTGACGTGGTGAGTTGGCTGCCTCCTACATAAAGACACAATCCATCCAGATCTTACGGGCTGTTCTTTATGATAAGAGTTTTAATATTAGAAGGAAGACTTACATTCTATACTGTGAATTTTCAAAGCAGAGAGACAAAGCAAAAAGACGTAAGGAAACAAGGTAACTGCGGTAGACAGGTGAGCCCAAACACACACACACACACACACACACACCACACACACACACACACACACACACACACACACACACACACTTAGTAAAGTCCCCCTCACCAAGCAAACCCTCCAGTCGAAAATATTAGAAGATACACCTTACGGCATACAAACAATGACACGGAAATTTTGTAGGAAAGGACGAAGGAAAAACATACCACCACGCGAAAACATGAAAAAAAAAAAAAACTGCAATAATATTTTGCTGGGTGTTTTACTGGATGGAATGAGTCACAGGGTCTTATTATTGAACGTGAGATCAGGACGGGGGAAGGCAGAGCGCAAAATTCCCACACCATTATCAAAATACGCTGACGGAAAATATGGGAAGTTAGACCTCTCTCTCTCTCTCTCTCTGCTAAGTGCGTTACGTTAAGTGGAATCCAGGCCCAGTCATTTCCTCTTCTCACACGTAATTTGAAGCTGACCTGGATATCTTTGGAAGTTTCCTCACACTTATGCGCACTCAGTTTTAACCCCTTGAAGCCAGTGACGTTATTTCAGCTTACTTTTTACGGACGATTTTACTCAGCTACGGATGGAGGGGTTATAAATAGCCTTCATTAACCCCTTCACTGCAAGAGGTCGGTCCCAAGCTGAGTAAAATCGTCTGGTGTTAGCAACGAAAACAAAAAAAAAAAGTTAAGGGATTTGGCCATTATATTCAACCCTTTCCAGTTCTATGCCGATCTACTCCATTCTTCAATTTATATAAAAAACTAATTACATCCTTTGGTATTTTGGTCCAAGGTCAGACCCCACAAGCCCACAGTCAGACCCCAGAAGCCAACAGTCGATTCACAGTCTGACCCCAGAAGTTCAAAGTAGATTCACAGTTAGACATCAATATTCCAGCCAGACCCCAATAATCCAGCCAGACCACAGTATTCCAGTCAGACCCCCAGTATTCCAGTTAGACCCCCAGTATTCCAGTCAGACCCCCAGTATTCCAGTCAGGCCCCCAGTATTCCAGTCAGGCCCCAATAAGCCAATCAGGCCCCAGAATTCCAGGAAGACCCACAATATTACAGGAAGACCTCAACATTCCAGTCACACCTCAGTATTCCAGCTCAAAGTCAGACTCCAGATATTCCAGACACTCTCCAGTATTCCAGTCAGTTCACATTAAGATATTAGAAATCCAGTCAGTCCACAGTTATATCCTTTAAGTCCACAGTCAGTCCACAGCAAGACTCCTGGACCCAGAGTCAGTCCACAGTCACATCCCCAGAAGTCCAGTTATAGCCCAGAAGTCCAGTTTAATGAATCCCCCGCACCTCAGCCCCTCCCCGCCCTCCACACCCCAGCCCCTCCCACAGCTCCCCCCCTCACACCCTACCCTGAGGACTCACTACAAGGCCCAGGATTGCCACATAAAACAAGGCAAAACACACACACACACACACACACACACACACACACACACACACACACACCCTTCTCTCTCTCTCTCTCTCTCTCTCTCTCCACACCAGGTCACCCTCCCTCAAACTTTCCCCTCCCTCTCCTCCCCGTCCCTCGAGCTACCAGGCAATTCCCCACCTTACGTCCCCTGTCCACAAGGCCCAATTTACCTGCAGCGTTGGGGTTCTCATTACAGCCAGCCCCTATTTCCTTGACATCTCGCAGTTTCAATTGCTACAGCGCGCAGAGTGATGGCTAAATTAATTTGCAACGTATTTCACATAACCTCAGGGTCCTTAATTGCGTTCGTGGGCCTCTCTCTGTGTGTCTCTGTCTCGGTGTGTGTCTCGGTCGGTCTCTGTCTCTGTCTGTCTGTCTGTCTGTCTGTCTGTCTGTCTGTCTGTCTCTCTCTCTCTCTCTCTCTCTCTCTCTCTCTCTCTCTCTCTCTCAGGTTGCTTCTGTAGCCATCTCTCCTCTTTTTCCATTCCCTCTTACTTCCAGAAATACATCCCCCCTCTCTCTCTCTCTCTCTCTCTCTCTCTCTCTCTCTCTCTCTCTCTCTCTCCCTCCCTCCCTCCTCCCCCAGGCTTCCTCTCCCAACGCTCCCAGGAAGGTCTGTGCTTTAAGACTTTTGAGACTTTTCATCAGTATTTCTCTTCTCTGATTTTACCTACCCGTTGTTGAGAAAAAGGAGAGGAAGGAGAAGAACAAGTTGGAGAGATGGAGAGACAAGGGAGAGGAAGGAGAAGAACAAGTTGGAGAGATGGAGAGATAGAGGAGAGGAAGGAGAAGAACAAGTTGGAGAGATGGAGAGACAGGGAAGAGGATGGAGAAGAACAAGTTGGAGAGATGGAGAGAAAAAGGAGAGGAAGGAGAAGAACAAGTTGGAGAGATGGAGAGAAAAGGTGGAAAAGTGTACGAGGGAGAGTGAAGAGACTGGTAGATGGTAAAGAAATGAGGAAGAGAGTGTGAGGCGGTTGGAAGCAGGAGGTAGTGAACATAGGAAGAATAGTGTAGGAGGAGTAAAGGCAGGAGGAGTATGGGAGGAAGATGGATAGAGGATAGACAGAAAGACCAGGAAAGTGGGACAGAAGGTAGAAAAACATGAGGAAGACTGATAGCAGAAGGAGAGGAAGACCAAGAAGATGGAGAGATAAGGTAGGAGGGGATATTACGATGAAGACTGGGAGAAGAAGGAGAGGAGGGCCGAGAACGAGGTGAAAAGATGAGGTAAAGGTGTATTAAGGCAGAGTGAGATGGTCGAAAGGTGTACTGGAAGACAAAGAAATGGGTGGAAGGAAGAAGCAAAAGATGAAGGAGGCTGGTACGTCGTTACTGAGTAGGGACAAAAAGTCAGAGTTCTCTTTGTCCAAGTCACCCCTCACAGGATGCGGAGTTGGAAATAAGACAGGCAAATATTCGTATAATTGGATTCAGAATACAGAGTTCTTTTAGACGTGGGGGTTTGTTCAGAATAAATCAACTGATAATATTCTCAGTTTGCTTTTCATTTTGGGGAGCGACCTCTCTCTCTCTCTCTCACCGCAATTATCGCCCTCTCTCCCTGTGCCTTCCAATTATCGTCCTCCTGTTCTCCCCTATTTATGTGATAAGTGGCGATACCTCTGTTAATTTCCATTTCCCTCCGCTTCCCTTCCTTTACCACTTCCCTCTCCGCCTTCCTTTATTTCCTCTTTTTCTTTATTTACCATATTCGTTATTTGGCTCCTCCTCTAATTCCTCCTCCTCCTCCTCCTCTTCATTTTCCTCTTAGTGCCCGTCTGCGTCCTTGTCCTCTTCTTCTTCTTTTTCTTCTTCCTCCTCCTCCTCCTCGTCTCCCTTCTACCCCATTATTAAAATTTCTTTGTTATATCTTCTTCTTCTTCCCTTCCTCTTCTACGCTCCTCTTACATACTTTCTTCTCCCTTCTTCTCTTTCTCATTTCCTTCCACTTCACTTCCAAATCCTCCTCATTTCCCCTCTCCCCTTCTTCTTTTCTTCTCTTCTTCTTCGACTTTTGTTCCTCCACCTGATCTTCCCCTCTGCCTCTCATCACTCCTCTCCCTCTTTCTTCTTCTTTTTCTTCTTCTCCATTTCCTTCCTCTTCATTTCCCTTCCGCCTCCTCCTCCTCCCCTTTCACTTTCATGGCTCCTTTCCCTCTTCTTTCTTCTTCTTCCTCTGTGTTCTTTCTTCTTTCATCTTATTCCTTTCCCCTCTTCTCCTTCCGCTTCCCTTCCTTCTCCTCCACCTCTTCCCCTCTCCCTCTCATCACCCTCTTCATCTGACCTTTGATCTTCCCCTCTTCTCCTCCCCTTTCTGTCTACGTCAACCCTCTCTACTTATCTTCCCACTCTGCTCTCTCTCTCTCTCTCTCTCTCTCTCTCTCTCTCTCCCAAATTCTGTACTTATTTCCACATTACCATTCTTTTCTCTAACTACCTCCTCCTCACTCTCCCTCCCTCCCTCCCTCCTCCCTCTCTCTCTCTCTCTCTCTCTCTCTCTCTCTCTCTCTCTCTCTCTCTCTCCAGCCACTCATGTTGATGGAGAGGGGATGTGTTGAAAAAATCAGGAGTGAATGGGGTCAGAAACACTGGGGAATTTTTAATAATTTTCATTTTTCTTTATCAGTTCTTAATTATCTTCCCTTTTCTCTTTCTTTTCTGAATTATCTTTCATTTCTTCTTCTACTTCTTAATATATTACCTCACTTTCTTCCCCTCCTTCTTCTTCTTCCCCCCTTTCTCCTCATCCTTCTCCACTTTCTCCTCCTCCTCCTTTTTATTCTCTTCTCCTCTTCCTCCTCCTCCTTTTTATTCTCTTCCTCTTCCTCCTCCTCCTCTTCATCTTCCTCCTCCTCCTCCTCCTCTTCATCTTCCTCCTCCTCATCTTCATCTTCCTCCTCCTCCTCCTCTTCATCTTCCTCCCCCCCCCAATGAAATCATCAACGGGTACTCAAAAGACATGACTGAATCTACTAATAAACAAACGTCACCCCAACACCATAAATCTATCCACTTCCAGACTCCTAATCCCAGAGTTTACCCAGGGACACCAAGCCATCTCACCCTCTCTATCCCTCTCTCTATCACTCCTCTCCACCACGCCATTCCAAGCCGCCCTGCCTCATATACTCCTCCTCCTCCTCTATTATCAGTGTTCTAAAATATGGTCCGTGGCTGCAGGAAATGAAACGAGGGTTGTGGCATGCGTCGAGTTTTTTCCCCAATTATGTCGGAAGCACACCATCCCTTGGGGTGGTTCTCTCTCTCTCTCTCTCTCTCTCTCTCTCTCTCTCTCTCTCTCTCTCTCTCTCTCTCTCTCTCTCTCTCTCATGTAGGTTATTTTACTCTTGCTATCCTCTGACGATTTTATTCAGAAGAGATAGTCAACGCAATTTAAAGAAGTCAGAGATGAAGAGGTTGAGATATTTTAAAAGACAGATAGACTAAGGGATAAACAAACTAACAGATAAACTAATACATGAGGTTGCCGAACGTGGAAAGCCGTATAGATAGACACTGATATTGATAAAAGTTAGAGAGAGAGAGAGAGAGAGAGAGAGAGAGAGAGAGAGAGAGAGAGAGAGAGCAACGCAGAAACTCCAGACTGGTTAAATTCGAGGTCCAGGTAGTGCCTACTGGGGCCTGAGGTGGGGGGAGGGGAAGAGAGGAAGGGGGAGGGAGGAAGGAGGAGAGGGAGTGAGAGGGTTTAGGAGGGGGAGAGAGGAAGGGGGAGGGGGTATGAGGGTTCAGGAGGAGGACGGAGGAAGGGGGAAGAGGTAAGAGGGTTTAGGAGGGACAGGGAGGAAGGGGAAAGGGGTGAGAGGGTTTAGGAGGGGGAGGGAGTGTGGGAGGGAGAGGGAAGTTAAAGGAGAGGGAGAGGGTTGTGAGGGGTGGATGAGAGGGACGAGGGTGTAGTGGAGAGCAGGAGAGGGGTAGAGTTGAAAGGGGGTTGGGGAACAGAAGCCAAGACTGAGATGAGTGGGGGGTAAAAGGGGGAGGGGGTACGAGGGTAAGAGGTGAGGTAGAGTCCCGCTGAGAGTGGGGGGATGGAGGCTGAGAGAGGTTGTAGGAAATGGGGGTTGAGGTTGAAGGGGGAGGAAGGTTGAAGGGAAGTAGAGGGGTTGAAGGGAGGAGAAGTTGAAGGAGGTTGTGAGGCTGGTACGAGGGGTTTGGAGGGGGTAAAGGGGGGGTTGGAAAGTGGGTAGATGGGTTAAGAGAGGGCAAGAGGGGGAGAGAGTCTATTTTGGTTCCCCCCCATCTCTCTCTCTCTCTCTCTCTCTCTCTCACACACACACACACACACACACACATATACCTGCCCTCACATACACACACATATATATTTTACGGTATTCAATTTTCACCTCTCTCTCTCAATCTCCATTCCCCCCCTGCGCTGTTCAACTACACTCTCTCTAATCCATCCGGCTCGCTCACTTTCTCTCTTTCCATCGCACGGGTATCGGCGTACCGGCTATCCATTTCTATTTATATCTATCCCATTTTAATTCCCCGATCGTATGCGCCCGTCTCTCTCTCTCTCTCTCTCTTACACACACACACACAGAGTTTCACCATCCAGGATCTCTCAACACTTCTCTCTCTCTCTCTCTCTCTCTCTCTCTCTCTCTCTCTCTCTCTCTCTCTCTCTCACAGTTTCACCATCCAGCATCTCTCTCTCTCTCTCTCTCTCCCCAACCCGGCTAACTCCAAAACCACGCAACGATTTATAGCCTTTCCCGACCGTATGGCTCAAAAGTATTACGCGTTTTTAACCAATTTATTATACACACCCGACCACTGAAGGGGGGATGGCGGGAGGGGGAGAGGGGAGGTAGGGAGAAGGGAGGTTAGGAGAAAGGAGAGGGGAGGGTGGGGGAAGCGAGAGAGGAGCTGAGGGAGAGGAAGGGGTATGGGATTACGATGGGAGGTAGAGGGGAGGACAGGAGAGGGAGTGGGAAGGGAGAAGGGAGGTAAGGAGATAGGAGAGGGGAGGCAGAGGGAAGGGAAAGAGGAAGTGAGGGAGAGGAAGGGGTATGGGATTAAGAGGGGAGGTAGAGGGAAGGACAGAAGTGGATGTGGGAAGGGGAGGATAGGATAGGATGGAAGAGGGGAAGGGTGGGAGAGGTAACGCTAGAGACATGTGGAGGGGGAGGAAAGGAAAGAGGAGGGAGACAGGGGAAGGAGGAAAGGATAGGGAAGGGGGAGACAAAGAGACAGGAGGTGGGAGGAAATGGATAAGTGGAGGAGGGGAGGAGAAGGGGAGGATAATGGGGGAGGAGAAGGGGGAGTTATGGAGTGGGGTAGAGAGAGAGAGGAATATAGGAAAGTGAGGAAGGTAACTGATTGTCCCCATTTTTATTTTATTTATCCCTTTTTCATTTATTTCGGTGAACAAATATGGGCGAGCGAAAGAGATAGAAGCCCAGTGCAGGTTTAAAGTGTGATTATATGTGTATGTTGGAGGGGGCTGAGTGGATGGATGGAATACGCAATCAGGTGGACAGGTTTGGGCGTCAATCCGCAATCAGGGCGATGCAAGAACAGACGTACTTGTAACAGGCGATTGTGAGTCACCCTGGGCTGGGTTCGATCCCGTTCAAGGGCAGACATTTAAGACGGGGAGGTAGAATGTTCCTGCATGTGTTCTGGGATGATCGCAACCTATGAAGCTTCCCTCGATTATATTTTCTCACGCACTGACACTATAACCGGTTCGTTCTAATCTGACAACGATCCGTAACCTCTTACATGTAGTCAAAAATGAAGGGATGATCTGACTAGCAACCAAGAAGACTCATCCCTACCTCATAACTAAGGCTGACCTTATCTCTCGCAGCTACGATTTATCAATAAAGTTATAGAATTGGCCCAGTTCCGTCAGATGAAAACAACTTTACTATAGTGATCCAGAATTACACATTTCCAACTACACTTCGCACTCTAAATACACCCCAAAAACCCAAGCATGTAGACTGGGTGGGGGCGGGTCACTCCTTAAAAGATAGTCGTGTTCCTCGCCCCTACGGATCAGCCTCGCTTCAGGACCCGTATTACACGTTTTGAAGCTGAACAATAGATCCGGCCGTCCATGTCAGGCGTGTGCATGCCGGCCGTTGCGATACATACATGCATTTATATTCTTTCCCTTCCATTCCTTCTTTTTTCTTTGGTTTTATAATATATTCCATTTCTCCCTCATTTCTTCATCTTCATCGCCTCCACTCCTTGCCCTCTCGCTTCTCTCCTTTTCTTTCTTTTCCCTTCATTTTCCTATTTCTCTCTCTCTCTCTCTCTCTCTCTCTCTCTCTCTCTCTCTCTCTCTCTCTCTCTCTCTCTCTCTCTCTCTCTCTCTCTCTCTCTCACTACAAGGTTTTTGACAGATAAAAGTCGCTCAGTGTTAGCCTCATTTCTTCAAGGTTTACTTTCTCATTTCCTTATCCCCATCTTTTATTTTTTCCTCATCTCCAACCTTCCTTTCCCTCCCATTTTTTTTTTTATTCCGCTATTGCACAACTTTCCTCCATCTCCTCCTCCTCTCTCTTCGCTTTCTCGTCTTCTCTCATTTTCCCTCCACACTCCCTTTTACTTCTTTCTTTCCCGTTTCCCCCTTCTCCTCGCATGTTTTCCTCCTGCTTTCTCAATCCTTCTCTCTACTCTTTCTTTTTCCCTTTTCCTCATCCCATCTTTCCTCTCTAACGCTTTCTTTTTATTTTCATCTTTTCCTTCTCCTCTTCCTCCTCCTCCCAGCCTTCCTTCAGTTTTCCCTCCTCCTCATCATCATCACCATTATCCTCTTCCTCCTCTTCTTCTTCTTCTTCTTCCTCCTCCTCCTCCTCCTCCTCCCACAATTTCCCTAAAGATGTACAGGCAACGAGCATCATTTTAATAACCTTCAGCCATATTCATCGCCTTAACCTCAGAGAGCCCTCCATTCCGTTGTAACTTCACCCATTAGTCCATATCTAATCTTTCCCTCACTCCCTCTAAGCTTTCTCTCCCCTTCCCGTAATCTTCCTCCCCTCTCCCCTCCTCCCCCGACCCCCACAGACACTGAAAACAAGGAGAAGAGTAGGAAGTTTGGATGTAATTGTGGGGAACTTGTGCAGACTGCCTTCCTACCCACCTACCTACCTCCCACCCTCGGTCTTTCTAAGTTAGTATGGACTCTCTCTGATTCTTACTCCCCAGCCCTCAAGTGGTGCTACGGAGGAGTAAGAGTGGAGCTGGGTGGAGTGGGGGAGTGGAAGAGGTATGTGGGGGAGTGGAGGGAGAATAAGGGGATGGATAGATGGAAGTGAAGAGAGACTGAGGGTGCGAGTGAGGGAAAGGTGAGCGTGAAGTGGAAGGTGCAAAGGGGAAGGCATGGGGTTAGAGAAGGGAAAGGGTGAAGAAGGTTAGTGGGGGCGGACAGCTAGGAGATGGAGAGGGTAATGAGGAGGATGGGTGCCTTAGAAGGATGAGGGGTAGGTATATAAGAGAAAGGGGTGTATGAGAAATAGAGGGAGAGGAAGGCACGGAGTTAAAAATGAGAAAGTGAGGGACACAGAGTGAGGCATGGATATGGGAAATGGGAATGTGAGGAGGATATTAACTGTATGAGAGAGAGAGAGAGAGAGAGAGAGAGAGAGAGAGAGTCACCATCACCAACACACCATTGAAGCATCCTACCAACACAGCCTACCAATATACCTGACCATTATACTCTACCAACACACCCCAATAATCCACACTACCAACACATTTCACCATCACACTCTAGCAACAACACACCCTACCAATATTATACCAACACCTCCTACCAACTTCCAACACACCCTTCCTGCACACTCCGCCAACACATCCTACCAATATTATACCGTACTAACACATCCCACTAACACATTCTTCCAGCACAACTAACACACTCTACCAACCACCCTACCAACACACTATGCAAACACACTACCAACACACCCTACCCCAGCGGAGAGCAGCGGGAAAATAATCAACCTCATGGGGAAAAAACTTAAAACTCGAACCTTTTTACAAACTCAGATGACTCCCCTCCCCCCATCCCCAGACCCCCCTACTACCCTCCCCTACCCCTCCTCAACCCCCACTCCACTCTGAATAGCCAGTTTTTTCTCCATCCCCCACTTAGCTTATATGACCGCCACCCCCCCAACCACTACCCCCCACCACACCACCACTCATTCCTCCCTCCCTCCCAATCTCCCCACTTTGTGTCAACCCTTCCCCTACCTGAAGCTACCCCGTTTCCTTTCGTTTTCCTCCCTCCCTTTACCCCTTTCCCCTTCCCTTTCCCTTCCTCCCCTCCAACATCAAACCCTTCCTTTATCTCTCACTCTCCTCATCTTACTCCATCAACATCACATCCACTCATTTTCTCCCCTATCTCCACCTTACCTTTCCCTCTTCCACTCTCCCTCACCCAGCTTCATTCTCTTCCCACCATCATCATCCCATCTCTCTCTCTCTCTCTCTCTCTCTCTCTCTCTCTCTCTGTACCTTCCCATTCTGCACACCCACCTTTCCCCTTCCCAATCCCCAATTTCTCCCCCAAACCCCACCATCCCCTCTCTCTCCCTCAACATCACAATAGTTGTTTAATCTTATATATTGGTGCAGCTGCTAGTTTTTGTACAATTTGCAGATTGTTGATCAAATTAAAAGCTATATAATAAAAATACAAATATCCCCATCCATTTGATTATTGCACCAGCCTCGCATCCCCCCCCGGCTATTGTGTATATCTAATTGAAATTATTGTCGCTAGCTTAAAATGCTGATATTGTTAGCGGAAAAATATTACTGCTATTGTTGAGTCTTTTTTTACGGTAGATAGTACAGAGGCAGTGCTAGTTGAAGTGTGGGTGTGGGGGGGGTGTGAGGGGTGTGTGTGTGTGGGTGTGAGGGGGGGATGTGTGTGAGGGGGGATTGTGTGTGTGTGTGTGTGTGTGTGTGTGTGTGAGAGAGAGAGAGAGAGAGAGAGAGAGATACAGGGGTAGGGTGTGTGGACTGCCTGTGTCGTGTGTGAGAGAGTGAGGGTGTAGGCGTGTGCGTGTGATACTGGGTGATGTTTTTCCTAATTCATTACCTGCATTACGAACGTCCATATTATTAAAAGAAAATACCAGGACGAAGGCAGAGAAAGGGGAAACGGAGGGGAGGTGATGGGGAGAGAGGGGAGGTAATGAGGGAACACAGGGAACGTGGTGGGGGGGAGAGAGGAGGTGGTGGGGGAGAAATTGGTGAAAGGGAAGGGCTGCTTTAGCGGTGGGAAGAGTTTTTGATAGGGGTGAAGAAGAGGAAGGAGGGGTAAAGCGGAAAAGACAGCCAGACAGTGATGGGAGGTGTGCTGGTGTACTGTAGGGTGTGTTGGCAGGGTGTGTTGGTGAGGTGTGTTGGCAGGGTGTGTCGGCAGTGTGTGTGTGTTGGTAGAATGTGTTGGTGAGGTGTGTTGGCACAGTGTGTCAGCAGTGTTTTCGCAGGAAGTATTACCTAGGTGTGTAGTGTGTTAGCAGGATGTACTGCAATGTGTTGGTAGAGTGTGATGCTAAGGTGTAATGGTGGCATGTATAGGTAAAGTGTTGTTGGGACTGACTGATAACTAAGGTTTTGATAGTGTGTTAACCCCTTACCCACTAAAAAGGTCGCTGTGATTTAATTCCCTACTTTTCACAGACGATTTTATTCAGCCCACACAGACTTACTGAACTGAGGGGTTAGATACAGCCCTAATTGGCCCCTTCACAAATAAAAAACCCTTCCCAAACTAAGCCAAATCGTCTGAGGGGCAGCAGGAATGAAACACAACAGACGCCCTCACTCTGAACAGGTTACTAGTGTGTGTGTTGGCTGAGTGTGTTGCTAGAGGGAGACAGCACCTTTAACGTCAATCACTACTTAATATCCCCCCAAACAACACGGATATTCATTTAATTAATTTTTTTCTGAAGGCTACACAAAAATAGGTCTCCATCTACTTAAATATTCTGAATTCTGAAGTCTATACTATTAATTTTATTCCTTTAATACTTTGTCTGTCTTATTTGTAATGCTTGTCTCTTGTAGCTGTAATAATGCTAATGCTGTCTACTGTCTGTATTTCAGGTACGTGCTGGAAAAGACAGGGGGAAAATGAATGAACTGTAAGGTAGGAAAAATGATATAATCTTTGACTGAGAGAATAAGAGACAGATGAACACACACACAAACACACACACACACACACACACACACACACACACACACACACACACACACACACACAGACTATTCCTGAGGTGACGGTGGCAAAGACAGGATGGGAATTGAAAAGGAGGCTGGGATTGAGTTTGGGGATGGCAAGATGGACTGAGAGAGAGAGAGAGAGAGAGAGAGAGAGAGAGAGAGAGAGAGAGAGAGAATGAAGAGTGGGAAGAGGAGGAAAGGGAACTAAAAGAGAATGGGATGGAAAGGGGCAGAGAAAGACAAAATGGAGAGGAGAGCGAGAAGGAAGTTGGATGGAAGGTAAGAAGGAAGTTATAAGACGCAAGGGAGGGTAAGATGGATGGGAGGGAGAGGAAGGGAGAAAGGCGGAGAAAAAAGAGAGATTGTGGGAAGAACTGGAGAAAAATGGGAGTGAGGAGGAAGGAGAGAAACGATCTGAGGAGAGAAGAATGAGGAAGATGAGAATGGAAGAGAGAGAGAGAGAGAGAGAGAGAGAGAGAGAGAGAGAGAGACAGCAGCGTAGGTAAGAGAAGCAATTTCTTAATAATCGTCTCAGTCCTGATCCGTTCTTGATTGACTGTAGATTACATAGGGGAGAAGGATAGATAGATAGATTGATAGAGATAGATAGATAGACAGATGGACTGACTGATTGACATATAGACAGACAGATGGACAGATAGATTGATAGACAGAAAGATAGACGGATGGATGGATGGATAAATAGACAGATAAGCAGACAGACAGACAAACTGAATGATTGACAGACAGAAAGACATGACAGGTAGATGGATATTTAAACAAAGATAGACTGTCATATAGCCTCACAGACAGACATACAGACAGAAAAAGACAGCACGAGAGATAGAAAGTATACGACAAAAGTAAACCGCAAGGAAGTTAAAAAGGTGAGATGAAATGAAGGAAATTGAAAAAAGAGGGGAAAAAGAAAGTGAGCAAAAGTGAGATAAAAGAGAGGCACAAGGTACACGAGGGAGAAGTGGGGAGGGGAGGGGGAGGGGGAGGGGTGAGGGAGGGAAGGAGGTAGGAAAGAAAGGTGGGTCAAATTAATTTAAACTTCAATCAATCATCCCTGGAGCAAGGAGGAGTGTCGGTTTCGTGGGGAGAGAGAGAGAGAGAGGGGGGGGGAGGTTGTAATATTTGACATCCTGAGATAATAAACACGAAGAAAACGGGGGTAAAAAGAGCCCCAACTATCTTAATTTGGCAGTAAGCTGAGAAGACGGTGAGAGAGAGACTGAAAGAGGAGAAGAGAGTGAGGGAAAGAGAAAGAAAAAGAGAGAGACAGAGAAGAAATGTGAGAGAGGAAGATGGGGAGCATGAGAGAGAGAGAGAGAGAGAGAGAGAGAGAGAGAGAGAGAGAGAGAGAGAGAGGGAGAGGGAGAGAGAGAGAGAGAGAGTCTGAATATAAAAGTAGAAAACTGAGACAGGAAGATGAGAAGCCTCAGAAGTATATAAAAAGAAGAGTGTTCAAAGGAAGTAGCTGACAAGGTACGAAAAATGAAAGAGAGAGAGAGAGAGAGAGAGAGAGAGAGAGGGGGGGAGGGGGGGAGGGCAAGAAAAAGCCACAATAAGGAATAACATGCACCAATAACTCCTAAAAAAGTTAAGGAAACAGGGCAGTAGTAGGAGCAAGAGAAAAAGTGATATTTAGAAGACGAGAAAAATAGACCACTGCTGAAAAAATGACAGGAAAAAAAGTCCAACAGGCGGAGAAAAAGTTGTGAAAAAAAAAAAAAAGAGTAAGAGAGTGGTGGAGTACGAAGTAAAGAGAGGGGGGAGGAGAGAGGGAGTGGTGTGGGGGGGGAGGGGGATGGTGGGGGAGATGAGAGAGGGTGAGAGGAAAAGGGGAGAATGGAGACACAGAGGCAAATGTAAATAAAAGAGCAGGACAATGATGGAGCAAGGAGTATAAGAGAAGAGAAGAGGTACAGAGACTGGGGGTAGTGTGGGAGGGTTAGAGTGGGAGAGTTAACAAAGGGAGTGGGAATGGGTGAAAAAAAGAGGACTAAGCAGAGACAGAAAAAAAACGTAGATATGAGACTAAGAGAATGACGGAATAAGGACTAATGAAGGTGAGAAATGGAGGACAGGTGTGAGAGTAGAGGGGAACAGGTGTGGGAAAAAGGTGTGGGGAGGAAAAAAAATAAAGTACCAAAACGTCGGGACAAAAATCGTAAAATAAAGTAGTGGAGTAAGAAGAGAGGATGTGAGGGTGTGAGAGGGAGGAAAGGTGAAGGAGGGGTTGTAGAGATGGTGCTGGAGGAGGGAGGGGGGGGAGGGGAAGAGCAGGAAAGAGAGAGAAGAGGGTAAAAGGAAAAATGAGAGAGTTTTCAAGAGTAAAGACAGGAGGGATGGGAGAGCTGTGGAAGAGGGGTTAAGGGCGGGGGTATGGAGGGGGGTGCTGAGGAGGAGAGAGGGGGGAGAAGGGGAATGGGGGGAAGGGGGCGGAGGGGGTTCGGGGGGAGGGGAAGAGGGGGAGTGGAAGCGGTGTGCCCACGAGTCTCCTGGGAAATACAGTCGGAGAGCCAACATACCTACCCCGATCCCGACTTTGTTTCCAAATTACTTCATCTGCGGACGCGAGGCTGGGTGACCGGTGCACTGAACGAAACTCTGGCGGAAAAGGGGAAGGGGGAAGGGGTGGTTGGGGATGGCGGAAGGAGTGGTTGAGGGAGGGGGGAAGGGGTGGCTGGAAGTGGGGGAAGGAGTGGTTGAGGGAGGGGGGAAGGGGTGGTTGGAAGTGGGGGAAGGAGGGGTTGAGGGAAGGGGAAGGGGTGGCCAAGGGTAGTGGTAGGGATGGCTAGAATGTGGGGGAAGGGATGGTTGCGGGAGGCGGTAGGGGTGGCTGGGGAAGGTGTGGTTCGGTGGAAGGGTAAGGGGTGACTGGGGTAAGGGAAGGGGAAGAAGATGGGGAGGTGACAGAAAAAGAGGATGGAATGGTTGGGGAGGAGAGTGGAAAGAGTCACAGCGTGGAAAATGCGAGTAGAGACGTTGGGAAGGGATTGGGAAAAAGGATGGAAAATAGACAGGAAAGTTGGGGAGGGGAAGAAACATAGAAAGGAGAAGGGAGATGGGAGAAAGAAAAGAGAGAGAGGAAAGTCTGTGCACGAGAGGGAAGAAAGAGAAAGGAATGAGGAAAGGAGAAGAAGACAGGGTGAAAGAAGGGGGAAGAAAAGATGACGGATTAAAAAAACAAATCTATGAAGAAAACGGGAAGATGTCAAAGCTGTAAAATGAGACAGAATGACAAAGACAAACAGACATACAAAGAGAGAAGGAGACAGAGAGAAGCAGAGGCAGACACGACGGCATAAAGAAGAGAAAATACACAGAAAAAAGGTAAAAGAAAATGACAGACCCAGAGAAAAAAAGATGATAAGGAGAAACAGGGGAAGCGTTTTGAGAGAGCACCAAAGGAGAAAGTGAGAAGGAAGGAGAACAAATAAGAGAGAATATAAAAGAGAAAAAGAGAGCATGTAAAAGAGAGGTAGAAAAAGAGAGGAGGTATGCTGGAGGTAGAGTATATTGGTGTGGCATGTAATATTCAGCGGGGGAGGTGGGCAAAATGGAAGGTGGAGTGAATCAGACGACTCCCTGTGGTCTTACAAGGCGCTCATTGTGGCCGTAATGTGTGTGTGTGTGTGTGTGTGTGTGTGTGTGTGTGTGTGTGTGTGTGTGTAAAGGAGAAGGGGATGGGTTTTCTGCGTGTGTATATGTTTCTTTGTTTACTTGTACGTATAAAACAGGGTAAAGTGTGTGTGTGTGTGTGTGTGTGTGTGTGTGTGTGTGTGTGTGTGTGTGTGTGTGTGTGTGTGTGTGTGTGTGTGTGTGTGTGTGTGTGTAAAGGAGAAGGGGATGGGTTTTCTGCGTGTGTATATGTTTCTTTGTTTACTTGTACGTATAAAACAGGGTAAAGTGTGTGTGTGTGTGTGTGTGTGTGTGTGTGTGTGTGTGTGTGTGTGTGTGTGTGTGTGTGTGTGTGTGTGTGTGTGTGTGTGTGTGTGTGTGTGTGTGTGTGTGTGTGTGTGTGTGTGTGTGTGTGTGTGTGCGGCCACAACGATAATGTATTAATAACTAAAAATATGCTCTCCCATTAACTACATACGTTCTCTCTCTCTCTCTCTCTCTCTCTCTCTCTCTCTCTCTCTCTCATAACCACGCCATATCACGCAAAAACAAACATGGTGACATTCCTCCACCCCTTTGTTTGTTTCTTTTTGTCCTACATTAAAGACAGAGAGAGAGAGAGAGAGAGAGAGAGAATGTGTTTACATGTGTGTACAAACTGTGTATGCATGTGTAATAATGTGAGTGAGTGTGTGTGTGTGTGTGTGTGTGTGTGTGTGTGTGTGTGTGTGTGTGTATGAATATGTATTTATGTGCATGTATATGTATGTGTGCGTGTGTGTAACATGTGTGTGTATATGTGTATGTATGTGTGCGGTATGCATACAGACGCCCACGGTAGGATTTATGTTACAATAAGTGTGGCTGCAACGGTGTGTACGTCCCCACATACTATACATGTGTACGTTTTGGCTCCACATAGGTGCACATGACGCACTTCTCCAAGGTGTGTACTTTATCTCCTACGTGCACATGACGCTCCCCAAGGTACATACTTTTTTTATCACCCAAAGTATACATGTGTACGTTTTATATTCCACGGTATACATATGTACGTTTTGTCACTGTATACATGCATGTTTTACCCTCCTACGTGCACATGGCGCTCCCAATGGTATACACGTGTGCGTTTTATCCCCATTGTATGATACGCGTGTGTGTTTAATCCTCTCTCCTAGGTGCACATAAAGCTGTCTTATGATCTACACGTGTGCGTTTTATCCCCGTGTGTGTACGGTAAAGCCTGTGTGTTTTATGTGTGTTTCAACGTTCCTACACGCGTTTATGTGTACGTGTCCTTTACGTCCCCCAAGAGTATGATTTTGTAGACGTGTGTGTGTGTGTGTGTGTGTGTGTGTGTGTGTGTGTGTGTGTGTGTGTGTGTGTGTGTGTGTGTGTGTGTGTGTGTGTGTGTGTGTTTCTTCCGCTCACATTAACACGAACTTCATTCACCGCTGACCATCATCATCATCACCACCCTGCTTACATTATTTCACATTAGGTAGGTTGGATACAGAAACGAAACAAAATGAAAACACAAAAATAAGAAAACAATCACCAGAGTGGACAGGAAAAGTGGGCCACACCTCAATCTACTCAGCATTTTAAGCTCTTGGAATCCTCGGCTCCCTCACACGATTATTACCATCCACACACTTCCCTTATCACTACCATCTTGCACCGTCTCCCTCCTTATTTATGGTTCTCTGTTTCGCTATGCTTCTCTCTCTCTCTCTCTCAGTCCATTTCACACCCCAGCGCTATATCACCTCTCCCTCCCTCATTTTCTCACACCTATTCTTTTCTCTCTCACCCACTCACTCACTCTCTCGCTCACTCTTTTTCTCCCTTCATCTCCCAACTAATCATATTCGCTTTTTCCTTTCCTCTCTCTCTCTCTCTCTCTCTCTCTCTCTCTCTCTCTCTCTCTCTCTCTCTCCAATGTGCTCTCTGTCTATCTATCTAGCTATCTCTCACCTTTACTAATCTATCACCACTCTTAAATCACCAGCAATTTTCCTCGCCTCCTCCTCTTTCCTTCTCTTAATTAAATTTCTGATCGTTTAAATTCACAATTCTATTTCATATTCCTCGTACATTTTCCTTATTTTTCATACTAATTCAAGGCTCAATTTTATACGTAATCCTTATCAAATACCCACCTCTTTTATCCTTATTAAACAGAACTCCAATTAACACAAAGGCAATTATCGATACACTGTGTTTCGTGCTGGCTATCATCGAGCTGTTCTCTCTCTCTCTCTCTCTCGCTTTCTTCCTAATCAACTAAAGTTCTTGGCACAATCTTGCATCGCCAATTCTAACTCAATCCCCAGCCCATCAGGTCTCCCCTTTTAGCCTGCCTCTATCCTGTGTTCTGAGTAATTCTGTCGTCTATAATTTTTTTCGGAGGGTGGAGAAGACTAACCCAGATTTGTTTGGGTCATATTAAGTCACTTGGATCACTCTGAGTCTGTTTTTCCTGCCTTGAAAATCTTATGCAGTTTCCCCTCTTCTATTTTCTTTTCTTCACGCATCATATTTTCTCCTCTCTCTCTCTCTCTCTCTCTCTCTCTCTCTCTCTCTCTCTCTCTCTCATTCTAACCTCTTTTTCCTTCTCACTCAAGCACATTCTCCCAATTTCTCACTCTTATCTTTCCCATTTCCATCCCTCTAACCTACTCACTCGTCATCCTTGCCTCTCTTCCTCTTCTCCCCTATTCTCTCACACATAACTATCCTCACTCAGTCTGATCTCTGGTATCCTCACCCTTCATCACTCTTTCTTATTCATTTTACTTCACTCTGATACACACCTCTACATCTTAACTCTCATATATGCCCCTACCTTATGTCACCCTCTACACATTCACTCTTACCTCACTCTCATCCTCCCCCCTCACCCTTCCTCACTCTCTCTTATCCTTCCTCACCCTATGTACGCTTTCCCGACATGCTAATTCTCTCATTCTTCCATATTTCCCTTCACTCTACTCACACCCTTTCATCTCTCACCCTGCTCTAGCTCTTCCGCAACCTTCCTCACCCTGCTTCACCCTATGCACACCCATGATCATCACCATCATCCATCACTCTTCCACAGTCTTCTCCTCGTTCTGTCAACACCCTCTCGAACATCACCCTAATTCCTCGTCCCTCCATATCCCATACTCACCCTGTCACACCCTTTCGATACTCACCCTCGTTCCAAGCGTTTCGACATCGTTCCACACCCTACATATTCCTCAGTATTCTGCATCCCTTCTCACCCTACCTATACCCTCTCAAGACTCAATTGTACCCCTCATCTTTTCACATCCCCTTTCACCCTACCTCACCCTATCATACATATCTGTCTCATCCTTTCACCCTACCTCACCCTATCATACATAACTGTCTCATCACCCTAGCACACAACCATCACCCTAGCGCACATCCATCACCCTAGCACCTAGCGTGACGTGTGGCAGGGGCCGGATCATGCTATGCTTCTATTACCCACACACACACACTAAGTAATTGTTACACAGCGTGCCTTCACACACACACACACACACACACACACACACACACACACACACACACACACAGATGGAAGATGACACTTTAGCGATACATAAATCCCGGTGTGACAGGCCAGTTGCTTACCTGTACAGACAGACAGATAGATAGATAATTAGACAGACAGATAGACAGAGAGCCAGGTAGATAGACAGAGAGATAGATAGAGACAGGGCAGGGCAGATGGCAGTGCAACGATACATAAGTCTGGGTGTGATGGGGTCAGTTGCATGCGTATGGCCGGGACAAGGAGGGGCGCTACTGCAGATTAAATTAGTCATGCCGGTGTGCTCCTCTCTCTCTCTCTCTCTCTCTCTCTCTCTCTCTCTCTCTCTCTCTCTCTCTCCACACCCACTCTCTGGACAACCTCCCGCCTTTAAATAAACAGCTTGGCCCGAAGATAACCCCTCCCCACCTCGTAAAATTGGGTGATGTACGATTCAGAGGGTGTGAGAGAGAGATGTGGAAGGGTCTCTCTCTCTCTCTCTCTCTCTCTCTCTCTCTCTCAGTTACCACAACCACCAATTTCCGCACCAATAACCTGCAAGTCAAATCCTATTGTTTCCATCTCTCTCTCTCTCTCTCTCTCTCTCTCTCTCTCTCTTTCTAAATCTTCTGTTTACAACCTCCACCAAGACGGACAGATTATTATTATTTGGGGTTTTAGTTATTCTCTCTCTCTCTCTCTCTCTCTCTCTCTCCAGGTAAGTTAGGAGGTAGGCAACGTCTCAAGGGGCAAGGAGGCCATAAGGAAAGAGGCGAGGCATCCACAATAAAATATTTACAAGTTGAAGAGCCTTATAGCTCAGCGGAGACTTTCTGCCATGAATCATTAATAGTCCTTGAGAGAGAGAGAGAGAGAGAGAGGAGGGGGGTAGACGATTATTTTTCATTTCTATTTTTTTTGTTATATTTGCTGGCTATGTTAATCCAAAAAAAACTTGTCACCGCTAATTATATTTCGTAAAAATTTTCATCCCCGCTCTCTCTCTCTCTCTCTCTCTCAGTAAAATCACGTGGTAGTAGCCACAATAAAATATCACGTCCTTTGGTTGACGTATCCAAGAAATATCATCCCCTTCAAAGCCTATAAAAATCTATCACATGAGGCAATTTCTTTCAAGTCTTTATTTTCACTGAAGTAATTTCGCTTTTATCTATACTGCTACAACGCGATTTTATTCAGCTATGCAGTAAATTTTCGTGGAGAACACACACACACACACACACACACACACACACACAACCCGTCTGCTGGAAGAGGCCTCCCTTCACCTAAATAAAATCGTCAATCATCAGCATGAATAAAATATAAAACACACGATCCCTGACTGAAGAAATTAACACCCTGAATCAGACGACGTATTGTGCTAATTTTTACATCCTTCAGACGATTTTATTCATCAAAGTAAGATTTTTTTTGAAGCTAGGGATGAGTCAATTAAAGCCCTAAACCATCCCCTGTTGCTCGAAAATTCTCTCCAAATCTATATAACACATTCCAACGATTGCAAAGAAAAAATAAAAACAAAAAAGGAAGTCTGGGTGAAGTGGCAAGGGAAAAAAACAAATGTCCCTCCTCACCACCCAGCGCCCGTTTTCTTTATCCATAATAAGGGAGGCGCAATTTCGGTAAAAGCGGAGGTTATTATATACACATTAGACTGCGCACCTTCAGCCTTCTAAGTTGTGTTCCTTAAGATGGCGTGGTTTCTTATTTTTCTCGTTTTTGTTCTGGTTCTCTCTCTCTCTCTCTCTCTCTCTCTCTCTCTCTCTCTCTCTCTCTCTCTCTCTCTCTCACACCCACACCCACACACACACACACACACACACACACACACACGCACATTAAGTCCTCTGCTTACTATCTCACCGCCAAGACAGCCAGACGGAAAGACAGACAGACAGGTATACAACGTGACATGCATGGACTGCTTCGTGGAGGGAGAGAGAGAGAGAGAGAGAGAGAGAGAGAGAGAGAGAGAGAGTAGCTGCCGCGTGCCGTCTCTACATTAACCCCCCCCCCCCGCGTTATCATGCTTTTACCTAAATGAAAATCCAGACGCCCGTGTCCCGAACATCATTGCCGCCTCTTCGACTTCTATCTTTACCACTTTATTCTCTCTCTCTCTCTCTCTCTCTCTCTCTCTCTCTCTCATGCCTATTAGCCCCTCTTCAACCCTACCTCCTCTCTCACTCACCCCCCACTCATCCCCCCGTCAACCATACTCATTTCACCTCACCTGTCACCCGCCTCTCCACATCTCTCACCCTGCTTCTTAACCTCTCCCCTCCTCTCACTTCATTTCTCACCTGTCACCTCATTTCACCTCACCTCTCACCTCTACTCACCATGTCCCCTTGTTCTCTCTTTTCTCGCTAAGCCACTCCTCGCCCTTCCTCACGTTTTTACTTTCTCATCTTTCCATTAATTTTCCTCTCTCTCTCTCTCTCTCTCTCTCTCTCTCTCTCTCTCTCTCTCTCTCTCTCTCTCTCTCTCTCTCCATCAGTCACATCTCATTGTCTCTCCTCTCGCATCTCATTTTCACCCCCTGCCTCATCCCTTACCCTCCCGTCACCCTTCCAGCACTCATACCCCTCGTCCATCTCATTCAACACCTTTTTCACCCTGACCCCTTTTGACGCACATTACTTCTTTTTCTACACTCGTTTTGGCATGACATTCCTTATTAAGCTTATCTGTCGTGGTAAATCTATTCCACTTCTTTAACCTATAAAAAATTCCGTCTCTATCTATCCCCCTCTCTATCAATCCGCCCATCTACTTAATTCATTCCTATGTCTATCTACAATGCAAAGGAAAGTACTAATTCCCATGTGAGCTATGGATAAACACTGAGTCGCTATTTCCTTTTCGTTAAGCAAATATTTCTGAACGTACTCTGAAATTCATGTTCTGTAAATTTCCACTTGTACGTTGTAATAAAAATTGCCAATATACAAATAAATGCAAAGTTAGTAAATAATGTTCCAAAATTTCATCCAGTTCTTCAAAGTGTAAAGACAGAAGAGGTCAGGATTTTCTTCTTCTTTTTTTCTCAACTTCATTTTACACAGAAACTCACCTGTTTACTTCTTAGCCTTGCCTGTCACTTCCCTTCTCCTCTCCTCGTTCTCCCTCCCCTCTCCACTCTTCTCCTCTTCCCTCCCTTCTCCACTCTTCTCCTCTTCCCCCCCCCCTTCTCCACACCCTCTCCTCCTATCACCCTTTCCACTCTTCTCCTTTTCCCTCCCCTCTCCATTCCTCCTCTCTTTTCCTCTCTTCCCTCATCTTGTCAACACTTCACCTCCACTTTACCCAGCCACTTACCCTGTCTCACTTCCCTGGCTTGTCACTTTCCCTCTCTTCTCTCCTCACTCATGTCTCAACACTTCAACGCCTTCACTTCATCCAACTGCTCACATATTTTTTCACATCCTTCGCCTGTCATTTCCCCTCTCCTCTCCCCTCATCTCTTAAATCCTTACTCTTATTTTACCTCATCATTCCTTTCTTCTCATTAACTTTATCTGTCATTTCCATATCTCTACTATCTCATTACATCTACCGGTCATTTTCCTTCTCCATTCCTTTCATCATCATCTGTATCATCTTCTCTCATTCATCATGGTTATATTTTTTCCCTTTTTGCCATTAATACACGACGCAGGTGGGATCTAGAAACAGAAAAACACAAAAACAGGAGAGCTACAACACCCACAAAAATGGATTTCACGTACCTGCGAGTTAAAGACCATCCCAACGCCTGCTATGTTAAAGAATGTGTATGCATATTCTATCAACCCATTTCTATCATTCTCCTTCCATAACTCGTATACAGATAGACGGACAGATAGACAGACAGACAGACAGAAAGACACACATACATACAAACAGAAAGATAGAGAGATAAACAAAGACACAGACAGATATATATATGTAGATTTCAACTCCATCCCCATATTCCTTCTCCCAGTTCAACCATGCAGCCTACCACCTCATCACCCTTTACTTCCTCTAACTTCTCCCCTCTCTGTTTATCTCCCCCTCTCACCACGCTTGTTAGTTCCACCGTCTCTCTTCCCGATATCTCTTCATCTTTACCTTTATCTCCCTTGCCTATCACCCCTCTCCCCACAACTCACCTCGCCTCTCTCTCTCTCTCTCTCTCTACTTCTATGCACGAGTATAATACCATCATCAAGTCCAGACCACTTCACTGGGACCGTAAAGTATGTGTAACCTGCGTATCTAAGTAACTCTCTCTCTCTCTCTCTCTCTCTCTCTCTCTCCATAACCCTTGCTCTCCTCCCTGACGCAGCCTGCCTCCCTCCCTGCCTCGCCCTGTCATAACCTGCCACTCTCCCTGCCATAACCTGCCCATCTTACAAACTGCGCTCTCTCTCTCTCTCTCTACAAACTGCTCTCTCTCTCTCTCTCTCTCTCTCTCTCTCTCTCTCTCTCTCTCTCTCTCTCTCCTTCCTTCCTTCCTGCCTAGCCCCTTCAGTCCGATGGCGTGTCCTTTAATTCATTCTTGCTACCTCCAGACGATTTCATTCAACCGAGGAGAGGAAGGGTTACGTATAGTTTCCCACTGACTCCCTTCACTACAAACTGCCGCTCCCAAGATGAATAAAATCGCCTAACCCTGCCTGCCTGCCCCTGCCTACCCCTTCCTCCACCCTGCCTGCACCTGCCTACCCCTGTCTGGCTCCTGATAATTGGGCTTGTGTAGCGGGCGGCAGTTACGCCCTTGTGGCAATTTACTGGATAACACACACTTATTCACCACTGTGTGTGTGTGTGTGTGTGTGTGTGTGTGTGTGTGTGTGTGTGTGTGTGTGTGTGTGTGTGTGTGTGTGTGAAAATTATTTCTAACTCAAAGATCCCAAACCCATTCTCGATCAACAGACGGCCAAGTGTAGTGTAGTCAGATTGGAGGGCTGATTTGACTAGTAACAAAGGAGACTCATTCTTACCTCACAAATAAAGCCCGTCGAATTTCATGCCCCCACGACTTACTAAGCTATATTTGTGGCCCATTTCCGCCAGATGAAAACAAGCCAACTACGAACATAAACGTGATTTGTATTACACTCTTCCTATCCACAGACGATTTTCTTTGAGCTTCGAAAGGACAGTGAAGTTTGGAGGGGTTTGATACGACCTTCAATAACCCCTTCAAGTCTAAGGCTTTCTCCTGATCAAAATAAAATCGTCTGGGAGCAGTAACAATAAACTAACGCGTTCTTGGCTTGAAAGGGGTTAATGGACGAGGAACGCAGAGAGAAAGCTGTGACGAGAGGCGACCTAACAACGACAGAAGGGCGAGAATGATGCAACACTGCAGCAAAGAGGGGGTGATTGAATGAGAACAGTGAAGAGTGCTTGACATCTATGTATACATGTTACTCTGTGTGTCTCCCATGTGAATAAGTAAGAGAGCTCTGAATGTGTATATGTATGTATGTGTGCACGTACAGTATATATATATATATATATATATATATATATATATATATATATATATATATATATATATATATATATATATATATATATATATATATGTGTGTGTGTGTGTGTGTGTGTGTGCGTAATTGCACGTATGTATGTATGTTTTTATGCATGTGCGTATGTATGTACTGATACGGGGTATACTTATGAACGTTTTAAGATGTATTTCTGTCTATGAGGTGTGTGTGTGTGTGTGTGTGTGTGTTGCATTTCTGTCTATGACGTGTGTGTGTGTGTGTGTGTGTGTGTGTGTGTGTGTGTGTGTGTGTGTGTGTGTGTGTGTGCCAGGGAGAGCGTCTGGCCTGAGTGAATAGCTGCGTGTCTGGTTTTTGAATGTGTGTGTGTGTGTGTGTGTGTGTGTGTGTGTGTGTGTGTGTGTGTGTGTGTGAGAGAGAGAGAGAGAGAGAGAGAGAGAGAGAATTAACCCAGGTGAGTAATAGCGGTGTAAATACCTGTGCAGCCCTCGTCCCCCTCCCCTCCACCCCCCAATTGCAACACCCACTGGCGCTAATGTCAAGTTCTTCGTCTACATTCACACCTCATATACATCGAACAGGAATATATATGAGTAGCTACTCTCATTCTATTTATACACGAATTTATAGACTTACGAGTACTATCTTTTTTTCTCTATATTTACATTCTTAATTTTATCAGCAGTGAGTGTGTGTGTTTTCGTGGTCTATATATATTAATTTCCATACACAGCTAGCTCTAAAGGTGTATGTGTATTAAATGAATATATATACACTGAGCCTGCGAAGTATGGCGACTGGAAGCGTATACAATATGCTCTGAATATATCTGATCTGCAACTCGCTAATTACATACAAATTCTTCATACATTTGGTCCAGAATTTATATACAAAACTATTCTCGATGTCCATATAAATTCACTCTTTCATACACTCAGCGCTCATGGATATATATACTTAATTACATTATATTCAAACCCTTTTTTATATCAGAAGTTAAGTGTATCTGTATATGGTACTTGGTTTAAATGCACATTACTTATAAGTCAGTTCCTACATACATACAAAGTCTATCTCATTTACACTCAGTATGAATTAATCTTGGCTGTATGGATAACTACTGTCCCTCTCAAATACACTCCCATATATATCAGTTTCAATGTATGATAATTAAATTGTCACTCTCCACCAACATTTATATTTACATTGGCTCTGAATATACAAACTTTCCTTCTCTTATATACATCTTTACGTACATTAGTCCTGAATGTATATACCTACCCACATTCTCTCTCTTTTATACATACTTATACACATTAATCTTAAGCGTATGTAAGTAACTACGCAAACCGTAATGTAATATCGGCAGTCCAATCCCTGTCCAGCTCAGATCACTCCACCAAATCCACAACTACTACCTACTGTTGGAACTATTACTACCACCATCACCACTACCACTATCACAGCCACTACCATCACTACTATCACAGCCACCGCCATCACTACAACCACCGCCACCTACCACCACAACTACCACCATATCGAAATACTATCACAATCACCACAATACACCACTTCCACAATTCCCACCACAACCAACACCATTCCTGCCATCACCATCGCTATCCCTACCAAAAACCATGAAAAACACCAGTACCACCGTACATACCACACCACCACTACCATAATTCCATACACTTACTACAACTACCACCATTCCTACCACCAAAACAACCACAACTACCACCATTCCGACCACCACAACTCCTACAGCTTCACCTAACAGCCCAACTCAACTACCTTTCGCCCCTCTGTTTTAATACTACACTACGGAGAAAGTTGAGGATTAGCCTTGAAGCTCCCTACCTCCTCATTCTCCACGCCAGAATATAAAAAAAAATGGAGAGAGAGAGAGAGAGAGAGAGAGAGAGAGAGAGACGCACACTCACACACACGAGAAACCCTGTGAGAAAATTAAAGCCAGAGGAAGATACTGCTCACCCCGAGGAATATTCGAACTAACTCTAAATCCATACGCCTCGAACAGCTTGCCCAGACTCGGCCCCTCCAACAAATACCCGACCATTAAGCATTTTTTCCGATGTGCATTGGATAATAAACTTACCTTTATCACGCTATTAGGGTGAAAATCGCGGGCAGTTACACATGTCCCTCCAAGCTGCTCTCTCTCTCTCTCTCTACTCGCTCACTCCCTTCTTTCCTCCTCCTGCTCCTGCTCCTCCTCTTCTTGTTTTTCTCCTTCTTTCTCCTCCTCCTCCTCCTCCTTCCCGTTTCCCTATCCACTCCACCTCCTCTCTCTCTCTCTCTCTCTCTCTCTCTCTCTCTCTCTCTCTCTCTCTCTCTCCCAAATGTTTTCCCAGCCCATTAATTCTCTCAAAATAGAAAATACTGGTTATAAACAGAGGAGGGAAGGGTCGCAAGCGAAGAGAGGAGAAAGAAGAGGGAGAAAAAGAGCGGAAAGGAATGACGGAGGGAAGAGGAAGAGAAGGAATGAAGGGAAGGAAAGAAATGCATGATATACTGAAAGGCGAAAAGGAATGAAGGAGAGAGAGGGAAGGAGAGGAAGGGAAGGAAATAAAAGAAATGCAGAAGTGCTGTAAAAATGTGGAAATATATATATGAGAGAGAGAGAGAGAGAGAGAGAGAGAGAGAGAGAGAGAGAGAGAGACAGAGAGAGACAGACAGACAGACAGACAGAAAATGATACTCAACCGAGGTGGAATACATACACACACACACACACACACACACACACACACACACACACACACACACACACACACACACACACAGCGAAAAACTGACAGACAGGAGAGAGAGAGAGAGAGAGAGAGAGAGAGAGAGAACGGGAATTCAGGACTAACTCAACCAAAGGATTACTGAAGATCATAAAGAGGGAAGGAACAGACAAAGAGGGAATCACTGGAAGGGGAAACGATGATAAAAGAAAAGGACAATAAAGATATGGGAAAAGGAAGGCAATGAGAGTAGCGATAAAACTTAAGGTATAAAGAGAAATAATGAGGAGAGAGAGAGAGAGAGAGAGAGAGAGAGAGAGAGAGAGAGAGAGAGAGAGAATGGATAATGAACAGAGACAGACGAAAGAGGGGGTGAATAAGTACAGAAAAATTAAAACGAAAATAATATAGTGAGAAGGGAGACAAATATGAAGGAAAAAAAATTAAAGAAAAAGATAAAAAAAAAGAGTAAGCAAATTAGAATAAACAGCAATTAAGAAAAAAACTGGATAAATAAAAGAAAAACAGATAATGGGAAAGAGGGGAGAATAAGATGAGAATGAGAGTAAAGAAAATGGGGAAGGGAAGGCAGGGTAGACTCTTACACTTAGCTATTGTATACGAAACTTTTACACCCACTTACTCTATATCAACTTTGTTTTTAATTCCGGTTCGTTTCAGGCAATTTTATGGGGCTCAGAGAATTTTATCAGTGTGAAAAGTGTGGAAAGATTTTAAAAATATCTTACATAAAATCACGTCAAATTAATTTCTTCGTTTCAGATATACACACCGGAGTCAAACAGTTAAAAGAAGATGGTGAGACTTAATCCTGCCTCCAAACTGATTAATAAAAAGACGACCATTGGAAACAGGCAATAAATTATAATAAACGAAATGATAACTATCCTTACATTATCATATTATTTATCCTTTACTCACATGATACGATAAATAATGATATAATAACGATAACAAAATGACATCTGGCCTTACCTTTATCTTTTAATTTCCTCTCTAGTCTCACCTTCGTCTCTTCACTCTCATTCTCCTTTTTCTTCACCTTCGTCTCTTCACTCCTATTCTCGAATTTTTTCAACATATCGTCTTACCTGTAAAGATAAAATAGGCTCTTTCAAAAAATATATAACAACAAAAGCCAAAATGGGAAATAAAATCCATGCGCTGATATACATTTTTTATACAAATATGCCGGAAAAGTTGAGGTATTTACTGGAAATCGCGACAAAAATGCCTTTCATCTCAACACTGTGAAGCCCGCTCTCTCTCTCTCTCTCTCTCTCTCCAGGTTTATTTATTATTCTATCGTCCCCCTGTTTCTGCATTCTCTCTCTCGCCTCCCTCCATCTATCTATAATTCTATCTATGTAACTCTCTCTCTCTCTCTCTCTCTCTCTCTCTCTCTCAGCTGGAGGATTTGGTATGAAAGTATTTGACTTCTTAATCGTCCGATATTTAAGAGTCGGGTCGCTCGCCAAGTCCGGGGCAAAATATTCCGACTGGCATGTGAACGTGGGAGGGGAGGTACACATGAGGCACACACACACACACACACACACACACACACACACACACACACACACACGGACATATAAGTACACACACAAAATACTCGACAAACATGTAAACGTGAGAGGATGAGGTACATAATACGTACACACATACACATACAATCATACGACTATTCACATATAGTAGTAGTCGACGTACACAAAAGCTCAGTTATACAAACACAAATGAAACTGCACACACACACACACACACACACACACACACACACACACACACACACACACACACACACACACACACATTGTAACCCCAGTCCTAAGGGGATTAACGTAAACACTGTAAACGTAGAGCCACCATTACAGTTCATTCACCTTAACTTGGCCCACACTTTCGTTCGCAGCTTATTTCACGTGGCTCAGTAGCGGAAAGTGACAGTGCTACGACTCTACATCCTTTCCAAAGCACTTCTTCGGGATTAGCACCATATTCTATCACTAACCTCGTGTAATATTTCTGCATTCAGTTTGGAGAGATTGTAATTTTAGACCAAGTTTGAGTAAAAGGAGTATATTGAACACTGTACATGACTCGCATTCACGATATAAAGTTGCCTCCCACTCCCCGTAACACTCAGAGCTGACAACGGTTTTATATCACGCAAAATAAATCGCTAAGGAGGAGGTGTTTCTAAGCTACCCAACGCGAAGAAAATACGGCTCCTAAAATAGCCTCGGAGTCCACAGCAGAATTAATGTACCCCGAAATGTTCTCCTTTGAGTCCGCAGTAGCAACAATTACCACGTCTACTTAATTGCTCAAGGGGTCTCAAGAGGAATGCCTTGTGGAGGTCTTGGCCGGGGGAGATGTGGGTTTTCTGAGGGTGAGATGGTACTAACTAGAGGGAGGGAAAAGGAGAGGGGAAGGATGAGGGGTAGTGGTGGAGTGAAGAGGGGATGGAAGGTGATTTGTGATGAAGAGGGGAAGGATGGGGATTTGTGATGGAGTGAAGAGAACAATGGGGATCTCTGGTGGAGTTAAAGAGGGGGGGATTTGTGGTGGGGGTAAAGATGGAGTGATTGCAGTGGTGGAAAGGTTGGGGAAAAGATGAGAATGATTGGCAATTGTGGTGAGTGGGAAGTAAGTTAATGTGATGGGAAGGTAGTAGAAGTGGTGTAGGTAAACTGGTAATGCCAGTGATGGGGAGAAAGGTTGGGGGAGAGTGACAGGAAAGAGAATGTTAGGGATAGAAGAGACAGGGAGAAAAGGGGGGAGGGGATCTGCAAGTAGGCTAAGGGGGAGAGAGAAAGGAAAGCGTCAAGTGAGGACGGAGGGAGAGTGGGGTGGGTAGTTAGGGAGAAAAGATTGAGGGCTATGGCCTGGGGAGCAACTGGGGGAGGACGTGCGGTGGGGGGAGGGGGAGAAAATGGGAAGAGAGAGAGAGAGAGAGAGAGAGAGAGAGAGAAGACGTCGAAAGGAGTGCACCGTCCTCGGGGGAGTGGGAAAGAGGAAAAGAGGAAGAAGTGGTGGTGAGGGAGACAGTGAAATGAGGAAGGGATTCTTTAGCAGTGCGGTGGAGTGTGTAGAGAGGAGGGAAGAAAAAAAAAAAAAAAAAAGGAGGAGAGAAATAGTAATATCATGGGGAGGCATGGCACCCCTGGGGAGAGATGAGGGTGGTGGGATTAGGATGGTAATAGTGGTGTGCGAGAGAGTAACGGAGCGGGGTAGGGGAGGATGAGAGGGGCATGGAAAAGAAACGGGGAAAGAAATGAAACAGGGCAAGGGTCATAGAGACCTCGGGGAGCGGAGAGAGAGAGAGAGAGGAAGGGACGAAGAGGGGTGAGGGAAGAGTGGGTGGTGGCGACGAGGAGAGGGGGGGAAGAGTTGAGGGGTATTGGGGGGGCGAGGGAGGGGGGACTCGTACAGTTACTCAGCCCAGCCACCGACTTACGACGCGACCTCACAAACTCCAATTTTAGGTCACTTTATGGGCGAGCCGCTGCGAGGCGTTTGTCAAGGGACTGATGGCAGGTGGACCGGGGATGGGAGGGGGGGATCGCGGGGTTGTGGTCTGGGGGTCATACGGGGGAGGGTCTGGATGGGGGTAGATGGACCGAGCCGTGGAGCTGGAGGAACTGGCAGAGGGTGGGGTAGGAAGGATGAGAAAGGGGTGAGGGCGGTGCGGTTATGGTGGGGTCTGATGGAGGGTAGATGGACCGTGGGTTGGAGGTGGGGAGGTCAAAGAAAGTGAGGATGGTGGAGGTCACAGGGAAGTGGGGGTGGGGTGAATGGTTACAAGGGGGTGGGGCAAGGGAGTCACAATGGGTGGGGCAAGAAAGTCAAAAGGGAGGCTGGAGGGTGGAGGAGAGTGGATGGACCTGAGGGGATTGGCGAAATGGACTGTGGATGGGATGGCCCATTGGAGTGGAAGTGGGGTGGTGGGTTGGACTGAGAGGGAAGTGAAACGAAGTAAGACAAAGCAAAAATGAAGGGCTACAGTAAGTGTGTGTGTGTGTGTGTGTGTGTGTGTGTGTGTGTGTGTGTGTGTGTGTGTGTGCGCTACATGAGTATGCGCGCGTGATAAGTGTACGTGCCCAAAAGTCATACATAACACAAACCCCAACAATACGTACATAATCCAAGCACATTCACAAGAAATTAAAACACACACACACGCACAAAACCCCACAAATCCTAATCGTCCCCTAATGATAGTATTAACTGCCTGATAAACTCACTCTCATTTTCCACATATTACACGCATAGCAAAACGCAATAATTTGAGTGACGCCCCAATAATAATGACAAAATATATCACACAACAAATTACCGCCACCACAACAATTGCCATAAAACACACACATAAAACCCACTATTTATACGTGTATTTATTTATTCAGCGATTTATTTTGGTTTATCTCTATTTTTACGGACGTGACTCAAATATCAAAATACGCACATAATATCCGCCATTAATTTGCACATTAATTTAGACCACAATTTATTCCTATACTTACCTCTATTTTTCGCCGACTCCCGACTCAAAAATTTTTCTTTTTCTTTTTCAGTGGCTTTTGAAGGATGACTGAAGAAAATATGAATAAATTCCACACAGGATCAACCTCGTAAGTACCACACAATATACTTCGTTCGATTAGAGACATTTAAAAACAAGAAAACTTTTGTGACACAAACAAAATTATATTTCTTAATAGTGTTGTCAAAAATATAACCTACTTCTGGTGAGATATAATAAGCTGATTGTCTGAAGGCCAATAATTAAATAAATAAATAAATACACAGTGAAAATAACAGTACTGGTATTCTACGTTTATTCGCGGATAAGTACCACAGTTGTCGTCATTAATACCACCACCACCATCATTAATACCACCACGAAAATCACCACTACCATCACTAACACCAGCACCACCACCACTACCATCACTAACACCACCATCATCATCACTGACACCACCACCATCATCACTAATACCACCACCACCACCACCAGAACCACCATTAACATCACTACCACCACCACTACCATCACTAAGACCACCACCACCATTACTAACACCACCACTACCACCACTAACAACATTAACACCACCACTACCACCACCACCACCAACCATTACCATCACCATTACCACCACCAAAATCTCTCCTCTCTTTCCGCTATCACCAACACTGCTACTCTCACCATCATCTCATTAACCTCAATACTTGCCACAGATGCAGCTTCTAAAAATTTCATCCCAAATTTAGTATTCTCGTGGCATACATTCGCTTGCTTATTAGGCGCCTCATTGACAAGATATCAGAATTTTAATATACTCAGTTGAAATTGGGCCAGAAAAGTAAAGATCGTATAATAAATATGCTATACTCCTTTTACCTTTACTTGGTCCAGATTTTTGGCCTTTTGCAGTTTATTTCACGTAACTCAGTAAAAGACAATTCTACAGTTCTTTTTCACAGCACTTCTTCGTGATTTGCATTATATTGCAGAATTAATCTGTGGCCATAACACAGCATTTAAGATGGAGGGATGGCAGCTTTAGGACAAGTTAAAGTGAACAGGGTACAATGTGGTGTTATATATGTGGGCTGACTTAGTTTCCCCTTCGTCCCTGTTTATCCAGTAGTAAAATTAGGGACCTGGATATAACATCGACTATAAGAGCGTTGTATTCTAGGGGACGACTGTGACTTGGTAAAAAAAGGACCCTTGCTTATTACTCCTTACTAACCTCTTCAGTTTCATTTAAATTATTCAAATACCACCACCAAACTCAGCATTAATAACATACACATTTATATTACCTAGCCGTATCCGAAAATAAATCGCTAAGGATGAGGTGCTTGGGAGCTTCCATACCCGACGAGAATACGGACCAGACATACCAGTGATACATGTGCAATATAACATCATTCACGTTTATTCCTAAAGTACTTTACTGTTAAATTGCTTCAGATGTAAGTGTATTTTTAAAGACTGACCTCTTGCGTAGAACCTCTTAGTCATGTTCTAAAGGGTTAAGTAGGTCCCTTTATTACTCTCCTACAAACGTTAAGTCGAATCCATTATTTATCTCCTAAAGTGTTAATGAGAAACCCTACTCATCTCCTGAAGTGTTAAGTAGAACCCTCACTCATCTCCAAAAGTGTTAAGCAGAACCATCTTATTCACCTAAAGTGTCAAGCAGAACCCCTAAAGCAGAACCCTCTACTCATCTCCTAAACTGTTAAGCAGAACCCCTTACTCATTTAAAGTGTTAAGCAAAACCCTTTACTCATTTAAAATGTTAAGCAGAACCCCTTACTCATCTCCTAAGGTGCTAGGCAGAGACCTCTTCTTCATCTCCCACCCCCTCAAATAAGACCCCACAGTGAGTTACGCCGCTACTGTCAGAGAGCCAATAGGATTCAAGTGAGGATTTATCTGACGATTTCATTGGCCACCTCATCTTCGTCCCCCCCTGCCCCACCCCACACATCCACCAATCACCAGGCAGGGCTATCCTTCACTTAGACGTCCCCTCTATCCTTTGTTTACTTCCATCTGTCTGTCTGGCAATCTGTCTATATCTGTCTAAAAATCTAACTTAATATCTTTCATTATATGTCCTGTCTCTCTGTCTATCAAATATCCGTCAACGACTAATATCTATCCATGCCTCTCCTATCTTCACTCATTTTCATCAAGCCAAACCCTTCTCATTCATATACTCTTCCACTCAATCCTTCCACCTTGTTCTTAGTCTTAGTCTTTCCACTTTTCCACCTCATTCTTATTCTTCCAATAAAATCAGTTCTAAGTAGATTTTATGGTAACTTTTAATTTTCTGTGTATTCTTCGTTAAAAGTGCATGATTAATTTGTTCTACACATCATATGCACATGTAAGCATTATTCAGACAACAAGCACATACTTACACGGTCTAATTCCATACACACTGGCTCCATAAGTATAACACACACACACACACACACACACACACACACACACACACACACACACACACATAAACACACACACACACACATAAACACACACACACACACACACACACACACACACACACTTATATACACCTACACACAAGCACATTCTCTACACCTACTCTAGGTATACACATTCCACATACACACACACCAACACACACACTCTAAACATACACCAACATTCTCTACACTGGCTCTCGACGAACACACACACACACACACACACACACACACACACACACACACACACACGGAGACTGTCAATTTACATACACCTATGAGTTAGTGAAACACACAGCGGGCCGCGAGGGATCCCCGGATTCCAATAATGCCCTTTTTATGTGGAATATAGCTCGACCCTCGCCACGCTGCCTCTCTCTCTCTCTCTCTCTCTCTCGTTCTTCTACCAACTCCTCTTTACTTAATCCTGCCCAACTCTTACCTCTCTCTTTCTTTCTCTCGATTTTACCTATTCCTCCTTTTCTTTCTAATTTCTTCAAGCCATTCTCTCTCTCTCTCTCTCTCCCTCTCTCTCTCATCATTTTACTCCACATGTCCCCGATTATCCTAACCCTTGTCTACCTCACTCCCCCACCCCCTCCCCCTCCCCAACCTCTTATTGAAAAAGTTTTGGAGAGCAAGTTTGGCGGGGGAGGGGGGGCATAGGGGCAGGGGAGGGGAAGGGGGCGTTTATCCCTTCACTTATCCCCTCCCCGTGCCCCCTGCCCCCCCACACCATCCCCTCACTCACCTAATCCTAATCCAATACCCCTTATCCTAACCCAAATTCTTTCTAGTAAATCCTGTGCCTAATACTAAATCCTTTATCGGTTATATTGAGTCCCATATTCTTTCTCCTAATCCCTAACTCCCTTATCTAAATCCCACACACCTTATCCGAATCCTCACATCCCTTATCCTGCCCGCCACACTCCTTATCCTGACCTAAACCCCTTATCCTAACCTCCACACCCCTTACACTAATCCTCACACCCCTTATCCTAGTCTTACACCCCTTACCCTAATCCTCACACCCCTATCCTAACCCCACACCTCTTATCCTAACTTCCACCCCCTTATCCTAGCCCAGCACCCCATATCCTAACTCCAGTAATATTAATCCAACCTTCCACAACCTAATCCTAATCCATACACTCTAACCCCACACAATCCATATCCAAACCCCTTCACCGTCTTCCAACACTTTTCATCTTCACTTTCCAAAAGGCTTCATATTTTTTCTAAATGTTTTTATATATATTCGTCCATTCCTCTATTATTTTATTTTTCCCTCTTACCTCTCTTAAAATCAACTACCTCTGTCATATTCTTTTTTCTATTTATTTATGTACAATGGAACTTACTTCCCTTTATTATTTATTTTTTCAATTCTTCGTAACTTCATACCCACTAACTTTCTTTTTCCACCATCCATCACCACTAACTTACCTCTGCTCAAACGCTACGCACTACCACTCTCCCACCGCCACTGACTTCACTGCTTTACACCACTACCCTCATATCTTACCTACTAACTTTATCATCATCATCATCATCTTATTTCTATTAAAAAGTAATATTTCATTTTTCCCCCTCAATTTCATACATTCATTTTTCCATCATCCAGAATCTCATATTTATCATTTTTCTATAGCTACTCCATAAAAATTCTCTCTCTCTCTCTCTCTCTCTCTCTCTCTCTCTCTCTCTCTCTCTCGTGTCTATTCAGAGCTTAACTATTCTCAATTGTGTTCCTTGATATTCAACTCTCACCCTAACTTCACTATCCTCTCTCTCTCTCTCTCTCTCTCTTCTTAGACCCCCTCGCCTGTTTCTGCATTCAATTATAGGTAAATTAAATTGTGAGATGGATAACAAAGATAGGAGAGAGAGAGAGAGAGAGAGAGAGAGAGACACACACACACACACACACACACACACACACACACACACACACACACACACACACACAAATAGACAGAGACAGGAGAGAAGTAAAAAAAAAAAAAAAAAAGGTACATTTCAACGAGACAGAGAGAGAGAGAGAGAGAGAGAGTAAAGGACAAGAGAAGGGGAAATTGAGTCAAAGTAAAAATGGACAGAGGGGAACGCAAGGGATTAAATCAATGAGACTCGGGAAGGGAGAGAGAGAGAGAGAGAGAGAGAGAGAGAGAGAGAGAGAACACAGCTCATTCTCAGCTCACCCTTTGTATCCCTCAGCTCACCCGCTGTATCCCTCAGCTCACCCCTTGTATCTCTCAGCTCACCCTTTGTATCTCTCAGCTCACCCTTTGTATCCCTCAGCTCACCCCTTGTATCTCTCAGCTCACCCTTTGTATCTCTCAGCTCGTCATTTGTATCTCACGTCTTGTATTTAAGCTCATTCAGTATCTTTTCTTATATTCCATTCGTATACCTCTCAGATCATCTCCTAGCTCTTAAGCTCAGTCATTTACCTAAACTCATCCTTTATCTCTCATCTCATTCCTGTATCTCTGAGCTCACTGCTTGTATCTCTAGCCTCAATCCTGTATCTGTAAGCTCACTCAGTATCTGGCTAATCTCAGTACCAGACTAATCTCAGTACCTGGTTAATATCAGTACCCGGGCTAATCTCGCTACCTGGCTCATCTGAGTACCTCCTCTCTCTCTCTCTCTCTCTCTCTCTTTCGCGTCAAAGTGAGCGATTGAATATGCTCCCCGATCGACGCCCGAATTCATAAGGAGCGAAACACCAGCCTTTGACGATGCGATTTTGTTACTTTTTCCCGCCCGTTTTCCGTGCCCCATTTTCTCCAGTCTTCCTCCGTTTATAGTTTTTGGCGGCATTCACGAGAACTGTGCCTTTGGGAAGAAAAAATATATATAAAAAAAGATTCTCTATTTTACCTTTTCTTCCCGACGGCGCTGCGTGAAAAAAACACAAGAAAAAAAAAAAATAACAGTTGCGAGTGATAAAAATAAACAAACATGGCAGACGAAGCGGAAGTGGCGGCCATATTGTTCTCACCCAAACTCCACAGGTCCCCCGTAAAAATCATGCCCGAATTTCGTAATAACAAATTGGATTGGCCCGCCGCCGTACCAGTCCCAGAGAAAAACACGAAAAAAAAAAAAAAAAAAAGACACGAGGAGGGTTTTTGTGGTGAACGGGCCGAATGAAAATAAAATACCTCGTTTGCCGGTCCATAAAAAAATTCCAGAGACTTTAAGGATCACGCCGGCGGAGGTGAAAATGGCGGGCTTTTGAGACAGAGGGCGCCACTCCACCTCCCCGAGCGTCCCTTCGGCACGAGAGGAGGAGGAGCGTCTTTCCGGGGCTGAATAGAATCGTCTGGTGGAGGCGAGAATATAATCGTCTGGCTTTAACTTTTGCAAACCGATGATACATTTCTCCAGGGGATTCTTATTATTCACAGACGATTTTATTCTACTTAGGAAAGATTTTTTGAACGGAAGGGGTGAATGAAGGCTATATCGAACCCCTCCAGATCCAAAGGTGCCTCCTAAGCTGAATAAAATCGTCTGTAGATCATAAGACTAAATTACGGAGTACGTCAAAGGCCAGGAGAGGATACTGGGTAAGGATGTGTCTGGTCCTCCTCACCCTCTCCCTCTTATCCACTCGACACGCTGGGAATACGTGGGTTGTTAGGCGGTTACTACCCCAATAAAGTGATTACTACGCAAATTACAGTATATTCACCTGGAGGAAAGCCAGAAGAAATAAAAAATCAATCAATCAAAATGGAAGAATTGATGAAAACTGGCTACCTCCTTCAGGGCAAGAGCTGTCCCCTGACCTCCATAAAAATCTTAATGTGGTAGAAAAGAAGCTGATAAAAAAATACAAAGACGTCAATGTACTGAAGAAATTAGGGGAAATTTGGCGTGTGAGTGTGGGAAGTCTGTCAGTGCAAAGGGCAAAAGAACTGGCCGCTTTTTAGTGAGGGCGGGGCAAATATTATGTAGTTCCCCCCCTCAAAGAAAACGGGTAAATAATATAAAACCTCTTCTCATCCAAAACCCACAATCATGAGCGTAAACGTCGATGCCGTTTTGTCTATTTCTTTCCTTTTTTTTCGTAATGGTGTGAGAGTTTTTCCCTTTATTTCCGTGATGTCGTGAAGGTCCGTAAGGCCATTTTTGGTTCCTTTATTTCCTTTCATATATCCTGGCAGATGTTTCGCGGGCATGCAAGTAGGTAGGGTGCAGTTCCGTGACCATCCCGTGTAGAGGCGAACGATTTTAATGTGTACTGGCCTGGCTTATTTTTACGTTCAGTTCTTTAGTTGTCATTTGCCCCCTTTTACATTTACTGGTCTGAGGATCGATATCTAAACCGTGGACGATATTTCAAGGGTGATGGGGGTATGTCCTCTCATGAGATTGCATTCGGTCGTGTACAGGTTTTGATACGTACAGGAGAGGCAACGTAACATTCTTGGGTGGGAAAAAGTTGGCAGGATGATGATGGTGATGAGGAGGAGGAGAAGGAGGAGGAGGATGATGACGACGATGATGATGATTCGCGATGACACACTCATTGCACTACACACAGCCCTTCCTAATTCATACTTGGTCGGCATGGTGAAGGATGAATTTGGGCTATCACTCTCCCTCTGCCAAGGTCCAGCCCTGCAATGGAGCTCCAACAGACTGATAGAGACAGAGGATGGACGACCAGGGAATCCCGCTGATGACTTCTACTTTCGTGTTTCATATCCCTATTTCCGGGTTATATTCAGTAGAGTGAAATAAGATAATGAACGGTGTTACGATGATGATGATGATGATGATGATGATGATTTGCTATGAGGGTACTAAATTACTGAGACTGGTGCAACCTCGTAACCATTACAGTGCAGGATGGGGTAGAGAAGGGAAATTCATGTGGGATTACAGATTCCTTTGATTCATCTCTCTCTTCTCTCTCTCTCTCTCTCTCTCTCTCTCTCTCACACACACACACACACACACACACACACACACACACACACACACACAGGTTATTAAGCTTTCTCACGTTTCTCTCTTCCACACTTTCCTATTTTTATATTTCACCGCCTCTCTCTCTCTCTCTCTCTCTCTCTCTCATTTTCCCAGTTGCTACCTCAGGGATGGGATGCCGGATTGTGAAAGATGAAAGAGACAGAGAGCGAGCGAGAGAGGGGGAGTGGGGAGACAGTGAGAGAGCGGGATGGGGAGAGAGTGAGAGAGGGGCGTGGGAAGATAGTGAGACATGGGAGGGTGGAAAGTGAGGCAGAGTGAAGCTAGAGGAGCATAAGTGAGTTGAGAGAAAGAGAAGTGAGCCTAGAGAGAAAGAGCAGTGGAAGCAGAGGTAGAGCGATGATGTTAGAGATGAAGTAAGAGAGGACGAGGTTAGTGACTCATGCTAGAGGTAGTGAGGTTAGACTGAGTGAGGTGAGAAGCCGAGAGAGAGAGAGAGAGAGAGAGAGAGGTTTGGGAGGGGTGAGGTTAGAGGCAAGGTTAGAGGTTGGCAGAGACCAGTGTGGAAGGGGTCAGGTTAGAGGTAGAGAGTGATGTTAGAGGTAGGGAAATGAAGTTAGAGGCGAGGTTAGAGGTAGAGAAGCGAAGTTAGAGGCGAAGCTAGAGGATAAGAGCAATGTGAAAGGGGTGAGGTAAGAAGTCGAGAGTTGGGGGTTCGAGGTGGATGGTTGAGGTTAGTGGTGAGGTTAGAGGCAGAGGGTGAGAGCAGTGTGTGGAAGAGAGAGAGGGAAGTGCAGGAGATCCCTCTGTTGACTCTACACCTCCCATAACACTCCATCTTGCCCCTCTCTACTCCTCCCTCCCTACGTCACACCACCGTCACACCCGTCACACCACATTCACACCACCACTAGCACGCCATCTTGCTCCTCTCCACCCCCTCATCCCTGCGTCACAACCC
>NC_137044.1:9820176-9865176 GCF_032717465.1 Coenobita brevimanus
ATGCTTCCATTTTTCTCTTCTCTCATTTCCTCTTTATCCCTCTTTTCCTCTCCTATTTTCATCTTATTTTTCATTTCCCTTCCACTCAGTCATTCTTTTTCCTCCCCAACACCTTGCACTCTTTTTCCCCTTCCACTTACCTTTTTTCTACTTCCTCTTTCCCCTCATCTTCCTCTTCATTCTCACCTAATTCCTCCTACCCTGTTTTTTCCTCATTCATCTTTCGTTTCCCCTCACTCTTCTCAACCTACTCTCTCCCCTTCCCCTCATTCTGTCTCTGCCTCACATTTCTCTTCCCACTCACTCTACCCTCATTCTCACCATACTTCCCCTCACATTCTCTTTCCCACTTTTTTTTTCAATTATCACTTTCCTCTCATATTCATTTACCCTCACGCAACTATCTTTCCCCTCACTCTAGCTCAATCACATTTCTTTTCCCCTCACTCTAGCTCTATCTCATTTCTTTTCCCCTCACTCTAGCTTTATCTCACTTCTTTTCCCCCTCACTCTGGCTCTATCTCACATTTCTCTCTTTCCCCTCACTCTAGCTTTATCTCACATTTCTCTCTTTCCCCTCACTCTGGCTCTATCTCACATTTCTCTCTTTCCCCTCACTCTAGCTTTATCTCACATTTCTCTCTTTCCCCTCACTCTAGCTTTATCTCACATTTCTCTCTTTCCCCTCACTCCAACTCACTAAATTCACAGTCTTTACCCCATTTTCTCATCTTTCATTTCCCCTCATTCTCGTAAAGTCTCACCCATCTCTCTTCTCTTCACTTTTTCCCCTCACCCTTCCCCTCACTCTCCCTCCCCCACATCCATCCATCTCTCTGCCCCCTTAACCTAATACTCCCTTTAGCTCATTTTCCCCTCACGCCATCTCCCCTCTTCCCTCAGTCTCTCTCGTCTCCCTCAATTTCGTCTCTCACTCATTTCTCCCTTTCCCTCATCTCCCCTCTTTCCTCATTTTCCCCCTCCCATGCATCCCCTCGTCTCACATTTTCCCCTTCTTCCCCTTACTTTTCTTCCAATTCCCCGTTCCTCTCTTCTCTATGACCTCACGAACCTCTCCTTTTCCCCTTATTTTCCCCTCAGGCCTTCCCCACAAATTCATATTCTCCTTCACTTCACTCTTCCCCTTCGCTCTCCCTCACCTCCTCTTTCCCCTCTCCCCAGTGACCTTACTAACCTCCCCTTTTCCCCCTGTTCTCCCCTCAGTCTCTTCCCACAAACTCGTTTTCCCCTTCTTCCCCTCACACTTCCCCTTCGTTCTCTTTCACCTCCCATTTCCCCTCTCCCCTATTACCTTACTAACCTTCCCTTTTCCCCTTAATGTCCCCTCAGCCTCTCCCCACAACTTCATTTTCCCCTTCTTCCCCTCATTCTTCCCCTTCGCTGTCCCTCAGCTCCCCTTTCCCCTCTCCCCTATGACCTTACTAACCTTCCCTTTTCCCCTTACTCTCCCTTCAGCCTCTCCCCTCGCTCTCCCTCCCCCCAGCACCCATCCATCTCCCTGCTTCACCTCACCACCCATCTTTCACTTTCCCCTCATTCCTCCCCTCTTTCCCTCATTACTTATTCCCCCTTTTTGCACCCCTCCCCTCGTCTCCCCTCTCTTGTATTATACCTCAAGCTTAATTTTGGAGTGAGAAAACCCAGGGTGATTGAAAAGTGGGGTGAGGATGATGCTGGGGTGAGGGTGGGGTAAGAATGATGCAGGGTGGAGTGAGAGTGGGTGAGGGGGGTGTGAAGGCGGTGTGAGTGAGGGGTCGAGAGTGGGGTGAGGAGGTGGGTCGAGCGTGGGGTGAGTCGGGAGAGAGTGGGTGAGGGAGGGGTCGACGGTAGAGTAAGGCAGGGGCGAAGGGAGTGGTCAGGGTGGAGTAAGAATAGGGTAAGGGTTGGACCGGGGCTGGGGCGCGGGTGGGGTCAGGGTGGAGTGAGAATAGGGTAAGGGTTGGAGTGGGGTTGGGGAAGGGGAGGGCGAGGGTGGGATGAGGATGAGAGGAGGGTGGGGTGAGGGGTAATTCGTGAGGGTATTGTCTCTTACCTGTCTTGGCTATAGGACAGGTATTTTAATCCAGCTAACACCAGACGATTTTCTTCGGCTCTGGAGAGGACCCTTGAGGTACAAGGATTTACGCTCAATTCTCTGTCTATTTATCTCTATCTATTATCTATCTACCTATCTATCTATCTACCTACCTACCTACCTGTCTACCCTATTTAACCATCTGCCTACCTGTCTTTATATTTTCTTACCTACTAACCCACCGACCTACCTACCTGCCTCCCTACCTACCCACATACCTAGCTACCTGTTATGCTAACTTTTGTCACTGAATGTACGTGAGGCTGGTGAGACAGTAGGCACAGGAGGCAGAGGTGGAGAGAAAAAAAAAAGTGGAGGAAAAACACATTGGAGAGGTGAGGGATGGAGTGAGAAGACATGTGTGGGAGTGGAGGGAAGGAAACTGGAAGGAAAAGGATGGATGAGTAAGAGAGTGGAAAGAAAAATGTCTAGAGGAAAGGGTAGTGGAGAGATAGAAAATGAAAAGATTAGTAGAGAAAAGAAGGGAAAACCAAGAAAACACAAGAAAAATACAAGACGGAAAGAACGACGGGAAATGAAGAAAGTGCAGGAGAGGAAACGTGGAGAGAAACAAAGTGGAGAGAGGATAACTGGAGAGAAGGAGGGTGAAGGAAGGCGAGGGTGAAGAGACGGCATGTGGAGAGAAGGGAGGAACAGAAGGAAATTGTAGGGAAAGTGGAGAGATGAAGCAGAAGAGGTTAAAGGAAGAGGAAGGAAGGCGGAAAGAGTAAATGAGACGGTAAGTAGAGAGAACGACCGCGCAAGGAAGAACGGAGGAGAGAGAAGGTGGAGAGAAGGGTGGCAGAGGGAGGGAAGGGGGAGAAGGAAGAAGAAAAGGAAGGCAGAGCGAAGGAAGATGGTGAGATGGGAGATGGTGGAAACGAAGATAAGGAAGACAGAAAGAGGAAGGTGATGGAAAGTAGAGGGAAGGAGAAAATGAGGTGGAGGGAGAGGAGATGGAGAGAAGGAAGGGTGAAAGAGGGAAGATGGAGAGACGGAAGGGAGAGAGAGGGAAGGTGGAGGGAAGTGGAGGCAAGGTGGAGCAGGTGCGCCGAGGTACCTGAGGCTGGTGGGAATTAGGCACAAGATAGATGATCCAATAAACATGTCCACCGCAAGCTTGAGAGAGAGAGAGAGAGAGAGAGAGAGAGAGAGAGTCCAAGCTGAGTGCATTTGAGTGTTTGTATTTGCATTAAGTGCGCGTTTACATCAGTGTGTGTGTGTGTGTGTGTGTGTGTGTGTGTGTGTGTGTGTGTGTGTGTGTGTGTGTATGTGTGTGTGTGTGTGTGTGTGCATGCGCGTGTGTGAGAGTATGTCTACGTGTGCTTCTGTATATATGAGCACAAAGCATGCGTGTCTCTGTACAAGTTTCGTGTATATGTACGTATGCGAGTGTGTGTACCCGGTGTGTGCACGCATGTAAACTAATGCACCAATAACTAAGCAAACGCCCCAATATTTTAAAAAATATTCCAATACACTTTGAAAAAATCCCCCGAATATATTTTTTAAACGCCCTCAATAAATTCGAAAAATTGACCCATTATATCTTGAAAATTTCCCAATATGCTTTTAATAACGCCTCAAATAATTCTGAGCCTTGTAATATGCCCTTAAATATCCCAGGATGCTTTTAAATGCCGCAATGGCCTTTTAAATTCCTCGGTAAAGATTTTTAAATGTCCCTGAATACTTTTAAATGCCCAACACGTATTTAAACGTCCTGATACACTTTTTAATATTTTGTTAGAATTTTAAATGCCCCCCCACACTCTTAAATATCCTACTTGGCTTATTAATACCCCCTACAGCCTTTTAAATGTCTTTCCTCACACGGAACTGCATCACTGTGGTTTTAATGCATTGATGTGTGTGTGTGTGTGTGTGTGTGTGTGTGTGTGTGTGTGTGTGTGTGTGTGTGTGTGTGTGTGTGTGTGTGTGTGTGTGTGTGTGTGTGTGTGTGTAGTTTTAAAAGCCTTAATCCACGTTTCATTTGTCTTTGCATTCTCTTAACCGCAATTATAGTATTTACAAGTATCACACTTCATTTTTCAAAGCCTTGGTAGAATTTTATACATCTAATTATACCTGCCTATCTCTTCATATTTTCTAATGCCCAAGTGTGTTATTAAATGCTCGAATATGCTCTCATACACAGACATCATAATATGAATCGTGAAATGCGTAAGAAAATGCACCTACGCACGAAATAATTTTACTACCACTGCAAACAAATGTCGCAATATACAAAAATAAATGCCAAAATGAAGGCTGCATCAATTCCCAAATAAATTCCGTCAATTATACATCATTAATACATAAAGACTGAGATACACTGACTTCAATGCCAAAAATAAATGCCCAGAACTCTGCCTCACTACTCAATAAATGTGAACGTATGCGGACTGTTCTTTCCCTATCGATGCTGACTGCGCTCTGTAATGTGGTATGCAGGCTAATTAGATCTACTAATTACAGGTGTCCCACAAATGACTGTCGGTAATTAAGAATTTGATTACACCTTTAGGCCCTCAGTTTTAATAATATGTTCCTCAGCCTTCAGTTCCCTCACCTAGCTTTCCCTCGTTGAACAATAATAACAATAATAATAATAATCCTCATCATCATCATCATCATCGTCATCATCAAATCTCAAGCCATTCAACTCTCCTTCAATCATCTTTCACTCACTCACTTCACATCCAAGCCTCATAAAATAATTCTCTTTAAACTCAGTAACTCTCTTACTCATGCTTGCTCAACTCCTACTCACTCACATCTCACTCACCTCACGCCAACTTCGCTAACTTAAAAAAAAAAAAAAAAAAGGGATTAGATCGAACTCACTGTCTCATCTCACCATCACTCACTTTTACTCATTTTCGTCTAGTATTTTCCACTCTTACCTTTTCTCACCCGGATCTTTCTCACTCACTCAGCTCTCCCTTACTCAGCTCACCCGTACTCACTCAAATCTTGCTCACTCACCCAACTGTCTCTCTCACTCACCCAACTCTCACTTACTCACGCAACCCTGACTCACTCATTCACTCTCCCTGACTCACTATCTCTCAGTCTTTTTTCCTTCACTCACTCATTCTCCTTGACATACTCTCCCTCATCAACGCAGTCCTAACTCACACATTCACTCTCCCTGACTCACTCTAGTTCATCCACTCTACTCTCTTTTACTCACTCTACCTGACTCACTCCCTCACCAACGCAGCCCTGACTCACGCATTCACTCTCCCTGGTTCACTATCAATCACTCACTCTATTCTCTACTCTCTTTCACTTACCTTCCCTGACTCACTCTCCCTCACCAACGCAGCCCTGACGCACGCATTCACTTTCCCTCGCTCACTATCAATCACTCACTCTACTCTCTTTCACTCACTGACTATCCCTGACTCATTCTCCCTCACCAACGCGGCCCTGACTGAACTATCAAATCCGCCTTACTGACTCAGCCCTCCCTGACTCACCTCTGACTCAGCTGCCTATTCACCTGCACCGAGGAACTGTTGTTAGTCCAATTACCCGCTCTTAAGCTTACTACCTGCCCAGTAATTACCTCTAGCTCCTAGGTGAGGTCCGGGAGAGGGGCAGGAAGGGAGAGAGAAGGGGAAGATAGGAGGCAAGAAAGAGGGAAGGAAGGAGTGAGGGAAAGAGGGAGGGAGAAGGGGAAGATGGGAGGCAAGAAAGAGGGAAGGAAGGAGTGAGGAAAAGAGGGAGGAAGGGAGGGAAGTTGGGTAAATGTCAGAGAAAGAAAGAGGGAAGGAGTGAGGGAAAGAGGGAGAGAGAAGGGGAAGATGGGCGGCAAGAAAGATGGAGGGAAGGAGTAAGGGAAAGAGGGGAGAAGGGAGGGAAGTTAGGTAAACGGTAGAAAAAGGAGGGGGGAAAGAGACAGGGAGAGAGAGAGAGGAATAGAGAGAAGTTAGGTAGACGGTAGAGAAAGGAGGGAAAAGAAGGAATGAGGAGGGAAAGGAGAGAGGATGGGAAGGAGGGAGATAAGAAGAGAGGAAGGGAGAGTAGAGATGGGTGGAAGAGGGAAGCAAGGACTTGGGAATAAAGAATATGATGGAAGAGGAAGAGATGGTGAAGGAACAGGAAAAGGAAGAAAGGGAGGAAGAAGGGAAGGAAGGAAACATGGGGGGACAGATGGAAGGAAGGAATGGAAGTCAGGTACATAGGAGAGAGGAGAGGCAGGAGGGAGCGAGGGAGGGAAGAATGAAGGAATGAAGCGAGGAGAGAACGACAGACAAAGGAAGAAGATAATGAGAAAGCAGAAAAGGGGAAAGGAGGAAAGGATGTTGATGGAAAGGGAAAGAAAGACTGGAGAATGGAAGGAGGGAAACGAAATGGAAGAAATATATGGAGAGAGAGAGAGAGAGAGAGAGAGAGAGAGAGAGAGAGAGGAGGGGAGACTGCGGAATAAGACAGACAAACTAATGGTAGAATATATGTTACGATCACAAAAGATTAGGTCTGTGGGGAGGGGAGAAGACAGAGAGAGAGAGAGAGAGAGAGAGAGAGAGAGAGAGAGAGAGAGAGAGAGAGAAAGAGAGAGATGGGAGGGGTACAAAAACAAGGAAGAAAAAAGAAAGACAAGCGAAAGAGATACGTAAAAAGAGAAGAGAATCGAATAGAAGAGAGACATCCAAAAAAAAAAGAAAGAGCAAAATAAAACAAGAAAAAAGAGCAAGAAACTGGACAGATTGAAGGGTATATGGAAGAAGAAGAGAGAGGGAAGGGAAAAGTTTAAAAAAAAAAAAAAAAGAAAGAATGAGAGAACTACAAGAGAAACAGAAAATAAAAGCATACAGGCTACGCAACTCACACAGCCTGCATGAGAGAGAGAGAGAGAGAGAGAGAGAGAGAGAGAGAGAGAGAGAGAGAGGAAATGAAAAGAACGCGAGCAAATGGAGCAGAAGGAAAATTTAATCAAAGTTTTCCATTCTCAGGTGAAATTCAGTAGCTCTCTCTCTCTCTCTCTCTCTCTCTCTCTCTCATTTTTATTAAGTCGGCCTTCACATCTCTTTTTCACCCCTTCTTTCGACTTTTTTCTCCGTTGTTCCATTTCCAAACATTTTTCATACCTCTCTCTCCCTCTCTCTCTTTCTGTGTGTGTGTGTGTGTGTGTGTGTGTGTGTGTGTGTGTGTGTGTGTGTGTGTGTGTGAAAAACTCTAAGGAATAAACAAGCCCGATTTCGCTGCTTAAAAAAAAATTGTCAGAATCTTCCACCACAAAACATCAAAAATAAATATATAAATAAATAAATAAATCCCAACGAAAGACGAAAGTAAGACGATAACCGAGCAGGAAATAAATAAAAAATAAATCACGCCGTAGGGGTTTAGCAAAGTCTGCCCCTGAGACAAAATAAACTTAATTGGCAGAAAAAACGAAGCTATCCCTCTGAATCCTGTAGCGCTGGGAAAGAAAACGGGGCAAAAAGAAAATGGAGAATACACAGAGATCGGGAAAAGGGTGAAAACAGGGAAATGATTTTTGAGAGAGAGAGAGAGAGAGAGAGAGAGAGAGAGAGAGAGAGAGAGAGAGAGAGAGACAGATGTGTACATCAAAAGGCAAAAGAAATAATTAAAGAAAAGAATGAAGGATGTGGAATGAAAGGCGAAAAGGTTGATAAAGATTTGGTGAAGGGAAAAGTGTGTGTGTGTGTGTGTGTGTGTGTGTGTGTGTGTGTGTGTGTGTGTGTGTGTGTGTGTGTGTGTGTGTGTGTGTGTGTGTGTGTGTGTGTGTGAGAGAGAGAGAGAGAGAGAGAGAGAGAAAGCGAGAGGCTTGGGGGGAGGGAGGTAAAATTGGAAGAAAATTGGAAATAGGGATGAAGGAAGGGGAGAAAGGGAAGTGTGACGACAGGTAGAAGGGGGAGAGGGGGAGGGAAGAGGAAGGAAGAGGAGTGAGGTGCTGGGAGACGGAGGAGATGAAAGAGAGATTGAAAAGGGAGAGGAAGAGGGAGAGGTGGAGAGGAAAAGGAGAAAAAATGGGGGATTGGAGAGGAAGAGGTGGTTGGGAGGAGTGGAGGAGATGGTGGGGAGAGGAAAAGGGGGTGGGGAATGGGAGGAGTAGGGGTAGGCATGTTGGTGAAACAGTGGAAGGAAGGGGGTGGGGGGAAGAAGGGGAGGAATGGTGTTGGAAGGTGAGATAGGGAGGCGGCAAGGAGGGAGGGGGGGAGTAGTGGGAGCAGGTAGGTGGATAAGAAGAGGGGGATGATGTGGAGAAGGAGAGGCAGAGGGGAGATGGAAGAGGGGTAGAAGGGAGGAGGTGGGGAGGCAGGAGAAGAGTTTAAGTGCAGTGAGGTAGGAAAATAAAAAAAAGAGAGAAATGTGGAGAGGCAAGAAATAGATTGAAATGGGAAAGAATTTATTAGTAAGGTTTTATATGGATGGAAAAAGTGAGAGGAGGGAGCAGATGGATTGAAAACATGAGATAAAAACGGTGGGAGAAGAAGTGGATGGAAGGTGGGTGATGGGAGAGGGAGGAACAGAAGGGGTGGGAGGAGGGAGGGGAGGTAGAAGGGAAGAAATAGAGACGGTGATGGTGAGAGTAGAAGGATGGAATGGGGATGAGAATACACCTAAAAATATCGGTAATGGCAAGAAGGTGGAAGAGGAGAGAGAAAATACGTGAGAGAGAAAGGAAGAGAAGGGTAAGAGTAGAGGGGAGAGCAAGAGTATAGTAGAGGGTAGAGGGGAGCAGGGAGAAGAATGGGAGACAAGATGGAAGAAAGGAAGGAGGGTAGAGTAGAGAGAGTGGAGGTCGGAGAAAGGGGGAGGTGGAGAGGAGGGAGGAGAGGAGGCTGAGAGAAAGGCTAGACGGAAGTAAAGAGTGAAGTAGAACAGAGAGGGGAGAAGGTAGGAGAAAGAGTGGGGTGGGGACAGGGCAGGGGACGAGGGGCCAGGGGGGAAGGGGGATAGGAGGTGAGGGGAAAAGGGGGTGAGGGGGGAAGGGGGGAGCCGGACACATAAAGAGAGCGCCTCAAAGGACACGAGACACGCCGCCATAATAAGAGCTGGGCACTTCTTTCACGCCACTACCTTACGACCTACACCACCACCACGGAGGGATGGAGGAAAGAAAGGAGAGAAAGGGGGGTAGGGTTAGAGAAACAGGGATAGAGAGAGGAAGGAAGGAATAAGAGAGAGAGAGGGGAGAAGGAGGAAGAAAATAGGGAAGTGAGGAAAACAAGGAAAGATAGTTGAAAGAGGGAAGAAAAGGGAGAGTAAAACGAAAGGAAGGAGTGAAGGAAAAAGAAATGGAAGCAGTGCAGGAGGGAAAGAGAAAGGAGAGGAAGGGAGAGAAGAAAAGTGAGGGAGAGAAGAAAATACGGATGGAAAATGGAAGGTATGGAGTAAAGAGGGAGGAAGGGAGGGAAGAGGCGTAAAATAAAAGAATGGCAAAGAAACAAGAAGGAGAATGCCAATGGGGGGAAAGGATGTGATGGAAAGAAAGTGAGAAAGAGAGAGAAATAAAGTGAGGGAGATCGAGAGAACGTGAAACGAGAAAAAATGGAGGCAAAGGAACAAAGAGGAGGGAAGAGAAAGGGAATAACAAGGTAGGAGGGAGAGAAAAAATATGAGGAAAAAAACGGGAAAGGAAAAGGAGAGAGGATGAGAGTATTAAAAAAAAAATGAAATGATACAACAACGAGAGAGATTCACGGAACATCACTGACGGAGAAAGACAGGAGCAACAAGCAGAGGTCATCCATCCCTCATCTAATCCCGAATTCACCCGTTAGGAGTGCTAGGGCCCAATGCTAGGCTGACTTCTTTAGATATTTAGAGCGAAAGTGACCAGTTGCTCTCCCTTACGCGGCACTATGTGAAATTAAACTCCTGAACATCCCCTTGAGTTTGAACCTTATAGATCGCATCGAGCTGGAGCGTTTGAACCCATCCACACCTCCCCCGACCGGAACGATTCTAGTATTCAGTTCTGGCAGACGATTTTTTTCAGCTGAGGGTGAGTCAAGGAGCCTGAGAGGGAGTATGATCACCAGTGTCCTTTCGTTGGTTATATAGTTATCACCCAACATCGAAAAAAAAAAAATTAAAGATAGGACTTGTAAATGAGAGAGAGAGAGAGAGAGAGAGAGAGAGAGAGAGAGAGAGAGAGAGAGAGAGAGAGAGCAAACCAAAAACAAAAAGGAGAAAGAAAAGGACTAGAAAGCAAGACCAATAAAAAAACAGGAAAAACAATAACGAGAGAGAGAGATGACCGAGAGAAAAAGGGAACGAATGAAAACAGATGGAAACAGAGCACAGAAGAAACAGATGAACCGACCAATAAAAAAAAGAATAAAAGGAAAATAACGAGCGAGCGAGAGAGAGAGAGAGAGAGAGAGAGAGAGAGAGAGAGAGAAATGAGCAGCATCACAAGGCACCTCAAAGTCTTCCACTCCGATAAGGTGTTTTTTTTTTACTCTTGCTCGCACTAGACGATTTTCTTCAGCGTACGGCAGGTCTTTACCAAAGATGGACTTAACGAGGGATTAAATCTAGCTTCCCCCAGTCCGGCCAGTGTCTCTGTAGCTGAATAAAATCGTCTGGTGGCAGCATAAATGAAAAATGCAAACCGTATAATGGGGGGGAAGCGGCCAACCCCCCCTTCAAGGTACACGACGCTTTTGATTCCGTTCTTGCCACCTCCGGACGATTTTACCCAGCTTCCGGGACGCTTTTTCAAGCTAGAGGGATTTAGGTGTGGAAAGCTTCAGCCTCTTCATTTCCAGAGCATCAGCTGAATAAAATCGACCGGTGGAAGCCCGATTAAGAATAAAAATGAAATAAAATACAATACAGGAATAAAGGGTCAAAGAAAAGAGAATAACAGGAACCCAGAGGAGCGACTGGGGAGAGCTATGTAATAACGAAAGAGAGGGAAAAACAAGGGATAAAAATGGAAGGCAGTAAAATAAAAGGAAAGCATCAGATGGAAGGATGGTGTGGGAAGGGGGGAGGGAGGAGGTAGAACGGAAAGGAAAACCAGTAAGATCATAAGAACAAAGGACAGGCGAATGCACACACACACACACACACACACACACACACACACACACACACACACACACACACACACACACACACACACACACACGTATCTGTCAGCCAAAGTAAAAACATGAAGGAAACAGAGTTAGGAAAGAATCGTCAGAAAAGGGCAAAGTGAGAAGGAAGTGAGAGGAGAGAGGGAGGGAGGAGTGAGCCAGAATGGAGAGAGGGGTAAGGTGGGAGGAAAGGAGGGGTGCGCTGGAGGGGAGGAAAGGGTGAGGTGGAGGAGTGTGGTGGGAGGTGGGAGGGGTGAGGTGGAGGGGGGAGGTATTGGGAAAGGGCTGGGGGCGGTGAGGAACGGGAGCGGAAACACATCAGAAAAGAGGCCCACGGCGGAAAGGGCAGATAAGAGACGGTGGGAGGGAAAAGAGGCGGGAAGGGAAGGGAAAAGATAGCAGGATGGGAAACGAAGGGAAGGAAATGAGTGGAAGGAAATGAAACAGGACGGGGAGTGATCTGAGAGGATGGGAAGGGAAAACGTGATGTAGGAGACGGTGGGAGGGGAAAGGGTGGGATGTGAAGGGAAAGAAAATGGAAGGTAGAGGTGCGGCGGGAAGTGGAGGAAAAGGGAAGTAAAGAAAAGGAAGAGAGAGCAAGGTAAAAGGGACTGGAAAAAGAGAGGGGTTGGATGGGGATAGAGGGAGGGAAGGAGACACCAGGAAGGGAAAGAGAGAAGGGTGAGATGGAATTATAGTAACTGAACGAAGACAAGGGAGGCAAATGGGACAGGAACGATAAAGGAGGGTGTGGAGGAAAAGGAAACCTAGGAGACAGACAGACAGACAGGGAATAGTAGAACCGAAAAATAAAAATAGGAAATGATGCGCCAGCGTGTTGAGATGGAAAAAATCAGACAGGCATTTCAGACAGATCCAGTCCATGACAACGAAATCAGGGAAGAACAGGAAAGGAATGGAGGACTTTTGGTAAACACAGAAACACCAATGATAAATAATTAATAATAATAATAATAATAATAAACCTCTATCCCTAAAAAGCTGAACACAGAGCCAATCTGTCCTTCCCTTTTTAACCCTCTCATGATTTGAACAACTCTACTATTCCAGCCAACTCCAGACGATTTTATTCAGCTGAGTGAGTCACAGGAGCCTGAGTGTCAATCCTGGTACTGACACCTCTCTCATGGTCGAAACAACTCCTCTCTCTCTCTCTCTCTGAAGGATAAGACAAGAGCTTTTAGGATAAGGATACGTGCTATGGATAATCCTGACCAACCCCATCGTCACCAAGGAAACACTTAGATCGTATTCTAAGTGGCTCTGAAGATTTCGTAACACCTCTTCCTTAGCAATTTATTCTGCCTATTACACCTCAGTATCCCCATGTTTGTTACTGATCCAAACTATGTCAGTATTAAAAGGCCATAAACACAACGCAAGAAAATGTAAATGGGCAAATTAAATCGCTAAAGAAGAGGTGTTAGGAGGCCCAGATCTTAGGTATACTCTTCAGAATAGCACCAGACGATTTTATTAACCCTAGGGAAGGTATACAATTCAGACGGTTAACTGAAGCACAAAGACGATTAATAGTCTACCTGTATTTCATGGGTACTAATGAGCTTAAGGCAAGGTAATGAGGAAGTGAAGGAGAGGGCTGAAGAAAAAATTAAGATGGAGGAGGAGTAAGAGAAGAGGAAACTGAGGACGAAGTTTGTGGGTGGGGAAGTTGTGATACTGGAGAGAGAGAGAGAGAGAGAGAGAGAGAGAGAGAGAGAGAGAGACAGACAGACAGACAGACAGACAGAGGAGGGAAGAGGAAAAGGATGGAAAAAGATGGAGAAACAAGAGTGAGAGAAAGGGGGGGAGGAGGAGGAGAGGGAGGAAGGGAGGTGAGACAGGCAGGGGATGGGGTGGAAGAGAGCAAGAGAAGGGAGAAGGGAGGAGGGGAAAGAGAGAAAGTGAGAGAGCGAGGAAGGAGGGGAGGGAGAGAGAGAGAGAGGCAGAAAACGAAGGCAGAAAAGAGAGAGAGAAAAGGGCGAAACCAACCAAGCCTAGAGACAACACAAGGACCACTGCGCCAGAAAACATCCCCAGGCAGGTGCTCTCTCTCTCTCTCTCTCTCTCTCTCAACTTTATTCTAGATTGCGTTACACGATTTAATTCAACTTAGTAAAAAAAAAAAAAAATAAAAAAAAAATAAAAAACTACCTGACCTCCACTGACATTCCCTTCCCTTCCTTGCACGATATTCCCATCCCTTCCTTGCATGATATTCCCATCCCTTCCTTGCATGATATTCCCATCCCTTCCTTGCATGATATTCCCATCCCTTCCTTGCATGATATTCCCATCCCTTCCTTGCATGATATTCCCTTCCCTTCCTTGCATGATATTCCCTTCCCTTCCTTGCATGATATTCCCATCCCTTCCTTGCATGATATTCCCATCCCTTCCTTGCATGATATTCCCATCCCTTCCTTGCATGATATTCCCATCCCTTCCTTGCATGATATTCCCTTCCCTTCCTTGCATGATATTCCCATCCCTTCCTTGCATGATATTCCCTTCCCTTCCTTGCATGATATTCGCTTCCCTTCCATGCATGATATTCCCTTCCCTTCCATGCATGATATTCCCTTCCCTTCCTTGCATGATATTCCCTTCCCTTCCTTGCATGATATTCCCTTCCCTTCCTTGCATGATATTCCCTTCCCTTCCTTGCATGATATTCCCTTCCCTTCAGTGCATGATATTCCCATCCCTTCCATGCATGATATTCCCTTCCCTTCCATGCATGATATTCCCTTCTCTTTCTCTTCAACGTTTTCCTGGCACACACATCCCTCCCCTTCTCTCTCCCAGCCCCCCTTCCCCTCATCCCCTCCTGTCATCTTTCCCTCTCCCGTCTCTCTACTGTCTCTGTACCTTTTTCATATTTTCTCACCCCTCAATTCTACCATACTCCACGTTTATACCATATCCCCTCTTCTCTCCACTCCCTCCCTCCTACCACTCCACCCCACCACTCCTCTCTAACCCTTTCCTCCCCCACCCTCCTTTTCTCTCCATGCCCTCCTTTTTACCACCCCATCTCTCTCCTCTCCTCTTCTCTCTAACCCTTCCTATTCACTCCATCCCTTCCCCCACCCACGTTTTTTCTCTATTCTTCCTCCTCCGTCCCCTCTTCTCTCCATTCCCTCCTTCCTACCACCCTCCTCTCTTCATCCCCTTCCCCGTCCCCTCTCCTTTCCCTCCCTCCTTCCGCCCCATCCCTCCTCTTCTCTCCACTCCCCCCCTCCCTCCCTCCCTCAATGTCCTCCGTCTGGCAAAACAAAAACGTGAGTCCATCAGGGCGACCACACCAGCAGAAGGACAACAAAAGGCCGTCCACCTCACCCTTCCACCCCTTTCCACCCCACTCCACTCTCTTCCACCCCATCCTACCCAACTCTACTCCTACCCACCACCCTTCACTCCACTCCATCACCCCATTCTACAACCCTCCGCCCCACTCTCTTACCCTCCACCCCACTCCCATTACCCTCCACCCCACTCTATTACCCTCCACCTCACTCTATTACCCTCCATCCCACTCCACCCCCACTCCATCTCCATCCAATTATGCTCCCTTGATCCCTCTCTGGTCGCGTTTTTTACCCTGTGTACGTTTATCACTCATCTGGCGTCCACACACACACACACACACACACAATGTAGGTCTTGTGTCACTGGGTTAGTTTGAGTTTGTCACTTCTCTTGCGTAAACAAACGTACAGTACACACAAAACACACACACACACACACACACACACACACACACACACACACACACACACACACACACACACACCGCTCAACTAAATGTTCTGAGGTAAAATTTATAAGCTAAATAAATAAATAAAAATAACTTCAATAGTCTTCCCTTCTAATTATCTTATATCTGTGCATTTTTTTGGTGAGATAATTATGCACTACAGAATTTTTTTTTATTATGACTTTTATCTTAATTCTGTTTATGCAAGAAATAAATTTCATGATTTATTTTGCTCAATCACAGGGACAATAACGTTAATGGTGGTGATGGAAAAATGAATAACGTTATTTTTTCCTCTCTAGTCTGTAAGGAAAAAGCTGTGAAGTACTGGAGAGAGAGAGAGAGAGAGAGAGAGAGAGAGAGAGAGAGAGAGAGAGAGAGAGAGAGAGAATCTACCAATTTATCACTGTATTCTTGTCTGTATATAATATCCATTTCTAACAATATCTTTAGCAATCTGTCTGCCTATTTCTAAACTTCCAATAATACGCTTGGAAAATCACACTGCATACCTTCACTTCCTCCTCCCTTTTTTTTTTTTTCCCCCCTTCCCTTTCTCATTCCTTTTCCTCCTCTCCTTCTTCCTTCATATCCTCCTCCGCTCTCTGTTATTCACTTTTCTCCTTCCCTATATTCCTCCTCTTCTTTCTTCTCCCCCTCCCCTTCCTCCTCCGCCTCCTCCTCTTTCTCCTCCCCCTCCCCTTCCTCCGCCTCCTCCTCCTCCTCCCTGACCGTAACTCACTCCAGCATTCCCTAATTTGTAAAGAAAGAAGGCAAAGTTTTAACTGGGGGAGGCCGGATGCGCTGGGTTGCTCTCTCTCTCTCCCTCTCTCTCTCTCTCTCTCTTCTCTCTCGTATACTGTACCTAATCAAACACAACTTTCCTGGCCCCGCCTAGGAGCAGATTGGTGCCCCATCCTCCACATACTCCCCCCCAACCCCTCCACAGCCCCCCCCTCCAACCCCCTCATACCCCTATCCTTAATTCTGATTCCTCTTTGTCAACCCCTCCAATCCTCCAAATATTATCTCTCTCTCTCTCTCTCTCTCTCTCTCTGCTTGGACACTTCAGGATTCATTGTGACTACAGTTCATTCACCTTCACTTGGTAATGAATTTCGTCCGTTTGCAGGTCATTTTCCATACTGACAAAATTAGGTAGGATAGGAAAGGAAGTGGAGACGGGAAGAAAACAGGAAAAAAAAAAATGGATTTGAAGGGGTATAAAGGAACAGGGGTAGAAACACCAATCCTCTAAACAGTTACAGTCTACATAGATTGACTGGAAAGAGTGGAAAATGTAGAAAAAGTGCAAGAAAGTGGAGAAAGTAAAAAAAAAAAAAAAGTGGAAAAACATGGATTTGAGAGGAAGGGTAGGGATAGGAGTAGAAACACCAATCCACTTAAAATTTACAGCCTATAATGATCTGTCACTTTAGGAGGAAGGTACCCACTTAAGTATTATTTTATGGAGACCCACAGACAAATCTCTTCATTTCTGTGAGTGGACAACTGATTAATCCTCCCAATACACCTTAACTCCTTAGGCCAATTAAGTGGTACCCCCTTAAATTCCAAGCAAAACGCACTCCAAATTCCCCTAGCCACCTCCCCTTTCCTCTTTCCCCCACCCTCTCCCCTCCCAATCCCTCTCTCTTCCCTTCTCCTTCCCCCAGTCCCTCACAACGCTTTTCCTTCCCCTCTCCCCTTCTCCTTCCCCCCCAGACCCTACCTATCTCTCCTCCCCTCCCTTCCCCCCCCCAGACCCTACCTATCTCTCTCCTCCCCCTCCCTCTCCCCAAAGTTTCCCTCCCCGGATCGGAATGGGCGATAAACTTCGGGCTTTGAAACAGCTTAATAGACTTTGGTGATTTGTTTCTATTTTCGCGCCGCTGCAGAGTGTTTCAAATTTTTGCCCCCTCCCCCCCCCAATCCGACCGTCCCCCCCTTCCTCCTCCTAGCCCCCCTTCGTATGATAATCCCTACTCCCCCCCTTTTCTCTTTAGTTATGTTCATTATCATTATTAATCACCATCATCATCCTTCTCTCTCTCTTACTTCTCCTCCACATCCTCCTGCTCCTCCTCCTCCTCCTCATCATCATCATCATCATCATCATCGTCATCCTCCTCCTCCCCCTCCACCTCCTCGTCATAATCATCATTCTCCAACTTCTCTTCCCGGTACTATGAATGATGTGGGTACGGTCCAGAAACAGGAGAGAAAAACACAAAACGGGGAGAACTATCGCCAGAGTGCCCTAAAATGACGGGACGCAGCGCTATTCCCTCATCATGCCTGTCCCTAAAACACTTACACACGTCTCATCAGCCAAGCAGTGACTGAGGACATGGAAATTAATCACTGCCCTACGATGATGCCATTTATTCCTATCTCCAGACGATTTTATTTAGCTAAGATGAGAATTTTGGAACGGGGGGGGGGGGTTGATATAGAATTATCTACTTAATTATGAAAAATGTTATATAAATATAATAAAAACGTTTGAGAGAGAGAGAGAGAGAGAGAGAACCATTAAGACGCCACCGTACTGAAAGAATCTGAAACCCTTTGGCCACCGTGGGTTACTTTTGATTTCTTTTACTTTAGTTGGAGTAATATATATAAAGGTCTTAATTTTGTGCCAGAACGTAGGTAAAAAAAAATGTTCTTAACCCTCTTATCAAAGAATAAGGTTGTGATTCGCGGTTAAAGAAAGGCAAGAAAGATAAAATGAAAATTATATGGCCAGGAATACTGTACTTTGAAAACAGGTGTGTACTGATTAATTTTCTTCTAAAGCAGGTATGTAATAGTGGCTGTTTTTTTTTTTCTAAAGCAGGTGTGCAAAGGTATCTATTACTTTCTCATGCAGGTGTAATTATGCCCATTTTTTCTTCCCGTGCAGGTGTAATGGTGCCTATTTTTTTCCTAAAACATGTGTGTAATGGCGACTATTTTTTTCTCATGCAGATGTAATGATACCTAATTTGTTCCTCCTGCAGGTGTAAAGATGATTATTTTTTTCTACGACTGGTGTGTAAAGCTAATTGTTTTTTTTTCCTCCTCCTGCAGGTGTGGTACCGATGGAAGGAGTCAGAGGCCTATCTACCCGTACAGGTAAGACATCACGAACTTATTAAATTCAGTAAAAATCCAGGTAACATCCTTGGTAGTATATTCTTCCTGCACTTCGACTTAGAAATGCCCTCTCCTACTGAAGGGGTTTAAGGCTATATCTAACCCCTCCTAGTTCTAAAAACCTACCTTAAGCTGAATAAAATCGTCTGGCAGCGGGAAGAATAAACTTGGAAGGACGTTATCAGGATTCTAGAGATTAATATTCGAGTTAAAGAATTTTCTCAGGTAAAAAAATATCGTAAGATGCTGGGGTGAATAAAAACATGCAGAGAAAGACGAAAAAAGTGACAGAGACGAAACGAGTGACAGGAAAAGACACACGAAACAATACCGGTGAAAGAGTAAGAGGGTCAAAACAAATGACAGAGAAAGCGTAACAGACAAAACGAATGAGGGAAAGTGAGACTGACAAAACGTGTGTATGAGAAAGTGACAAGAACGAAAAATCAGGTGAGAGAGAAAGAAAGAACGAATGATACAAAAAAAAAGAGTAAGAGAACCAAAGTAAAGTGTTGGACAAAGCAACTGACGGAGACAGAATGAGTGACAAAGAAAACAACAGTATAAGTGGGGAAAAGAGAATGACTGAGTGACGGAATTCCAAATGATATAAGAGGAAGACAAAATCGCATAACACTGACTGACATAGGTACGAGTGGAAATTGAAAGGAAAATGAAGGCAATGACAGCGATCAATGACAAGTCTGAGAGAGAGAGAAAGAGAGAGAGAGAGAGAGAGAGAGAGAGAGAGAGAGAGAGCTTGACGGCCGCTACACGATACATATTAATCGATTTGCTTTACTGGAGAGAGACGACCGCTATCACCACAGCATCCAACACTGCCTCTCTCTCTCTCTCTCTCTCATACGTCTCCTATCCTCGTACTGTCTCCCACACCCTCCCCTTCATCTCTCTACCTTTTCTCACCCTCACCTCTCCACTCCCTATCCCTCATCCTATCAGAATCCACTCTACCTTCTTACTCTCCTCTCCCTCTCACCTTCCCATTCCCCATCCTCTCACCACCCCTCTCTCTCTCCACTCTCTTTCTCTACCCCTCCCACTCACATATCCTTTTCTTCTCCTTCCCGTTTCCTATCTCCTTCCTCTCTTTCTTCTCTCCCTCTCATCATCCCCTCTCCCCTACCTCTCTATTTTCTCCCTCTCACCACTCCCTTTCCTCTTCCTCTCTCCTTCCTCTCACAAGTATTTCCCTCCCTTTCCTCCCCCTCATTCCTTCCTCACCTCTTTTCCCCATCCTATTCGTGAAGTGGAGGGGCCGTTTTGAGAGAGAGAGAGAGAGAGAGAGAGAGAGAGAGAGAGAGAGAGAGAGAGAGTGATGGAGATGGACGGGGTTTATCAAGCCGGTGGGGGGGGGGGCGGAATGAATGAAGTGCTGAGATGGTGGAATGTTGTGGTATGAAACGTGGAGTGGGTGGAAGGTACTGGTATGAAACGTGAAGTCGGTGGAGCGTACTGGTATGAAACGTGGAGTGGGTGGGACATACTGGGATGAAACTTTGGGTGGAATGAGTGAAACATACAGTGAATGGGTGGAATGTAGTGGATGGAAGTTAATGCATGGAACGTACAGTAAGTGGAACGTAGCAGGTGGAACGTAAAATGGGTGGAGAGGAGTGGGTGTGGTGTGGTATGGTGTGGTGTGGCGGTATTATGGGTGGTGTGGTGTGGTAGAGTGATCAAGTTTTATATGGTGTGGTGGTGCTGTGGTATGGCATGATGGTGTCCTGACAGGTGGTGTGGTGGTGATGTGGTGTCGATGTGGAAGCAATTTGTCGGTATGGTTACGGTAAGTCAGGTCCAAAGAAAAAATGTTGTGGTGTGGTGTGGTGATATGGTGTCTATGTGCATGGTGTGGTGATATGGTGTCTATTTGCATGGTGTGGTGATATAGTGTCAATTTGCATGGTGTGGTGATATGGTGTCGTTTTCCGTGGTGTGGTGTGGTGTGGTGTGGTGTCGTCTGGTGTGGTGTGGTGTCGTGTGGTCTGGTGTGGTGGAACAATCTGTCGGTATGGCTATGTCGGGTTGAAGGGTGGTTGGGTGCGACCATCCGACAAACCCGTCAATATGTCTACCCACTTACTCGCTCAATACCCCTCCCCCCCTCCACACACACACACCCCAAACCATCCACACTGACTGGAGACGGGGGTGACTGGGTGACTAACTGTTGACTGTATGCATGACGAAATGACTGCGGAATGGCTGACTGGATGACCGGAGAACTGACTTCACGAGAAAGTAGCTGGCTAAGGAGGATGAGAGTCTGAGGGAAAATAATCAGAACTGAGAATGTGAATGGTGTATGTAAATCCCTGCATTCCTATGGTCATTTATCGAACAATCATTATTATTTTTAGATACGGTTAGCCTGCATGCCACGACACTAAGCGCGTTCAGCAGCAAGGTAGGGGAACCATATAGTCCTTACTTTAATGCAGGATGAACACACACACACACACACACACACACACACACACACACATTGAGAGAGAGAGAAAGCGACCACGGCATGACTGCTACAAAGACACAAGAGATGCCTTACCCTTCCTGAAAGCCTAGGTATGTGCGGTACGTATGACGGTGGCCGTGAGATAAGGCTTAGAGTTTAGCATGTCTGAATAATGAATGATGGGGTGCTATGGGCCAGCCTATCTACTTCATTCATTCATTCATTTATACATTCATTCCCTCCCTCCCTCCCTCCCTCCTTCCTTCCTTCTTCCTTTCTCTTTCTTCCCTCTTTCCTTCCTCTACTGACAGCCTTTACTTTCATGCTTTCCTCTTTATATTATTTTAAGGATCCTATTCTTTTCTATCAATGAATTCATATTTCTGTCAGCTATTTTTCTTACCTATTATCAGCCACTCTGTCTATCCTATTTATCAACCTGTCTATCATTAATCACCTATTCCATCTATCAGCCAATCCACTACCATCTCATTCATATTCCACCCCACCACCCAAACTTCGATCCCACTGTCATAACCACTCTTCTCTATCCTATCCCATAACCATCCCTCCCAATCCCCATTCCATCTCCGTCCTGTCCTATCCCATCCCATCCTTTCCCTTCCAATCCCCCTTCCATCTCCGTCCTATCCCATCCTATCCCATTCTCATCAGGGTAATCACCATCGTTGCCTACCCCATCCATCCCATTCACCCTCCCCTCCCTCTTACTCCCACCCCCATGCCCCTCCCCCTCACTCCCCCCCACAACATAGATGGACTCATTAGGTTATGATTCAGTTTGAGGGGCTGCCATTTCTCCCTCCCCCCTCCTCCCTATTCCTCCTTTCCTTCTCTCCTCCTCCTTCCTTCTGTTCCTGCTTTCTTCTTTCGTTCCTTTCCTGCCACTTTCTTCTTCCCTTTTCACTGTATTACCCCTCATTCCCTTTTGTCTTCCTCATTCTCCTCTCATTCTTTCCCTCCTCCCTATTCTCTATTTGGTGTTCAAGTTTTCTCCCGTTTTCCTCCTGCCATTTCTCCTTCCTCATTCTCTCTTCCTCGTCGATTTCCATTTTCCTCCTCCTTTCTTCTATCTACCTCTCTTGTCTCTCCATTACTCCTTTTTCCCCCCTCCTTTACCCATTTTCCTTTTTCCTGTCTTCCATTTCTCCTCCTTTTCTCTGCCTTCCTTTCTCCTTCTCTCCCTCCCTCCCTTTTTCTTCTTCTTTCCTTTTCTTCCCTCCTTCTTCCGCACGATCCTCCTCCTCTCCTCTTCCCTAACTGGCGGGGGACAACTCTCATCATTTATATTCTTTTCTCACGCACGTTTAGCTTAGATTTTTAGTACAGAGTGTTTTAGCCATGCAAATACTCTCACTAAAATCCAATAAGCTACCTTTTGTCTTTATTTCATACCCCTGTGATCCATTTGACTCCTTTGGCCTCCTTTGTCTTTCCTTCCTATCACTCCTTCACACCTCAGACACTCCATCTTCTCTCCTTAAACTGATCTCTCTCCCTTCCATCCTTCCTTCTCTCTGTCAGTCTTCTTCTCCACTTGTTCCCCAATCTTTTTCTGTTCTTACTCTTAAACTTCCCGTGCCCTACTTCCTTCCTTCCTTCCTTCCCTCCCTCCCCCCCTCTTTCCCCCTCTTATTTCCTTCCTTCCTTCCTTCTTCCTTCCCTCCATTATTTCACTCCTTCCTTTCCGTCTCCTTTGGCTTGAGGCGGTCTACATGTTAGGGCTGTGTTTTGAAATGCCCTGCAAATAGTAATGGGGGACTCTCTCTCTCTCTCTCTCTCTCTCTCTCTCTCTCTCTCTCATCACCCCACCACAGACAGTCGACGGCCCAGAACAAACTCACAGTGTATATTTAGGTTGAAAAAAGTCACCCTAGGACAGAGGAACATACGCACTTATGAACCTACAGCGCTGAGCAATCCACGCGTGATATTAGGACTAAAGTTTCCATGTTTCAGGCTAATTGTGAAACTGGGAGGGCGAAACGGGGCCGAAAATGACGAGATAATGAAACTTCTAGGCCTGTGTCTCCCACGAACAGAGGCTAAGGGTTTTGCGGGAATGATGGTGTTTCAGTTTTTTGTTTGGGCAAGTGACCCCTGCTGCCGACCGTGCACGCAAAGGGAAAGGCAAATGCAAGCACGCACACCGACAGAAAGGCATGCATTCACGCACACATATACACTCACACACACACACACACACACACACACACACACACACACACACACACACACACACACACACACAAACTAGAACTTCGCAAAAATACAGGATGACTTCACACACACACACACACACACACACACACACACACACACACACACACACACTACAAACTCATGATGGGTCTATGCACACTCCACCTCAACTTTTGCAAACTCTCTTGTCACCTTTTTCCATACTGCCTGCCAACCACACACTCTTTGTTTAATGTACACACTCTCAGGCAACTCCTCGCACCCCTACACACACACACACACACACAAACACACACACACACAAACACACACACACACACACAGTATCTCACCACAACACCCTCTCTCTCTCTCACACACACACACGCACACACACACACACACACACACACACACACACGAATACCTATCTGCTCTGTCCACAATACCCCTTCCCATCAACCACCTTGTCTCTGTCGCATATCATTCACACACACACACACACACACACACACACACACACACACACACACACACACACACACACACACACACTCCCCACCAAAATCCTACCAACCACACACATTCCCCACTAATCCCCCCACCCCTTGACACACAAACACTGCCCACTCCACCCACCCAGCATCCCACTCCACACCACCACCACCACATAAATCAACAGGCCCATGACCCTCTCCTGGATCATCGCACCAGCAGAAATATAAATCCCCTCCTACCAAAATCCTTCATAAATCCACAACTCTAGCGATGCAAAATGGTACTCGCGGCGTCAATTAATGAAATCAGCTTACGTGCGACTAGAGCCAGCCTCCAAAGAGTCTTAACCGCGAACAATCCTGAGGGCAGCAAAAAAATTGGTAGCACTGTGGTGGTGGTAGGACAGCGATGGTGCTGGCTAGGGTCTGTGATGATGATGGTGGTTTGGGTAAGACTGAGATGGTGGTTGTATGTGGTGTTCGTAGGGCTGTGATGGTGTTAGTGGGACTGTAATGGTGCTGTTAAGGCTGTGATGGTGTTGGTAGGGTTGTGATGGTGTTGGTAGGGTTGTGATGGTGTTGGCTGGACTGCGATGGTGTTGGTATGGCTGGGAAGGTCCTGGTAATATTTTTTGCAGGACTAATGGTGTAGGGAGGGAATGTGATGGTGTTGACAGAAAAGTGACAGTAGTGATAATGATGTCAGTAGGTCTGCGACTCGTGATTTCGACAGGGGAACCCAAGAACGTGGCTCTTCTTCCCTCCAGACAAAGTAACATTTCCAAATTTGTTTTCATGTGGGCGCGAATTAATCTCCCTATCACATCTTTAGCAATGGAGTCTTCCCTGCTACGTCAGAAACAGCCATTTTCCTTTTACATCTATACCACCACCTATTTTCCTTCCAAACTAGCACTGTCCGGCACGGTTCCTATCACACACACACACACACACACACACACACACACACACACACACACACTATCCCACTAAACCAGAACGATCCAACACCATTCCTGCAACACACACACACACACACACACACACACACACACACACACACACACACACACACTCAAAAATGCTCTTTGTAGAATAACTGGGGTAATGCATTTAGTTCTCCGCTTGTACCCCATGAATTAAATCTTGTCACGGACTTTTATACAAATAATTCTCTTCTTTCCTCACTATTCCTTTTTCATTTCTCTCTCTTTGCATTGACCCTTTGGCTGCTTGGATTTCCCTCAGCTGAATACAATCGTCTAATGGTGGTTTGAATTAAATACCTGGACACATTCATGGCAGCAAAAATTAGTTGATAGATGGAAAGACGATAAATTGACAAATGGAAAGATAGATACAAATGAACAACGATTTTTTCACTTCTCACTGCTAGGATTTCTCTCAGCTGGCCAAAATCGTCCCGTGTTAGTTTCAATATAATAAATGATGTATCGATAGCAGTGAAAGGATTTTGTAGATACTGTATTACTATTTGCAAGTATACGAGACGAAAAAAAAAAAGAATGAAGAAAGGAAAAGCGAGGAGAGAGAAAGAGAGAATGTGTGGATAGAAAGGAAGAAAATGGAAAATATTAGTAAAGGGAAGTAAGAAATAACACAGGGAAAACAGAAGAAAAAGGAGAAAGAAGAAAGGGACAAGGAAAGAAAGAGAAACAACAGGAAGAGAGGCAGAAGGGAGGCAAAGAGACAAAATACTAGTTAAATGAAGGAAGGAGTAAAGGGAGAAAGAAGAAAGGGACAAGGAAAGAGAAACAACAGGAAGAGAGAAAGAAGGGAGGAAAAGAGACAAAAGAGAGTAAAAGAGAGGAACCAGTACATTTTCTGCTTCCACTGTATTTAATCTACAAGTGTAATCCAACGTCAGGCAGGGATTTACCAGAGTCCTTTCACTTTAACCTGACCCAGATTTTCGTCCTCTTGCGACTTAGTTCACATTACTCAGTTGTGCAAGACGGTGCTATGCCTCAACAACCTTCCCACAGCACTCCTTCGTGACTAGCATCATATCTGTGTTAATCTACTGCTATCACTTGGTATTCGAGAGGGAGAGACGACAATTTTAGGCCATGTTGGTGTGAAAAGAGTATACGACAGATTAAATGGCCTACCTTTAGTTATTCTCTTTTCTTATGTCTTTATAATCTGGACGGTGTAGCACATTTTTTTTTTTTTTTTCGATTCTGTTATACTTCGCTCAACATCTCTTTGCATAAATTCTCGTCTTTTTGCAGCTTCTTTCCCGTAGCCCAACAGAATACGACACCATTACGGTCCTGCATCCTTTCCACAGCACTTCTTCGTGACTAGCACTGTTCATCGCTTGTTACAGCTCAGTTTCAAAATAAAGATGGCAGTTTTAGGCAAAGTTAGAGACAATATTCAGGCAGTGTGGTCTACCTTTTAAGACAGATGGTGACTTGACATGAAACCACTGTACCTACTGTCGTTTCCTCTCTCTCTAAAAAATAATAATAATAATAATGATAATAAAATAAATAAAAACAAAACACTCAAATACCTAGGACCCCACCCTCTTTCATTCGTTCTTCAGGACAGAGCGACGCCAAACCAGGTCAAAAGGAAGACAATATCCCCCCACCCCCAGCCCAACCATCCTCCCTCCTTTGACTGTCGCCCAATTCTCGCTTCGTAACATCTCTTCCTAAGCGATTTATTTTACCTATTACACCCCAATATTCTCTTGTACGTTGACATTAAAGAAAATATATTAAAGAGAAGAGAAGACTATGTTTAGCTGTGACATGTAAAAATAAATCACCAAGGGAAAAGTGTTACGAATTTTCCTATATATGCCAACGAGAACGCGGCTCTGTGTCCCCAGGCGCATGAGGAACTAACGAGCCTCTCCGCAAACAACCATTTCCCCCCCACCCTCCCTCCTCTCCCCTCCCTACCATCTCCCCTCTTCATTCTTTCCCTCCCATTCCCCCTCCCCTTCCCTCCATACCCTCACTCTCCCTCCTCCCTCTTCCACACTCCCTTTCTTACTCACCTCCCTCTCCCACACTCCCTTTCTCACTCACCTCCCTCATTCCCCTTTCCCACTCATCCCCCCACTCTCTCCCACATTCCTCCTCTCTCCTTTCCTCCCCTCCCCCACTCTCTCCCACATTCCTCCTCTCTCCTTTCCTCCCCTCCTCCATCTCTCCCCCTCAGCGATACAATAACCCTCCCCCTGCATCCGTCCGTCCGCGTCCGTACGGCCTATGACGGCTTACCTAAGGCCACTCTCCGGACAGACTGCCGCGGCCCTCAAAGCCTCACAGGAACCCGGGCAACTGTTTTTCCGTCCGGCTGCGCACGGGTTATGACGGACGGGGCCAGTGCTGGGGGTGGAGGGATGAGGGGAAGGGAAGGGGAAGAGGGGAGGGGAGTGGAATGACAAGGAGGGGGAATGGAATGGACAAAGGGGGGGAAAAGCATGGGATGGAGAGAAGGAGTGGCGAGGAGGAAGTGGAATGGAATGAAGAGAGAGAAGGGGAGGAGAGGGAGTAGAATGGAGTGGAGAGAAGGAGGAGGAGGAGGAGGGAGGGGAGGAGAATGGAATGGAAAGAGAGAAAGAGGGAGGAGGGGGAAGAAACAGAATGGAGGGAGAGAGAGGGACAGAGGAGAGAACAGAATGGAGAGAGGGAGGGAGGAGGAAGAGTGAGTGGGGGAGGGAGGGAGGGAGACAATGGGATGGGGCGGGTGAAAGATAATTAGATTTCCACCCATCTTTTTTTCCTTTTTTTAAACATTAATGGAAAGGTAATGTTTTGGTACCCTTTTTTTTTTTGGGGGGGGGGGGGAGGGGGAGTTTGGGACGTGCTATTATTGTTGTTACTGCTGATTTTTTTTTTTTAACCCTCTGATGGTAGGGACAATTCTAGCACTCTATTCCAGCTAACGCCAGACGATTTCATTCAGCTGAGCGTGAGTCATAGAAGCCGCGGTGTTAATATGATTCAAGGGAGGCTGGTTCGTAGGTCTGTTTGTTATTTTTTGTTATTCTTCCTGTTCTTGTTCAAGCTTCTAAATCTTTAAGTAAATAATTACAGAGAACGAAAATGTGTTAGTGATTATTATTATTATTATTGTTGTTGTGTTGTTCTTGTTGCTGTTGTTGTGTGAGGAAGTAAATTTTCAACAGCTCAACACTACCGGTGATTGAAAGGTGAATTGGATCTATTTTAACAAGTCTATCTGATCACGGACTAGCAGACAAAATCTATCTATTTATCTATCCGTCTATCTGTGTACCTGTCCATCTATCTACCTAATTACCGATTATCTATTTCCCTATCTATCTGTATCCGGAATACAAATTCAACCCAACTTGCAAATCCGAACCCACCTAAGAGACCCCAACCCGACCCGATTAACAAACCCAAACCCGACCAACAAATTAATCACACCCGACCAAGACCCGACCAACAAATCCCGCCAAACCGACACCCTAAACAACCTCAGAGCTAATAAACCCAGAACGCGACCGACAATCCCGACCCGACCCGACCCGACCAATCTCTAAATCCCGCCCCCCCGCCGCAAGGTAATTAAACAGGCCGCAGAGGGGGGGCGGAGGACCCCCATCGCCCCCCCCCAACGATTACCTTCAAGAAACGAGCAGGCGGGGATTACATTGGCAGGGGGGGGGATGAGAATGGAGAGAGAGAGAGAGAGAGAGAGAGAGAGAGGATGGGAGGGGAGGAGAGGGGACTGGAGAGGGAGGCAGAAATGAGATGAATGTGGTGAGATAGAGGAGAGAATGGAGGGCAGTGGTGAAAAGAGGGACGGGTGTGGGTGAAAAAAAAAATTGGAGAGAGAGAGAGAGAGAGAGAGAGAGAGAGAGAGAGAGAGAGAGAGAGAGAGAGAGAGAGAGAGAGAGAGAGAGAGAGAGAGAGAGAGAGAGAGAGGATTACACCAGCGGAGAAAATTACCCCAAATATGCCTTTCCACAACGAGCCCTCGACAATACAAACAAACCCGTATATATCCTGAGGGGAGGGGAGGAGAGGAAGAAGGGGAGGGATGGGGAGGAGAAGGGGGAGGGAGGGGGAAAGGGGAAGGGATGGGAGAGGTAGGTAAAAGCTGAGGGACAGAAAAGGAAAGGAAGGGAAGAGGGGAAGAGATGAGGGAGGTAGGGGAAAAGTAGAGAAGAGGGGAAAGATAGTCCGAAAAGGGAAGGGAGGAGAAGGGACAGAAGAGAGGGGAAAGGAGGGAAGGGGAGGAGGAGGAGTAGGGGAAATCAGAGGTGAGGGGAGAGACGGTGAGAATAAGGGAAGGGATGGGAAAGAAAGGAAAGAGAGGATGGGGTGGAGAGGAAGGATGGGGATCGGATGGGAAAGGATGGGAGGGCAGGGAAGCAGAGGGAAACTAGAGGAGAGGGGAAAGAGAGAGAAAGGGAACGTAGGAGGAAGGAACGCAGGAGGGGAAGGGGTGCGAGGTTGGGGAGAGGGAAGGAATGTTGGGAGAAGAAAGGGAGAGCAGGGAGAGGGAGGGAGTGCGATAAAGAAAAAGGAAGAGGAAGGGGAAGAGGAAAACAGTGGGTGGGGTGAGGGAGAGGGAGAAAGAAAGGGAGGGGAAGGGAGGGAAGGGGCAGAAAAAAGGGGGGAGGGAGGGAGGGAGAGAGAGAGAGAGAGAGAGAGAGAGAGAGAGAGAGAGAGAGAGAGAGAGAGAGAGAGAGAGGTGTGAAAGGAGGGCCCCTCATTACCTGCCCTCCCCTACCTGTATTAAATGAAACCTTCGCACGAGACAAGGGGGGATGGGGGAGTGGGGCTAGGGGGAGACAGGGGGTGAAAGAGGGAGTAAGGGGGACAGGGGGAGTGGGAGATGGGGGGTCAGGGGGATGAGAGGGAGCGGGAGCTGGGGGAACGACACAGGAGGGGGCTAATACTCCCTCCACACACCCCAGTCCCTCCGAATAACCCAGGCAAGAGCAAGGTTTTTTCGCCTTTGTGTTGGTGAGTGTGTATTTAATTGGGCTCAAGGGGAGAGTGGGTGTTGGTGTGGCAAGGAAAAATAAAAGAAAATGGTAATAATAACAACACAGTGGGTGGAGAATACGGCGTGAAAATATGCAGCGGTTTCTAGGCATACCGGAATATTATGAACGCTGGGAGTTCTTCTGTGTGTGTGTGTGTGTGTGTGTGTGTGTGTGTGTGTGTGTGTGTGTGTGTGTGTGTGTGTGTGTGTGTGTGTGTGTGTGTGTGTGTGTGAGAATTCATGCTAACTTACAAACCTGCGTGCATATGTGCGTGTTTTTTTGTTTTTGCCTGTATGTGTTATTGTAAGTTAGGATGCTCGCACATATACCTGTGTACTTAGCTGCGTGTTCTTTTTCCTTGTGTGTGTGTGTGTAAAACCTAGCAATACTTACATCCCCTTTCGCATATGTTTTTCCCTGTATGAAACGCGTCCGGGACAACCCCTCCCACCCAGATGAAGATGCCAGATGTTACCAGGATCTCTAATTCACTCGTAACACCAAAGAAGGATTTTCAAGGATAATTTACAGCTCATTCACGAGGCTAATAAAGAAAACATTAATATTTCCGGAGCCGTACAATTACTACACTGATTTTTATATGGGTTACGGTGGAGAAAGGACGAGAAACACTTATCAAAAAAAGCAGGGGGAGAATTTTCACATTTTAACTCTCTATTCAAGGATACTATAACTTGGCAACTGCAGGGAAATATTTGTACAGATAATTGTCCTTATAACACTACTTACTCTCATCACACATCGACAAAGCAGTGTTACATAAATAGATACCAGTAATAATAGATTCTTTAAATATTTAGATACGGCCAAAAACATATCAGGACGAATGACAGAGCTGGGTTAGGATTGAGGGATATTTCACGTTGGTTGGGTGAATTTATAATGATATGGTTCGAAGGCAAAGGGAACAAATGTTTTCTAAAGATTTCAATGATTCCTGATGATTTTGATGACTGGTGAGATACACTGTTGATACGTTTGTGAGTGTGTGTGTGTGTGTGTGTGTGTGTGTGTGTGTGTGTGTGTGTGTGTGTGTGTGTGTGTGGCTTACGATGCCTACATACTTCCGTGTTAAGAGAGAGAGAGAGAGAGAGAGAGAGAGAGAGAGAGAGAGAGAGAGAGAGAGAGAATGGTCCCCGGAAACACAGACACACCAGCAGCCTGACAGATATTCCGATAAGAAATTAGCGCAAATCAATGTCGCCCGACAATACCACCACGACGCAACCAAGGGAACCAAACCCACGCCTCTGCTATCTGCCAACGAGAGAGAGAGAGAGAGAGAGAGAGAGAGAGAGAGAGAGAGAGAGACGGGGGGACTCTGTTATTTGTGTGAAGGGTTCGGGGACGCTTTGATGGGAATGAGAGAGAGATGGACAAACACACCCTCCTCTGACTTTCCTCCTCCTTCTATCTCCCTTTCCTCCTCCCCTCCCCCTTGCCTCCCCCCTCCTCCTCCGCCTACTGGTGCCTCTTCTTCACTTTCCTCTCCGTACTCCTCATGTCCCTCCTTTCCCTCTCTACTCCTCTTTCAGTCTCTGCTTAGTGCCCCCTCTCTCATCCATTCTCCTTTTTTTTATCCCTCTTTTCCCTTTCCCATCCTCTTTCCCTCTCCCCTCTCCCCTCTCCCAGTCACCTTCCCTTTCCTCTACTCTTCCCTCTCCCTTCCCCTTTCTACTCAGTGTTCCTTCCCCTCCGCTTTACCTTCTCCTCCCCACTCTGTCATCATTCCCCTCTTTATTCAGTGTCACCTCCCTTTTCCTTTCCCCTTCCCCTTCCATTTGCCGTCCCCTCCTTCCCCCTTCTGTTGGCGTGAAAGAGAAACAATGGAATAGAACAAGAGATGTAGAGACGTGACAGAGACACTGGAGGAGATATAGCTGGGTGCAATAAAAATCACTGTAGTAAAAATATGCCACAGATAAACATAGAGTTCCAGCAAAAAATACAGTGCCACAGGAATAGTGTTTTAAATGGAATAAATAATAACGTCATAGAAGAGAGGAAATAGAGTATAGGATAAAGGATGGCAGAGATTAATAAAAAAAAAAATAAAAAAAAGGCAACGCTACGCTGTTGCACGTCCCCCCTCTGTATAACACAGAAACATTAAAACTTAAAAATTTCAGTGGTTTATCCATGGTAGTAATGAAGTTATGAGCAGATGTGATGAAATTATGGCTCCTGCCTTTTTTCATTTGGGCAGCCATTTTTTATGATAACATAAACAGGTACAGTCATGAGACTTCACACATAATTAGATATTCAAATAATCATTTATCATGTGCAATTTCTGCCTCCTAGGTGTAATTATTGCAAAGTTTTAATAGAAAAATGCATTGGGCCCTTCTGATTCCTTGCGCACACCGCACCGAGATCTAAGATGAGTATCATTTTTTTACTTTTTCATTATTTTCGCGAAAACAACTTAAAATCCAGCATTCTACCTACCAAAGGGCACCAGTTCACTATAAGACACATAACTACGTGAAATTTCATGACTCAGTACTGAAAACTTTCTGAGTTCTGACTCGGAAACGAAATCTCTACGCCACCTATTGTTGTTGAACCCAGCGATAACAATACCCTCCTCTAACTTCGTCAGGTGGAGGGTAAAGGGAGAGAAAAAAGTGCCACAGAAAAGGGGATTGCCATAACGTATACAGTATAGACTAAAGGCACCACAAAAACAATGGCTGCGGTAGAATTAGAAAAAACATTAATTGCCAAAAAAACACCACAATGCGACAGAGAAACAGCAGAACAGAACAAAAACCTACTTGGTGCGCCACAGAGGGCAATATTGTTAATGGCGGGCAGAGAAATTATGAGTGGATAAAAATGCTATATTCAGTGTAAAAGGATGGTATTAATTCCATTCTGTCTGCTTCAATGTCAAGGATATTATTATTATTATTACTATCATTATTACTATTATTATTATTACGATTATTATTATTATTAATTATATTTTTTTATTCACTATTATAATTATTATTATTTCTATTATTATCATTATCATTATTATTATTATTATTATTTATTATTATTACTGCTAATTTTGATGTTTTCATTACTACTACTACTTCTACTACTACTACTACTACTACTAGTAGTAGTAGTAGTATCAAGTTTCCCTATTCTGTGCTTTCTTGTTCCTGTTCCTGGAACCTGGCCTTCTCATTTTAATAAAGGGAAATGATGCTCCGATGATGATGAAGATGATGATTAAAACAGCATACAAGCTATTATCACCGTCATCACCACTACCACAGCAACTACCACAACCTACACCATAACAACCACACAACCAGCATCACCACCACCACTATTTAAACATCGCCAATATTACCACCACCACCACTACCAGCATCACCACCACCACTATTTAAACATCACCATTATTACCACCACCACCACTACCACCATCACCACCACCACCATCAACCACAATCACTGTCACCATTCCTAGAACCCCATACCTAGCCAAATAAATCTAGAAGGTAACATCAAATACTTGGAATAGCGTAACCGTGGGGGAAAATGGGGGAAATTGGCCTGAGAGAGAGAGAGAGAGAGAAGTTGTAGATTGCTCGCGAGACAGACATAAAATGCATCTCTCTCTCTCTCTCTCTCTCTCTCTCTCTCTCTCTCTCTCTCTCTCTCTTAATTTAGCGTAGTGACTTACCCCGGCCGCTTTTGTGCTAACTCTTTGTGCTAATGAATATCCCTCTCTCCGCTACACACGTTAATTATTAGGCCAGGAGACGACAGCGAGAGAGAGAGAGAGAGAGAGAGAGAGAGAGAGAGAGAGAGAGAGAGAGAGAGAAATACTGTAAAAAGAAAGACGTAAACTAATTGTACTGTAGCTGCATGAGGAGAGTTCAGATAGATAGACAGATAGATATACAGACAGACATAGACAGATAGATAAGTATAGATGCAGATAGACAGACAGACAAAGTGTGTGTGTGTGTGTGTGTGTGTGTGTGTGTGTTCAGTGTAAGGATGTGTGTGCTGAGTGTGTGTGGTGTTTTGAGCCATTAATTACCTAAGTGACTCCCCTTCTCTCTCTCTCTCTCTCTCTCTCTCTCTCTCTCTCTCTCTCTCTCTCTCTCTCTCTCTCACACACACACACACACACACACACACACACACACACACACACACACACACACACACACACACACACACACACAGGCAGTAATTTATGCACACGACTTTATTATATTGCCAAGCGTGTACACCGCCAGTCGGCCCCCATCAGAGGCGGAAACACAAAGTTGAAGCACGTTTCACCCCGACGCATGTTTACTGGCTAGGTGGATGGTTGGGTGGTGTGGATGGAGGGTAAAATGAAGAGTCTGGTAGTGTGGATGGCTGTGTGTGGTGTGGATGGATGTGTGAATGGTTGGTGGTGTGGAGAGTTGACGATGTGGGTGGTTGGTCGCGTGCAGAGTAGACGATGTGGATGGTGTGGATGGCTTGGTGGTGAGGATGGCTGGGTGGTGAGGATGGCTGTGTGCTATGGATGGGTATAAGTACGGCAGTCATATAGAGATGAATAAAAAAATAATAGGGCTGCTACTTTTGATACAACAACAACAACAATAATAATAATAATAATAATAATAATAATAATAATCACAGTAACACACTAACATTACTAACAATACTCATACATCTCGAAATCAAACGAAACAATACGAACTAACCATCCATTTCCCCCTCAAAAATTGCACTAAAAGCTGATCATTCCAATAAGCTTCGTTTTGTTTCGTCACTCCCAATTCACCTGAGCCACGACCCATTACATTTTGTACTAACAGTCAATTTGCTTCTGTACAAGGCTGATGTAACGTGTACTTTTCTCTTATTTCGTATTACTCTCTCTCTCTCTCTGATTTCTACCCTCCTCATCCTCTCCTTGCTCCCCTTTTCCACTCTTCCTCCGCCTCCCTCTCTCTTGTCTTCGATTTCCTCCATTCTTTCTTCATTTCTTCTTTCCTCTGTTCTCTCTCTCTCTCTCTCTCCTTTATCTTGCCTCCCTATCCTTATCTTCAGCTCAGAGAAATAAATAACACAGACTTATTTGTAACGAACAGCCCCGAAAGGACCATCAGGTGTGTTGCTGTTTGCTTTCCTTTGTACTCCTTTTCTGCTTCTTCCCTCTTTCCATATCTCAGGCCTTTCTCTCCCTTTTCTTCCTCTAATTCTTCCCTTCTTCACTTCCCTCCTTCCCTTGATTCCTCTCTTTCCTCTCTCCTCCCGTCCCCTCGCTTTTTCCTTGCCTTCTCTCCTCCTTTCCTCCTTATCCCCCCCCCTCTCTCTCTGTCTTCTTCCTCTTTCCCTCTTTCCTCCATCCGCCCATTTCCCCTCTTTCTCCTTTCCTCCTCTCCTCCTATCCAGCGTTCTTTCTCGACCATCTCTTCTTTTCCCCATCCCTCCCTCTCTCTCTCTCTCTCTGTTCCCTTTTCCCATCCCAACCTCTCCTCCCAACCTTCCTCTCTCTCCCTCCCTTCTCTCCCCCAGCCCCCCTCCTCTCCCTCCCTCCTAACTTCCCTCCGCCCCTCCTCAGCCCCGGGCAACACCACCTCACAACTTCTCACCGGACACGACTTTGCTCTCACCGTATTTTACTAACAATTTTTAACCTTTCGCGTCTTCCGGAGGGGGCTAGGGGGGCTAAAGGGGGCTAAGGGGGGGGCTTGGAAAAATAAGGAGGAGGCTTAATGGGTCCTATGAAGTAATGGTAGACCGATAAGGGTTCATATATATCCGGGGGTCTTAGCAAGGGGAAGGACTTGGTGCCCTCACTGTTATTTTGTTGAGTGTACCCTTGACTATCTTCCCCATTTTCTCTCTCTCTCTCTCTCTTTCTCACACACACACACACACACATTTCCCTACCTATCCCTTATTCCATCTTTCTTTCCAACACATATTTTCCAAGGCATCCCTCCTTCCTGACCTCCCGTCCCCCATCTCTCTCTCTCTAGTTTTTCCACCCATCCCTCCAGCTACCTTCTCTCGCAACTTTTCATATTCTTCATTTTCACTCAAATTTCGTTTTCTTTACCCGACATTTTTCACCCTTTTTGCCTCCATTTTTCTTTATCACGATTCTCTCCCTTCTGTTTCTCATATATTTTTTTTCCCCTCTGTTTCTTCCTCTCTCTTTTTCATCTTTACTCCTCCTCCTCCCTTTAATTTTTTTTTCTCTTTTCTCTCTTCATCTTTCTCTTCTCCTTTATCACAATTTTCAGCCTTCCCAGTTTCTTTCCTTTCATCTTCCTCATTTTATCACCTGTCCTTCTCTTTTTCCAAATTATCCAATATTATATCTCTTGTATTACTTGTACTTCCACTTCTGGTCCTCATTTTTCTACTTATTTCCGTTTCCTTCTTCGCTCGTCTATTTCTCCTTTGTTTGTTTGTCTTTAATTCCAGTTCATGTTCATATTTCTGTGTCTACACGATTTTCTTTCCCCCCCCCCTCTCTCTCTCTCTCTCTCTCTCACACACACACACACACACACACACACACACACACACACACAGCCCCAACCTTCTGAACTTGTCTCTCCGTCTAACTCCGTCTTCTCCCAGGCTCCTCCTCCTCCTTCCCTCTGGCCGTTCCTCTCTCACTCCCTCTCCGCCTTTCCTCCTCTCCTCCCTCTTCTTCCCCTCCTTCTCCCCACCTTCTCTCCCCTCTCGAATGACCTCACTCCGGCCAAGGGAACGTTTGGTCAGATCTTGCTCTCAGCCTCCTCTTCCCTCGGGTGGACTGGGGAGGTGAGGGGAGGAGAGAAGTGAGGAGTGGGGAGAAGCGGGGAGAGGAGAGAAGTAAGGAGTGGGGAGAAGCGGGGAGAGGAGAGAAGTGAGGGGTGGGGAGAAGTGAGGGGAGGGAGGCGGCTGGGGAAGTGAGGGGAGGAGGAAAGAAAGGGTATTTAAGGGAAGGGGAACGTGAGGAGATGAGGGAGGGAAAGGGAGGAAGTATATGAGAAGAGAGAGAGAGGTGGGAAGAAAAGTGAGGGGAGGGTGAAAGGTAATGTGAGAGAGCCACACCTTTCACATCACCTCTCTCCCCACTCCTCTCCAAACCTCACTCGTCACCTCAACCCCACCAACCAACCCCCAGCTCCTCTCACAACCCCACATCTCAACATTGTCTCACCTCAAACTCACCACCCAACCAAGCCCAGCCCTCATCTCAGCCTCTTCCTCACCAATCATCTCTAAAGTCTTGTCACAACCCCACCTCATGTCTTAAGAGCTCTGCAAACCATATAAATCACCTCAACCCCAGCTAACATCTCCTAAGCATATTAAAACCCCAACCCAACCCCTCCTATTCTTTCCTAGCATTCTCTCTCTCTCTCTCTCTCTCTCTCTCTCTCTCTCTCTCTCTCAGGCAAGTCGTTCAGCCCCGTCCAAATATTTAGGCAGCGAACGACCAGGGGTAAAAAATATTAGTAACGAGGGGGATATTCTGGATACGCCCTCGTTTCTCTCTCTCTCTCTCTCTCTCTCTCTCTCCTTTATATTTGATAGTATTGTCGCTGTCATTCTCTTCTTTCTTCTACTGTTTCTATCTATGGAGAGAGAGAGAGAGAGAGAGAGAGAGAGAGAGAGACAGACAGACAGACAGACAGACAGACAGGCAGAGACAGAGAAATCCAGGCAGAGACAGACACAGACCAACTCTATTAAAAAATGCAAAATCCCTGTAATAGACCATTTCGCTACAGCCGGCCATTTAATCGCCGGACCCACTTCCAAACCCGGACACTTTCTTCCTCTATGTCCGATTTTTTTTTTTTGTCCATCCTATTCTGACATTACTCGATATGATCCGACTCTGACTCTATCCGAATAGGACATTATCCGAATTTGCCATTATCCGAATATGACACAATTTGAATCTGACATTTCTCGAGTATGACAATATCCGATTCTGACATTATCCGAATATGACATTATCCGAACTTGATATTACCCGAATTCTCGTTCACGGAAAGTTCGGACTGGTGATTCCGGGTTACCGAGGATCAAGACTGCTACTTGCGGGTTACAGGGAGGGGTTCAGATCGCCAAAAATGGGTTAAAAAGGGTTACATTGAGGGTTCAGACCGCCAAATCCGGGTTACAAAGTTACATCGCGGGTTCAGAGTAATAACTCCGGGTTACATCGCAGGTTCAGATCGCTAATTCCGGGTTACATCGCGGGTTCAGATTGCTAAGTCTGGGTTAAATCGTGGGTTCAGAGTAATAACTCCGGGTTACATTGCGGGTTCAGATCGCGAAATCCGGGTTACATAGTGGATTCAAGTCGTAAATTTCGGGTTACATCATGGGTTCAGATCGCTAATTCCGGCTTACATCGTGGGTTCAAGCGACCAATTCCGGGTTAAACTGCGGGTTCAGATCGCGAAATCCGGGTTACATAGTGGATTCAAGTCGCAAATCCCGGGTTACATCGCGGGTTCAGATCGCTAATTCCGGGTTACATCGCGGGTTCAGATCGCTAATTCCGGGTTTCATCGCGGGTTCAGATCGCTAATTCCGGGTTACATCGTTTGCTCGGTATTTATATTTTCCGACTCGGCGACTGACGCTTTTACCGACGCATAAATTCACAACAATGACGCGGATTAACACTGACGATTGGCTCCTGGCTTGAATTATATATATTGGGGGTGTGGGTGGGGGGTGAGAGGGGTGAAGGGAGGGGGTGAGGGTCGGGGTGGGAGGGGTGAAGAGAGGGGGAGAGGTGTGCTGGGGGGTGAGAAGGGCTAAGGGAGGGAGGGAGGCATGTGGGGGTGAGGGTCGGGGTGGGAGGGGTGAAGCGAGGGGGAGAGGTGAGCTGGGGGGTGAGAAGGGCTAAGGGAGGGAGGGAGGCATGTGGGGGTGAGGGTCGGGGTGGGAGGGGTGAAGAGAAGGGGAGAGGTGTGCTGGGGGTGAGGAGGGCTAAGGGGAGAGGGTGAAGGGTACAAAGGGTGAAGGGTGAAGGGAGAGAGATGTGTGGGATGAAAGGTAAATGGAGGAGAAACGTGTGAGTGGAGAGGGTAATATACCGGTGTCCTTCTCTCTTAGTGAAGCTTACACACACACACACACACACACACACACACACACACACACACAAATATACACACGTGGGCGACTAAACTCTCTCTCTCTCTCTCTCTCTCTCTCTCTCTCTCAGTCATTAGCCCCCTCCCCCACACACCAAAAGTTTGAATATGCGAGAAACTGATATACAGATTAGAGCCTAACTTTGTGTGTAGGTCTGTCGCCTTTTTCATTCCTCCAGTTGCACAGTCCTTCCCCACCTCCTTCCCCATCTCCTTCCCTACCTCCTTCCCCACCTCCTTCTCCACCTCTTCCCCAACCCCATCCCCCTTCTCTACCGCCCCCCAAAGCCCCCAGTAAACTCCTCCTGGGTGTTTTTTTAGTGTGGGAGTGGGGAGGTGAGAAGGAGAAATTGGAAGGATTTTGAGAGTGAGTGAGTGAGTGAGAGAGAGAAAGAGAGAGAGAGAGGAGGTAAGATGAAGGAGAAAGAATTTGCTGCCCTCTCCATCATGACTCTCCCCTCCCTTTCTTCCTCCCAGTCTCTCTCTCTCTCACACACACACACACACCAATTCCCCATCCTGCCCACCAAAATACAAGTGTTCGTGCGTCGTGCCCCGAATATGCTGGATAGAAGGTATTTATGCGGCTAAGTGTGGAAGGTGAGAGGAGGGGGGGGATTTAAGACGGCTGTGGGGTTGTGGTAGAAGTGGTAGGAACTTTGGTTGTGGCGTGGTGGTGGTGTAAGGGTGGGTAGTGTGGTAGCGGAGATGTGGTAGTACTGTGGTGGTGTGAGAGTGAGTAGTGTGGTGGTACGTAGATCCTGGGGTACTAGTGATCCCGTGGGTGTCGTGGTGTTGGTGAAGTAGTATGACGGTTGGTAGTAGTAGTAGTAGTAGTAGCATTAGCAGTAGTAGTAGCAGTAGTAGTAGTTGTTGTTGTTGTAACGTAAGGGCAGTGGTGGTAATGCAGTGGTACAATGTGTTGCACTGGTAGCGATGTAAGTGATGTGGTTGTGGCTGTGTGGTAGCAATGTTTGGTGGTGTGAGGGCTGGTAGTATGGTAGTGCAGTGGCAGTAGTAGTACTGGTTTTGATGTGGTAGTGCAGTATTGTTGCTGTGGTAACGTTGGGGTAGTGACGCTGTGGAACTGTGGTAATGTGGAAATGCGGTGGAAGTGTGGAAATGATGTGGAAGTTTGGTAGTGAGGTGGTGCTGTGCTATTGTGGTTGTGCTGTGGTAGTGGTAGTGTGGTAGTGAGGTGGCGCTGTGCTATTGTGGTTGTGCTGTGGTAGTGGTAGTGTGGTAGTGAGGTGGTGCTGTATTGGTGCTGTGGTAGTGCTGCTCAATCACGTCCCTGATTTCACTTTAAGCGGCACGAGCATTGCACAGCAGAAGGTGCTAATTGCAATGTAGCTTTTGCAACAGAGCGTGATGTGTGTGTGTGTGTGTGTGTGTGTGTGTGTGTGTGTGTGTGTGTGTGTGTGTGTGTGTGTGTGTGTGTGTGTGTGTGTGTGAGAGAGAGAGAGAGAGAGAGAGAGAGAGAGAGATGAAGGACGAGGCAGAGGAAGACGAAGGATTCTGGGGCGAGGGGAAAAAGTGGGAAGGAGGGATGAGAGAAGATGAAGGAGATGAGAGAGGAGAGAGGAGAGAAAAGAAAATAAGAAGATACGAGGAGACAAAGAAGGGAAGGAGAAGGAGGGGGAAAGGAGAAGAGGAAAGAAGATTACGGGAGATGAACCAAGGAGAAGAGAGGAGGGGAGAGGAGAGGAGAGGAGAGTGAGAAAGGAGACGAAGCCAAAGAAGAAGCATTGAGGAAGAAGAGGAGAAGGAAGTGAAAAGGGAGGAAATATAGGAAAAGAGATGAAAAGAAAGGAGAGAAGAGGAAAGAGAAGGGAGAGAAGAAAACAGAACCAGAGAAAAAAAGAGGAGATGAGGGGAAATGTTGAAAGGGATAGGAGTGGAGAGGAGAGAAGAGTAGGAGAAAAAGATCAGAGAAGAGAAGAGAGAAGAGGAGAGAAGAAGCAGAGATGAACACAACGGATAACAAAGTGAAGAAAATAGATTACAAAGGCGAAATCGACTGAAAAGACGAGAGGTGTAATGATGAAGAGGAGAGACATGACGGAAATGAATGAGGAACATAAAAAGAAACAGGAAGTGAAATAAGAGGGAAAGAAACCAAGGAGATGTATGAAGGTGAAAAGCGAGGAGACTGAGAGACGAGGAGAAAAGTGGAAAGAGAAGAGAAGAGAAGAGAAGAGAAGAGGAGAGAGAGAGAGAGAGAGAGAGAGAGGGCGGATGACAAAGGAGAGTGAAAGGGGTGATAAAGAGAGGGTGAAGAGGTATCCAGGAGAGGGAGAGAGTGGAAAATGATGATTATGTGAGAGAGAGAGAGAGAGAGAGAGAGAGAGAGAGAGAGAGAGAGAGAGAGAGAGAGAGAGGGATACATAGACCACACAGATCTCACGGTCCTTAGGCTTCCTAGGTGTTCTAACATTAACAAAAGGTTTTAATTGCTAGAAATAGGCACTCCCTCTCCCCCTCTCCTCCCTCCCTACCTTCAGTCTCTACTCCTCACCTCCCTCCTTCCTCCTACACCCTTGACCTTTCCTCCTCCCCTCCCTCTTCTTCCCTCCATCAACCTCCTTATCTTCTTTACATTTTTCCCTCCTCCTTTTTATCTTCCTCCCGTTTCCTCTCCTCTTTCCCTCCGCGCCTTCCTCCGACTCCCCCTATCCTCCTCTCTCTCTCTCTCTCTCTCTCTCATCCATTCCATTCTCTATCCCTCTCCCTCCAACCCTGCCACTTTCCTTCCCCTTTCCCCATCAACCATTCCGTCCATTCCCTTCCTCTCCCCTCTCTATCCGTCCCACCCACTCCATCCTCTCTCTCTCTCGATCCCACCCACTCTCCCCCCGTCAAGAAGGTAATAGAGCAGGAACCACCACATGAAATGCCGGTCTAAATCCAGATCACATTTCAGGGAGTCAAGCAGCGACAAATGTACAAATGGCCTTGCAATGTTGCTGAGGGAGCCTGCATTAAAACCTCCCCCCCTGGCTCTTTTTTCTCTCTCTCTTATTTTTCTCTTACTTTCTTGATTTTTGTTCGCTTTCGGTTTCTCTCTCTCTCTCTCTCTCTCTCTCTCTCTCTCTCTCTCATAATTATTCTTTTCTTGAAGTCTTCCATAAATATGAATATAATTACTCTCTCTCTCTCTCTCTCTCTCTCTCGCTAGCTCGCTCGCTCGCTCTCTCTCACCCACTCCAGGTTACTAATGGCAAGCAGACTCGCATTTTTGTTACACCATTTCCGAATAAAAAGGCCGCAAGAACCGCATTTCCATAAGGTCCAATTTCCCGGCAACACTGCATAGGATTACCGACCTTATTGCTGTCAGTGGCTTGGGTCTCCTCAGGCCTTTGGCGAGACGTAGGAGAGACTTTTATACTGAGGGGGAGGGAGGGAGGGAGGAGAGGAGAGGAGAGGAGAGAGAGAGAGAGAGAGAGAGAGAGAGAGAGAGAGAGAGAGAGAGAGAGAGAGAGAGAGAGAGACAGACAGACAGACAGAGACAGACAGACAGACAGACAGACAGAGGAGCTGGAAGAATGAAAGACAGAGGTGAGTAGGGGGAAGGGGAGTGCAGGAGAGGGGACCTAGAAATCTGTAAGGGGGAGGGAGAGGGAAGACAGAGGGTGGGGGAGAAGGAAAGGGGAGGAGTGGGAGGGGGGAAGGGGGGGCGCTAAGAGGGGGGGTTAATGGCACCACCAGACTGGGACAAAGGGGGCGAGAGTGGAGCAAGCTTTATTCCGTCCCACCCCTTCTTTTTTTATATAAGTAACCCCTTCCATTTTTTGCTACCGTGACCCATTCATTTTCTCCATTAATCCACCATGCCTTTATTTCCCTTATTTCAATACTCATTTTTTTTATATGGTAATGCCCATTGTCTTTTATTCTAATACTCCTTGCTGTTTTCTTCCCCATCCTATTATTTTTCTTTTTGTTTTTAAGTTGGTGATCTTTTTCTTCATATTTACTCTCCGTTTTCTTCATCCAGTGTCCCTGTCTTTTTGGGTCAGTATCTTCTCTTCCTCATTCCATTTTCACCTTTATTTTTTGTCTTTAATTCTTCAAATAGATTACGCATTTTATATTTCATTTTCAGGGGAGATATATTATAGTGATAGGGTTAAGGAAGGCTATATTTAATCCCTCCATTAAAAAAAAAAAAAGTATGTAAGTAAATTTGTCCAGTGCTGAAAAAAAAAAATCTGTTCAGTCCACTTGACCTGATTTCAGTCCACTTTCCCCTCACTTCAGTGCATTTCTGTTCTTCCCGCATCATTTCTTCTTCATTTCATTGCATTTCTATTCCCCCCACTTCATTTCTACCTCACTTCACCTCACTTCTCTTCACCCCACCTCATTTCCACCCCACTTCACTTCATTTCTCTTCTCCCCATCTCATTTCCACCCTATTTCACTTCATTTCTCTTCTCCCCACCTCTTTTCCACCTCACTTCACCTCATGTCTCTTCTCCCCACCTCATTTCCACCCCACTTCGTTTCTCTTCTCCCCACCTCATTTCTACCACACTTCACATCCCTTCTCCCCACCTCATTTTCACCCCACTTCATTTCTCTTCTCCCCACCTCATTTCTACCACACTTCACTTCACATCCCTTCTTCCCACCTCATTTCTAACACACTTTACTTCACATCCCTTCTCCCCACCTCATTTCCACCCCACTTCATTTCTCTTCTCCCCACCTCATTTCTACCACACTTCACTTCAAATCCCTTCTCCCCACCTCATTTCTACCTCACTTCACCTCATTTCTATTCTCCCCACCGCATGTCAGTCCATTACACCCCCATTCCAGATCCACTTTTCCTTCATTTCACCGCATTTTTAGGCATCTTCACTTAATTACCACCTCATTTCCACTCCTGCTCATTACCCTCTCCGGCCGCTACAAATTGGCCTCCCCTCTTCAGTTCATTTTCCTTCTGTTTAGCTATCTGTCTGTCTGTTTGTCCTTGTTTATCTTATCCTCGTAATTATCGTTATTATTATTATTATTATTATTACACAGTTAAAATTCCCTCAGCTTATTTGTCTATCTGTTCATCTATCTATCTATGTCTATCTATCTATCTATGTGTTTCTAATGATGATGATCATCATCATCATCATCATCACCACCACTACCATCATCATTATCATCATCATCATCATCATCACCACCACCACCACCACCATCATCATCATACAGTTTCCCATACTTATCACAGCGTGGATGGGTCGGTTTTACAAATAGGAATCGAAAGCACACAAGCAGGGGGACGCTACTGACAGAATTCCTCGAGATACAAACTCCAATGTTGTTCCATTCTCTCCTCTGATTCATGTCCCACAGTGCTGCATGATATTTGTGCTGTATCTATGTATTCAATGCAAGAGTGGAAGTGATGATGATGATGACAGTAAGAGTAGTAATAGTAACAGTAGTAGTAGTAGTAGCAGAAGTAGTAGTAGTAGTAGTAATATAATAATAATAATAATAATAATAATAATAATAATAATAATAATAATAATAACAACAGCAACAATAATAACAATAAATGCAAGTTTTTTTTCAACAATTTAACTTAATATTCTAAGCTCATATCCACTTATCAGTTTATTTTTATTCCAGGACTAAGGCAGCTGAGAGAGAGCAAATCAAAACGAAACAAAAAAAAAATATTAGAGAAAAGCCAGTCAAGCCACCAGTCAACTAAGCCACCATTCAGTCAAGCCACCAGTCAACTAAGCCACTATTCAGTCAAGTCACCAGTCAACTAAGCCATCAGTTAATCAGTCAAGCCACCTATCAGTCAATCAAGCCACCTGTCAACTAAGCCAACATTAAGTCAAGCCACCAGTCAACTAAGCCACCAGTCAGTCTGTCAAGCCACCAGTTAGTCTGTCATGCCACCAGTCAGTCTGTCAAGCAACCAGTCAACTAAGCCACCAGACAGACAGGTAAGCCAGATCTGCCATAAGAGTGATTACGTCTTCAATGATCCGGCCAATACCTGATCTGTCTGATTAGCTAGTTCATTTTCTGCAACTCTCTCTCTCTCTCTCTCTCTCTCTCTCTCTCCATTCATACACAGACAGACAGATAGATAGATAGATAAACAGGTCAAAATTCTGGCACAATATATCCAAGCATCTCGAAATGAACAGATCTTGAATTCTCTCTCTCTCTCTCTCTCTCTCTCTCTCCATGGGTATCCTCCCAGCATTGGTTCTTTGACATGTATTCTAAGCAGCGTTGGAGGCAAATTAGCACCTTTTATTTAGCGATTTATTTTGCATTTTACACCTTATTTTGTCACACCTTATATGATTACACCTTATTTTGCACCTTATTTTATTATACCTTAATCAATTATACCTTATTTTACACCTTGACACTCTCTATGTATGTTATTTACCCGAATATTACCTTAATACAGACAGTTTCCATCAATAATGTACATGAAAATACTGAAATTCAATCCGCAGACTAAATCATTAAGGAAGAGGTGTTACGGAATCTTGAAACCAATTTAGAATACAACCCTTACTCTCACG
>NC_137044.1:9867676-9972676 GCF_032717465.1 Coenobita brevimanus
AAAAATGTAAATAAATGGAGAGAGAGAGAGAGAGAGAGACAGAGAGAGAGAGAGAGAAGGGTAGGTGGAAGACTTGCAAGGAGAGGCTGATGTGAGTGGTGGTAAATTGGGGGAGGGAGGGGGATGAGGTGTGGGGAGGACAAGAGGGAGAGAGACGGTGTGGTGAGCAAGAGGAAGGAGAGAGTAGCAGGGAAAGAGGAAAAGATGAAGTGCGGACAGGGAGAAGAGAAAACAGGAGGGAAAGAGGGAAATAGTGGAAGACGGGGAGAGGACAGTAGAGAGGATGACAGAGGTGAAAGAAAAGTGGGTGGAAAAAAGTTGGAAAAGAGTGGGAGAGGGGAGAGAGGAAGGACAGGGAGAGGGGAGAAGTTAGAGAAACGGTAAGGAAAGGGGAGGAGGAACGACTGGGTGAAGGAAAAAGAGGAAACTAAGGGGAAAGGGAGAAGTAAAAGAGAGGGTGGAAGGGGACGGGGAAAAGAGAGGGTATGGGCAGGAGGAGAAGAGGTAAGAAAGAAATGAAAAGACAGAAGTGAGAGGAAAATACAGGGATGAGTGGAGAGTGGAAAGTGAGAAGGAATAAGGGTTGGATGAAAGTGTGAGGGTGAGGTGAGAACGTACAGGGAGTGGGGGGGATGGGAGAGGGAAAAATGAAGAGGAGACAGGGGATGAGGGATGGGGGGAAAGAAGAAGGTGGAAGAGGGTGGAGGAGGTGGAAGAGGGGGAAGAGTATGAGAGTGAGGGTGAGAGAGGAGAGAGACGAGAGAACCGAGCTGAAGACGGAGGAGAAAGGTGAGAGGAGGGGCGACAAGGGGAGAGACGGTGGGGAATGGAGGGGGAGCGAGGGGTTGAGGGTACGAGTGGGGAAAACGATGGGGGTAAGGATGGGGAAGGTGTTGGTGGGGGGGGAGGAAAGGGGGCTTAAAGGAGTAGTACAAGTGAGCTGGGGGTGTAGCAAAGAGGACAGGAATATTGATGAGCTCAGAGATTACAAGCGCGGAAACCACACAGGTGATGCGGAGCTACGGACGCTGCCTGGCCTCAAATGTGTCAGGATGGGGTCAAGCAAGAATCAGCCACTCTAACAATAAACTTTTGACTCCTCTAACATCCTTCGTTAACCTCATCACTAAGAGGAGTACCAGTGAAGATGAACAAAATCGTCTGGTATTAACTGGAACGAAAAATAATGTGATGTTACCTCCCACCCACTTACCCATCCACTTGTACCTTCTCATCTGCCCACTTCTACACACCACCACCATCTACTGCCCATTTAAAAACCCTTCATCAGCCCACTCACAAATAAACCCTCTCGTCTACGTTCCCACCCATTTACTGTCTACCCAGCAACCCACTTACACACACACACGCCATCCACCTACCCACGTAAGCACCCTTCATTCACCCACCTACAAATTAAATCTCCCACCTACTTCCCCACCCACCTATCCACCTCCACATCCTCACCCACATACTCAGCTACCCTCTCCCCATCCGCCTACGCATATACCCTCCTCCACACACCACCTACCCATTTACCCACCTCCAAGCCCCCCACCCACCTACCCTCACCCCCACAGTACAGGTAGGTCACCACCCTCCCCCTCACTGTAAGCGAGGCGCCCGATTGGTCCTCTCTAATCCGATTTGCCAGTTTTCGTCGCTTTAGTGATGGGACCGAGGTGGGGGGAGAGGGTGTGGGGGAGGGTGTGGGAGGGGGTGTGGGGGAGGGTGAGAGAGAGAGAGGGGAAGATGCGTGTGTGTGGGATGTGGGAGGTGATGTATGGTGGCGTGGGGGAGTGAAACAGAATGGATGAGCGAAGAGAAAGGGAAGGGAGGGGGAAACGGTCTGTATGTGAGGGGGGGACAAGGGATGTGAAGGTGTGGGAAGGGAGAGAGACTATACGTGGGGGTGTACGAGGGAGTGTGGGGAAGGGATGAGATGATAACTGGTGTGTGGGGAGGAGGGGAGCGAGAGAAAAAGAGTGGTGTAGGGGACATGAATGAGTAGGACTGCTGTAGCAATGCGTGGGAGTGTGTGAAACGTAAACGAGGGATGTGTAGGTGTGTGAGAGGCGTGTGAAGGCATGAGAGACGGAGAAGCGCGTGTGGGGATGTGGAAGGGGACTGCATGGCTGTGTGGGAATGAAAGGTGAAAGAGGAGGGACAAGTTGGAGTGTGGGAACAGGGAAATGTGGTGGGTTGTGAGAGGAGGGGAAGTGTGGATGGGGAAGAGGGAGAGTGCAGATAGGGAGGAATGAAAGGGAGAAGGAGGGAGAGCGATGTGTGGAGGGGAATGGAGTTGAAAATAACGAGAGAGAGAGAGAGAGAGAGAGAGGGGGGGGGAGCGTGGGAAGGATCAGCGAACAATGACGAGGAAAAGCATGAGCATTATGGAGCATTTTGAGGGGATTTAGTGCAGGGAGTGAGGGGAGAGTGAGGGGAGAGTGGGGTAGAATGGAAGATGAAGAGAGAAGCAAGGATAGAGAGAGGAAAAGGAACATGAAAGGAAAGGGTAGAGTGAGGAGAGAGGAGAACAGAGGAGAGAGACATATGGGGGGAGAGGGGAAAAGAGAAAAAAAGCAGAAGAATGGATACGGGAAAAGACGGTTGTGAGAGGGGAAAGGATAGGAGAATGGAGAGGGAAGAGTGAGGGGAAATGGATAGAGTGAGGGGAGAGGATGTAGAACGGTTGATGGAGGGAAGGTAAAGGAGAGAGGAAAGAGGAGGAGGGAAAGAAAGGAAGATAAGAGATGGGAAAAAAAGAGGGTCGAATGAGAGTAGACGGGAAGTGAGGGGAAACAGGGGAGAGAAGAATGGTACCTGTAGATGAAGAGATTAACAAGAAGAGAGGGAAGAGTGAGGGGAGTAAGCGAGTAGAATGACAGATGAAGAAAGAGGACTGGACAATGAAAGAGAAAGGAGGGGGAGACAAAAAGGGGAGAAAAGGAGGAAGGGAAAGAAATAAAAAAAAATAAATGTGCAAGAAGGGAGGGGGAAACATGGAGAGGGAGAGAGCAGAGTGGCAGTGAAAAGGGGAGAAAATACTGTAGAGGGGAAAAGGAAAGTGGGAAAGAAAGATGGAAGAGGGGAAACTAAGGGGAACAGGGGGGAAGGAAGGGGCACGGGAGGACGGAAGGGTAAGGGGAGAGAGGATGAGTACAATGGAGATGAAGAGAATAGAAGGAAGAGGGGATACGAGGGAGGAAGAGAGAGAGAGGAGGAACTAAGGGGAACAGGGGGGAAGGAAGGGGCACGGGAGGACGGAAGGGTAAGGGGAGAGAGGATGAGTACAATGGAGATGAAGAGAGTAGAGGGAAGAGGGTAATACGAGGGTGGAAGAGAGAGAAGGAAGGAAGAGATAGGATGGTGGAAGGGGAAAAAATGGAGAGGAAAGAAGTAATGATGATGGGGGAGAGGGAGGAGAGTGAAGGGAAAAGGAAGGTAGAATGGCAGACGAAGATAAGTGAAAGAAGAGTTGAAAATGAAATAGGAAGAATGGAAGATGGAAGAGTGGAGAGGAAGCAAGAAGGGAGGGAGGGAAGGAGGAAGATTGGAGAGGAGAAAGAAAAACGTTAAGAAAGAAGAGGGAAAAGGATGGAGATAGAGAAGCTGAAGGAGGAATAGAAAGATAACTGAGAATGGAAGAAAGATTGAGGAGGAAATAAAGGTGAGGAGAAAATTAAAGAATGGAGAAAGGAGTAAAGAAAATCCAGTAAGGTGGAAACAGAGGGAAATATTGGAAAACGGAGGATTAAGTAAAGAGAGAGGGGATTAGAGAGCTGAGAATAAAGGGAGAGAGGAAATACAATGGCAGATGAAGAGAGAGGAAAGGAGAGGGGGGAAAGAGAAATTGTGGAAAACAGGATCTGAAGAAAGAGAAAGTACAATGAAAGACGGAGAAAGATTAAGAGGAAAAGGAGGACTAAAAGAAGGGAGGGAGCAAGAAGAGGGGAGGTGAGAGTGAGGAAAGAGGGAGAGGAGATGGGCAGAGGAGAATGAAGGAATAAGGAAGATGGAATGGATAAAGAAGGCAAGATGGGCTGGAGAGACGGGAATGGAGAGGACAGTGAAAGGGTGGAATGGTACATGATGAAAGAGGAAAGGAGATGAGGAAAGGAAGGGAGGTAGAGAGAACGAAGGGTAAGACAAGAAAGAGGGAGGGGGAAAAGGAAGGGGGGGGGGGAAGGAAGATGCGGGAAGGGAGGCGAGGTATGGAGAAAAAAGTTGAAGGGAGAGTAAAGAAGGCGAAGAGTGAAAATGTAGATCGAGAGAAGAATGCAGAGGGGGAAGAGGATGTGAAGAGAATGGTGGAGGGAAGAGGAAATGAAGAGAAAGAGGAAGATGATGGAGAAGAGAGGAAACAAAGTGGTGGGGGAAATAGGGATTAGAAGGGCAAATAATGAGGGAAGGAGAAGGGGAAAGGAGGGATGGAGAGAGAAACAAAGGCGGAAGAAAAGGAAAAAAAAAAAAAGAAGAAGAAGAAAGAGACAAGAAGGAGGGATATTAAAAGTAAGAAAGAAGGAGAGCGAAATGGAAAGAGGGAGAGAGGGGGGATGATGGGGGAGGGGAAGGGAAAGGGAGAACAAAATGATAGATGAACAGAGACGTGGGAGGTAGAAGTTGAGGGGAGGAGAGGGAGGGAAGGATGAGGGGAACGAGGAGAAAGGAGAGTGGAAAGCAGAATGACGATTGGGGAGAAAATAATAAAACACAAAAGGAAGGAACAAAAGACAGGAAGAAAAGGATGAGAAAGATGTAAGGGAAGACGAAGGAGAGCTAAGAGGGAGAAGGTGAGGGAATTTTGGGAGAAAAGGGAGAGTAGAACGGTGAAAGAAGAGAGAGAGAGCAGGAGTGAGGGGAAAGAGGAAAAGAGTGATGGAAAAATGAAAGAAATGGTAGAGGTACAGAATCAGAGGAAAAGAAAGAAGAAGAAAGGAAAGGAAAGTGACACAGACAGTAATGAGAAAACAGAGAGAGAGAGAGAGAGAGAGAGAGAGAGAGAGAGAGAGAGAGAGAGAGAGAGAGAGCACTGAAATAATCATATCGCTAAATGGATAATGAAACAGCGACAAGCATTCTGTAACGTAATACTCTCTCTCTCTCTCTCTCTCTCTCTCTCTAAAAGTACACATGAATTTTCACACACACACACACACACACACACACACACACACACACACACACACACACACACACACACACACACACATCTACTTTTACAGACACACTCACTTTGACATACTCGTACTCCCACACGCACACCCACACACTCTCGCACTCACTCAACATATACTGTACTGTCCACACATAAGACAGCTAACACACTACCCTTTCCACCTCCAACGCACTCATCCCTCACACACACACACACACACACACACACACACTCGACCCCCTCCAAACATACACACACACACACAAACCGATGTCTACTCTAACGCACATGAACCGAACCAACCTTACTCTCCCTCCAACACACACACACACACACACACACACACACACACACACACACACACACACACACACACACACACACACACACACACACACACACACACACACACACACACAGCTGGCCCCGCACGCAACTAATCCCCGAACAGAAGCAGGTGGGATTAACGCAACAAATGTATCAATTTTGTTATCGCCCTTACGTAATCCACGGGTATATCCTGACCAGTACACACACACACACACACACACACACACACACACACACACACTCCTCTCTTCATTTCATTCTCTGTTCCCTCCCTAACCCTCCCCTTCCTCTCTCTCTCTCCCCGGGTAACAGTGCCTCCTTCCTTACTACTCTTTTCGCTTTCAACTCCCGATATTCTTCTTCTTTTCCTCCTCCTCCTCCTTCTCCACCTTTCTTCTTCTTCTCCTCCTCCTCCTTCTCCTCCTCCTCCTGTTCCTCTTCCTCCACCTCCTCCTCCTCCTCCTCCCCAACCATCAAAATTCCATAACACATTCCATTAGTTTTCTCCCCGGGAAATGTCCGGCGCGGGGAGTGATGCTGGGAGGGAAGAAGGGAGGGAAGGAGGGAGGGAAAATGAGAGGGAAGGAGGGAGGGACTGGCGAGGAAAGAATGAAGAGGGAGAGACGAAGGAAAAGAGGGAGAGAAGGTGGGAGAAATGAATGAAGAAAGTACGGAGGGTAGGAGCAAGAAAGATTAAATGGAGAGGAGAAGGAAGGGAAGGAATGAAGGAGGAAAGGAAAGGTAAAGAGAAGGAGTATATGAGTTATATATGGTAGCTGTGAAAGGAAGGAAAGAGGGAATGAAAGAGCACCGATAGAGAGAGGAGAGACGGAGGTAGGAAGTTATGCAAGAAAGAATGGAAGGAGGGAGGGTGGGAAGGAGGGAGGGTGGGAAGGAGGGATGAAGGAGAGGAGCGGCGACGGGAGTGGCGGCCAGGAAGGAGAATAAAGGGAAGCAAGAGGAGGGAAAAGGGAAGGGAAGGAGGGAGGGAAGGGAGGGGCCGATGAAACGAGGGAGGGGGAGGAATGGGGACAGAAGACGACAGGATGGGTTGAAAATGAGAGGGAAAGGGGGAGGGAAGGAGAAAAGACTGACTAAGCAGAGGGATGGATGGAGTGAGCAAGAGAATCAGAAGGAGAAGTGGGTGTGGTTCTGTGTTGGAGGCGTAAAGGCTGGAAGATAGGAAGGACGGGAGGAAGAATGGAAGGACGGGAGGAAGAATGGAAGGAAGGAAGGAGGGAGAAAGAAGAAAGTAAGGCGGACAGACAAAGAGGAAAGAAGAGAGAAAACGAAGAAAAACTACAGAAAACAGGTAAAAAAGACAAAGGAAAACGGATGATAATAAATGATGGGAATTAAGAGAGATTAAAGGAGACAAGAGGAAAAGGTAAGAAAAATAAATATATGAATAAAATAAAAAATAAAAAGCTTGGAGGATGGAAAAGGAGGAAGAAGAGGATAAAAGAAGAGGATGTGGAGGTAAGGATGGAAAGGAAAGGAGAGAGAAAGGAAGCGGGAGAGAAAAATGGAAAATAAGGCAGGAGGGATGAAAGGAAGGAAGAAAGGAAACAAGAAGGGAAGGAAGAGAGAGAGTGAGGTAAAAATGAGACAGAAAAGGAGGGAGGGAGGGAAGAGTATGGAATGCGGCTAAATGTCTGGCCTTCGAGAGAGAGAGAGAGAGAGAGAGAGAGAGAGAGAGAGAGACTGGACTGGCGAGACGATATTTAACCAGTTCATTTGATGGCCCCGACACTCTCTCTCTCTCTCTCTCTCTCCACCACATCACACAGTCACTCAACACCACACAACATAAGCAAGCTATTACACCAGATTATCCATACCATTATGTTACCACTGTATAGGCTACACACCATTACCACCACAACCACACCGCACCACACCACACCACCACACCACACCACATCACACCACCACACCACACCACATCACACCACCACACCACACCACCTCTCAGCGATAAAGACTGAGGGATCTGATAGGACGTGAGCTCTGCGCCTTATAAGTTTTTTTTTTTTCCTCCTTTTTCACCATTTATTGAGACCCCATCTCTCTCTCTCTCTCTAATAATCCTCGTATTTTCTTTCCGTCTCTTTCCCTTGTTCTTTTACTGTTATGTAATTCTGTTACGCTCTTCCTCAGTTTCCTTCAGCAGTCTCTCTCTCTCTCTCTCTCTCTCTCTCTCTCTCTCTCTCTCTCTCTCTCTCCCCAATATCTTTCCTTTTCAAAAAACATACTCCTCTTCCTTTACCTTCCTCTTCGCTCTCCTACCAAGAACCCAACTTTTTTCCCTCTCTTTTTCCTCTCTCTCTTTTTTTTCTCACTCTCCGAAACTTTTTTTTTACATACACACATTTTACTATTTTTATTTTTATTTTTTTTTCCACCACTCGAGGGCCTTACACGGTTTTGAATTCGAGGACTTAAAATTTCGCGCCATAATTCGGAAGTGGATGTTGGTCTGTTTCGGTTCTCTCGTGTTTTTTCGGCCACTTCCCCCCCCCCCCTCTTTGGGTCCCTGGTCGCATTTTTTCCGGGCCTGTCGTCTTTCGGCTCGGTTGTTTTTTTCGTGGTTGTTCTCTCTCTCTCTCTCTCTCTCTTCCTATTTCGGTATCTTCTTACTTCCGAACCTTCCTATTTTGGGACTTTTATAATTCCTTTCTTCCCATTTCGTTGATTTCCAGTTCCCACGCCTTCCTGTTTCTCTATATTCCTATTTTGATACCTTCCTATGTCAGTCCCTTCCCATTTTTGTTCATTCTTCCTTCATTCTCTCCTAACTTCCTTTTTCCAGTTTCTTACCTCGTTTTCTTCTCTCTCTCTCTCTCTCTCTCTCTCTCTCTCTCTTTCTCTCTCTTGTTCCTCTTCACACCGTATCTACTCCTCTCTACCTCCTCTCCCTTTATCCTTTTCTACCAGTGTGTCCTGCAATTCTCTCTCTCTCTCTCTTTCTCTCTCTTGTTCCTCTTCACACCGTATCTACTCCTCTCTACCTCCTCTCCCTTTATCCTTTTCTACCAGTGTGTCCTGCAATTCTCTCTCTCTCTCTCTCTCTCTCTCTCTCTCTCCTTTCCCCTTCCCGCCCCCGAATTCCAAAAGCGATATTCGGGTTAGTATTATTTGTCATTTAAAAGTCTATTCAATATTCCACAAGCTCATAATATCTTATTTTATGTTCCAATATTCCCGCCGGCCGGTGTGGGTTATTTTACGCGTATTCAAAGCCTCCATTTCTATTTTCTGCTTTAATATCACTCGTGAGATGTGTTTCCCCTGCCCCCTCGCCTCATCTCCCTCCTACCGTTAGACAGTTCCTGCGCCTCCACACTCACACTCAGACCTGGAGGAGGAGGAGGAGGAGGAGGAGGAGGAGGATGTGAATGAGACAGAATGGCCGAGGAGGAGTAAAGGGAAGAACGAAAGAAAAGTAGATAGGAAAATGAAAAGTAGCAAAGATGAGGAAGAACACGAAAAGAAGAATAAGGGGAAAAGAGAGGAAGAGAAGGAAGAGGGGAAAAGAAGAGGAAGAGGAAAAAAGATTAAGAGGACGTGCAAGAGGAAAAGAGAGGAGGGGGAGAGAGGCGAGTCTTATTCTTGTTCGTATTTGGTTCCCTTTGACCCGACCATATCTTTCTTATGGTCACTTACAAGACTAAACCTCTTTTTCTTATTACTTATTTACTTATTCTGTCCCTCCACCCTCACACTCGGAGGAGGAGGAGGAGGAGGAAGAGGAGGAGGAGAAAATGGAGAGCTAAGAGAGGGACCTGGGAGAGAATGGTGCGTTTCGTTTTTGCCTGAATTTGGTTCCTCATGACTTCACCGTGTCGCTCTCAACTCCTATATTTTTCTTTTCTTTTCCTTTTTACTTTCTTCTTCCTTCTGTCCCTCCACTTGGGATCACAGGAGGAGGAGGAAGAAGAGGAGGAGCAGAAAATGGAGAACTAAGAGACGGATGATTTTTTTTTTTTTTGTTTCATTACTTGGATTTGGTTTTTTATGAGTTCATCCTATCTTGTATAAGGTCGCTCATTTTTTCATTCTTCATCTCTCACATCTGGAGGAGGAGGAGGAGGAGGAAGGTGGGAGGGAATGGAGTGCTTCGGTCTCTCTAACATACGTTTATTGTCTGGTTCTTCAGTTTACATCGCCTTGCTTATGGTCGCCCTCCACTACTAGTCTTTTGGATCTTTATGCTATCCCTTCACACTCACACTTGGGATCCGGAGGAGGAGGACGAGGAGGAGGAGTTAACTGCTACAAACATCTTTCCCTGATTTAGCTTTCATTATAGAATCCTTCCCTTTTTTAGCTATCACCAGTATCTTTCCATCTTTTAGCTTTCACTAGTATTCTTCCCTGCTGTAGCTTTCACCAGTATCTTTCCCTCTTTTAGCTTTCACCAGCATATCTCCCTATTTTCTTAGCTTTCACCAGTACATTTTAACTTTCACCAGTATACATTAACTTTCATCAGTACAATTTATCTTTCACCAACAAGCTTCCCTATTTTAGCTTTCACCCGTATCTCTCCCCATTTTAGCTGCCGCCTCACCCTATTCCAGCTAATACCAGGACCCTTCTCAATTATTGCTTCTAAAAAATTCTCTCCCCGCCTCTCTCTCTCTCTCTCTCTCTCTCTCTCTCTCTCTCTCTCTCTCGTTCCTATAAATTTCTCTATCTGTTTACTTTATAGACAGTAATTTATTATTTTCGTCTATTTAACACTCAAAATATAAACAAACACTGGAGAGAGAGAGAGAGAGAGAGAGAGAGAGAGAGAAAGAGAGAGACAGAGAGAGAAACTGAATAATATTTACAAATAATGTTGGTCTAAATTTATGACCAGCAATTGCACATGGGGATTCAGCAGCCAAATGACTCATAAATCTACAAGCGATATTACGTCAGAGAATATGTCGAAGTTATTGTGCTACCTCTCTCTCTCTCTCTCTAATCTACCTTCCTCCCTTGCTTCGTTCATGTCACTCTCTTTATCTGTCTACCCATCTGCACAATTATCTATTTCACTTCTCTACTCAGTAACACCCCCCCCCTCTCTCTCTCTCTCTCTCTCTCTCTAGCTCACACACCCAATCTATCACCCACACACAGTCCATTCCCATCTCTTTTTATCAGCACTGCACATCACGACCACTGCCATGCCTAAGTCAATAAAACGTTTACATGTCAGACTCCATATGCATTATTCATAGCACTGGGGCCAATATGACTTAAACACATCCGCCTAAAATTACCGGGATAAAACTAACGCGGCTCTGTTTATTATTTATTTTATTCAGTTTATTTGTGTGTGTTTTTTTTCGTGTGTGTGTGTGGTACTCGAATTGTTTCAAACGAGGGTACGAATTTGGATGTGTGTGTGTGTGGGGGGAATGGGGGTTAGGGGGTTGTTTGTGTGTGTGGGGGGGAATGGGGGTTAGGGGGTTGTTTGTGTGTGTGTTGGGGGGCGGGGTTGTGTTTAAGTGTAGGTAATTGTGCTTCTCAAGTGTTTTACATGCATTCTGTGTCTTGGATAATTTTTCTTTCTCCTCCCCTCTGTTTTCTTCTCCCCTACCCCGTTCTTTGCTCCTTTTCTCGCCCCCTTTCTCTCCTCTCCCCTTCTCCTTTTCCTTTTCCTCTCCCTTTTTCCTATATCATCCCCATTCTTCTTTCCCCCCCACCCCTCCATCTTTCCTCGTTATTGCCTCCATCTTTATCTTTCCCTTTTCTGACCATCACCGTTTCATTTTCCTCTCCCTCTCTCTCTCTCTCTCTCTCTCTCTCTCTCCCCTTTCTTCTCCTCTCCTCTCTGTTCTTCTTTACTGTTCTCCTCGTCCGTCTCACTTTCATTTTTCTCTCCCCTTTCCCTATATTCTCCTTTTCCTCTCTCACTTCCTCTTCTTTCCTCTTCCTTTTCCCCTCTCCCCTTGTTGCTTTTCTTATCTCCTCTCGTCCCTTCCTCTCCCCTCTTATTTCCCATCACCCCTGTTCCCTTTTCCCATCCCTCCCTCTCTTTTTCTCTTCCCTTTTCTCCCCGCTCAATCTCTTCTCTCCCTCTCTCTTCTCTCCCATCTTCCCTATCCCCTTTCCCCTCCTTTCCTCACCCCTCCTCCCTCCTCCTTCCATCCCTTCTCTCCCCTTCCCTTCATTACACTCCCTTTTTCTCTCTCCTCTTTTCCTCTCCTCTCTCCCTCTGTCCCCTCTTTTTCTCACCTCTTTCCATCTCTTTTCTCCCTCTCTCCCCTCCTTTCCTAACAATTTTTCTCTCTTCTCTCCCTTTTCCCCCTCTCCCTCTCCAAGCCGGGTCAGAGGATAAGCTAAGGGGGGGGGGTCCTTTCGAGCGCATAGAAATCGTAGCTTAAAACAGGGAGGGGGCACATGTTGCTCTCTCTCTCTCTCTCTCTCTCTCTTACGGTTCTTTCTATCTCTCTATCTCACGGTTATCTTTATCAAGCCTTCAACGCTCAGGACAACTCTTGGCAATTCATTCCTATTAATGCCAGACGATTTTATTCTGAGTTAATCATAAGAACCTGAGTGTTAAACTGCACACCTAATCCACCTTATCCTTATCAACCCGCTATCTACCCAACCCTACTCCTATTAATCTCCAAATCTATCCTACCTACCCTTTATTAAAACTGCCAGTCTGGGCTAAAGAATCCTAATCAAACTGCTGACCTAATTATACTTACCAAACTGCAAGCGTATCTCATCTTACTCTTTATCCAATTACAGATCTATCTCATTCTTTATTAAATTGCAAATCCAATCTTCCTGAATCTTATCAACCTGCAAATCTAATATACTGTACCTTTATCAGATTCGAGTCACGCTATCCTAAATTCATCGCATCAACGGCCAATCTAGCCCATTCCACCCAAATCAAACTAAACTCTTTAATCTGTGCTAACATTCATAACGACAAATCTGATCTCTTTTACCCCAATAAACTGCAAACTTAATGTATTCTAATTTACCTACGCAGAGAAGGAGCACACTGAGAGTACTACACCTGCTCCCACCAATTGGCCTAAGGGACGAATATTTCTCTTTGCCCTGTGATCATGACCTTCGACTGGTTGGTCTCATAATTGTCACTCTATTCTTGCCTTATCCTTAATCCTTCCACCAAGTTTGGCCCAAATCGGATCAACATTGTATGAGATGAGCTTCCCCTGAAATCATAACATCTGACCTTTCCTTGTGACCCTGATCTTAGGCTGATTGTTCTTAAACTGGAATCCCTTCGTTCTTGCCTAACCTTCAACCCTTCAACCGAGCTGTGTCTGATTCGGATAAAAACTGCAAGGTTAAATTATGACCTCTGACATACTGTTCTCAAAAATGATAGGTCGGTCCCTGGGCTAACCCTCAACCTTCCACTAAGTTTTGTTAAAATCGGATAAACTTTAGTTCTCTCTCTCTCTCTCTCTCTCTCTCTCTCTCTCTCTCTCTCTCTCTCTCTCACACACAAAGTCCATCAAAACGTAACATATGATAAACTAGAATTCATCCTAAGTCGAAGAACTATTCCGTCTAAACAACTCTACCCTTACGAAACTGAAACTCAACTCTACTCCATCTTTAGTTACTTTCAGCAAATAAATCTTTAGCTTTTTCAAACAGCAAATGTAATAAAAAAAAAAAAAAACTGAAAAATCTATACATATTAAAGTAAAAAAGGAGCGGTATGATTCAAATGGGAGAAATCAAACCTCGACGCCTTATGGATACACACCAAAAACTCGGGTCTCGTTACAGATTTCCTTATTAAAATTCAGGACTCTCCCGCCCTGTTAAGCTAAGAGAGGGAGGGAGGGAGGCCAAGACCCATAATGGCACTGTTTGATAAATAATAATCATCATAATCATAACGGGGCGAGAGAGAAAAAGCGAGAAAAGGAGAGAGAAAGAGGGAGGGAAAAAATCCATTCCACAGCGCGGATCTAATCAGGATTTGTGCCTCGAGGCGTGTCCGCGGCGACGTTGCCACATCATTAGTTTTGTGAGAGTGCGGCGTTGAAGATCTTCGCCAGTCAGCTGATGTGTTCCTCCCTCGTGGCTTTTGTTGTGTGCTGTATCTCCCCGCATCTCCCCCTCCCTTTCTCTCCCCCTCTTTCTTTGTCTCTCTTTTGGTTTCATCTGCATTCATGAGCCTCTCTCTCTCTTTCTCTGGTTCTTCTTTTAATATCTCCCCCAGTATTTCTGATTTTTTTTTTCCCACTCACGCGTCTCATCTCTCCCTCCCACACTTCATCTCTCTTAATCTGTCTCCCACACGTGTCCTCCTGCTCCTCCTCTTCTCCTCATTTCTTTATCTCCTGTAAAAAAAATTTTCTCTCGTCTTTCCATCTCTCCTCTCTCTTACATTCCCTCCAAGGACCACTTCTCCCTCAAGTGTCTCTTTACTTCTCTATCTCTTCCATATCTCTCCAATTTTCCTTTTATTTCTATCTCACACATCTCTCCCACGTTTCTTCGCTTCTCCTTCCATTTTTCTCTCCACCTCTCACCCAGGTCTCTCCTCCTTTCTCTCCACTTCTCCGTGTCTTTTTTCCCCTTCTCTCCCTCTTTGTCTCTCCTTTCTCTCCATCTCTTCCTGCCATTTCCCTCCACCTCCCACGAGAACTAGGATTATGGGAAAGGCAGCTAGAGTTTTGGGCGGATTTGGTTCAGGAGGACGCCAGGTTTCTTAGAGCTTTGGGTTCCTGGGTTCCTTAGAGCTTGGGGTTCCTGGGTTCCTTAGAGCTTGGGGTTCCTGGCTTCTTTAGAGCTTTAGGTTCCTGGCTTCCTTAGAGCTTTGGGTTCCCGGGTCCCTTAGAGCTTTGGGTTCCTTGAAGCTTTGGGCTCCTGGGTTCCTTAGAGCTTTGGGTTCCTGGGTTCCATACAGCTTTGGGTTCCTGGGTTCCTTAGAGCTTTGGGCTCCTGGGTTCCTTGGAGCTTTGGGTTCCTGGGTCCCTTAAAGCTTTGGGTTCCTGGGTCCCTTAAAGCTTTGGGTTCCTGGGTCCCTTAAAGCTTTGGGTTCCTGGGTCCCTTAAAGCTTTGGGTTCCTGGGTCCCTTAAAGCTTTGGGTTCCTGGGTTCCTTAGAGCTTTGGGTTCCTGGGTTCCTTTAAGTTTTGGGTTCCTGGGTCCTTTAAGAGCTTTGGGTTCCTGGCTTCCTTAGAGCTTTGGGTTCCTGGTTTCCTTAGAGCTTTGGACTCCTTTGAGAATTGGCTCCTTTCGATTCCAGGGCTACTTAAAGTTCTGGGTACCTTAAAATTCCTCTGTTCCTTAGTGATCTGCGTTCCTTGAAAAGCTCCCATGGCTCTGAATGTTCCTTAAGATCGGAGTTTGTTAAAGCGTCAACGTTCCCTGAAGTTCCCAAGTTCCTTAAAATTCCTTCATTCCTTTCAGTCCTTTGGTTCCATGGAGTTCCTGAGTAGGGGTTCCGGGTTCCTTAGAGTCCTGGGTTAATAGGTTCTCTGCGTTTTTTTTTTTTTTTTTTTTTTTTTTTTTTTTTTTTTTTAGGGGTTGAGCGTGGAATTATATTAAGTAATCTCCCCCTCCCCCCCTCCCTCACTAGACTCGTATTCAACCATATTTTACTTTCTCAAATCTAACGTCTCCTCTTGCTGAACTTTTCCTCCACACTACAGTACACCCTCCCTCCCTTCCCCTCACACTTCACACTCCCATCCCTTTCCTTCCCTTCCCTCACACCACACCCTCACTTCCTTTCCCACACACCACACCCTCCCATCCCTGGCCTCACCTCATATCCTTACTTCCCATCCCTTACCCTCTCACCACGCCGTCCCTTCCCTTCCTTTCCTTTCCCTTCCCTTCCATCACACCACTCTCCTCCCCTCTCGCCCCTCACACCACGCAGTTTTCCCCTCATCCAAGCACCTCTATTTAAGCACACTCTTGCCAATTCACATTCATACTCTCCTCCTCCCCCTGCCCCCTCCCCCTCCTCTCTCTCTAGCCTGTCCCTTCAGCGCCACACACTTTATTTCACACGTTCTTCCACCCGCTCTCTCTCTCTCTCTCTCAATCACAGTTATTCTCACTCCTCCTCTCTCTAAAGCACAATTTTCCGGACACATTTCTAACTCACTCCCCCTCTTTCTCAAGCCCAAACTCTAATTTACTAATACACCATCCCTCCTCTCTCTCTCTCTCTCTCTCTCTCTCTCTCTCTCTCTCTCTCTCTCTCTCTCTCTCTCTCTCAAGCCCTCTCTTCACCAGCTATATTCACAGCGCCTCTTCATTTCTCTAGTCCTTTCTCTCTATTTCACATTTCCTCTCTCACACCTCTCTATTTCCCTCTCACAGCTCTCTATTTCTCTCCCACTTCTCCATGTCCAATCCCTCTCACACACCGTCCCTCCCTAATTCATCCCCTTTCCTCTCTCAGCCTTCCCCTGATTCTCTGGTCTTCCTCTCTCTCTCTCTCTCTCTCTCTCTCTCTCAAACTTATCATCTCACCTACATCTCTTACCACTCATCCTTCCCTCACCTTTCCTTATCCTCTCCCTCACTTCCCATCCCTTCCTCACCTCTCCCTCACCTTTTATCATCACTCCCTCACTTCCCATCCTTTCCTCACCTCTCTCTCACCTTTCCTCATCACTCCCTCACTTCCCATCCTTTCCTCACCTCTCTCTCACCTTTCCTCATCCCTCCCTCACTTCCCATCCTTTCCTCACCTCTCTCTCACCTCTTCACCCCTCCCGCACCCCGCCCCCTTCTCACCTGCCCTCGAGCCGGCCAGTTCTCCAGGCTATCTATCTAATAATAGCCAGATACAAGTAGGGCCCGGGTGCAGGAGAGAGGTGATAACAGGACGCTGCCGCTCTGTTAAGCACCGACCCCCACGCCATCACCTCAGAGTTACGTCCACACCAACCCCCCCTGCACTCTCCTTCCGCTGCACCCCCCTCTCCCCTGCACCCCCTTTCACACACGTTCAGATCCCCCTTTGCCTCCCTTCTCGTTCCCCTTGTTCTCCTCATCGCTCCACCTGCCCCTCTCGTCCTTCCCCTTATCCCCCACATCGTCTCCCCTGTCCCCTTTTCACACGTGTCCAGAGAGACTCCCTTTCCCCATATATACCCCTTTTACATCTCTCCATTCCCCCCTATCTTCTGTCATCTCTCGTCCCCTTCATACATCCCCTTTCTCACTCTAGTCTTTTCACACATACCTTTTCCTACTCTCCTTTCACACACACCTTTTCCTACTCTCCTTTCACACACACCTTTTCCTACTCTCCTTTCACATCTCGCCCACTCTTACACTCCTCCATACAGTCCCCCACTTGTTTGTCCTTCCTTGCCCACATCCCTCTCCTCTTACCCACTCCATTCCCACTTCCCCTTTCCCCTCACCTACTACATTCCTACCTGCATTCCCTCCTTCTCTTCTTCCACATTCCCCCACCACACACTCTATTCTAAGCCTTCCCTTCCTCTCACCCACTCTATTCCTACTTTCTCCTCGCCCCCGTCCTCTTACTCCTCGTCCCCTCACGCCTACTCCCTCCAAATTCCCCTCTCACACGCCTCGTTCCCCCACCTTCCCCTCTTACAAACACTTCACTCCCTCTCCACCTCCTCTCAGAGATCCACAACGCCTCCCTCTATTTCCCCCTTCCTTGTCTGTCATACCTCCCTCCTCAGCCTTTCTCCCTCCTCTCCCCTTACCCTCCCCATCCCCCCTCTCCTCTCCCTCTCCATACCCCCCTTTTCCTCCTCTCCCAACTCCATTCCCAGCTCCCCCCAACCTCCCTGTTAATTTTAATACCTCCCAAAATATGTTGCCCGTAATATCACTCTCTCGTTCATCCAGCGCTCAATTACCCTAGCATTAGTAAATTAAAGCCTTTGTTTTGGCCTTGGCGCTCAGGGACTTTTTTTTATTTTGCTTTATACGGTAATCATTTTCAAAAATTCTGTAGTCACTTAAAAATGGGTGTTTTTGTTTTTTCTCTCTCCCTGGTTTCATTTTTCTCTTAGCATTTTTAATTATTATACGAAATTCTTTAGTTATTTTAAAAACTGTATTTGTTTTCCCCTTCAACTTTTTTTCAGTTTTAATTATCAATCAAAATTCTGTTATTAATTATAAATGATGCCTGGTTTTGCTCCCATTTATTTTCTCCTTGTTAAATCATTATCAGAAAAAAATCTTTAGTCACTTAAGATTACTGTCATTTTACTTCCCTCTCTCACTTTCTCTTTTTTTTTTCGCCTCTTTTTTTAATTTCCATCCAAAATCCTGTAGTCTGCTAAAAATTGGTGCCGTTTTCGAGTCTTTACTGGATAAAAAACTTGACCATTAGCTTCAAAAATGGTGCAAGGTCCCTCCCGTGTCCAATACAGCTGCATCCCGGACTGAGACTGGTGTGGGATTGTTGGGATGGGGGAGGGAGGGGGGCAGGAAAAAGGGGGAGGCGCAGGAAAAGGGGTAGGGTCCATCGAGGGGGCGCACAGAAGGGGCCTTTGTGTGTGTGTGTGTGTGTGTGTGTGTGTGTGTGTGTGTGTGTGTGTGTGTGTGTGTGTGTGTGTGTGTGTGTGTGTGTGTGTGTGTGTGTGTGTGATATGAGATTTGATGTGGCTGCGTTAGGTGTTACCAAACTTCAAGTAAGATCTGGTATGACTGGGTTTGACATAAGTAGGTCTGGTACGGCTGGTCCTGGTAATGGAACGGGTATGGTATTAACACTGATCAAATACCAGGGCAGGCAGTGGTGTGTCTGGTTCTGCTGGTATTATATAGTTCATCCACCTAAACTTTGCGGAAATTTTTGTCCTCTAGCAGCTTATTTCAGTGGCAGAATTAGACACTACTAAGACTCTATCCCTTCCACAGCACTTCTTCGTGACGAGCACCATTTTCTGGCGATAATCTCTTGTTCCAGCTTAGCATTCAAGATTGAGACAGGGCATATTTAGGCCAAGTTAAGGTGGAATGAGTATAGTATGACAAGATTTGATAAGAATAAATCCGGTCGTAGTGGAGTTGGATTTAATAAGCCAATAGTTAGCTTGATATGTCTAGATTTGGGTTGATGTGTCTAGGGGTGGTCTGATATGTCTAGGTCTGGTTTGATGTCTAGGCTTGATGGCTAGATTTGGTTTAATGTCTAGATTTAGTCTGATATGTCTGGGTTTGGTTTTATATGTTTCCAGGGAGAGTGGTATAACATGGAGTGGTATTTCTGATGAGTGGTATTTCAAGGAGTGTATTTCAGGGGAGTGGTATTTCAGGAGGGGAGTGGTATTTTAGGAGGGGAGTGGAATTTCAGGAGGGGGATGGTATTTCAGGGGAGTGGTATTTCAGGGGGGGAGAGGTATTTCAGGAGGGGAGTGGTATTTCCGGAGGAGAGTGGTATTTCAGGAGGGGAGTGGTATTTCAGGAGGGGAGTGGTATTTCAGGAGGGGGAATGTATTTTAGGGGGGCACCAATTTCCAGCGGAGGGGGGGGGGAACTCGTCTATACTGCATGGGTGGGTGGTCGCTTGGTCTTCGATATCTCTTCTTCTTTTTCAGATGACAGGGAGTGGCTGGCCTGTCATCCCCTTGCGCTCTCTCCCCCCCCCCCTCTCTCTCTCTCTCTCTCTCTTTATCTCTATCTATTTCCTTTCACGCAACTGTACTGTCTATCCACAACTCATTATTCACCTCATTCCCCACTCCTCTCTCTCTCTCTCTCTCTCTCTCTCTTCTTCTCTTTGCCGACTCTCCACACCCGTTTCGGTCTCGCGCTTTCTCCTCCTTCTCTCCCCTCTTCCTTCCCCTCTCCCTCCCCCTCTTCCCTCCCCTTCTCCCCCTCCCCCCGGATACAGAGGCTGTCACCCCTCATGTCATCTAGGTGACACCATTGTTGGGCCTCTCACACCACCACTACCTCACCGCCCCCCACCCCCCACCCCACCCCAACCCCCAACCCCTTCACACACTATCACGCCGCGGGGAGAGAGAGAGAGAGAGAAACGAGGGATCGAAATGGGCGTGAGGAAGAGGGAAAAAAGCTTGTGGGAAAGAGGTGACGAGAGAGAGAGAGAGAGAGAGAGAGAGAGAGAGACGAAAGGAGTTTGCGAGGTGGGGGGGAGTAGGGGAGGGAGAAAAGGAGAAGTAGGTGGGGAAAGGGAGGAACGATGGGGGTGTCGGAGAAGGGAGGGTAGAAAGAAAAATAGGACGGGAGAAGAGTTAGGGACAGAACAAAAGTGATGTGGGAGGAGAGCGAAGGGAGACAGGGAGGGGAAGAAAGGTGGGGATATGAAAAGGATCGAAAGAGGTGAGGGGAAGCTGAGGGGTGCGGGGAGGAAAAAGAAAGGGGACAGAGATAGACAGAGAGGAGAAACAAAAGGTGCATAAGAAGAGAGGGGTCCAGAAAGGGAGAACCGAGAAATAAGGAGAGGAAAGGATCAAATAGGTGTGGGTGGAAAAGGAGGGACGAAAGCGAGGGTATGGAGAAGGGAGAGGTCAACGGATATGCACGAAAGAATAGCCAGAAAAAGGTGGGGAAAGAGAGACGGGGAAAAAGAAAGAATGAAAGGGTCAACAGCATGATGTGATGAAAATGGAAACGGTGCAGAAGGAAAGGTTGAGGAGAGAAGGGAGTGAAAAGGGTGAGAGTGAGAAAGCGGGTAGGAGAGACGAAAGGATGGGAGGGAAAGGGCTGAGAGAAAAGGACGGGAAGAACAAAGGTAAGAGAGAGAAGATGAAGAGAAAAAAAGGGAGGAGGGAGAGAAAGGGATGAAAGTGAGAGAACAGGTAAGAAATTAAGGAGGAGGAAAAAGTTGGTGAGAAGAATACTGGAGGTGAGGAGAGAGAAAAGGGAAAAGGAGAAAGGAATGAGATGAAAATTTGGAGAGAAGAGGGAACGAGAAGAGGAAGCAGGAAAGGGAAATAAAAGAACGGAGAATGGGGAGGGAAAGGAATGCATATTTGGAGAGAAGGAGAGGAAGGAGGGTAGAGGAGGAAGAGAGAGAAAGGAAACGGGGTGAGAAAGGGGTGACAATGTGGAGAAGGAGAGGGGGGATAGGGAAAAAGTGGGGAAAGGGGGAGAGGAAAGGGGGGAAGGGAGAATAAGGGAAGTGGAAAGAAAAAGGGGCCAAGAATGTGGAAAGGGAGTGCGAAGAAAAGAGAGGGCAGGAGGAGGGGGAAGGAAAATGCGGAAGTGAAGAGGTTGATGGGGAGAATGCAAAAAGAAGAGGAAAGAAGGGAGAGGCTGAGGAAGGAAGGGTGAAGGGAGAAGAAGAGAGTCAATATGGATGGAATGTATGAGGAGGAAGAAAGGGTGAAGAAAGCAGGCTAGAGGGAAGGAAGGGAGGAGCACTGAGAGACAAAAGGGAAGAAAGGAAGATGGAAGGAAGAACTTAAGGGAAAGGTGCAACAGTGTAAAGTGAAAAGAGTAGGGATGGAACACGAATGAGAGAGAGAGAGAGAGAGAGAGAGAGAGAGAGAGAGAGAGAGAGAGAGAGAGAGAGAGAGAATGTAATTTGGTAAAGAAGAAATGGGAAAAAAAACGAAGGAAAAGGAGATCGGCGAGAAGATAGAGGAAGGAAAATAAGACAGAAGAAAAGGAAGGAAAAGAAGGGAGGAAGGAAGAGGAAAGGCAGAGGACAACAAGGTACAAAGGAAAGGGGAGATGGAAAGGGAGGAAACAAAGAAGTAGGAAAGAAGGGAAATAAAAAGGGAAAGAAGGAACTGAAGGAAAGGGAAATGCAAAGGAAAAGACAGAGAAGAAAAAGGGAAGGAAGGGAGGATGGAAAGAGGAAGGTAGGAAGAGAAAGTGACAGCCTCTGAGCTAGGAAAAAGAAAAGAAGATTAGGTGGAGAGAGAGAGAGAGAGAGAGAGAGAGAGAGAGAGAGAGAGAGAGAGAGAGAGAGAGAGAGAGAGAGAGAGAGAGAGGAAATGAAAAACTGTGGGAAAAAGATGAACTGTGATGTGGAGGAAATGAGACAGCGTGAGAAAAGAAGGAGAAAGAATTTTTTGAGGAAATGAAGAAATATGATAAAGACAGATGTGAGAAAGTGTACGAGAGAGAGAGAGAGAGAGAGAGAGAGAGAGAGAGAGAGAGAGAGAGAGAGAGACTAGAAGAGATGTAACAAAGGAAGACAGCTTACATGACGAAAAATATATATATATAAAAAAGTTTTTATAATTATGAACAAATAAATAACAAACACCAAACGAGAATAAAACACAAGAAAAAAACATGGACAATAATGCGTTAAAAAAAAAATAAGATATGAACAAATTTATGAACGAACAAGTATCAAATGGGCATATAAAACACACACACACACACACACACACACACGTATAATCTGGATACACGCACATACACATACAGAAAACCATGCTCAAGGACAGAGGAGCCACACACACACACACACACACACACACACACACACACACTCCCTCTCACTACGCACTCAGCACACGCACACACGCATGCACTCACACTCACACACACACACACACACACACACACACACACACACACACACACGTACAAACACGCAGGAGGACTAGGTAGAGATCAATAAAGGATGACATGTAGGAGAGAGAGAGAGAGAGAGAGAGAGAGAGAAAATGGGTCACCTTCGTCGGGTGTGTTGACAGTATTGGTCCAGTCTCACTTTCTTTTTCCAGCTCTCTTTCTCTCTTGCTCACTGGTCTGTTCTACGTGCGCTCTCTCTCTCTCTCTCTCTCTCTTCCACCTTGGTTTCCTGTGCTGAAGGTTCCTTGCTCTCTTTACTCTCTTTAATTACTCTGCGTTCTCTCTCTCTCTCTCTCTCTCTCTCTCCCTCTCTCTCTCTCTCTCTCTCTCTCTCTGCCTACCTACCTACCTCTCCATCTATCTATCGATCGATCTATGAATATCTATTATGTAGTGACAGAGTTGCACAATTACACAGATACACAGACTACACAGATCTTGAGGTCCTTTCAGGTGACTGAGAGAGAGAGAGAGAGAGAGATCCGGGAGCAAATAATAACACAGGAAATGAAGTGAAATGAAAGGCATGGGGGGGAGACGATACACAAAGAATAAACGGAGACGAAAGGGAGGTGAGCGAAAACATGAGAGAAATGGAATCAATAGTAAGGGGGAAGAAAGGACGAAATAATATGAAAAATGTCAATGGTGAACTCGGCTGAAGAACAGAGAAAAGTTCACTAATGGAGAAGAGGAAGAAGCTCTCTCTCTCTCTCTCTCTCGTCTTCGCTTCCCTCTTATGCTTTTCCGCTTATTTATATTATTTTTTTCCCTTCTGCCTCTTACCTCTCTCTCTCTCTCTCGTAATTCCCTTCCTCCACAATGCATCCCTCCTCACTCCCCATCGTCTTCTCTCTTTATTGAACTCTCTCTCTCTCTCTCTCTCTCTCTCTCTCTCTCTCTCTCCCATTAACACACATATAATCCCATCATCTTTCCTCCTCCTCCTCCTCCTTCTTCTTCTACCGTTCCTCCTGCTGCTCCTCTTCCTTCCCCTTCTCTCTTCATCATCTTTATCTTCTCTTGCACTTTTCTTCGTCCTCTTCATCACTCTCTCCCCTCTTCTCTTTCTTCTTCCCCTCTTCCCTCCCTCTTCTAAAATATGGGAGAGAGGGAGGGAGGGGAAAGAGAGAGAGAGAAAGTGACAAAGGGAGAGGGATGGAAGACAGGGAGGGAGAAAATTGATGGAGAGAGAGAGAGAGAGAGAGAGAGAGAGAGAGAGAGAGAGAAGCTGTACTCGAAACGTTTGCAAATAATCAATGTCTACCTGCCTCTCTCTCTCTCTCTCTCTCTCTCTCTCTCTCTCTCTCTCTCTTCATGCCTCCTTGCTTTCCACGCCATCCGTCTTTGCTTGCCTGGTACCTTACATCCTCACTACCTTCCTACCTACCTACCTGCCTGCCTGCCTGCCTGCCTTCCATCCTTCCTCCTTTCAATTCTGTTCTTTCCTGTTTCTCCTCCCCCTTCCTTTCATTATTCTTTCCCTCTTTCCTTCCTTCCTTTCTGCCTCCCTGTTTACCCACCTAACAACCTACCTATTTACCTACCCACCTACCTACATACCTACCTAACTGCCTCTTTAACTAACCTAAAATTCTTAACTGTTTTTCAGTTGCATCTGCCTGAATTTCACCTTCCCTTCTTGTCTGCCTACTTGTCTGCCTTTCAACACTCTTTCCTTCTTTTCTGCCTTATTTTTGTTGTCTGCCTAAATTCATGCCTACCTTTGTCTGCCTAAATCTCTCTCTACCTCTGCGTTTGCTTTAATCCCTGCCTGCCTTTCCTGTTTGCCTAAATCCCTGGCTACCTTCAGTGTTTACCTAAATCATTTGCTGTACACGTTTTCTTCCTCCCTCCTTCTCTCCCTCCCTTCCTTACTGCCTTCCTTCCTTCCTTTCTTCGTTCCTCCTTCTCTCCCTCCCTCCCTCCTTTCCATCCTTCCTGCCTTCTCTCCTTCCTTCCTTCCTTCCTGCCTTCGTCTTTACTGCTGTCATATTTACACACCGCTCTGGTCACGCGTACGCACGCACGCACACTCGTACATATATACATTTAGACTTACATTCACACATACACGCTAAAACACATACACTCAAGCATAAACACACTCATATACATACACACGGACACAAATACACACGCACATACATACACAGAAGCTACAATACACGGTCAGACATATGCACCATACTCATGCACGAGCACGCACGCACACACACACACACACACACACACACACACACACAAACACACACACACATACACCCATGCTCTCATACGCATACATACTCGTAAATACACACCTACAGTACATACACGCAGAAGCACAAACATAAGATCATGTACTGGGCAGCATACAAGTACACAAACAAAACGTACATTCATTCATACATACATACATACATAGGCTACATACACACACGCATACATACATACATAGACTATTTACACACATACATACTATACTTACATACAAACACATCCATCCATCCATATACATACATATATACATACATACATACATACATATACACATTCATACATACATATATACAAACATTCATACGCGTACATACAGATTTTCATGCGTACTTGAACGATTAAGTACATTCGTCACAAGTACACACACAAGAACTTTATTCATGTACATTCATCCGAACTTAATTGCTGTGCACAGCCTAAGAGTGGTCTTACACACACACACACACACATTTTCTCATAAACTCTCTCTCTCTCTCTCTCTCTCTATCAACAGGCAGATTCTCTATTATTGATCAAAATATCACACGAGTTTTTCCTCCCCTCTCTTCCCGTCCCCTCCCCTTTCTTCTCTCCCCCTCCCCTCCCCTTCCCTATCCTTCCCTTTACATCCCTCCAACCTCCTTTATCTTTCAACTGACCTCTCCTCCACTCCCCTCCCCTCCCCTCCCCTCTCTTCCCTTCCCCTCCCCTCGCCTCCCCTTTCCATAACCCCTTCCCCTTCCCTTCCCTCCTTCGACCTATCCTATCCACATTCCTCTTTCTTATTTCACCTTCGTCTATTCTTCCTCTATCCACCCTCACTTCCTCGATCCATTTCCCTCGCCTCCACCCTCACACACTCACTCCATCTATCCTCCCGTCCCCTATCGCCACACTCACGGTCCTTCTCCATCCAATCTCCCTCACTTGCTCCACCACGATCCATTCTCTCTCACACGTTCCATCCTTATACACTTCCTCCCTCACTCCACCCCATAAATTCCCTCCCTCACTCAATCCACATAAACTTCCTCCCTCACTCCAGCCCATACACTCCCTCCTTCAGTCCACCCCATTCACTCCCTCCCTCACTCCACCCCATACACTCCCTCCCTCACTCCATCCCCATAAACTCCCTCCCTCACTCCACCTCCATACACTCCCTCCCTCACTCCACCTCCATACACTCCCACCCTCAGATCCACCCCACCCTTTCACCCCGCATCACTTTTTCAACCCCGCGGCAGCACACCCAATAAATTAATCATGCAACTGCAAAGCGAAGGGTGTGCTGTTGCAATCCATGTGTTGAATTCAATAATGCAGTGACCCTCGCAATACTGATCTAATTCTTGCCACCACCAGACGATTTCTTTCAGCTTGGGACTGATTTTTTTTTTTTTTTTTCCGAAGAGAAATTTATATATATAATTTTAGTTTACACCTCCGCAAACTTTAATTTAATCGTCAACTGGTTACAAGAATAATAGGGAAAAAATCGTCTCTGGAATGAGTGGAAAACGCTGAATAAAATCGTCTGGAGGCAGCATGAATAAAAATAATAAAGGAATAAATACAAGGTGATGCTGGGTGATGTGGCAATTCTACCTAGTTAAGTTTCATTTACAGATTTCCTCTCACTCACTCACTTTTTTTTTCTTTTTCTCCCACTCCCACACGGTTGCCAAATGTCCTACTTTCCCTGCTAATCCTCTCCATCCTCTGCACTACGGATTTCATTTTCAGTTATTTATGTTTGTATTGTCGTCGGCCCCTTCCACTACCCCGATTTTTATTCACCTGCTATTTTTTGCCACCTCCAGACGATTTATATGCGATTTCGTATACTGTAGATTGATTCTGGGTTAACTAAGGCTGTTTTTAACCCTCTACAGCTCGTGAAATCTCTCCAGTTCTGAACAAAATCGTCTGGTAGCAGGAAGGGTATATTTTTGATGACATGAGATGTAAACCGCCAGCCACCCACTCCCCTCTTTCAATCCTTTCCCTTCAGCTGCCCCTCACCCCTTCCCCTCACCCTTCTCTTCCTCACTCACCCCTTCCCCTTAGCTACCCATTCCCCTCTCCCTCAGCCCTTTCCTCTTCTTCAGTTCTTCCTCACTCACCCCTTCCCCTTAGCTACCCATTCCCCTCTCCCTCAACCCTTTCCTCTTCTTCAGTCCTTCCTCACTCACCCCTTCCCTTCTCCCTCATCGTATTCCCCTCACTTACCCTTTCGCTTCTCCTTCATCCCCTTCCTCTTACCCATCCCATCCCATTCACCCCCTCAATCATCCCTTCCCCTCACCTACCAAATTCTCTCTCCCTTACCCCTTACTCATTTCCCTCTCCCTTACCCACCCCTTCCCCCACTCACCCTTGCCCCTCACCCCCTCCTCCTCCAAGCTTCAACTGTGCGCCGGGTAAAACAGAAAACCTCCACTCATTACAGAATTAAGAGAATTATAATTGGCGGAGACTTTGTGCAAACCCTGCCAGATATCCTAGTCCCCCCCCCCTCTCTCTCTCTCTCTCTCTCTCTCTCTCTCACACACACACACACACACACATTACTTACTCCTTTCTTTCTTCCTACGTATCTCCCTCATTCTCTTCTTGTCCCTCTCGCATATCCATTCTCTCTCTCTCTCTCTCTCTCTCTCTCCCGACAACTCACTCGCTCACTTTCACTCCCTCTCTCTGTGTCTCATCATCTCGTCTCTCACATTTTTTCCCTCCCATTCTCGCTCTCATTACAGCTCATCCTATCTCCCTCCTCCGCACTCTCTGTCTGTCTGTCTGCCTCTATCTCTGTCTGTCTGTCTGCCTCTATCTCTGTCTGTCTGTCTGTCTGTCTGCCTCTGTCTGTCTGTCTGTCTGTCTGTCTGTCTCTCTCTCTCTCTCTCTCTCTCTCTCTCTCTCTCTCTCTCTCTCTCTCTCTAAGCGTAATTACACCGAAAGAAAAGTCTGCACACCTAACCAACTCACACACCATTCACTCGGGCTCTCGCTCTCTCTCTCTTCTCTCTCTCAATCAGACGGAGATAGATAAATGGATAGATATTCTGTATAGCTTGATAGATAGGTTGGTAGACAGATGGATGGACTGACAGACAGATGGATTGACATATATACAGACAGATACCTACTGTACACAGGTAAGTAGGTTGATATAGACAGATAGATGGGCATGCAGACAGACAGAGATACAGCGCTAGACAGACAAATAGATAGAAAGACATGCCTACCTACATACGTACATAATCAATACATACACAGGACAAACCTCTCTCTCTCTCTCTCTCCACCCCCTCCCTTCGCCCAGGATTTGGTTTGTCATTATGTTTTGCTCATATTTTCCTGCCAGTTTCGGAATACGGACGAACCCCCCTCCCCCTCATCCCCGTTTTGGCGACGCATAACTTTGGCGGGGTCGCGAGGGGGTCCGCCAAATTTTCGAGTTTTTTCTTTTCTTTTTTCTTTTTTTCGTCGCTTTTCCCGTCGTTGAGTGAGTTCTCCTGAGGCTCGTCTTGCGTGTGGTTGGGATATTTTGGTTGGGGGAGGGGGGAGAAGGGAGAGAAAGAGGAACGGAAAGAGGGAAGGAGGAGGAGGGGTAGAAGGGAGAGAAAGAGGAACGAAAAGAGGGAAGGAGGAGGTGGGGGAGGGGGTGTGGACAGGAGAGGAAGGATGAGAAGGGATGCAGAAAAAAAATGTGCAGGGAAAGGCAGGATGGGAAAGGGGATGGTAGTGGTGGGTGGGAGAGAGCAGGGAAAGGAAGGGGTGAAAGAGAGAAAGGAAGAGGGAAGGGTGAGAGAAATGAAGATGAAGGAAAGTGAGAGGGAAGAAAGAGAGAGGTTTTGGAAAGGATGCGATGGTATAAAGAAGTGTGGGGAGAAAAGGAGGAGGAGGGAGAGTGAAGGATGAGATGGGATGTTGGAAAAAAGGAGCAGGTAGAGAAATGGAAAACGAGAAGGAGAGTTGGGAGAGGCTATGTGGAAAGAAAGGAGTGGGTGACAAGGGGATGGGAGAGGTGATGGGAAGGGGACGTGGATGAGGAGGTGTTAGGAGGGTGGGATATGGAAATTTAGTGTGCAAAGAGTTAGGGAGACAGGATGTGGATGGGAGGGGATTGTGGTGGGGTGGGGATAGGGAAGGCGGGTTAATGGTAGGCAAAACTGGAAGTGGGGTTGAGAAAGAAGGTGTGGATGAAAGGGGAAATGAGGGGTAAGAGAGGGGATGTTGAAAATATGGACAGGGAGATGGGGAAGGATAGGGAAGTACGAAGGATGAGGAGCTGGAGAAGGAGAGGGGAGGGAGAAGGGGGTTGAAGGAGGAAGGGACACTGAATGGGGGGAAGGAACAGTTCTGAAGAGGTGAGGGAGGAGGAAATGATATGTTAGAGTGGATAGGCGTTGTGAGAAAGGAAGAGAAGAAAGGTGTGGAACGGAGAGAGGGGAAGATGGAGGGAACTGAGGAGAAGAAGAGGGGAAAGGAGAGACAACGACGGAGGAGGGAGGGGGTGGAGGGTTGTGTGAGTGTGTATGCGTGTGTCGTGGTCGTCAGGGTCCCCGGCAAAGGAACACACGAAGCTCCTGATTTGCCCAGAGTTACGGCCCACGCACACCAGCGCTCATTCCACACACCTCAATGACTCCACCGCAATACGTCTCTGTTGTCCGGCAAGGGGCCACGGACAACGGTAGGACTGTATCTATATTCAGCCCATCCATTTATCTACTTATATATATCTACTTCTCGAGGTGTATTTAGTCACTTATCTACTCATATATCTCCGGAACATAACATCGCCCTGCTTGATAGTCGAACAATTACGAATCTCTCCCGTAAGATTTTGAAATATTTGTTGTGCTACGAAGATCGCATCACCGTCTTTCAAATAACTCTGTTCACTTTCTCGTTATTTATCGCTATGAAGTGTATCAGTATTTATGTCCCCAGTTGTACATACCGTCATCCTATCTTTACGAGAGATGATGATGATGATGATGACTAAATTGTGCTCAAAATTACAGATCTGAGTTTAGGGGTCACATGTGTAAGTCTTTTTTTCCAACTACTCTCTCTCTCTCCGTCATATACGTGTGGGTCTGTGTACTTGAAAGAATGGCTCTTTTCATTTCCGTGATGTAGCCCTCTGACCTGTCTTCTTCCTACTCTTTTTCTTCCTCTTCCTCCTCCTCTTTTCTTCCTCTTCTTTCTCTCTCTCCCGTCTTTCTTCCTCTCCTCGCCTTCCTCCTTCTTCCATCATTTCTTCGTCCTCTTTTTCCACTCCTTCTCCTCTTATCCTTTCTTCCATCTCTCTTTCGTCTCTTCATTCTCTCCTTCTCACCTTCTTCTTCTTCACCTTACATCTCTTTTTCTTTTATCTCTTCTTCAATCTTCCTCTCCTACTCTTTCTCCTCCAACTCTTCCTCTCTTCCAATTCTACTTTATCCCTCTTCTTTTTTCTCTGTTCTTCTCTCTCCTCTCCTTTTCCTTCCCTACTCTTTACTTTTCCATGTATTCTTCAATTTTCTCACTATTTCCGCTTCCCCTTCTTACTCTCCACCTTCTATGTCCTCCTCCTCTTCCTCCCTTCCTCTCCTCCTCCTCCTCCTCCCTTCCTCTCCTCCTCCTCCTCCTCCCTTCCTCCTCCTACTCCTCCTCCTCCTCCTCCCGGCTCCTTCCCTCGTGTACTCATCAACCAGAGTGGAAGCAACGGACCTCCCCATTTTCTCTCACACAAAGGCAAAAGAGTGTCGTCCCCCCCCTCCCCCCATCTCTCTCTCTCTCTCTCTCTCTTACACATTCCTCCTCCATTCCCTAAAGTCCTCCCTCCCTCCCTCCCTCCCTCCCTCCCTCTCATATTCCTCCTTCATTCCCTCCCTCCCCCTCCCTCCCAGTCTCCAAGATGGCCTCCTTCTCAATGGTAAAGGGGGGGAAAAGGGAAGGGAAAAATAAGAGTTCAAAATATTTCTACGTTTTGTGAACACTTGAGATTTCCTGTGTTTGGTCTGGCGGTCTCGTGGGGGGAGGGGGGAGAGGGAGGGGGAAGGGGGAGGGGGAGGGAGAGGGAGGGCAGAGCTGAAGTGGAGGAGGACGAGAGAGAGAGAGAGAGAGAGAGAGAGAGAGACCCATTCTACCTCATTATTTTTCCTTTAATCCCTTCAGTATGATGTCCTATTTTACTTTGTTACCTAGGTTTTGGAGAACACACACACACACACACACACACACACACACACACACACACACACACACCAAGTAGCTTTATATTACACTGGCTTTACGTAACTCTCAATACGTAAAAGGTATATTTTATTTATTTATTAATTTACTGTGATTTTATTTTCAAGGAAGAGGAACCATATTTTTTTGCCAGTATATCAAAAAATGTAATACAGAAACAGAGTAATGGATCATGTTTACATAATTAGGGTAGACATTACACTGCTAGTTTAAATATGAGTGAAAATCCGTGTAACATATCTTTGATGATGATGATGATGATGATGATGATGATTGTTATTGTTATTATTATTATTATTATTATTATTATTATCATTATTATTATTACTGCTGTTGCCGTTTTATTGCACAAGATTCACTTTCTGATGCTGACTTCTTTTCCACTTACAGGCTGCAAGTCACACTGTTCATCGTCTCTGCCATCATCGTCCTTCGTCAGAGGTCGTGTAGCATCGTCCTCGTCACCCAAGTGAATCGTCGTTAGTATAAATTCGTCACCCTAATAGTTCCTCGATCGATGGAAGCTGTTACGTAAGGTTACCAACGACGGGGGTGAGGAATGACTGAAGAGGTGACAAGGGTGAGGGTTTAGGTGACAAATGACTGAAGATGTGACAAGGGTGAGGGTGTAGGTGACAAATGACTGAAGATGTGACAAGGGTGAGGGTGTGTTTAGCGTGAAGATGTGACAAGGGTGAGGGTGTGTTTAGCGTTAGGATGTGATGAGGGTGACGGGAGGGTTTGGGGTGAGGTAGGGTGAGGATGAGGATCTAAAAATATATCAGGAATCGGTGAAATGGAAGGAGCTAAGAGAGAGGATGGTTTTTCTTTCCATCCAAATTCTTTCCCTTCTCGCTCCCTCAAAAATTTCTTCACAGTTTACTATCTTTGCCTTAGATTTATAGAAGAGATAATTCAAAGTCACTCCATACCCTTTAACAAACGGCCTCGAAAGGACCAAAAGTTCTCTTGAAGTTTGGTTTCCTTTGTACTTGCGTGTTAAGTAACTTAGTTTTCTTCTCTTCCCCACTCCTTCACATATTCGTCCTCTTCCCTCCCCTGTCAACCCTCCCACCCTTTCCATTTATCTCCCTTCTCTTCCCCTTCCTTTTCCCCCTTCCATTCCTTCCCTTTCCCTCCCCCTCTTTTCATCTTACTTCCTCCCTCTTCTTCCTCTCCACATTCACCTCCATCCATTTTCTCCTCCCCTCACTTCCTCTCCCTTGTCGCAACCGTATCTCTCCCTTTCACCCTGCTCCTTCCCCTCTCATCCCCTCTCCGCACCACCCCTTTCTTGTCCTCCCCTCCAAATTCAAATTCCTTCCCTCTCCTCCCCTTCCATCATATCCTTCCCTTTTCCTTTCCTCCATACCCCAAATCTCTCCATTAATTCCCTCTCTTACTCCCTCCCTTTTCAACTCCTCTCCTCTCTTCCTATACGATCCCGATTTCCTCCCATCTCACTTCCTATTCTTCTTCTCTCCCTCCCCTCTCATCCTCCAACTCCTCCCGTCTCATTCCCCCTTCACTCCCCCCTATCTTCCTCTCCCCTCCGGCCGTCTCCCCTCAGATCAAAGTCAGCTCCCAAGTTCACCGCACTCATAAATTATTCAAGCCGGGAAACTTGTCCTCCTACGCAAACAATCACGCCCTACCCGATTTCCAGGCACTGATTAAGTCCTTCCTTACCATCACCTACTCTATATATGTCCTTCCTTACCATCATCTATTCTATGTGTGTCCTACCTTACCATCACCTACTCTATACATGTCCTTCCTTGCCACCACCTACTCTACTGTATATATGTCCTTCCTTACCATCACCTACTCTATATATGTCCTTCCTTACCATCACCTAGTCTATATATGTCCTTCCTTGCCATCACCTACTCTATATATGTCCTTCCATACCATCACCTACTATATACAGTATATGTCCTTCCTTACCATCACCTACTCTATATACGTCCTTCCTTATCATCACCTACTCTATATATGTCCTTCCTTGACATCACTTAACTCTAAATATGTCCTTCCTTACCATCCCCATCCCCTACTCTTTATTATGACTATTACCAGATGTTTAAAGCGGGTTTGGTGAGACTTTTCGAACTAGATAGGTCAGAATTACTCTCATTAATTAACCCCTACAAACGAGAGGACTTTCCAAAGTTAAATAAAATCGTCTGGAGCTTGGAACAACAAAATGAAAAGAATATTATGAAACAAAAAAGAAAGGATATTAGTGTCAGAAGTTACAGTGATATAAGTAGATATTAAAGTGTGGAAAATAGATTCTGTAGTGCTAAGTTAGGTGTGAAGGGCGTCATGGTAGTGGAAAAGTTAAGTCTGTACTCCACTTAACTCCTCCACTACGAAGGCAGTTACTTATTGTTATTCTTGCTTCCATTAGTTATTTTATGCAACTTATGGGACGCCTCTTGTGGTAAAATGGATTGAAAAGAACCTCCATTAAACCTTCACTTCGACAATGACCTATGTTAACTTGTTCTTCCTATTGCCAGACAATTTTATAGAGCCTGGAAGAAACGCCTGGTGGTGAAAGGAGTAAATTCATCTTTCAGTCCAGCTACAACGCCAACTTTCAGCCCAGGCAAGATCCACCACGCCATCCATCTTGTAACTAAGCCAACTCCACGCAAGCCATCTCTCAAGCCAGCCACTCCAAGCCACCTCCCACGTCAGCCAACTTCCCGCCAAGCCAGTGCCAAGTCAAGCCATCGGACCAGACATATCCCAGACACGTTTCCTTATCATTTCTTTTATCCAGTTTTAATCACCACTGGACGGAGAACTGATAAGGGCCTGTGGGGGAAAAAGCGACCCTGAAGATACACTTGTTAATGGAGATGACTCACTTACCCCTTATGTTCAATTTACCCCTCAATATCTACCTACCCCTTAAATACTATCTACCCCTTAATATCAAGAGTACCTGTCCCTTAACATTCATCTACCCCTTAATATCTACCTACCCCTTAAATACTATCTACCCCTTAGTATCTACAGTACGTGTCCCTTAATGTTCATCTACCACTTAATATCGACCTACCCCTTAAAAAATATCCACCCCGTAAGATCTATAGTATCTGACCCTTAATGTTCACCAACTACTTAATATCCACCTACCCCTTAAAATCTATAACACCTATCCCTTAATGTTCATCTACCCCTTAATGTCCAACTACCGCTTGATATCCAGCTACCTCTTAATATCCACCTAACCATTAATCTCCCCTTCCCACATCAATAACATCGTCTACCCCTTAATATCCACCCACCCTTTACAAGCCCCACCTAAAGTTCCATCTACCTTTCATCTACTTTAAAATCTATCACATCGAGGTCCTGGTGTTACTGCAATATGTTGATAAAATAACACTGTTCTCCAAATATTTAAATGTTCTCAAAATACCCTGTTCCGTAAGCCGATGTATTACTGTATCTTATGTGTCTTGCATGATTTCATATTTCTGTATCTTTCTCTTACCGTTTTTCAAGTGTCTCGTATGAATTCATCTTTCTGTATCTTTCTCTAGGTTTAATATTCAGATCTTTCAGTAACAAGTGTAATACCGGTACGTAAAATATATAAACACCAAGTAGCCTCGTGATCTAGTGGGTTCAATGACGTATTCAATTCCTCATGCCTCCTACCGATTTCATTCAGCTTATCAGGGGCTTTTCCACCTGGAGGGGTTATACTTACCTCATTAACCCCTTCATTACCAGAGATCTTTCCGGAGCTGGCTAAAATCGTCTGGAGGTAGAAAGAAACAAAGGAAAATAAAATATCGCCATCGCAGTGAAGGGTTTGATACGGTTCTGAGGCGGTGTGAAAAAGGTCGGGAGAACAGTTGTATATCTCCCCTTGTTATTTAAGTATGTACAGTTGCGGACGCTGATAATGGTCCACTTCCTTGCGTTAATACCGAGACATGACCGATGACATTTGAAACCCCGTGGTGTGATTTTGGGAGACCTATCAACTTTTGCAGAATATTAAGCAGCTCCTCATAACTCTTCTACTAAAAACGGCGTGATATTACTGACCTTAACCGTACTTTTCAGTTCTTAAAAATCTTTGAAAATGGATGAAGAAAAAACACACAAGCGAAATAAGTATATATGAAATACTGATTCACAGGAGCGTGAACGCCAATTCCATAAAAAAAGACATCGCGAGGCACAGTATACCATAAATGAAACACAAAAAATATATAGTACCGGCAATAATAATAATAATAAAAAAAAAAAAGTTGCCCTGGGATGTGTGGAGTCAATTCTAATGCATATAAATCAAGGGTGCCATATTGCAGTGCTGGTATGGGTAATGATTGAATATATTTATGCTGGTGTAGAACTAATTAAGCTCTGACGCCACGATCGTTTACACGCGGCCACACACACCAACACACTCATTAACTGGCCCGGCCTCCTTCTCTAAGCCCTTTACTACAGATGATCTATGTCGAATAACATTGTTCCAGGCAGCAAGATGTGGTACTAGAGTGTTCAGAGAAGTAGTATGTTGTCTGTAATGACCCGACTTCATTTCCATGCTGGGGTAATGAACAGTTTAATTATTTGTATTTCTTACCGAAGACTTTACTGACCTTCCACAAGACCCACAGACATATAAAAACATCTCCGCTAATACCACTGCAATAATCCTGAATGAGACGCTTCCTACAAGCATATTACTCGATCAGTGCAAAGTAAGCAGAGTAGTTTCGCCAGTAAACATGAAATGGACTCTGTAAACGCTTAAAAAAAAAAAAAAAAAAAAAAAAAAAAAAAATCTCGCAGTGGTAAGAAATATACAGTATATATATTATGTAAAAGACGCTATAGATTGAAGGGGTTAACAGGGACAGATTTTAACTCCTGGACTCCCATTATTTACTTACAAAATAAAACTATGCTCACAGCATAAAAAAATAAAAATAATATGATCAATACTCCCTTTCCATGTCTCCGGTCCGGATGTAATAAAGCAAGATTTCCAACCCGCTTGACTAATACTGGTTAGTTTGACAAGATCTCATTTGGATTTGAAAGATTTTCGAGACGAACTCTTTAGAACTAAAAATCTCAATATATAAATGAACAATTTAACCCAAAAGTACATATAAATCAAGAGACAATAAACTCGATAAGCCTGTGAACTACATATAACATTCAGACTCCGATGACACTCTCAGCTGATAAACTATCTGCCATAAGCTGAAGTAAATACCTAAGCAGCCCCGAACACTGAAGGGTTAATGGCAACAGCACTAACTCTCAGGCTTTTATAATTCATTGCCAGCTGAGTACAGTCGTCTGGATATGGCTGGAAGAGAAAAGCTGCGAATATGAACAGATTATGTATCTAGAGGCAAACAGGTAAAGTCACTCCGTTCCACTTTCATTACAGATTCTTTTCCTACGCTACTCCGTTGAATTTAAGCGCCAGATTCTTTTCATTTAGGCTGGTGAGGATGGCCGTGGATGGGTGTTTTGTATTGCTGTAACCCTAGGAAATTCTTGCTCGCATCCATTCTCATGTAATCGGACCACTTCTATGAGTCAGTGATGGGAAACTCCTGCCCAGACCCATCCGCGACAGTGAGCATTTGGTGGGAGGTTACTGTTTCACTTATTTACACTGTTATGTTGCTTTTCGGTGGTAGATTCTGTTCCACTTGGTGCTAGTGGTACAGTGATTAGAACACCTGGATCGGAGAGATGATTAAGCCTTTGCACATAGGTCAGATCTTTGAGAAATAGCTGGAGGTTCTTCAATTTTGTAATGCCACCAGCACCAGTAAGTTGGTCACCCACCCATAAATATACTAGACCATGATAGCCTAGCCTATGGTCCTTACATCTCGAAGTGTATAATATAGAATTGGTCTTTCTTCTCATTATACTGCCCTTCTAGTCTGTCATGGAAGAAGGTGTATTTTTACTTCTCTTGTGGACTATCAAGGCAGTCTCTCATATACAGTATATGACTGTTGACTGAGCATGAGGCTAATCTTGATCCTTATACCTTTCTGTTCATTTATCATGGCAAGTGAGCTCTTTTACAATGAACATCCATTACAGAGTCTTTTTCAGTTTACAGTGGCAGTTTTTGTTCTTTTAAACTGATCTCTAGGTTCGTCATGGTAAAAGCTTTATTTATATATATCAGTCTAACTGCTTTGGCAGTCTTTCCCCAGTTGCCAACCATTCAAGGACGGTTTCTTATCCTTTATACAGATATTCTAGTCTGTGAGGCAAAAGCTTCGCCCAGCTGGATTGTTATGGGAGAGTCTTTCATTAAAAACCGTTCTATTGGATGAGTTGGGGCGAATCTCTCCCCTTATGCCTCTCCGTTGGATTTGTATCACATTTTTTTTTTTTTTTTTTTCATTACTCTTCAGTGACAAATTCTCTTTCCCCATACAGATCTTTTGGGTCACTTGGGCAACAGCTTTCTTTATGCCGGTCTGTTGGAGGGTTATAGCAAAGTCTCCTCTTATGCAGCTCTGATGATGGGTTAATATTTCCTCTTATACCTCTCCAATGAACAAACTTTCATTTTATACTGCTGTGTTGGTCCAAAATGGATGAATCTTTCCCCCATTCTTCTCTCACTGATCTTATGCTGTTCATATGGTATCAAGAAATGAAACAGGCACCTGGGTTGGACATTCACTGATTTGAGGAAGACTAGGACTTTAAAACTGTCTGCCTTAATGACTCTGGCGCACTCGGGAGTAATTAGCCCAAATCCCTCTTACACGCTAATGATCTTTCACAGCAGAATCTTCCTTTCACTCCCGATCTTCCCAAACACAGCCTTCCCCTCTTTACTATTCGCCCATGGACGCACTTCTAAATGCCAGAAAAATCTCTGGTCACCTCAAGGATTCAAACAGCACCGCATAAGTCACAGTCTTAACCAGCCTGAGAACTACCACCAGACCACCAGGATCCAAATTTACAAACATTCCTACGCCTAAGCTATATATAAGGTTGGTTGTGTGTAAATCTCCTTCACTTGTTTAGCTACCATACACTGCAACATGAAATTAGAGCGAATATTAAAGTGAAATATTATTACCAAACGGAATGGCTTTGATATCACCCATCATTTCTTTATTGCACAAAATGGTTAGGCTCCTTTATAAATAAAGCTTATGTCCAAGCTGATGATCCTTTATAAATTCGGTTCCTCGTGCCTACTCGTAAGATCTTTAATAAATACAGCCACTCGTGCCTAAGCCCACGATCCTTTATAAATGCAGCTCCTGGTGCCTAAACTTAGGACCTTTTATAAATACGGCGACTGGAGTCTAAGTTTATGATCCATCGTAAATAATGCTTGAGATATTTTATAAATACGGCTACTACTGTCTAGGCTTAGGACATTTATAAATACGCCCCAGGCGTATAAACTTTGGATTCTTTGTAATTACGGCTCTGGTGTCTAAACTTAGGATCGTTTATGAATACGGCCCCAGGTGAATCAACTAATTAGGATCTTTCATAAATACGGCTACCAGTATCTAACCTTAGGATCGTTTATAAATACGTCCCCAGGCATATACACTAAGAATCCTTTATAACTACGGCTCTCGCATTTAAATTTAGGATCCTTTATAAATAGACCCCAGACCTCATAAATATGTCCCCTGGAGTCCAGGCTTAGGATCCTTTATAAATAGACCCCAGATGTTCTTATATAAATATGGCCACCGGGGACCAGGCTTAGGATTCTTTATAAATACAGCGTCTGATCATTTGAAATACGATATCTAAGCTAAGGATCATTAAAATAGTGTATAACCTCAGAATTCTTTATAAATACGGTGTCAAACATTAGGGTCGCTTATAATGGTGTCTAAGCAGATCATTTATAAATACGGTGTCTAAGCCGAAAATCCTTTATACATATGGTGTCCAGACCGAGTATCCTTTATAAATACTGTGCTTAAGCTTTGGATGCTTTATAAATACGGGTCTTGGTGTTCCAGGACGGAGCCTTCCTCTCCCTCAGGGCCATTAGTCTTCCACGTCTGCCACTTCATCACTCCACCTCTCTCTCTCTCTCTCTCTCTCTCTCTCTCTCATAACACAGCGGGGGAGGCCGGCAAAGGTCGATGAGGCTTCCATTCTGCCGGCAGTTACGGCTGACTGGAGGTGTTCGAAGGGGGGGAGGTTTCAGGAGGGGGTTCAAGGGGGTTCTCTGGGGAGGTACGGGGCTCAGGGGAAAGGGACAAGGTTCAACGCAGTTTCAAGGGGGGAGGGGGATTCCGTGGAAAAGAGGGGGTTCAGGAGGGGATAGGGGAGGAGGGAGGGTTTAGAGGGGGAAGAAGAAGGAGGAGGGATTAGAGGGAAGGAAGCGGAGGGAGGAGGGTCTGGGGGAGGGAATGGGAGGAAGGAGACTTTAGGGGAAGAGAAAGGGGAGAGGGGTTTGGGGAGGGAAGGGGAGGAAAGAGGGTTTAGGCGGAGGGGAGGAATGGAAGGAGGAGGATTAGGGGGAGTGAAGGGGAGGAGGGAGGGTTTAGGGGAAGGGAGGGGGAGGAAAGGGGAGGAGGGAGGGTTTAGGGGGAGCGAAGGGTATTTAAAGGAGCGATATAGAAAGGGGGTTCTGGAGGACTTGGGGGGGGAAGCGTCCAGAGGGGAGGGAGGGGGTTCAGAGGGAAAGGAAGGGAGCTTAGGGGAATGGAGGGAGAATGTTTAGTGGGGAGATAAGGGTGACGGGGAGGAAGATTCAAGAGGGAGGGAAGGGTCATGGGGGGATTCAAGGAGGAGGGGGAGGGTTAAGGGGGGGCAAGATTCAAGGGGGAGGGGAGGGTCAAGAGGGGAAGGATTCAAGGGGGAGAGGAGGGTCAAGAGGGGGAGGATTCAAGGGGGAGGGGAGGGACAGTGGGGGGAGGATTCAAGAGGGAGGGGAGGGTCAAGGGGGGGGAGGATTCAAGGGGGAGGGGAGGGTCAAGGGGAGGGGAGGAACTGGGTGAAAATGAGGGCTGCTGAGTTCGATACCGGGGTGAAAATGAGTCTCAAGGGGAGTGTCAGAGTTCAATACAGGTGCTACGAAGCGGAAACAGTAGACAGGTGAGTGAAAATGAGACAATGAAGGTGAATATGAAGAAGAAATCAACAGGTGAGTGAAAATGGGTCAGTTAAGATGAATATGACTCAGGAATATTAAATGGATGAGTGAAAATGAGTCAATAAAAGTGAATATGAGTCAGGGATATTAAACAGGTGAATGAAATGAGTCAGTACAAGTGAACATGAGGTTGGTATAATTGGTCAGGTGAGTGAAAATGAATCTCTAATTTGTTCAGGGTACAGTACAGGTGAAAATGAGGCTCAGGACGTTCAACAGGTGAGTGAAAATGAGTCTACTTCTTCAGACCCCAAAGGGCATGAATATGAGGCTGGGGTACTGGATAATGAGGTGAAAATGACTCTTGAAATTCTAAACCCCGAAGAGAAACAGCAAAAACAGAAGCAACAAAACCACAAATACATAAAATAATGACATCTGACTAGCGGGTCGAATGAAGAAGTCAGTCGAATGGAGTAATAATAATAATAATAATAATAATAATAATAATAATAATAATAATAAACCCTAACAAAAACTTCCCAAACAATAAAACACAAAAAACACAACCCCACAACCCCACCCCTCACCCCCCACCCCTAAAAAAAAAAATAAAAAAAAAATAAAAAAAGAAAACGGACGTCACTAAATGGGGAACTAAAGAATATTGCCAGTCGACTGATCAATTCCGCGGGACGTGTTTTTGGCGTTGGGTTACGTGGAGTGTAAAACTGGGAGCCGCCAAGTTTAATTATTTTGTTGGGCGAAGTTTGTGGCAGCGCAGAGAGGGGCCTGAGAAACTGCGCCCAAACGATGCCCTTTTCCTTCGCTATTACCGCGTCTCCTTGGTTTCTATTCTAGCTGTTACGGTACGATCTTTATATTCTATTTCCCTTTATTTCACCTTTATTATTATTCTGGAAAGTTTACTGCAGTGTTAAATGACCTGTATCTTCACCTGAATTTCCTTTTTTTTTTTTTTTTTTTTTTTCCTACGACGTCTAGGTATCTTTTCTTATATTTTTTGTTCCTGCTACCGTCAGTCGATTAAATACAGGTTTCGACCGTATGTCCAGAATAATACTATATACCGTTTGCATGACGTCTAAACTAACATAACAAATCCCCCGTGCATGATCCTCAAGAAACAGTGTGCATGAACTGTAAAAAAAAATAGTGCCGTCTAGAAACTGACCTTCGTGCATGATATTAAACAAAAAAATAAATAGTTTCGTGTGAATGGACTGCACAATATTATATCAAGTGTGGTGTGCTTCAATTGCTAAAATGTGTGCATGACGTGTCTGAAAATACTGTTGGCATTACATGCTCAATATTTTTTTAAGTCGCTTGTCCGTGAACTGAAGACCACAGTTAGAAAAAGGACAGGCAGTAAAATCACACATGCAAACGATAAGATAGACTCTAAGGAAAGCTTCACAGACTAACAAAATCATCATCATCAGCCTCTAGGGAAAGCTTCACAAACTAACTAATCATCATCATCATCATCATCTGACTCTAAGGAAAGCTTCCCAATCTAACAAATCATCATCATCATTATCACCACAACCACAGTAAATGTCACCACAATATCAATGGCACAAAAAAAAGTAACGATAACAGTATTAAACAGATAAAGGCGTCACTAACAAGAGCAATATATAACAGTCGCATCAATGATAAAAAAAAAAAAAAATACCCATAACACAGGTACATCAAATAACAAAACAATAACTCAAAAACAACGCTAGTACTCGCAAAAAAAAAAAAAAAAAAAAAAAAAAAACGAAAAAATTATCAGAATATAGCACAGAAAATACAAATACGACAGTAGTACCTGCAATTCACAAGTATAAATAACAACAAAAAATTGAAAAAAAAAAAAAAACTAACAGTAAAAGTAATGAAAAAATAAAAGGATAAAAAACTGCACGTATCACTGCCAAATAATATGATTGAAACTGCACTAAAAACAGCAATAGCAACAGGTCTTATCAACGAGGTATCAATGCTGACTGTAAGGAAAGCTGCAGCAACTACCCTAACAGCGCAGTTAAAAAAAATAATGCAACAATAACTAATACTAAAGACAGTAAGGATTAAACAAAGCCCTAAAAACAGCAAAAACAGCAGCACTTAACAACGAGGTATCAATGTCAACTCTAAGGAAAGCTGCAGCAACTACCAGCACAGTTTAAGCAGATTAGCCAGAAAAACACGCTGTCCAAATCTGTCCATCCGATTTGCACAACTGAATCTGCATACAATTACCGGGGCTGGGTGAGGGAGAGAGAGAGAGAGAGACTGGGAGGGGGCGAGGTTAAATAATTACACACCTGCTACACACTTACACATGGGAGAAGGGGGATTGGTAATACACTGTGACACCTATGTTTTCCACACCTGTTATTCTCTATACACCCGCTGCTTTCTATACTCATTTCTTTCCCTAGCTGATTATTTCCACACCTGCCTCAATCTCCACACCATTACACACCTGCTACACAATTACAGACGAATTGGAGGATGAAGAGACTACATAATTACATACCTGCTAGAGAATTACAAGGGAGAGGGGTGCCAGTACACAGCTGTACTCTAATATTGACAAGGGCAAACGCATACATGGCATCTTACCTAAATAGTATATGAAAATGAGAGAGAGAGAGAGAGAGAGAGAGAGAGTTTTCGTTGAGTATGTGGTTTAGACACTGTGTGTGTGTGTGTGTGTGTGTGTGTGTGTGTGTGTGTGTGTGTGTGTGTGTGTGTGTGTGTGTAAATTAGCCACAAGGGGGACCCAATATTACTCTGGGTTCCAAAATCCCTTCCGCAGTCCCCCCCCCTTCATTTTTTTTTAACTCTCTCTCTCTCTCTCTCTCAGACATCACTCCCTTGCTCTTCATTTCCACTTCCCTCTCTTTTCTTCTTCCTATTTCCTCTCAATCTCCTCTCACCCCTTCACTCATCCCCTCTCCTCTTTCCCCTTTCTCCTTGGACACCTCTCCCTCTTCCTCTCTTTATTTCTTCTCCTCCAAACGATTTTTTTCAGCTTACGAGAGACCTTTCGAACAAGGGGGTTAGATACGATAAGAGTATACAGTTAGCCTCATTCAATAAAGACGATCTCCACTAAGATGAATAAAATCGTCTGAAAGCAGCAAAAATAAAGCAAGAGAAAGCGTCTCCTGATACATGAAGGAAAATTAACTTTGCCATCAATAATTCAAGGGCTTAAAATCTGAAATCAGTCCAGTTCCCAATGCTAAACCAGAAAAGAATAACGTTTTCTGAATGCTGAAACAATAGACCAACACAACACGTCGCCTTGTTCAGTGGGTTTCATCTTAAATAAATCCTCTTCGCAGTGGGTTAACTCTGAAATTAGTTTAGTTCGCAAAGCTTAACCTGAAATAGATCGTCCCCTTCAGCCAAGACCCTGAAATCAATGCTGAAGTTGCCTCGCCTAAACTTCTGTGAAAATCGAACCCATTCCCTGCATGCCAACAGACACAACCCACTCGGCCTTGCCCTCACCTCCCTGGGGGTCCTCCAACAGCTGCTACCGGGGCCAATTAGAGAGAGAGAGAGAGAGAGAGAGAGAGAGAGAGAGAGAGAGAGAGAGAGAGAGCACCATAACACAAAAAAGCAGGGTTCGACAAATCAACCAACACAAACCATTAAAAAAACACACATACACCAAACACACAGACAAAAACACAAGCCCCATCCCTGCATAATAACCCCTCCTTGCATCTGCCACTTGCAACCCCACCCCCACAGCCCTGCAACTCAAAAGAAAAAAAAAAAGAAGGAAAAAAAAGCGTCGGCGTTGCTTCTAAAATGCAGGTATGGGTGGGTGCATGTTGCGTCAATATCCACGGCACCAATATTGTACTGGGAGGCCAATAAAACCTCAACTGGGACCATCTCTCTCTCTCTCTCTCTCTCTCTCTCTCTCTCTCTCTCTCTCTCTCTCTCTCTTCGTTACTTCATCCGCTTCATTCTTCTATTCATATCGTCTCTCTCCGTCATCCCATTTCCTCTTTCTCCACCCTCTACCTTCATTCTTTCACTCTCCTTTTCCTCCCTTTTCTCTCCCCATTTTCTCGCTCTCTCTCTTCTCTCCCCTCTCTCCTCACACTCAAGCCCTCGCCTCTCCCCTCTTATTAACCCTCTCGCATCACTCTTCCCCTTCTGCACTCCCCCTCCGCCCTTCTCTCTCTCTCATTCCCCTCGCTTCTCTTCATCTCAGTGCCTCCATTCTCTCTATTCTCTCTCTCTCTCTCTCTCTCTCTCTCTCTCTCTCTCTCTCACACACACACACATACACACACACACACAAAATGAGCATCTGTCTATCTGTCTGAGCATAAATTTTCCTCTCTCTCTCTCACTCTCTCTCTCTTTCTTCCATTATTCGCATTTTTTTTCTCCATTTTCTTTTATTTTTTACTTTTTCCACTTTCCCCCTCCCCATCATTATCATCATCATCATCATCATCCTCGTCCTCCTCCTCTATTCATCACCCTTCTCCCAGTCTCCAGTCATCCGTGTCCCTTGCTCTTCACTCTCTCATCAGTCCCTGCCACACCCCCACCCACCCCTTCCCCAGTCCATCTTCCCCCTGTCCCTCTCCCCCTATCCCTTCTTTCCTCCCCTTGCTCCCCCTCCCTCTACACTATACCTCACTTTTCTCCCTCTCACATTCTTCTCCTCTCGTCCCCATCACTCTCCCCTCTCCCTCTCTTCTTCTACCACTTAATCTCTTCCCCCTCCACCCTCCCCTCCTCCTTCATCTTCCCTGTTCTTTTTTCCCCTCTTTCTTGTACTACCCTTTTCTCTCTCCCTCCCATTCTCTCACTGCCCACCTCTTTCCCTTGCTCCTCGCCCTCATTCTTTCCCCTATCCCTCCATCTCCCCGGCCCCCCCTGTTCTATACTTCACTTTCTCTCTCACCTTTTCTCCCCTTTCGTGTCCCTCACTCTCCTTTTTCCTTCCCCTCACTCATCCCTCTCCCTCAATCTCCCCTTTCTTTCCCCTCACTCATCACTCCGTCTTTCCCTATGTGTCCTCCCTCTCACATTTCCTTTCCCTCCCTCTCACACTCTCTCCCCTTTCCTTCTCCTCCCTCAACCCTCCTGTTCTTCCCTTTCCCCTCCCTCCTCTAGCCCCTTCTCCCCTCTCCCCTCCCCCTTGCCATGGTGAGAAGGCCATAGGAATTTCAGTGGTTAACACAAACGTTCCACTGTTTTTCATCCTACGAAACACTCCTTTAATTTCATATTGATCTGTTCACCGCTCGATACACCCCTCCATTCTCTCTCTCTCTCTCTCTCTCTCTCTCTCTCTATTTACACACATAAACATCTGACTATTTTTAACCCTGTCTGTTTGCCAGTCTTTTTCGTGTATCGTTTGTTCTCTCTCTCTCTCTCTCTCTCTCTCACACACACACACACACCCTGGCAGACTTTTCTTGCCCGTGTCCACTCTATTAAGATAAAGGAATAAATCTTAACAACAACAAAAACAATGCACACACACACACACACACACACACACACACACACACACACACACACACACACAATTGATCTCTATACCACCCCCAGAGACTATATATCAAATCTATATCCCAATCTATGTCTCTTTCCTTTACTATACATCATCATCCATCATCTTCCATCTCTCTCTCTCTCTCTCTCTCTTTCCAGCTTCTCTTCATTTCCATCGCGCTTTTGTTCAGTGGTGTGTGTGTGTGTGTGTGTGTGTGTGTGTGTGTGTGTGTGTGTGTGTGTGTGTGTGTGTGTGTGTGTGTGTGTGTGTGTGTGTAGAATCTAATTTACATCTCATTTGCATTTATTTATAAAATTTATGTATATATTTTTTCTCTCTCTCTCTTTCTCTCCTCTATCTTTCTTCCTTCCCCTCATCTTTAATTCAGTGGCTACCTATCTATCCCATCGCCTGCTCTCTCTCTCTCTCTCTCTCTCTCTCTCTCTCTCTCACACACACACACAAATTTCACCTCAGTTGTTTTCTCATTCTCTCCTATTTTCTCTTTCTCATTTTCTTCGATAAAATTCATCTTCTTTCTCATTCTTCTCGACTCCTACTATTTCTCTCAGTCTTTCTCTTCTCCTCCCATCTTTTCTTCTTCCTCTTGCACATTTCTTCCTCTTCTTTCGTCTTTATCACTTCTGCTTTCATTTTTTAACACTTATTTTCTGGGGAAACACTAGTAATTTGCTCCAGCTTACCTGAAACGATTTTATTTACCTGAGTGAATAAAGAAGCCTTTTTCCGTATTCTCGTCATGAAGCAAGTTCCCTAACACTTCTTCCAAAGCGACTGATTTTGCTTATTACACCTTACTGTTCTCTTCTGTTATACATAATTGCTTCCAATATCGCCATACTCCCCATAAATAACGAACAAAATTATACATTTTTTATGCAAGGAAGAAGGAACCAAAGGCCAGGAGACTGCAAACTGTTCCCTCCAAGAAAAAAACAAAACAAGATAACTGAGAGCCAAATTCAAGATCCGTTCATTTCGAAATCCGTATCCAAAAATAAATCGCTTAGGAACAGGTGTTGGGGAGCTTCCTAACCCGAGGAAAATAACGTCTCAGAGAGTTAATTTTTCCTCATCATCCCATCATTTCCTTATCTTCCGTCTTCCACTTCTTATCTTTTTCTTCCTTTATCTTTTTCCTCTTTTCTTTATTCTCATTTCCTCTTTTTTTATAATTTTCCTCTTCCTTCGATTTCCTCTCTTTATCTTTCTTCTTTCTCTGTTATTCTCCTTTTTATTCACTATCTTTTCTTTTCCACCCCTTCTTATTTTATTCCTTTACTTATTACCTGTCTCTCCCTGTTCCCCTTCTTTCACCTTTTATATTGTCATTTGCTTCTCTCGTTCTTCTTTATACATTCTCATTTTTCATCATCAGTCTTTTCATATTTTCTTTCTCCTCCTTCCTCTTCTTTAATTTCTCTTTTTTCCTTCCTCCTCTCTCAATGTCCCCTCAGCTTCCTCTTCTTTCATTCCCCTCTTCGTCCTCCTTCCTCTTCCTTCATTTCCTCCTCCTTCCTTCCTTCTTCCTTCACCTTTTTTCTACGCCGTCCCTCCTTCCTCTCGTCTATTTCTTCTATTCCCTCCTTCCTGTTCTTTCATCTCTCTCCCTTCTTTCTTTTTCATCTTTCCTCCCTTCCTCCATTCCTGTCTCCCTCCCTCCCTTCCCTTCTGTCATCTCCCATCCTTCATTCCTTCTGTTTTTTTTTTTTTTTTATCTTCATCCTTCCTCCCTCTTCCTGTTCCTTCATCCATACTTTCTTTTCTTCATCTTCTCTCCCTCCTCCCTTCTTTCTCTTCCTCCTTCCTTCCTTCCTTCTCCGTCTTCCATTTCTCTTCTTCCTTCATCTCACCTCCCTCACTCTCTTTTCTTCCTTCTCCTTCTACCATCTCTCCTCTTCCTCCTCCCTCTTCCTTTTCTCCTACTCTTTCACCTCTCTTCCCTCACCTTCTTCTTCCTCCATCTTCCATCTCTCCTCTTCCTCCACCCCTCTTCCTCTTTCCTCCTTGCTTCTTTGTCCTTTCTCGTGACGAAGATTTTAGCCAAGCGACCCATTAGCTTATCCAGGCTAGAGTACCAACCGGGGCCTCCACACCTGCTACGCACTTGCCTAAGACCTCCACACATGTTACACACCTGCTTAAGTCCTCCACACCTGTTACACACCTACCTCAGACCTCCACTCCTGCCACACACCTGCCTAAGACCTCCACACCCGCTACACACCTGTTACATACCAGGTATGCATGCACCCATTACACCCTGCTCGAGACCTAAACACCTAGTACCCTAGTACACAAGTACTTCACACCTCTCTGAGATCTCCACACCTGTTACACACCTGCCTGGGATCTCCACACCTGCTACACACTTCTTTCACGGCTCCTACATGGTTGCCTGATATAGCCACACGATACCTACACCTGTTTGAGATCACACATGTCTAAGAACCGCTACACCTGCCTTATATTTCCCAGACCTTTTTCACACCACACCTAATCCACACCTGAGACCACACCTAATTCACACCTGCACGAATCACTACACATGCTCCACACCTGTTAGAAGCCACTACACCTGTCTCACATGTAATCCACACCATTCACACCCCGACACCTGATGCACACCTGCTTGAGAACCCACACAAACACACCGGCTCCACACTCTTGAAAAAAACACCTACACTGGCCCCCACATCTAATTACAACCTTCACACCTAAACCACACCTGCCCGGAACATTAATGAGCAACGTTTGAGTCGTCTGTAAGAAAAATAAAAAATATATATATAAAAAAAACTACTTCCTCAACCCCCAACCTTCACCTAAAAGCACCCCGTTTCACCTGAGTTTCATTTGGGTCTCACCTGGGTTTCAGTTAGGCTTCACCTGGGCTTCAGAGATGAGCTGGGCACCTGACTCTCACTTACCTGTTGGCAAGAGAATGAAGGGTGCTTGAATTATACATGGGTGAGTAAGTCAAGAGATGGATTGGGAAGAAGTGGTGGTAGTAGTAGTAATAATAATAATAATAATAATAATAATAATAACAATAATAATAATAATAATAATGATGATGATGATGAATAACAGTCCATCCCATAATAACCCTTTTGAGTCTAACGAGGGGACGGGAGAGGGCGAGGTGAATGTGACGACTAGGGTGAGGAAGGTGAGGAGACGATGACAGATGAGGGGACGAGAGGGGACGAGGTGAGGGTGACGACCAGGGTGATGAAGGTGAGGAGACGATGAGAAGATGAGAGGGCGAGAGGGGACAAGATGAAGGTGACGATGAGGGTGATGAAGGTATGGGGACGATGGGGGGAAGAAATGAAGGTGATGACGAGGGTAATGAAGATAAAGGGACGATAAGGGAACGAGGTGAAGGTGACGACGAGGGTGATGAAGATAAGGGGACAAGAAGGGACGAGGTGAAGGTGACAACGAGGGTGATGAAGGTAAGGGGACGATACGGGGACGAAGTGAAGGTGACGACAAAGGTAATGAAGGTAAGGGGACGATAAGGGGACGGGGTGAAGGTGACGACGAAGGTGGTGAAGGTAAGGGGACGAAGAGGGGACGAGGTGAAGGTGACGACGAGGGTAATGAAGGTAAGGGGACGAGAGGGGACGAGATGAAGGTGACGACGAGGGTGGTGAAGGTGAGGAGACGATGAGGGGACGACAGCAAGTATAAGGCTTATGAAGTTTGGACTAAGTTGCACCAAAGTTGAGTCTCGTCAACTTCTTTTCAGCCTAAAAGTGAATTTAGTAACTCCGGGAGCGACGCCTCACAGTAAGGAGGGGGAGGGAGGTCAGTGGAGGCCCGTAGAACCCACAGAACCCATTAAACCCACAGAACCCATTAGTCAGAACCCGTAAAATCCATTAAACCCACGGAACCCGTAGAACCCATTAGCCACAGAACCAGTAGAACCCATCAGACCCAGAACCCATTAGACCCACAGAACCCGCAGAACCCATTAGACCCACAGAACCCGTAGAACCAATTAGACCCACAGAACCCGTAGAACCTATTAGTCACAGAATCCGTAAAACCCATCGGTCAAAGAACCCGCAGAACTCAAAGAAAACGCTAAACCCACAGAACCCATTAGACCCCCCAAGAACCCACAGAACACGTAAAACCTACAGAACCCATTAAACCTAAAGAGCCCATAGAACCCACATAGCCCCTTGAACACACAGAACCCAAGTCTATACAGTGACTGATAGCTAATTCAGAAGTGACACCTCACGGGGAAGGGTGGGGTGGGGTGGGTCCATAAAGGCCTGTAGAACCAGTAAGCAAAAAAATCACCAAATCCCACTACAGCAGAACCAATAAAACCCACACAACCACCAAAAGCTCAAAACCATAAACTCACACAACCCCCACACAGAATCCGCACAACTCACAGAACCCACAGAACCCGTAGAACCCGGAAAACTGCTCCCTCCTAAATACTGTTCGCCTCCAGATGGGATCGAACCCAAGTCAGGCGATGTGCAGACCCAGACACTACCGATTCGACCACTGACGACTCCAAAGAAAACTGTTAACAATCAAGGCGGTGTTCCAGGTGACACGGAGGCTTCGCGGCACCTCCTCCTTAGCGATTTACTCTGCATATTACACCTTGACATTCTCCCGTGTGCTCGCTCTCTATAGGCTTTATAATATCGACGTAGTTTGCACTGACATAAAAAGAGAATACTGAGGTGCTATGTGCAGAACAAATCGCTCAGGGAAAGGCGTAAAGAGGTCACTAAAGCCACTAATAATACGATCCCAGTGCTACATTATTCCTTCAGAGAGTGGGAGTTTGTGACCACGATAAAATCTCCACAAAACTAAAAAGTGGACTAAATATATTCCTTTTGGCACTACATTATCGAAAACACTTGGGGGACTCGAACCAATGCGCAGTGTAACCTGATCATCACCCCGAGAGGCACTTTAGACCACTACACCCCCGAGGAATGGAGTGTGGCAATAAATAGCTGAGGGAACGCGCTCTACTGTTGCCGGAAATGAGACTCACAGGCGCTCATACACGGAACTGAGTCAGGTGTGATGTGGTGCAAGTATGTGTGCTGGTATGGTGTGGTGTGGTGGTGTTGGGTGGTTGTGTGGTAGTGTGGTGTGGTGGTGTTGGGTGGTAGCGTGGTGTGGTGGAGTGTCAAGTGGTTGTGTGGTGTGGTGTGGTGGAGTGTTGGGTGGTGGTGTGGTGGAGTGTTGGGTGGTAGTGTGGTGTGGTGGAGTGTTGGGTGATTGTGTGGTGTTGTGTGACGGTGCTGGGTGATGTGGTGTGGTGTGGTACTGTGTAGAATGGTAACGTGCCATTACAGTGTGGCGTGTGGTATGGATGGTGTGGTGAAATGTGGATGATGCTGAGTAGTGTGGTGCGGTATGATGCAATGTGGTTGTACTTAATGGTGCGCTGTAATGTGATATATTATGAAGCCTATGGCTCTAGTAATTATTGCCCCAGGTTCATCTGAAACGTGAACCTGGTGGACTGCTGGCTCAATCTTCCTTTCTCCGGCATACCATCCTCCTCTCGGGGGTAGCGAAGGAGTTAAGGGATGTTTGGATACCCGGGAGGAGAAACCGGTCGGCTGTATCAATGTCACCGCATGAAGGAGTCCCCCACAGTCTGGCATGGCGTGGTAACCACTTAAATTTAATGATGTAACTGTTTTTATTCCCGTTAACTTCTGACCCCTCTCTCTCTCTCTCTCTCTCTCTCTCTCTCTCACACACACACACACACACACACACACACACACACACACACACACACACACACACACACACACACGCACGCACGCGCGCACACACACACACACACACACACCGTTAGCGCCACTGGATGAATTAGAAACAGCCTACAGGAAGAATATATTAAAAATTTTCCTAAGTCTCTTGTGCTGCATCAGGTGTATTTATTTTTACCTTTATTTCTTTCAGTATTGTATGGCACTTTGTTGACAGTTTCGTACTTTAATTCCTTTTCCTATTCCTGGATCGTACCCACATTTTTATTTGGAGGGAAGGAGGGGATAGGCCGCAGGGTTAGGATGCTGATGACGATGATGATGATGATGATGATGATGATGATGATGTACTCGTTCTTCCAGCAAGCAACCGCCTGACAGTAACCATCAGCCGGAGACTTTCATTTCATTTGCATGGTCCCTTATGAATTTGCATGATATACATGAACGCTGACATTAATTTGCATGACACATACGAGGAGTGAACCCTTAATATGATCACACATTGTCACGCTTCCAGAGGGGGGGGGAGGGTGACAGTCTCTCTCTCTCTCTCTCTCTCTCTCTAGGTAAGAACAGAATGCCACTGAATTCTGACCACCATCAAAACGATTTTCTTTTCGGCTGAAACCTTAGTGGTCAGATAGCTATGAACTGCTCTTAGGTCTCTCTCTCTCCCTCTCTCTCAGCTGACAACCCACGATTTTACTCAGCTGAGGGAAAGCATGGCAGAAACACGGATAATGAAGTTCAGTAGCTCGGATCACGTCAGGAACTTGTTGTGTGTCGATCATATTTTTATTCAGGCTGACAGCGTACGATTTTTTTGCGTGGGTCTATAATTCAAGCTGACCAGACGATTTCCCTCCGCCTGGGGTCGTGCCTGAGTACCTGTTGCGTGGCGTAGTGGTTGAATGTACCCCCCCATTTCTCCACCCCTTCCCCCCCCCAAGTCGAACTCTCTGTCAAAAATCCCTCCAAACATCCTCCGTCTCCGCCTCTGCTCCACTCCCTTCCCGACACCACGCTTGTAATAGAAGGATAAGACACTTTTCAAGGGGAACAAAAAGAAAAAGCTGGGGCCAAAGGGTTCACATTTATAAAAACTCATAAGCGTGAGTTCTGTGTAAGACTCTTTTGCACGTAATCACTCCTACACCTATCAAACGCTTCACGATCGAGTCAGAGTGAAGTGAATATTAGAGTGATCAAAGGCTAAAATGACGACCACAGTGATAGTAAGTAGGTGTGATGGAGGCTTGTTTGTCCCGTGAATTTGTTAGGATTCTTTACAACTTCCGTGCCTCAAGTCCCGCGTCTGTGGGTGTATGTCAGGGTGTAGATAAGGGCAAACGGCGCCGACAATAGGGTTCCAGCGCCCCCTATGTTAGCATTTGGGGGCCGCCTTTATAGCAGGGACCAGCTGTTACACCGTGTTTGTTCTGAGCTGGGCTTGGTTGCCTTTTTTTTTTTTTTTTTTTTTCCAACATCATCATCATCATCATAACCCTGTTTTGCTCATTATTTATAGACAGTATGAGGGAATTATATATATATATATATTAGGTTGCCACATTATCTAGTGATATCCTGGAGTTTTACTTTTTTCGTTTAACATCAAGCGACAGTCTACCTTCTTAGGAAGCCAAGTTTAATGGCATTCTGGCATCTTTACAAACCAAGTTTAGACGCTTAAAAAACCATGTTTTGCGACAATGTAGCACCTTTAGAGACCAAAGTCAGCTGCTTCACAGATCAAGTTAAGCTGCATTCTACCGTCTTTATCGTCAAAGTTTGGCAGTTTGCGAGTCCAAGCTTACCGACATTCTAGGATCGTTAGAGACCAAGTTTTGTAACTCAAAAGGCTAAGTGGGCCTAAGTTCTAACGCCTTCAGAAGCCATGATTAGCAACATTCTACCACATTTAAAGACCAAGTTTAGCGACTTAGGAGACTGTTCAGCGACAACGTAACAACTCTAGAGACCAAGTATAGAGGCTTAAGACACTCAACTTTGCGACATTCTAGCGCCCCCAGAGACCAAGTTTAGAGACATTGGTGAATTCGGTGCCTGGAGGGGAATATGATCTCAGAGGCGGATATGCTCCTAGTCAAAAAGAATTTATGTAAATGCTCTCTGTGTGTACCCTTCATTACGGGCCAAATGCCAAGAAAACATTCATTTGCATAAACTAGTTTTGAGGAGTAGCGTGTCTCTTTCACCAGCTCATCCCCCCACTCCACGACTCTCTCTCTCTCTCTCTCTCTCTCTCTCTCTCTCTCTCTCTCTCTCTCTCTCTCTCTCTCTCTCTCTCTTTCTCTCTCTCTCTCTCCCTCACACACACACACACACACACACACACACACACACACACAGCAATTCTTGTCACTGTTTCCTTCAGTACAGGCCCGCTCCTCTCACCCCCTCTCTCTCTCTCTCTCTCTCTCTCTCTCTCTCTCTCTCTCTCTCCCACCCCGTTAGCGCCACTCCCCCCACGCCCAACCATTTATCTAGCGTTTCTCTCTCCTATCCTCTGCTTATAAAAGTTTACCTAACCGTAAAATCCCTGAGTTCACCCCTGTCGCTTGGAGTGAGGCTGGGGAGAAATATGGTCGCTCTCTCTCTCTCTCTCTCTCTCTCTCTCTCTCTCTCTCTCTCTCTCTCTCTCCACAAACACACACACACACACACACACAAACACACACACACTGCTGTTTAGCTTCTCAATTATCTGCTCGCTCGCTCGCTCTCTCTCTCTCTCTCTCTCTCTCTCTCTCTCTCTCTCTCTCTCTCTCTCTCTCCAAACCGAATCACACCCTCTCTCTCATGTTCATTTCCGCCTTAGACCTTGGAATAAGCGCGGAGGCCACACAAGTAACGCGGAGCTGAGGATCATCAACCAACACTTCTACTGAATAAAAGCGTCTGCTGACAACCTGAATCAAATGCCCAAAAATACTAGTTAACTGAGATTGACCTTTGACCCCTTCTGACCCCTTCACCCAGGAAACAAAAATATCAGCACGTTTTGGATGGAACTATGAACCGAAGTTAATATACAATAACAAAGACACACACACACACACACACACACACACACACACACACACACACACACACACACACAAAATGGTTAATCGTCTGGGCTGTAACTGTAACTGCTTATGTGTCGTCAGCCGCAGGACTGAATCTTCTACTCGAAAGGCGTGTGGTAGCCAGTCAGCTCCTTCTCATGCTAACGAAGTACGAATGGGGAAGGAATGTCTGTAACGTTAATGATCCATGTGGAAGGTATAACTATTTCACTGGCCATACTTGAGCGTCGGAGGCTAAATGTCTCGCCGATCTAAACTGACACAGGATTACGCAAGCATATGGAGGGACACTCTATTAGTACCATCTTTAAATGACTGCCACGACTTGACTTCCGAACCCAAAACTTCTGTGCAATATAGACATGCATCTACCTTGGCACCGTGGCTCTGGTCTTGTGCTGGTTGAGTAAAATACCTTAGTGATTTCAGTGACAGAAACAGATTAAGCACTGTATAAATTCTCCCGATTCCATACAACTGTTCAGTGATAGTGTGAATAAGACTCCTAGGTAAGAAGAGGAATGAGGCAGGGTTGTGTTCAAGAAGGCAGGGAAGGAGTGAGTGGTATCAGTGGGGAAGGCATGCAGGGTGCTAGGTAAGGCAGGCAGGCAGGGAGGCAGGAAGGGATGGGTGGTGGTGGTGGTGGGGCGGTAACAGATGTAGGCAGGATCCCACTCTCCACGGGCCATTTACTGTCCCCCCTCACGCCCTCTCTCACGCCTTCACCACCTCCACCAGCAGGGGCACGCAGGAGGAAATACGGGGGCAGAGGCAGGGGTGGGCAGGGAAGGGGTGAAGAGGGGGAGAGGGGGATGAGAGGGATGAGAGGAAAACGGTGGAGAGTGGGAGATGTCTGATGTGTGGGACTTTCGTTTAGGTGTGGAAACGGAGGTAGGAAGGAAGTAGGGAGAGAGACGGAAACAGGAAAGTGGAAAAGTGAAAAGCAGGATCGGAGGGGGGAATGGAGGGTGGAGAGGGGAGGGAGAGAGAGGGGGGGATGAGGGAGAGGGAGGAGAGTTGGGTGTGTGGTACTTCAAATTAGGAGAGGACAGGGAGAGAGTGGGCAGGGAAAATACAAAGGAAAGCAAACAGCAACAGAACTACTGGACCTCTCAAGACTGTTTGTTAAAGAATAGAAAATGATTAAACAGAACTTGAGTCACATACAAGGACAGCAAAGCAAGAAGGTTCCCGAGAGAGGGACGGAGTGGAGAGAAGGAGGGAGCGTTAGGAATAAGACAGGAGGGAGTGGCAAGGGAGATGGGAAATGAGGGATGGGAGAGAGTGGAGAGAAAGAGAGTGGGAGGGAAAAAGTTGGGGTAGAAGGAGGAGGCTGAAGCGTAGGTGTAGTAGTTCATTTTATAAGTGGAAACATGGGTAGGGAGAGGGGGAAAAGTAGAGGGTGGGGAGGAGGAAGAGGAAGGCAGAAAGAGGAGAAAAAGAAAGAGGGAGAGAGTGATGTGAAGAGAGAGGAAGGAGTGGCGTGTGGAAGGGAGTGAGGAATGGAGAGAGGAGTTAGATGTGAGGGTGTGGCATTCATTTTAGGTGAGAGCAGTCAAACCATATGTAACAGGGAGCAGGAAGGGGGAAACAGTACGGATAGAGAGAGAGAGAGAGAGAGAGAGAGAGAGAGACGTGACAGGGTATAGAGTTGGGGAAGCTGGGTGTGGTAGTTCATTTAAGGTGAGAACATAATAGGTTATGTAAACAGGGAAGGGGAAATGGGGGAGGAGTAAAGTTAGGGGACAGAAAAAGGTATACGGAGGGAAAGAAGAAGGTGGGGTAAGGAGGGGGGAGAGAGGGAGGGATTAGGAGGGGGGAAAATGAGGGTAGGGGGTAAGAAGGAGGGGAAACTGGGACGGAAAAGGGAAGGGAACATTCGGAGGGGTAATGAGGGGGGACAGAGGGGGGGTATGGAGAGGGGCAAAGGGAGGGGTAGGAAAGGCAGAGAGCGGGAGAGATGGGGGGGAGAGAAAGGGAAGGACGGAGAGGGGGAGAAGGAGGGTTAGGGAGGGTAGAGAGAGAGGGGAGAAGGAGGGTTAGGGAGGGTAGAGAGAGGGGGGAGAAGGAGGGTTAGGGAGGGTAGAGAGAGGGATGAGAAGGAAAGAATGAAATGAGATGAAGAGAGGGGAGAACGGAGTTATGGGACAGAAAGACGTACGAAAGAGACAGGAAAACTAACAGGAGACTGGCGGAGTGGATAGACATGCAGGAATAGATGGAGGGAATGAATGAAAGGGAGAGAGGGGGTAGAGGAAGGATGGAGAGATAGAGAGAAACGGGTTGGAGATACGAAAGAGGTGGGAGAGGGGGATACGGAAGAGACAGGAAGAGGTTGGAGATGTGAGGGGTAGGGTTGAGGGGAAGTGGGAAAAATAATGGAATGCATTACACGGTAGAGGTGTGGCTGTGGTTGTATTATAAGGTGTAGGTATAGGTATGGGAGTATAATGGTGCAGGTTTAGGCATGGGTGTGGGTGTATTATAAAGTGTAGATAAGGGTATGGATGTAGGTCTGGTGTGTATCGTGTGTGGGTGTATCCTGACGTGTGAGTGTGGGTTTAGCCAGAATAAGGAAACAAGTGGCCAAGGCGATGACGGAATTAATGTACAATACTACAGTCACCTTGTTTTCACCTGAGCGAACTGGGACAATCCACCAACATCAATACTAGGTCGTGATTATATGAAATTCGACGATCCAGAGTTAAGTACGAATAAATCTCCTTGGTTACTAGTCAAATCCACTCACTGACAACACCTGGCCATGAACTAAGCTAAAACAAGTGAAGGATCTTGGTCAGGCTAAACAAACGTGCTGTGCCTCTCAAACTCCACGCTGGCCACCACACCTCTAGTTTATCAGTCTACATTGGTGACAGAAACGCTGGCAAAATCGTTTCTCTCTTGTTTCTGTATTCCTAAACTGTCTTCCTCCCGACTACCCATCTTCCTTTAACACGGTGCTCTGTCTCATCCATACTGAGATCTTCACTATGTTGAATTAAATCGCCTGGCGGTAAAAGAGAATGAATCAGAAAAAAAAAGATCATCCTTTCGACAAGAGTGGTCGGTCTGTCTGTCTGTCTGTCTGTCTCTCTCTCTCTCTCTCTCTCTCTCTCCTTTGGTAGTCTCTTCTCCTCCCTCACTCATTCTTCTTCCTTTTTCTCTCCTTCCCTCTCTCCTTCAATTATCACTTCTCCCTCTCTCACTCTCCCTCCCTTTCTCTGTCCCTCCCTCTCTCCTTCACTCTTCTCTTCTCCCTCCCTCACTTTCCCTCCCTCTCTCACGCTGTTCCCTTCCATCTACCTATTTTCCTCCCTCTATTAACTCACACATTACGTCCTCTTCCCCTCACATCCCCCCCTCCCCTCACTTTCCCTCCCTTCCCCCTCCCTCTCGCTTCTTCTCTTCCCCTTGCTGCTCCACTTATCACTCACTATGACCCCGACCCCACCTCTCTCTCTCTCTCTCTCTCTCTCTCTCTGTCGACTTCGTTAGTTATTTCACTTCCGGTTCGCAACATATTCTCAGTTACCCCCTCTCTCTCTCTCTCTCTCTCTCTCTCTCTCTCTCTCTCTCTGATCACCTCTATTGATCCACGAGTGAGGGGAGCGCCATTCGATCGACACACTAGGCCATAACTCGACACCTCCGGCACCAACATCCACACCATCCCTACTCAGCAACGCAAGAGGGTTGATGATGATGATGATGATGATGATGATGATGATGATGACGACAAAATGCATACGATAATGACGATGGTGGTGGTGGTGATGGTGGTGGTAAAACATGATGATGATGATGATGAAAAGGAGCGTGCAAAATTCTCTCTCTCTCTTACGAAAACAAATCTGAAGTTACGAGTGGAGAAACGGTCGTAAGTGCGTTCGTGAATCGGGGGTCCAGCTCTGTTCCGACCCGCCCATCAGGTCAAGTCAAAACTCAATCAGAGGCCAATCAAGGTGGACATGGGGGTGGCCGGGCCGCCTCTGAGGGACACACAATTGCAGGTCATTTTCATACTTTCAATAGGAGGCAGGGGAGAGAGGGGGGTTGAAACATGGGGAGAGGGGGAGGGAAATGGGAGGGAGAAAGGGAGGGGGTGGATGGAAGGAGGGGGAAGTGGGAAGGATAGTAAGTGAAGTGGAGAGGATGGGAGCAGAGGCGATGTGGAGAGGTTTGGTGGAGAGGGGGATGTGGTGAATGGACAGACGGCGAAGTGTGTGGGAGGGAGAAGGTGAGGGGGGACTAGAGAGGAAGGGAAGTGAAAGAATGTGTGGGAGGAAGTGAAGAATGAAGAGGATGGAAGCAGAGAGCGTGGGAGAGGAGAGGAGAATGAAGAAGTGAAGTAGGAGGGGTGGGAGGGGACTTGGGAACGGAGAGTGCGGGAGGAAGGAGAGGGTGGGAGGGGAGAGGAGAGTGGAGGCGGGAGGAGAATGGACAGTGGGAACCGAGGGAGGAAGGGATGGAAAGGAATGGAGAAAAGGAGAGAGAGGATGAGACAGAATGGAGAGGGAGTTAGGGAAGAAAAGGGGAAAGGAAGAAGGGGGACGACGGAGTGAGATATACTGGAAGGAGAGAAGGAAGGAAGGAGAGAGAAAGACGATGGAGGAAGAAGAGAATGAAGGAGGACTTGGGGAGAGAGAATGAAGGGTGGTTTAGTAAGGGAGGAAGAAATGGAGTGAGAAAGAAGAAGGGTGAGTGAGGGGAAAGTTGAAATGAGAACGGAAAAGTAAAACAGGGAAAGGGAAGGGAAGGGGACTTGGGAGGAGGAAGAATGAAAGTAGGGGAAAGATGGAAGAAAAGGAAAGTGCTATAGGAATGTAACTCAGGGAGAGGAAGGAAGAAAGGCGAAGGAAGAGAAGGGAAGGGAGGGAGAGAAAGAAGGCTGCGGGATGAGTGAGGGAGAACGAATTAAAGAAAAAAGGGGAAGGGAAAGGAATAATAAAAAAAGCAAAGGATGAATGAAGTGGACAGGGGAAAGAGAGAGGGGAGGAAAGAGGAGAGTGGAAGGGGAAAGGGAGAGAAGGAGAGGAAGAAGAGAGAACTAAGGGAAGGAAAAGAGGGAGGCATGGTACAGGTGAGGAAGGAAGGAGACTAAGGACTGGGGAAGGGAGGTAGTGACGCACGTATCTATTCTACCTGGCGCGTCACATTACCTTCCTCTCTCTCTCTCTCTCTCTCTCTCTCTCCTCTGTTCTACTCTTCTCTTTTTATACCCCGTCAACTTCAAAACATACCTACCTACATACTTGCTTACCTGCCTACATACTCACCCATCCACACGTCTACCTACCTACAAACCTACCTACACACGCACTTACCTAGCTACTTGGCTACTTACCTACTTAACAAAGAAGAGTGAGTGACATAAATTACAGGGAGAAAGGTGGAGGGTGTACGTATCCCACACTCGACCCTCTCCCTTCTCCCTCTCCCATCCTTACTCCCCTCCCTCACTTCTTCCTCCCTTCCCTCCGCACTCCCCTCACCATCCTTCCATTCTTCCCTCACTTCCCCTCCCCCCTCGTTCCCTTTCCTGACTCTGTTTTCCTCTTCCACTTTCTTTCTTTTTTAACTTCATCTACAATTAGGTTTTCCCCTTCCCTAACTTCCCCCTCCTCCCCTCCCTTCCATATCCTATCCTCATTTTCCTCTCCCCTCCTCACCTCTTTCTCCTCCCTCCACTTCCCTCTTCTCCCTTCACCTCCCTCTCCTCCCCTCACTTCCCTCAACTTCTCCCCTGTATCAACTCTCCCCTTACATCTTCAGATCTTAAATCCTCCCCTCCTCTCCCCTCTTGCCTTGCTCCCCTCCCACCCCTCTTTCACAACTGTTGCCCATTTCACTCATCCAGATCCCATCCCTTCATATCCTCACCCTTCCATCCCAGTCCCTCATTTCTCATCTTACTTCCATCTCAACCTTCCCTCTCCATCTCTCCCCTTACATTACCATCTTTTCCCCTTCCTCCCATATAATCCCATTCGTTCCCTCCCCCTCCTCCCACCACCATTTTCCTTCCCTCCCACTTCTCCTCTCCCCACACACCATCATCATCCCCTCTTCCTCCACTTACTTTTCTCCCCCTCCTTTCCCACCTTCCGTCATCTCCCCCTTCCCCTCCTCTTCCTCACCTCATCCCCCTTTACCACCTTCTACCTCCTCTCTCTCTCTCTCTCTCTCTCTCTGTCTCTCTCCACCTTTCCATCCCAACCTTCCCTCGCCCATCATCACCTTCCATTCTTCCCTCCCGTCCCCTGCTTCCCCCCCCCCCTCCTCCGCCATCAGTGTCTGCCGGGCTAAAGGACGATCCGAGGAATTAGAAATAGTTGAGTGAATATAAGCAACGGCGCCATTAACCCCACGACAGCTGGGGTCTCTACATCACACTCCTGCCCTATCCTGTCCCCTCCCTCTCCCCTCCCCTGCCCCTCTACCTCCCCTCCCCTGCCCCTCCACCTCCCCTACCTTATCCCTCCCTCCCCTGCCCATCCCCTCTCTCTTCCTTACCCCTACCCTAACCCTTCCATTCCTAAACATCCCTTTTTTCCATCCCGTTTCTTCCCTCCCCTGCCACTCCCCTGCCTTTCCAGCCCCCAAACTCTCGTCACACTTCATCCTACTAGTCATCACACTTCCCTCCTTCATAACCAACAAAAAATTCTGAATATGAGTTCTCTGTAGCCCGAAACGTCAAAAAAATAAATAAATAAATAAATAAATAAAGACTTCACGCTATAACCAGTGTCTCTCCCATCCAGCATTTCTTCCACTTGACGCAATGGATCTTCTAAAAAAAAAAAAAAAAGAAAATCACGAACAATCCACTATGCCCTCCCTGTCATGTATTTCCTCACACCACAACACCCTTACACCCCATGCACCTCACTCCATATCTCAGAGAAGTCTTGTGAAAAACGCTTGCAAAAAAAAAAATCTCTGGGGGCGTCCGGCTTATGTGGCCACTTTCCTGCAGTCCACTCGGTTCTCTCACCTCACCTCCCCACACACACACACACACACACACACACACACACACACACACACACACACACACACACACAATGCTATTTCCGTGATTTAACAGGGTGTCGCAACAAGCCAATTCCTTGAAAGTAATGCCGTTTGGGAAATTTGTCCGAGGGTGGGGAAAAAGTTATAAAATTTGCATGCATGTGTGTCAATGAGAGAGAGAGAGAGAGAGAGAGAGAGAGAGAGAGAGAGTGTGTGTGTGTGTGTGTGTGTGTGTGTGTGTGTGTGTGTGTGTGTGTGTGTGTGTGTGTGTGTGTGTGTGTGTGTGTGTGTGTGTGTGTGTGTGTGTGTGGTCTCCCTAAACCCCTTCAACACAACGACGATTTTCGAATTTGACTCATACTGCATCCAGACGATTTTATTCAGCCACAGGAAGACCTCTTATAGCGATGGGTTTCATTGCTACCATCACTAACTCTATTTCTCGCATGTACGTGGGGTGGAGAAACAAAAAAATAATAATAATAATAATAAACAGGAACAGAACGGGACAGCACAGGACTAAGAGATTTTTTTTTTTTTTTTACATACTGATTCTTGCTCCCACCAGACGATTTTATTTGCTAAAGGGGGAGACTTTTATCGAACGGGAGGGGTTAAAGATAGACCTCTGTAAGATCCCATTAAAGGGCTCTCCTTAGCTGAATAAAATCGTCTGGTGGCAACAAGAATAAACTGGAAAATGTGTGTTCTCAGATTGATGGGGTTATGGCAGACACTGAGTTTCCGCCAAGCCCCAATCTTCCCTCAGACTATAGCAAGCTACCGTCCAATTTACAATCCAGGTTCTTATTTTAGTTCTAGGTATGATCAGGCTGTGATTAACAAGACCCTGCACAAAGAGGTGAGGTTAGGAAGCAACAGATGGGAGCAGCTTGGGAAAAGACAGACAGCAATGGTTTTCTCACAACATTGTATCGATTCTAGCAGTTCTGTTTCCTAGCAGTTTCGGCCACAGAATTTTGAGTGTGTTGTCCTGAGGGGAAAGGAACTTGATAAATTGGGCGTGATTATAACCATTTCGTTCTCTGTGGTCTCCATCAACCGAATAAAATCGTGCAGCAATTGACAGTACCAAGTTCTCGACGTCAGCCTATACAATATCTCCTTGCGATAGGAAATGTAATCACATTATCCCTTTCTCTCTGAAAAGGAATTTTGATTTTTATCATGGCTACCGCCAAAGGAGATTACACGGCTCTGGAATGACCTCTGCGACTGAAGAATTGTAATCTTTAAACGAATACGAGCAGTTTCGTATGATACAATTTCTATTCCAAGTGCAGGACTGTAGGGCCCACTTGACGTACAGAGTCCTATTACAAATTCAGTTACTTTATTCAGATGTTTTATTACGGAGCAGATGGGAGAGCCAAGACAATGATGAAATGCTGGTCAAAATCCTGCGAAGTTACTGTAACGGTGGTAGTGGTGGTGGAGGGGAGAGTACGCTAGTTAAGACCCAGTGCGTGTTGCGAGCGGCACTTGTTTACGGCACGTCCCCCGCCCCCTGGTTTACGAGCTTATACTTCCAGCCAGCCAGCCACCACAACACGACAATACTTAATACCACCACCACAGCCACCACCACCACCCCAAACACTTACTGCCACACTCCAGGATTTATCACCACAGTTATTTAAGCTGTCATACTTACGACTGGCTTTTATTTCAAGTCAACTAAATGTGAAACAAAATAAGTGTCGGTACTTCTAATAGCGATGTAACTCCTACCACAGGCTTCCACTGGGGTTAAATGTGTTATAACGCTTTTATTAACCCTTAACCATAACACTCGGATTCTTGCAACCTTCAGACGATTTTATATTAATTACGAGACGATTCGAGCTGGAGGTGCCAAAAATAAAAATTACGTCCTCAGGTTTGAAGAAATTAAATATTTACAGGGGGTTAACATATAAAGGGGTCAGAGATGTCAAGGACTTCTTAAGGAAAAGTAGTAACTTTTTTCAAGATTTCATTTTCAATTTTCCCAAATCAGTTTTCACTAATTCTGTGCGGGTTGACTGTGCATCCCTTGAGACATTAGTGTTTCAAGTTAGAACCGGTTCTGTTCTTCCAGCAACGAGGAAAGGGGGTGTACCTTTGGCAGATGCTTGAGGTAAAAATCCCAAAGAAAACGCATTCTTTCAAAATGTATTACGCAGGTCGGAACCCAAATCCAGCCACCCATTCTAATGAGCAGATATGAGTAGAAATACGGTCTACTCTGCCTCGATACCAACAGGATTATCAACATGGTCCTGCGCATACCTAACATCCTACAGAGATGCGTCTCAGTCCTAAAAGAACATGTCTTCACAGGAACGACAGGTGCATCTTCCGTGAAGACTACTATTTTTTTTTTTCCACATGAAGCTGAGCAAAAGAGTCACATATGGACGATAATACGCTTACGACATATTTACACTACTTGATTATATATGAAGGTGAAGGTGCCGTACACACTAACGAAGAAACTATCAAAATCACCTGCCAATAGCAATAATAATAATAATAATAATAATAAAAAAGACATCGTATGGGTGGGATTACACGTTCTGTCAGGGGCAAAAGTTCGCCTAATACTCCACTGTGTCTACTTCACACTTGAAGCACGTCAGTCACTCTCTTCCCTGACGCATTATGTGAAAGAAATTATCTATGAGCAAAGAAATATCTTAAGCCTCTCTCAGCTTTAGAATATTAGGTGGCAGAGAAAAGTGAGAAGTGGAAGGTATGAAAAATTACGCGAGCTTTAATCCCCGACCGTACGTTTGTGTACAATAATTCATACACCCAATGGTACGATATACATAAACACAGAAGCCGCCATGATGATCCCGGGACGACACAAATATTTTCCCTTCGGTTTGTTTTGACTCCTGATCCTTCCCCTCTCCCCTCTCTCCCTTCCACCCCTCACGCCCATGCCACACCCCTTCCACGCCCCTGCCACACGCCGCCACAGAGAGGGGAGGGAAATCTACTGTTTTCCTTTTTTCGCAGTATGAATTTCTTCAATCTGTTGACGTATTTTTTATTCCATTCCTGCTACCTCTTGACCATTTTAATCAACCTACGTAACACCTCTCGTACTGAAGGGATGAATTAAAGTTTTATCTAATCGTTCCAGCTTCACAGTCTATTCTTAGGTGAATAAAAGGAAAATTAATCAACGCAACAGTTGATTCTCTGACAGCGTAATCTTTTCACTGATGAATAAGATCGCCTGACTTTAAACGCATAAAATACCAAAGTTCTGAGAGAGAGAGAGAGAGAGAGAGAGAGAGAGAGAGAGAGAACGTTGTGAAAGGGCAGGAGATATTGTGCTAAACCCTCTCACTACGTATGGCTTCTTCCTGCTGAATAGAAAACAAATATTTAACATTCTCCGGCTCCTGTGAATCAATACCAAATGAAGTAAAGCGTTTGGCGTTAGGTAGGATAAAGTACAAAGGTTGGAGGAGTTAATGGTGACGAGACAAATGCTACCACTCTCATTTTCACTCTCTGCTGAATGAAATCGTCTGGTGCTGGCCATGAAATAATAGTACGGTTGACGTGACTCTGAGAGGGTTATCCTGGCGTATGAAAAGTATATTAATCCCTTCACCTCGAGGACGTACTACTTTATTCTTGCTGTGACCAGACCATTTGATTTTACTAAGGAACATATTTTGCGAACAGGAGGAGGCATCAGTCTTCAATCATTTGTTTGCTACGAGGAAAAACAGCCAGGCAGCAACAGGACGAGAGTAAGGACGCCCCTGGCTTGAAGGAGTTAACCCATTCATTCCAATACCGCACCGTCCATTCTGTATCTCCATGCAATTTTAGTCGTTAGTACCGAAATACTCATCGATGGATTATTCAGCCTCCCCAGTTCGAAATGCCTAATCAAAGCTGAAGAAATTGGTATGAAGAAGGTTAGAATAAACCTTAAAATCGTCACTGTAATGAAGGGTCAAAGGTCGATTGATAAACAAACTCATGACTGATTTCCCGTCGCAACCATGACTTCTCTTTGTTTCAAATGAACTAGAAGAAATTATCGTAACTTATTTATTCTCAGTGCAGGGATTCGGATGCCTGAATGTATAATGGGAAAAATTATCGAACGCATTTTGCGAATCCTGACGCATGGGTTTCAATTAAAATTATCGTGCCATTTTTAGAATCTCAAAGCAAGGACTCGGATGCTTCACTGAATTACGAATCCCCAAGCAACAGTTTCGAAGGTTCAAATAAATCACGAAGAAATTATTAAAATCTGTCATGTCCCTAGTGACAGATCTGGGGTTCAGAAGCTTTTCTGAGTTACGAGAAGAAAAATTACCATACAGCATACTGTTTTGCAAATCCCGACACAGGAGTTTCATTATTTCAAATAAATCACGATGAAAATGACTGAAAATCATCGTGTCATTTTTTGAAATCTCAGAGCAGGGGTTCGGATGCTTCACTGAATTACGAGAGGAAAAATGATCGTGAGCTGTTTTGCGAATCCCGAACGTGGGAGTTTCGAAGCTTCAAATGAATTCCGGGCGAGATTGTCCGTAAGCCGACGCCACTCCCCGCCTCCAATCCTACACCGCGGCTGGGGATCCAATCTGATAAAAATGGAAAGGTTTGAGCAGCAGGAGAAGAAGCAGAGGCGCCTCATCTCATATGGACTCTGAACCCGCACAGGATGAGGTCTGATCCCTGATGTTTACCCCCTTGCTCCCTCTCCTCCCCACCCCCCACACGCCACTCACTCCCTTTTCTCATGCCCCACGTCCCCAACCCACCACACACACACACACACACACACACACACACACACACACACTTCCGATGTCTGACGTTTCCTCCTACACATCCTCCATCCCTACACCCAAGCGGCCCCAACCTCCTTTGATTCCTGACGTTTCCCTCACCACCCCCTACACATATACCCCATTTCCCCACCCACACCACAACATGCCCCTTTTTTCCTGAAGTTTCCCCCTATATACCTCCTCACCTCTACATCCCTACACTCAAATCCACCACCTGACCCTCACTCTCCTCCCTGGCGTTTTCCCCCAGCACCCCCCCTACATAACTCCTATCCCCCACCCTCATCCACCAAACCCTTGCATCCAAGCCCCCATCTCACACTAATCCCAGACTTTTTTTCCCCCACCATCCCCCTACATAACCCTTATCCCCACTTCTCCTCTCACACCAGCATGACGGAACAACCCCACCCCTCGGAACTTCCCAACCCTATACCTAAGCAATCCCCACACCACCACGTACCCACACACACCCCCTCCATTCCCCTCACCCGGCAGCCTAATGGACCAGCCCTCCCCTCATCTCCCCTCCTTTGCCAGGCCCGTGTATCGCTGGTGAATTGAAAAATGTATACTGTATAAAGATTGAGGTGAGGGTAAATCTTTCCGAGCGAGAGTTACTGTCCTACTTGCCATTTTTCTTGACTTTGAGAACTGACTCCTGCGGGTGGGAAAATTATTACCCCCTGCCTTCTTGAGAGTTCCCGTACGGCCCTGATACTGCCTGCGGTGGTGGTGGTGTGAGAAGAGAATGGGAGACGTGGTGGAGAGGTGACGGGAGGATGGGAGCGGTGGTGGAGGGGTGGGGAAGGCTGAGTGGTGGTGGTGGTGGAGGGAGGGGGAATGGTGGGAAAAGTAGTAGTGGTGGTGGTGGGAACGCTGAGTGGTGATAGGGTAGGGGAAAGCTGGGAATGTTGTTGGTGGTGGTGGTGAAGAGGGACTGGGAGTTGTGGTGATGGTGGTGGAGCGATGGGGGAAGACTGAAGTGGTGATGGTAGTGGGGAAGGTGGGTGGGAGAGACGGCAATCTGGTAGTGGGGGGATGGGAGTGAACCTGGAGCAGCAGGAAGTGGCGTGGCACGGAAGGAAGAAAACGAAGGCTAAGGATTAAGGCTTATATTGTAAGTTGCTTCGGAGATTGCGTAACAAATCTTCCTTAGCGATTTATTCAGCTCATTACGCCTCAGTATCCACTTGTATGATACCGATCCAACCCGTTGCAACATTAAAAGATTATAAACAGCATACAAGAGAATGTTTGCAATATCCAACTAAATCGCTAAGAAAAAAGTGCTACGAGGCCTCCCATACGTCCAAGTTTTTGCAGTCTCAAATCTCACTAAAAATATATATATACACACACACACACACACACACACATATGTATATATATATATATATATATATATATATATATATATATATATATATATATATATATATATATATATATATATGACGCACAACAGTCGATGTTATGCCCAGGTCCCTAACTGTACCCCAATGCTAAATGAAAAAGGTTGAGTGAAGAGCAAACATTGTCCCTGAGTCTGACCGGCCCGAGAATTAACCCTGTTCTTTCAGTGGCGGGAGCAGGGAGTGGTTATAGTGGTTGTGGTGGGGCAGGGAGTGGTTATAGTGGTTGTGGTGGGGCAGGGAGTGGTTATAGTGGTTGTGGTGGAGCAGGGAGTGGTTATGATGCTTGTGATGGAACAGAGAGTGGCTGTGGAGATTACGGCCTAGCAATAAGTGGCTGTGGGGGCGGGGGCGGCAAGGTCATAACATCTGGACACCGGCTTGCAATTTTACATGTAAATATTCATACCTGCACGTCCTCAGACTCCACCTGCACCGCCACCACACTCGCCACATACACACGAAAAACACGGCTTTATTTGCATTATTTATTTATGTGTTTTGTGTAGCGGTGAGGGAGAGATGAAGGCGGGATATTACAACTGGGAGGACATGTGTGGTTGGGGTGGAAATGGTGGGAGAGGTGTGGTAGACTGATATATTAACTTGTTGCACTGTATACTATTATTCTTTCTCAGCAAAGGAGAGTGACAAGGAGATGAGGTTAAACTGTAGGCGAACTTACGAGTGTTAGTCAGCAGAGGAAAGTGACAAGTACAAGTGAAACAGAAGGCGAACTTATAAAAACGTTAATCGGCAGAGGAAAGTGACCAGCAGAAGAGAAGAAAAGGCTGCAATATCTTAGCAGCGTCATGCAGCAATGGAATGCGACTAGCAGAAGTGAAACAGTAGGGAGAACTTTTGCCTCCGAATGTTCAAATCATTAATACATCCACTGAGTAACGTGAAAGCAAATACAAATGATCAGCTTATTAATTCGTTTCCCACACTAATTTCAGAATTTTTTAAAAGCCCATATGAGAAAAATTCTACGTAATGTTTTCTCCTATTTTCTCTGACACAATCTGAAGAGTCTGATGGCACCCTATCGCATCATCATCGTCATCATCATCGACTAATGACCCATTTTACAACCCCTTCGAGGTGTAGGGGCTCGAGGCTAGGCTCCCGTGGTCCAGTACAGTTAAGGGTGGATGACCAGGCTACTTCCTTTGATGGCATTAAATTTTTTTTAACAGAGGATGAACAGAGGATGGAAACACAATTACTGTACATAAAACTTCCATGATCGAAAAACCCTCCACTCACCCCCTCCTGGGAATCGAAACAACTCATGATCCTCCTGGGACGTCTTAACCACTAAACCACCAGGCACCAATTATACTGTCCATCAACTACTCATTCAAGTCCTCGATATTATTGGCATTTTTTTTTTTTTTTTTGAAAAAAAAAAAAAAGGTACCATCATTCTTACACAATTTAACCACTCTATTTGCTCTGCTAATCCCATGATCTCGTTGAAGTGGTTTTCATTTTATTCATGCTATTTCCAGACGATTTTTTTCAACTTTGGGATGGACTTGTAGGACTGAGGTGATCAATAAATGCAGGGTTGACAGGGAGGTTCGATGGCTTAGGGGGTGGTGGAAGAGGAGGAAAGGTGACAATAGACAGACTGACAGACGAGTGCGGAGAGGATGGCACGATTTGATGTCAGAGGGGGTGTTGGCAGGGAAAGGGAAGGAGGGTAACGATTATCAGCAAGGTAGCGACAGCAGGGGAGGTGACAGACAGGCAGACAGATAGAGTGAGAGGGTAAAGTAAGGGAAAAGACTGGCGAAAACATGACAGGAGGAGACAGCGCTGGAGAAAAACAGAATGAAGGTACCTATTCAGAAGAAAGGTGGTGACGGCAGGAGACGGCAGGGTAGGTGAGATGACAGGCAGACAGACAGACAGAGGAGTAGATCAGACAGACTAGCACGGTGATGAGGACACACACACACACACACACACACACACACACACACACAGGCGTAAGGGTTGAGGAGTAGATGAGACGGAGTAGCAAGGCGAGAGAAGCAGCCCCAACCAGTACCCCGGCAGCTTGATCAATACCTCCCGCTCTGACACAAGTTGCTTTTGATGTTAGAAGTTGGCGAGGTTATGGCCACCTGCTTGCCCCCCCTCCCCCTCACAAACTGCCATTTAATTTAGCCTGACGTGATCCTGAAGCGGCGGCGGCGGAGGTGTAGGAGAAGGAAAAGGTTACTGTTGGAGTGTGTGTGTGTGTCTCTTCCTAGCTGCTAAGAACAGAACGACAGAAAGCTAAGAACAAGTACTTTTCTTTCACGTTATGGCTTTCAGTTCTACCAGACGTGTTTCTTCAAGAGATGGCGGAGGAGAAAGTCACTGTAATTAACGGTCTCTCTCTCTCTCTCTCTCTCTCTCTCTCTCTGCGTGCATCAACCCATTCACCACGAGGCTCTCTATAATTTAATTCATGATACCTACAGACGACTTTGTTCCGCTTGGGAGAGGGTTTCCGAACTCGAGGGGTTTAGATCACCCTCATGAACCCCTTTTACTACTGTACATCCCTCCCAAGCTGAATAAAATCGTCTGGTCGTGGAAAAAAAAAAAGTCTACGAAGAGGCTGATGGTAAATATGTGTATGGCTAAAACAGTGACAGGAGGAGAGTTGGAAATGATAGGAAGAGAGCTGGAGATGATCACCGGGGATATGGATATGATGACACTTGGAGATGATAAAAGAAGAATTCGAAATGATAAGAGGAGAATTGGACATGATCAGAGGAGAGCTGGAGATGATCAGAGAAGAGTTGGAGATGATCAGAAAAGAGAGAAGAGCTGGAGATGATCAGAGAAGAGTTGGAGATGATCAGAGAAGAGCTGGAGATAATAATGAGGTTAGAATATAAAGCTACACAGAACTGGGGAATAACCAAATTAAAATGAATAAAAGGCGTCATCAGCGTGAATGGGTTAAGAGAAATCAAGAGTAACTCGAGTGCGTGTGAGAGTGAACTGAGGGTCTCCCAATCCACAAGGAAATCAATCAATCAATTAAGCAATCAATCTCCTACCAGACTGTAATAACACCCAGTGGCCATTACGCTCACTCTCTCTCTCTCTCTCTCTCTCTCTCTCTCTCTCTCTCTCTCTCTAACCTTTTAATGTCAGTCTTTTCCTTCATCCCTTGCTCAGCTGTCACTTCCTGTATTACTCTCATTTATACCATCTGTGCCACTCTCTCTCTCTCTCTCCCTCTCTCTCTCTCTCTCTCCAAACCGCATGCACACAATCTCTCTCTGCCAACTAAACACAGAAACATTCACTTTTAACATTCATTTCTCTCTCTCTCTCTCTCTCTCTCTCTCTCTCTCTCTCTCTCTCTCTCTCTCTCTCTCTCTCTCTCTCACCGGCATCTGTCTGTGGGATCACCTCGCTCCCGGCCATCACCGCATATGCTCTCAATTGATTTTTTCTCCCCCTTCTCGGTCTCCCCCTCCGTCTCCTCCTCCTCCACCTCCTCCTCGTTCACCCCTTTCATCCTCGTTCTTCCTCTCCTTCTCTCTTTTCATCCTCGATCTCCCTCTCCTGCTCTCCTTCCTTTTCCTCTTCATTCTTCCCTTTCATCCTTTTTTTTTCTTTCTCCTTCCTTTCTCTCCTCCTCCTCCTCTTCGTTCTCCCCTATCATCCTCTCTCTCTCTCTCTCTCTCTCTCTCTCTCTCTCCCCCCTCACTTTTCATTCTCGGTCTCTCTCTCCTGCTCCCCCTTCATCTCCTCTTCTCCCTTTTTCCTCGATCTCCCTCTGCTTCTCCCTCTCTATCTCCTCCACACCCTTCATTTTTATTCTCATTCACCCTCTTCTTTCCCTCCCAGTTCTTCCATCTCATCCTCTTCCTTCCCCCCAGTTTCCCTTCTCCCTGTTTTCCTTCCCTTTCATGTCTGTCTGTGTCTGTCTGTCTGTCTGTCTGTCTGTCTCTCTGTCTCTCTCTCTCTCTCTCACTTCAGTCTTTCACTCCTCTTCTCCCTTCTCATTCTGTCTCCTCCTGTTTCTTCCTTTTTTTTTTCTTTTTCTCCTCCTGCTCTCCTCCACATTCTCTAATTTCATCCTCGATCTTCTTCTCCTTCTTCCCATTCATTCTCTCCCTTCCCTCCTCCACCTTCTCCCCCTCTTTCTCGGTCTCTCCCTCCTCCCCTCCCATGGGCTCCCTTGATCTCTCCTCTTCCTTACAGTACAAACCCTTGCGATCGGACGGTCTCTCTCTCTCTCTCTCTCTCTCTCTCTCTCTCTCTCTCTCTCTCTCTCTCTCTCTCTCTCAGGAAAACCTAGAGTCTGAATGGAATACTGTACAAGATCATCTGGGTATTTAAACTGACAAAATATTCTCTCTCTCTCTCTCTCTCTCTCGCTCCCCCCCCTCACCCGAACAAACAGGGTATAAGAAACCGCGTTACTGAGTACTTCGACGATAAAATGAATGTAAATAGGAGAAAAATAAGCATTGCAAACATCGTCTCCTATGGTCGTCGGGTTGTAGTGTTGGTCTGCTGTCCGAAATAACAGGAGATCGAGCCCACGCCAGAGCAGCTGTACCCAGTTTGGAGATTTGAATTCGAATCTGAATTTGCATAACGTTAAAAAACTGTTAACTGATTTTTCACAAGACCCACCGACAAACCATATGAACACACCCGTTAATACCGTTCATACCATCACACCAGACCTAAATGAGACGACCCTAGCATATATTCAGTCGGTATTAGTGCCACAGCTGTGACATGCGAAGCTGTGGCATCTTTTGGACCGCTGAGCCTTTGGGAACGGACTGCCTTGCCTATGTCTTGTGACGGATATATTTTAAAATGGTTCACTCCCTAACACCTCTTCTTAAGTGATTTATTTTGCTTATTACACTTTACTCTCCTCTTTTATGGTACATAAACCCTTCCAACATCGTCATACTCTGCATACATAACGTGAAAAAAGATATTAACTAGCCATATCCAATAATAAATCGCTAAGGAAGAGGTGCTAGGGAGAATACAGACCCAAGTTTCACCAGGTTAAAATAAGGGGAGTGTGTGCAATCCGAATCCTCAGTGTTAGTACATTAATCCCACAGCAGGCGTCAAGGGCAGCGTTACACATTCCAGTAAGTGGTTTATGTAAATCTGGTTAAATATCACAGTCCCCCCTGGCGCTAAAAACATCACCTACAGCATATTTCATTACTTATATGTAGTGGTGGTGTGGTGGAAGTGTGGTAGTGGTGTGGTGTGGTGGAAGTGTGGTAGTGGTGTGGTGGAAGTGTAGTAGTGGTGTGGTGGTGGTGTAGTGGTGGTGGCGCGGTAATTGGTGGTGTGGTAGAAGTGTGGTAGTGGTGGTGCTGTGGCTGTAGTGATGTTGTAATTTGTGGTGTGGCAGAGGTGTGGTAGCAGTGGTGGTGTGGCTGTGGTGGTATGGTAGGTGGTGTGGGAACGGTGTTATGAAAGTGGTGGTGTGGAAGTGATGGTGTAGTAGTAGTGATATGGCAGTGGTGATGTAGTTGTGGTAGTGGTGTGATACTGTGGTGGGGCAGTGGTGTTGAAGTACTGAGGTATGGTAGCTGTGGTACTCTTGTGGTAGGGAATGGTGTGGTAGCAACAGTAGCAAAAACAGTACGACACAGATTTAACACAACACGACACACACACACACACACACACACACACACACACACACACACACACACACACACACACACACACACACACACACACACACACACACACACACACACACACATCATTATACGTACATCATTGGCGAAATCAACTCCGGCTTAGCATTATTCCCGGATTACAGAGAGAGACGTTCATTATTGTTAGATTTTGAAGAGAAATGGTCAAAGTTGGGGATGGTTCTGTGCTGCTCGAGTCGGGAGAGGGGGATGGGGAATTCTTTGTCTGTCTGGCTTTAGGAGGACAAAGATAGGTAGGAAGGAAAGGAGCAGAGAAGGAAGGATGATGAGAATGAAGTAACGAAGGAAGGAGGGAGGGAAAGAGGGAAGGAAGGAAGGAAGGAAGAAAGACGAAAGGAGCGACGAAAATCAAGGAGGAAAGAAGCGGTATCAGACGTGATGGTTGTCAACTGCTTCAGATGCAAAAATGAAAGAAACAAAAAAAGAAAGAAAAAAAATGAGAAAATAAAGTTTGAGAGTCGTGTGTAAGACAGCATTCGTTCTTTTGTTTGTTCTTACTTGATGCTGTTTGTTTGTTTTTCTTCAAACAAGAAATGTACCGTGTTCCTCAAAATTTTCACTGCCTAATTAAACGCGTGCTCCCTGGTCGTGGCTTTTACCAGCTGAATGCGCAGTGCTGGATCCATTGTTCCATCTATCTATCTATAGACAGACGTCTCAATCCCATAAAGGATGACCACAAACAAATCACTTCCTTGTCGCCCTGTCCCCTGCCATTTCGCTGCCCTCCCCTCAACTTACACCCCCCTCTCATATATACTACTCCACTCCATTCGTCCTTCTCATCCTTTGTCTCCCCCTCCATCTCCTCCCCTCCATCTCACTCACATACACTATCTAATACACAATTTCTATACCATCTCTCAGTAGCTTCTCACGACTTAAGAAGACACCCAAACGCCTCCACATTAGCGGTTCACCTGCACTTTGGCCCACGAATATTCAAAGATATATAAAGAACGCAAAAAGCAACAGATCTAGTGACTCTTCCAAGGACACCCTAGCAATAAAATTGGTTATTACTATAGTCGTTTCACCTTAGCTTGGCCCCGATTATTGTTCTTTTGCAGCTTACTTCACGCAGCTCAGTGGCAGAGTAAGACAATGCTGTGGCTCCACATCTTTTCTATAGCACTTGTTCATGACTTGCATCATTTTCCAGCGTTAATCTATTGTTACAACTCAGTATCCAAGATGAGACAGGGCAATTTCAGGCAAAGTTTAAGTGAAATGAGTACAGTAAATGCAGAAAACAGCAACAGCAAAGCAGAAAGTCTCTCCCCTACCCACCGATCCCTCCCGCCGCCGCCGACTGACAGGAAAATATACTCTCTTGACCAGTAAAGAAATGTAAAACCATGTTAATATTAAATTCATAACGATACTGCTCTGCGGCTATTTTCTCAATTATATAAATCGGAGAAAAACGTTATACGCCGGAAATTTATTATTCAGCAGTAAACATGCTGTATTCAGCGGGGGATTAGAAACCAAGTATTTTTCCATGCGGCTTTTAAATTTTGCTAATGTATCACAGTCTGACACACAGCAAGTTAATTTGCATCGTATGTTTGCAGATACTGAATAAGAAACGTTTTGCCTCATTTGGCGGGAAACGTTTGTCAAATATTATAGTAATTTTCTTTGCTATAATTCCACCGGTCTGTTGCTAAGTTTATCAACTGCCACAACACTATTTCCTTTTCAAACATCGTACTCTTGGCTCAGATCCCCTCTCAGTCTGCGCTTAAATAAATTTCCTTCAAACGATCTCCGCATGGTGTGTTTCTCAGTCTTGTTATATCTTTTACACTCCATTTTACTTACTGATTTATGGTTGAAAAATACGATCCTGAAGTATAAAAGGCGTCACAGCAACGATCGAAAAAAAATGCATACCGTCTGTGTAAACCAAAATTCTCGGCATCACGAGGACCTGATGGAAGGGTGAAATCGAAGAGGGCGCTGGAAGGGTTGAAATCGAAGTGGGCGTGGGGGGGGGGGACGACTTGGACTGGCGGAAGGGGGGTGGTGGTAGAGGAACTTAACCCCCTGAGTATGATCACGTGTTGTGGTTTTGTTCTTGCTACCACCACACAGTTTTGGTTGATGCCTCGCAGCGAAGAGGAAATTGAAATTACTGTATATCAACTCCTTCCCACCCCCCCATTCGAAAAACCTCTCCTAAGATACACACATGGTCATTCGGTAGCTAAAAAATAATAATAAATATACTTCATCAATGTGAAAGGGCAAAAGGCGAAGTAGAAGGGAGAGTGAGGAGAGGAAGCCCGAGAACGAGACTCAGGGGTGAAGAGGAAGAGGATATGAGGGAGGACGCATTGTACTGGAAGAACAGGGTGGAAGTGGGTGATGATAAAGGGGCCCGGATTTTTTTTTTTTTTTTTTTTTTTTTTTTTTTTTTACGCCAGGTATCCCCGAAGGGCTAAGGCGTTGCCCCTGAGTAGAGGACTTTGGATTGGAGCGTGTAGCATTTTATGACCGGATGCCCTTCCTGATGTCTACCAATGACCCTTGGATGGATTCGATCCTCCGACCCTTCGGTCAGAGCGGAGCGCTCTAACCCACTGAGCCACGGCTGCTACATGAACCTATGCCTCCCATGCGGCCGTTCTATCCATCCTGATCACACCGTCTTCGAGGCCAATAAAGGGTTGGAGCCGTGGCCCTCTCTCCAGACCCAGTTATCCATCCACCTGTGATGGCAGTTTTAATTAAGATGAAGGAAATGATGATGATGATGATTATAGTACAGGTTCCCACCTCGTTCTGGATGATGATGGTGATGATATGATACCTCACTCCACCTCTACCTGATAATGATGATGATGACGATGATGATATGATACCTCACTCCACCTCTACCTGATGATGATGATGATGATGATGATGATGATGATGATGATGATGATGATGATGATGATGACGATGACGATGATGATATACAGATCCAGCCTCGATGTACCTATTAACACTGAGCCCTTGGCATTGAGGTGTGCCAACAAGTTAAAGAATGAACTATGACGGCAAAGCTAGACTAATGAGCACTGAGTATTATTATGCAAAATAGGCTGGAACTCTCTCTCTCTCTCTCTCTCTCTCTCTCTCTCTCTCTCTCTCTCTCTCTCTCTCTCTCTCTTCTCTCTTTCTGCTTTACTGTCCTACTATAAACTATTCTTGAACTTTTCAACTTGAAGAGCATATCTTTTGATTAGTGTGTGTGTGTGTGTGTGTGTGTGTGTTGTGTGGTGCGCATAGACTACAGTATACCTGTGTGAACTAATGTGTTGTCAGGGTGGGTGGTTTGTAGGTCTACCAATCTTCCTGACCAGGATTAAATTCGATCCAGGGACGGGCATTTAAGAGAGTGCAGAGTACGCCCTATGATTTGCTCTCACGTCCTCGCACATCTAGTTCCCTCAGTGACAAATATCATACAGAGTCTCTCACACGCAAAAGCCACTACAACATTATTTACGCAAGCCTAACACAACCTCTAAACACACAACACAACAGCTACCCACACAACACAGCTTCTACATACAGTGAGTGAGCGAGTGAGTGAGTGAGTCCCTGCCTGTGTGGTGGGTCGTACAAGAAATAAACCCCCGTGGACTAAATTGTGGTGTTAGTGTGGTCCTCCGTAGACCGGCCTCCCTCCAGCGCCCCGAAAATAGCACCCCAGGGACAATATTTTTCATACGTCAATAAAAATTCAGACGGACGGCAAACTGTAAACTAAGTGACACGCGCTTTATTGGACTATTGGTTTATTGAAACTTTCATGAAAAACTTTTATTTAAAGCCATTCTGTAGATTTTCCGATGAAACTCCATTGAGCAGGATGGTGTGAGACGAGAGAGGGATGGGGTCGGAGGGAGAAAGGGGAGAGATGGGAGGGGAGGGGTGGATAGGAGAAATTGGAAGAGTTGATGGGACAGGAGATAAACGGAATGGGATGGGTGGTAAGACAGGTAGGATGGAGGAACAGGAGGGAATGGGAAAGATGGGATGTGGGTAAGTACATGGGATGGGACTGAAGGACAGGGAGTGGGACTGATAGATGGGAATGGAGTGGATGGCTAGAAGAAAATAGAAGAGTTGATGGGATAGGAGGTAGATGGAATGGGATGGGTATCGACAAACATGCTGCATGGAGGGACAGGAATGACTAGGAAAGGAGGGTGTGGTTAACTAGAGGGGGTTAGAAATGAAGGAATGGGAGACGGAATGGGACGGATGATAGTGGATGGCAAGGAGGATGGGATGTGACGGAGAGACAGAAAATGGATGGCAGGGGTTGAGTTGCAGAACATGGATGAGATACGGAAAAGGGATGGGGGACATGGACGGGAGAGAACGGGGTAAAAGGGAAAGGGGTAAGGCGAGGAAAGGCTAAATGGAAAGTATGGGTGAGAAGGGATGAAGAGGGGCTAGGGTAGAAGGAGGGGGAGACGGAAGAGACGACGAGGGGAATGGGGAATGAAGGGAGAGGAAAGAGGGTGATGGTATGGGGGAAAGGGGGAGAAGATATAAAGAGAGGAAAGGTGGAAAGTGGCGAATAAGAAATTGTGCATACAGTACAACTACTAAGACAAGAGGGACAACAATAAAGTGTAGTAGTTATCGCCAGAAAAGGGCAAACTTATTTATATCAAACTCCTTCAGATTTCGCGGGGATTGGATTAATGATATCACACTGTCTTAAGAGTTTGGAGACTCCCTTGTACTTTTCTTTAAATAATATACGAAGCAGAATACTCCATATTTTTTGTATTTCGCTGATATCTATTTCGGTATTGACGGAGTATGCATTAACCTGTTTGGACTCATGTCTTTAAAATGCATATTCTCTCTCTCTCTCTCTCTCTCTCTCTCTCTCTCTCTCAGACCAACACCCTCAACCCGAACCTCTTACTTCTCTTACTCCCCAAAACGAAAACCACTATTTTTTTTTTTCTCTCTCTCTCTCTCTCACCTTTCGTTCCCCTCTCTCCCCCCCGGTTCTAATATCTCCAACTGTGGTCTCACGCTACTCTCCTTCCCTCATTTACACCCTCCTCACACTCCATTGTTGTAAGGCCGGGGAGGTGATAAACAGGGAATTAGATTGTCGCAAGCATTGTGTTGTGGGCGGAGAGCGAACGTTCTTATAGTTTCCCCTCTCCCTCTCCTTCTCTCCCCCCCTCCCTCCTTCTCTCCCACCCCCATCCCTCCCTCCCTCTTCCTCTCCTCCTCCTCCCCCTTGTGATATTGGGAGAGAGTAAGAGAGGATTGGGCCTATTATGGGGAAGGTGTATGTTTTCGGGGGTGCTCTTTTTTTCTCTCTCTCTCTTTTTCGTTTTTATTTTTCTCCCTCAGGATATTTTCGTTTGTTCGTTCGTTCACCGACTCTCTCTCTCTCTCTCTCTCTCTCTCTCTCTCTCTCTCTCTCACCCAGTAACGCAATTAGGCTTTCCCCACCTTTACCTGCGATCACCAGAGCCAACACCACGCTAATTAAGTCCTATTAACCAAAGACTAATCACTTTTCGACAGGTAAATGCACTGTATATATGCTTTGGCTATGAGGGAAGACAGGTGAAAGACAGTGGATCATGATATTACTACCACGCCACTACAATAATATGCTCCTTTCACCTTAAATTGGCTCAGATTTTCGCCTACTATACTCCTCTCACCTTCACTTGGCCCAGATTTTCGTCCTTCATCGGGCTTATTTCACGTGGTAGCGGAAAGAGACAATGATACTGGTCTACACACTTTTCATGGCACTTCTTCGTGACTAGCATCGAATTCTAGTGTTAATCTATTGCTACAACTCAGGATCGAAGAAGGAGGGATGGCAAATTCAGGCCAAGTTAGAGTAAAATGAGTACCCACCACAACCACCAGTACCAAACCACCTCCTGAGAGAGAGAGAGAAAGAGAGAGAGAGAGAGAGAGAGAGAGAGAGAGAGAGAAACAACTGCCCATCCAAAACCACAGAAGAAAAAAATATATATTTCTGGCGCGTACGATAACTCCTTTTTTCCTCTCTCTCTCTCTGCGTGTATGCATGTTTGAGTATGTGTTCATTTGTGCATGTGCAAGTGTGTGTGTGTGTGTGTGTGTGTGTGTGTGAAGGGGGGCCAAGGACCGATAAAGATGATGGATTCGTTTTCCTGGGGTTATAAAGGGGAAACTCTTCTATTATATCCCTCCCTACCTCCCTCCCTCCCTTCTCTCCTGTTCTCCCTCCTTCCCTTCCCTCCCTCCCTCATTCTGTTCTTCCCTCACCGCCTTTTTCCTCCCTTCCTTTTTCTCCCTCCCTCCCACTTTGCAGACTTTTCTCTTTCTCTCCCGTCCTTCCTCTTTCTTTCCCTCCCTTTCTTCCTTGCTGTCTTCCTTTCATTCCTCTTTCCCTTCCTCCCTCCACTCTTTATTCTCTTTCACTCCCTTTTCCTATCTCTCTCTTTCCCTCAGTGATATCCCTTCCTCCCACCCTCCCTCTTTCTTTCTTGACCTCTCCACCTTCCTTCCTCTCTCTCTCTCTCTCTGCTCGTACTAGGGGGATGGTACTAGAAAGAGGTCGTACTAGGGAAAGGGACTAGGAGGTCGTACATGGGGACGGACTACAGAGGGGAGAGGTCGTGCTAGGAGACAGATAAGAGGAAAGATCGCTCTTGGGAAGGGATTAAAGAAGAAAGGGGTTGTACTAAGGGCGATTAGAGTACGGGGGGGAGGAACAGGAAAGGGTATGGGTCGTACTAGGTGGAGGGAAAAGAGGGGAGACGTCGTACACTGGAGGGAGGAGGGGGTTAGTTGTGTACTAAACGAGGGTCGCACTAAGGGGGGAGGGGGAGGACTTGCAAGGTGGGGAGGGGTCGTACTAGGAGGGAGAAGTGTACTAAATCAGGGTCATGCTGTGGGGGGAGGGAGGAGGGGAGGAGGGAAGTGGGGGGAGGGAGGAGGGGAGGAGGGAAGTGGGGGGATAGAGGAGGAGGGTTACACAAGAGAGGGGGTGGATCGTCGTCCCTGTCCTATTATTTATATATCCATTATTGTTAAAGTATGGGGGCTGCCGGGATTATATGTCTCCATTATCCCCAAGTATACACCTCCCTCCCACCCACTTTAAATCTGGCGTCTTTACCACTCATAAAATACCGGCGCCAATGAATAAATCCACCACCAAGATAAAAATAAATCCGACCACAAGACAAAATAAATCCTTGCACAAGATAGAACACACTACTTAAGGATCCGCCAGAGCTGTGTTTGTCAATATCTCTAATGGAATATAACTCTCAATATGATGGCTATTAGTATGATATTTTTTCTTCCAATATTTTTACCACGCTGATGCCAATGAGTAAAATCAAGGGCCAGATAAAAGATATATTAAATGGCTGCATATGAGCTACGTTTGTCAATATATCAAATACATCTTTCATCTCTCTCATGGTTGCCTGTTCTTCAGTATCAAATTGCAGTTCGGACAGTTATTGAGGTAAGAATGAGTCAGGGGCAAATAAGAGTTACTGCTTTATCCACTAACCCTCTCACTCACGGTAGGGACAGTCTAGTACTTCATCCAAGCTAACGCCGGACGATTTTATTCAGCAGAGGCCAGAAACAATTAATATAATTTTTTATATTTTTCATGCTACTGAGGCGAAAGAATAAATTTAGACACAAGACCAAATACTACTTCAGGATTAGTATTGTCAGTATTACCCTTGTTCATATCACCAACAGAGTAATTCTTTCAAGTGTGGGCGTCTTTCATGTATAAAATTCTAGTTATTCTCACAAGACGGTTGAAGGTGACAGTACGAACGCTGCCACGCTCTTATGACCCACTCTCCGCTGAATAAAATCGTCTGGTCTTTACTGGAATAAAATAGTAAAGTTGTCTCAATCATAAGAGGGTTAATATCTGGTCGTCTGTACTTTGTTTATATCCTTTGCTACGACGACAGTGTTTGTGTTGTATCACTGATGCTCTTAGATACCTTGAGAGAGAGAGAGAGAGAGAGAGAGAGAGAGAGAGAGAGAGAGAGAGACAGACAGACAGACAGACAGAGTAGAGAAAGTGAAAGTGAGAGAGTAGAGAGAGTACAGTAGCAGGGAGGGAGTGAGCCAGCCCTCAGTGGAGCCCCTGAGCGGTAATGCATGTGTCAATATTGATATTTACCCCCGGTGTGAAGTTAAACGTTATAGGTCCATCCTGTATCGTGGCCGCCCATTAATTAAAAGAGGGGACACTGCACGTAAGACTCCCCTACCTGCCTGCACGGATAAAGAGAGAAAGAGGGACGTATGGATGGAAAGAGGGATGAAGGAATAAGAGGAGAGACAAAGAGAGATAGAAAGGTACACAGGCAGATATATAGATAAGTAGATAGATAGACAGATCATTCCTGGTTTTAATTTTCTTTTATGGAATTTGGGATGCTGGTGAGGGACGCCTTCACACGGTAGCATCGACATACCTGAGCGACTCAACTGCCCGGTTAAGATCTCCTCAATCCCTGCAGAAGAAGGACAGCATTCCATATTATCAACTCTCCACCACACTACTGGCACACCTCCACCCTTCCCTCACACCATTATTCCACTTCATAACCTCTCCTCAACACCACACCACTACCAAACCACACCACTATTCTCTCTCCACCACACAAATACCACATCACCATCCCACTTCATAATCTCTCCATCAAACAACTACCACACCACTCTTCCCTCACAACGTCTTTATCTTATTCTTGCCACCCCCAGACGATTTTCTTAAAGCACTGGAGAGACCATGTGTAGTGACAAGGTAAGAGACTGTCTCCATTAACCCCTTCAAAACCCGATATCTCCTCAAACAGCAAAAAACCGTCTGAAGATAAAACGAATGCTAAAAATACACTGCCATCGGATACGCCCCCATCCTCCAATAGCAGCACCATCACTGCGCCATCAATACCATATCCATACCTCACCCTTACTCCAGCACACCAATCTATACCACTTCACTTCTACTCCATCACCAGCCACACTATCACTGTTCCACCTACACCAGTCTCACCACCTCAACTGTTCTGCTATCCCCACCACACCACAACCGTCTTGCACAATCACCACACCACCACACCTGTCATACAAAATTACTACCACACCACACCTGCCATACACAATCACCAACACACCAAACCTGTCATACAAAATCACCATCACACCACACCTGTCATACACAATGACCAACACACCACACCTGTCATACATAATCACCAACACACCACACCTGTCATACACAATCACCAACACACCACACCTGTCATACACAATCCCTACCACAACACAAGTGTCATACACAAATACCAACACGGCAAACCTGTTATACCCAATCATCACCACACCACACCCCCACGCAAAGGGCCTACCACTACTACGAACCCACCTCTACACCCGTTCCCATCCCTACCACCCCACCACCACTTCTTCACCCTCACCACCAATACCTCACCCACTCCTATACATCCACCCCAGCCAACCTCATCCTTGCATCAACCACAACTACTACCAACTGCCCCTCAACCACTCATCATCATCATCATCATCATCATCATAGCCTTATTCCCCACCAATACCTGACATTATTCATCAATCTCTAACACTATGAAACGTCCCTCTTACCATGAATAAAATCGTGAGATGATGGTAAAAATAATAATAATAATAATAATAAAAATAATAATAATAAATACAATATCAAAAGATGCCATCGTACTTAAGTGAATTACGAACTATCAACCCCATCAATTTCCCTATGTCAACCCGTCACTTCGTCAACCGGTTAACTTAATTTCTTCATCAATCCCTCCCCCTACCCATCAATCCACACTTCCCGCTCGCCATATCCCCCCCCCCCCGTCTCCCCTCGCCACCCTGGCATCGGTCTACGGTAAAGTACGTGGCGTCACTTTAGTGGAAACATTTTTACTCTCCCATCCAGCTTCACCCCTCACCGTCAGACCCCCCACCCCTTCCCCATCAATTAACCTACGTCAAACCGCCCTCCCTTCCCCACCTTCACCCTCACACCCACACCTATCAACCCTTTCTCCACCCGTCTCTGCGTCAACCTCACTACCCAATTCGCATGTCCACCAGATTACCTCAGTCAACCCCATAAAACGTCAACCTCACTACCCTCACCAAACAACCACGTCCATCATCCGTCATCCTGAGTCAATCCCTTACCCATCAACTCCACCTGTACGCACTCAACTCCATCAATTTACCTCCGCCGGTCCCCCAAACCGCCAACCCCTTAAACCGCCAACCCCCTAAACCACCAACCCCTCAAACCGTCAACCCCACCCATCAACCCCACTCGTACTTCAGGGATCACTGTGTAAAGCAATTGGGAGGCGACACTTCAGCAGAAATGCCGTATTTTCACTTTCCCACCACTTCCGCACCCTTGCTCGTCAAACCACCGACCCAACCCCACCCATAAACCCCCTCCTCGGCCCATTCGTCTCCTAGCGTCAACCCCACCTCCTCTACTCACCGGCCTCCTCGCATCAACCTTAACCCCACCACTCAGTCCACAAACCCATCAGATTACCTCAACCCCTCAAACCCTCAACCCTCGCCTGTCATCTCCTCCACCTACCACCCCATAAACCATTAACCTCTACCCTCAACGTCAACCCTTCACACGCCAACGCCACATACCTTACACCCCTACCCTCATCCATCAATCCATCCACTCCACCCCTACCCTCACCTGCCGATCCCCATATCTATCAACCCCACAAACTGTCAACTCCCTAATCCCCTTCGCTAACCCCCCCTCCGTCACCACCCCTACCCTCACCCGTCAACCCCCTCACCTTTCACCCACACAAACTGTCAACCCCCTAACCTCCTCCGTCAACCCCCCACCTCCCTACTCCCACCCGTCACCACCTCTATCCCAACCCACCAACCCTCTCACCTTTCACTCCCCACAAACTGTCAACCCCCTATCCTTCTCCGCCAACCCCTCCCACCTGTCACCCCTGCCCTCACACATCAACCCCCCAGCCAACCCCACCAACATCACTCGACTTTAGCACTTGGGAGGCGTCACTTTACTACAAACATTTTTACTCCCATCCAATTGATATTTTGGTCATGAATATCAATTCACTGGAAGGCTTTAATTGTTATTTCCACATTTTCACAACATTCGGGATATTGGACAATAAAATACGCACGCAATAAAAAGGAAAGACCTATCTCGAAACAATTTGGGGACGGCGTTATTACTGTGGCCAGATGAACACCACTGACAGTCCGACCACAACACGCTGCCACCACGCCACTTTGGTTACACACACACACACACACACACACACACACACACACACAAAGATTTTTCTCACATATATATAAGCCAATTTTGCTCCTCAATGCTGTACAGTAATACCTCCTGTAATACTCCTGGAAAAAAAAAAAACTCGGTCACAAATGGCTGAGGGTTACTGTCTTCCTGAAAAACGCAGAAGCTCACCTTAAGTCAAGAAGAGTTGGTTGCACCTTCCAGCGACCGGGTAGTTGAGTGGACAAGCCTGAGGGGGCACTGAACTGGGATGCGAGCGAATTCAATTTCCTGCCGGCGTAAAAATAAAATGAGTAAATAAACAGGTAAAAGAGTAAATAAATTAACACGTAAATAGCTATACAGGCAAATGAGTAAAAAAAATAAAATAAACACTCAGTATGGATTTAATCGACTTATGTCCAGTAAAACGCAATCCCACAAAATTACTAGATTCCTTTTACTCTAAACTGGCCTAAAATTACGATCTCCCCATCTTGTATTCTGAGTTACAATAATAAACTAACACTAGGATACCAGGCTAGTCACTAAAATGTGCTACGGAAAGAGTGTGGAGCCGTAGTATCACCTTCTTCCACCACTCTGCTACGTAAGATATACCGTAAAAGAGGAAAAATTTACACCAAGTTTAGGTGAAAGTACTATAACACCCAGCATGCCAGAGCCTATTCTCACTGTCTCCTTTTCCGCGATGTTGTGAAACCTTAAATAATACTATAGAAATATTCAGAATTTTATCACAAACACAAAGCATCTTTTTTTTTCTACATACACAATATAACGCATCTCTCTCGCTCTCTCTCTCATACACACAGTTTGTTTTTTCACACTCATCGGCGAGCTGGAGTTTGTGTAGGTATGAGAGAGTAAAGCTGATTGCCACTTGTCGCCCCTCTCTGTCCCCCACCCCTCTTCCCACATCCCCTTCCCCTTCACCCCCGCATTCCTCCTCTCCACACACCTCTCCACCTCCAGCTTCCAGTCCTCACACTTCCTCTTCCTCCTCCGTTCCCACAACCTCTTCCCCTTCACCCTCGCACCCTCCTTCCCCATACACCTCTCCACCTCCAACCTTCAGTCCTCACACTTCCTCTTCCTCCTCAAACCTTCACTCCCCTTCCTCACACCCCCTCCTTTCCCCCTACCCACATCCCCCACTCACCTGCCCCACACCCCAGGTTAATCTAAATGTGAACTCAGTGAACTACAGGCTGAAGCTGTCTCTATCTTGCAACCAACCATCCTCTTTGGCGATAGAGTGGGAACTGAATGACAAATGTATAACCGGACAGCTCCACCGCCCAGTTATACCAATGCCACCACACGAAGGTAAAATAAATCGACTAGGAAGAGGTGTTTGGGACGTTCTTTAACCGACGAGAATAGGGGAAAATGGCTTATCTTCATCAACCCTTTCACAGCACCTTTTTTTTTTACTGCTAGCGACAGACGATTTTATACAACTTTCGAAAGACCCCTTGTACGGTAATAAAGGAGCTAATGAAGGCTTTATCTAACTCAGCCAGGTTGAAAAATCTCTCCTGAGCAAAATCATCAGGATATAGCACGAAGAATACATAAAGGACATAGCAGCAGGGAAGTGGTTAAGGATAAAAAATATATAGATAGATAAATACCTAGACACAGACAGATAGAGAGATAACACAGACGCCGATATACATGGGGTAAATCTTAGTATTCTCATATTCACAGAAGACTCAGATGAATAGGCCTAAAATCGTCTGAAGTAATAAGAGAGTTGCCCCGACCATGAGAGAGTTTACTGTACCCACTTTACTCTAACTTGGTCAAAAACTCCCATCTCTCCATCTTGAATTCTGAGATGCAACAATAAATCAACGGTAGAATACGAGTCAAGTCACGAAGAAGTGCTGCAGAGGGGATATAGAGCCACGGTATTGCCTTGTTCTGACACTGGGCTAGGTGAAATAAAATGCAAAGAGACAAAAACCTGGACCAAGTTAAGGAAAAAGGAGTATAGTAAAAATGTCAGATCTGCGTCCTCAAGAAGACAAGATTTTTCTCCACAGGCAAGACATCATTAATCTTGCACTGTGGCAGGACTGTCTTGCTTAAGGTACTAGTCTTGTGTTGTCTTCGCTGCATAAAGTTGTCTTCATTTACGCTGCTGATTTGTTTTATTCAGTCCTACAGTACACACACAGACACAGACACACACACACACACACACACTCTCTCTCTCTCTCTCTTTTCACAGCAGCTTACGTTCCTACTCACTCTTTTTTTCTTACTCACCCAACCGTTCATATTCCCTGCTCTGTGTATCCCTTTTCATTCTCTCTCTCTCTCTCTCTCTCTCTCTCTCTCTCTCTCTCTCTCGATTTACTCCAGGCAATCTAGTTATTTCCTGTCCATACATACCAGCATCGTCCCCCCTTCCCGCCCACCCTCTACCCTACCTACCACACAACCTGAAAAGTGGACCTAAACGGGGAAAGGACACACACACACACACACACACACACACACACACACACACACACACACACACACTTTACTGAATACTATTTTTTTTTTCACGAGACCAAATTTTAACTCTTGCCCTCCCATGACTTTCTTTTCTTTTCTGCTCCCGATACCGCTATTTTATTTATTTATTTATTTATCTATTTAGGGGAGACTTCTAGATCCAGGGGTGTTAGAAGTGGCCTCCATTAATCCCCTTCACCAATACAGCTCGTTCCTAAAAAGCTGAATAAAACTGACTGATTGAAGATGGGTTACAATAAAAGGTGAGTCGTTGTAATAATGGATTAATTATCTTACTAATCCAACCTGTCATAATCGGGGGAAATGAGCTAAATCGCCTGGTAAAAGCAAGAAAAATAGTAGTAGTAGTAGTAGCTGCAACCAAAGACTCATCTCAACGTGAACCCAGTGGACTGCAGACTGAAGATACTTTCCTCCTGCACTCCACCATTTGTTTCTAATCTTTCGCCACAAGACACTCTTCTAAAGATTAATAAATCGTCTGGAGGCATCAAGAACAGAATAGAATAAATATCATCTCAATTATGAGGAAAAAGCTCACTCACTTTTCTTTTACTGTCTCAATTTCACACTCATTACCCACTCATCTCTCTCTCTCTCTCTCTCTCTTTCATCAGTGACGACTGACAGACAAATATAATCAAATGTATTCATCATAATACTTTTTATTTTACACAATTTTGTGTGTGTGTGTGTGTGTGTGTGTGTGTGTGTGTGTGTGTGTGTGTGTGTGTGTGTGAGAGAGAGAGAGAGAGAGAGAGAGTCTAGGGTAACCCATAAAATATATAGGCCACATTATAGGGCTAGGTGAGGGAACATTAATAACACCTCTTCCCCTCACTTACCCTCTCTTTCCCTTCCCTTTTCCCCCTCCATTACCCTCACTCGGACCTCCATTACCTCTCCCCTTCCCCTCTTCCACTATACCTCGCACCCCTTCCCCTGCCAGACTCTCCCTTTCCCGCTTTTCTATCCTTGTCTTTAACTGACAGAATAGTTTTGTTACAGCTTTCCCTGTACCAAAGTGCCACGAAAGGACTAACAGATCCGTCGCTGTTTGCTTTCCTTTGTTCTCCTTTGTATTCCCCCCTCTCCCCTCACACTTCCTTTCCCCTAGACTCCCCTCCTCTCACCGCATCCATCGTCTAACCTCTTTGTATCCCCTTTTCCCGTCATTCCCCATCCCCCTTTTTTCCCCATCACTTCCCCTCTACCCTCACCACATCCATCTTCCTCTCCTCCCCTCCCCTCCGTTCTTGAGTCTCTCACCCATTTCCCCACTTCACACTTCCTATCCCCTCGTCATCCCCTTCCAATTCCCCTCCTGTGTCCCACCACCACTCTCTCCTGACCACCTCTTCCCTTCCCTCATCTCCCTCTCCCTCACGTTCCCCTCATTTTCCTTAACTCACTGTCATTACATCACTCTCATAATATGGTACCTATTCTCCCCTCACACATCTTCCATCACCCCTTCCCTCCCGCTTCACCCTCTCCATCGCCTCTCAATCACCCCTCATCCCTTCCATTGCTCCTCACCCCTCCCTGCTTCTTATCCATCCTTATCCCTTCCTTCATCCCTCATCTCTCTCGCACCTCTCACCCCTCCCTTACCTCTCACCCCTCCTCCACACCTTCCTCACCTCTAACCTCTCCCTTTCCCTCCACCCCTCACCCCCTCCCTCATCCCATTACCCCCCACCCCCTCCATTACTTCCCCTTCCGCTTCTCTCTTAATGGTAGCAGGATCATTAAGTGTGTTTTTCTGAGCGCTACAAGGTGTGTGTGTGTGTGTGTGTGTGTGTGTGTGTGTGTGTGTGTGTGTGTGTGTGTGTGTGTGTGTGTGTGTGTGTGTGTGTGTGTGTGTGTGTGTGTGTGTGTGTGTGTGTGTGTGTGTGTGTGTGTGTGTGTGCTACCCATGTTCATACCCTACATACCCTCATTCATTCACATACTCCCTATACATACATACATACATACACACACACATGCATACATACAACCCCACGGGCTTCCACTACATTAACCCCACACACATCCACAAAATCCCCATCCACAGCCTAATACCCATCCACAAACTCCCCATGCTATCCCCACGCACACCCCATACACATACACGCACATATACACATCATACCTTCCCAATCCACCCCACCATCATCATCATCATCATCACCATCACTCTACACCATATACTGACCCTCATAGTTTCCCTGCTATGGTTTTAAATATCCCCGCAACACTTTCATCACATTTTCCTACAATAAGAGTTTGGGGATTGCGACAGTATAGAGAACCTCAGTCCTCACTCTTCATCCCTACTCATTAAGGAAGGGGTGTTGGCCTCTCATCCCTTGGCGTCCAATTCTCAGATACAAACATTAACCAGGACTCTCCGGATCATATACAGTACTCGTCGGGTATTATCTTTCTGTAAGCTATTTATGCAGAGTATGGCGATTTTAGAAGGATTTGCGTAAAGCAGAAGAGGGCATTAAGGTGTAACAGACTAAACAAATCGCTCAGGCGAAGGTGTTAGGGGGCTTTCTTAGCCAACGAGGATACGGGTCTCTGTCTTTCAAGCACGGTATAAAAAACTCGTTAATTCTGGAACGGTCTTCTTAAATTTGTCTCCCTCTAAACACAAACGCCAAACTTATAAACGGAGCGTGTCGTGTCATCTTGAAATTAATGGATAACGCTACTGATTCTAGGTTTCGTCTGTTCATTTTTTTTAGAAAGCGCTATTACCTATGCATCTTTTGGTTCTCTCATTTTCTGTTAAAAAATAAAAACCTCAAATGTTCATACATATATTCCATACACATCCTCACTCCCCACGCAAATTCTCACACCATATACACAGTCTCACACCTCCATAAACAGTTTCACATCCCATAGTCTCTAATACATCCTATCCACACTCTCACGTCTCGTAACATGGCATCATACCCCCATACATACTCTCAAGTCCCCATACACATTCTCACACTCTATACGCACTCACCTTCATACACACTCTCACACTCTACACACATTCTCATACTACACTCGCATGTTCACACCCCCATACATACCCCCACACCCCAATACATCCCCATACACTACCCATCTTCCCCCCATACACCCCCATGTGATTACCCCGTGTGGTGATGGCGTCAGCTGCTGCCTGGGATAATTACCAGCCGACGGGAGCCATAAGGGGTGTTACCTGACCCCCTATAACACCCCTCTGCACCTCTCTACACCCCTCTTACCCCCTCACCTCCGCCCCGCCCTCACCTTCCCTGTCCCCTACACCCCTCATCCCTGCCCCTCCCTCACCTCTCACCCCCTACACTCCCCTACACCCTTCCTACACCCCTCCCCTCTGTCCTGTTTCCATACCTTACACCTCTCAACCCACCCCACAACCTCCTTATAAACCCCATACACTTACCCCTGCCACACCTTCAGCTTATCTGACCCCACATCCCTCTCCGTCCCCTTTACAGTCTTCCTCTTTATACCCCTCACCTCATCTCACGTCACCTCACCATACCTCAGTTTCCCTTTAACCCTTCCTCACCTTGCATCACCTCGTTCATCTTCACCCTGCCTCATTTCACCTCGTCCTGCCTCATCTTACTTCATTTCGCCTCGTCCGGGATCATCTTACTTCACTTCACCTTACTTCGTATCACCTCATCCAGCCTTATCTTCCTTCCATTTCAACTCGTCCTGTCTCACGTTCCCTCATTTCATCCTTACTTTACTTCGTTTCACCTCTCTATACACGCAACTCTCAATATCTCATCCAGGTCCCTAGTATTACCGATGGGCGAACAGGAACAACGGGAAAAATGTGTCCAAAAGTCTGACCAGTGAGGGACATGAAAAGATGCACCCATGTCTGCACGCGCAATGGTCACCCTCCTTAATGAACACGCGTCGCCCATCAGCACGTGGCACGCGTCCTCACCACGCCCATCTCTCCCCTCTCCATCCTCCCCTCCTCTCTTCTCTCCTCACCACACCCTCCTCTCCCCTCCCCTCACATCGACACTATTACAATTATCTTCACTCTCTGGCTCCTGTGACTCACTCTCAGCTGACTAAAATCATCTAGCATCAATTGGAATACACTGTCTAGGTTGTCCCGACTGTAAGAGGGTTCGTGGTGACAAAAATTAATCTCTGAGGCTCATATGGCTCAGTCTTGGCCTAATAAACCGTCTAGCGTTAGCAGCGATAAAATACTCGAGAACATTCAATCCTGGAGTTACTGATGACAGAACTTCAGAACAATTTTTCTGTGGCAAGATTTGTTAGGAATAATTTTTCCATCAAGTGTCTAGTGCAAAGTATACACAGATGCAAGAAAATGAATATGTGGAACTTCAAAGCAACTAATTTGCCAAAGACATAATCAGAAATAGGAACCTGACAGAGAATGAAATGCGACCATATTATCCGCAAACCTGGCTCTCTGGGTGCGTCTGTCAGTCTCGTCTACCTGTTTCTGCAAAGTGGAGTGTCCTAAACTGCTGACATCATAATAAAAATGCGTAATCTCTCTCTACCTAACACACGATCTTTTCCGTCTCTTAACTGTGACCCAACCACCGATACCCAAGATGGACGCAAAACTGTAATTACCACCGTACCAGTAAGTTATCAATTCACTTTCTAAGAGTCTCTTTATGCAGGCACCGCATATCTGTTTCTAATTTCCCTTGTTGTAAAAATCTCATATCCAACATTATCATTTCCGTGGCACTGCTTTGTTTACTTCTAAAAAAAAAAAAAAAAAAAAAAAAAAAAAAAAAAATGGGACCCTCAGACGTCAGGTGTAGGGGTGAGTGGGTGGGGGGGCATAGAACGGAACAGCCTTGAATCACTCCATTAGAGGAACCACACAATTAACTTTACCAGAATAAAAGTAAGGCTCAATAAAAGCTACAATCAGGTCGGAATAGGGAGCATGTATTTCCTTCCCTCACCCCCTCCCTCTCATCCCCTACCCCTTCCCCCCGCACCATTACCTGCCCACCCAGCCATCACACCCGTCACCACCCCCACCATCACCTCCCCTCCTCCCGCTACGCTGTAATCAAACACTTGCGTGGGATGAATCGTACTATTAGGCCTGATCTATGTGTTTACGGCTTGCGTTGGCCCGTCACACCATACCATCCCCATTACACGCACACGCATCTACATACATGGTTATGGACGTACACAGATATATTCACACGTTCTCTCTCTCTCTCTCTCTCTCTCTCTCTCTCTCTCTCTCTCTCTCTCTCTCTCTCTCTCTCTCTCTCTCCAGCACCAAACACACAGACCACTTCTATATCCCAGTGTTCTATCACCAGCATTACTTTACTGACAATCCTCTGCTATACTCCTTTTGCACTAACTTGGCCCAGATTTTCGTATTTTTGCAGCTCAGGTGACGTCGTTCAGTGGCAAAGCAATCCAGTATCACCACTCCACATTTACCTAAAACTTCTTCATGACTGGCATCGTATTCTAGTGTTAATCTACTGTTACAACTTAGCACTGAAGACGGAGGGCTGGTAAATTTAGACCAGCTTAGAGTAAAAGGAGTACAGCACTGTGTCACGCCTTCCCTATAACTCTTGCCACCTCCAACATCAAGGTCATTCCTTCTCATTCTCCTTCATTATGTTTCATATTGCAATCACAAACATCCCCTGCAACACCCATCTCCTATTTCAACAGAATAGTACAGGGGAACCTCTCATCAAGCCTGAAGTACCTACTCAAAATGGAAGGTGGGATTCATGTTACCCGGCCCTGCAACATCCAGGTATTACTGCAACAAACACATTACATCTTCTCTCTTCATCTATACCTCTGGCACCATCACAAACACAAACCTACTTCTGGGACTTAACATTCGGGGCAACAGAATAAACTAACAACACTACATGAAAGTTATATTTTATTACTTGACCCCACACCACCTACGTAACACGCCCTGTCATACATACCCTCACCAACACAAACACATTTCTGCAACTCAACACTTGTAGCAACACGTAAACACCCAGGAGCAAGAAGGGCGGACCGACACAACAACGGCACAAGAGTTACACCCGCCATATAGGACCGCTGCAACACCAAACACATCGACTGTACCCCATATATGTACTTTATTCATGCTACTTCCAGATGATGTTATTTCCGAGACCTCTACTACTGAAGGGATTAATTAATGCTACGTCTCACCCCTATAGTTGGATGTCTCTCCTATGCTGGGAAAAATGAAGTCAGATGATAATATGAATGTGCAGGAAAGACGTCCCCGAATTTCATGGGTTAACATACTCGCAACACAAGGACATAGTCAATAAGTGCTCTATACTCCCTTAAAGCTTCCCTAATGAGATCTCTGTAACCTAAACGGTTATAATTAAAGGCGTTAGAATTTCGTCCCATTCTTCCTTTACACTGTCCCTATAATGTTAAAGCCAAAAATAACTTTGCGAGTCAATAACACCGCCTCAACATCAGCTCAAACACCCCAAAATAACGCAACACTGGTATTACAAAACCATAACATCACATCTCTACTACAGCAAATAAAATCACCACATATGCGCTACAACCCCACAGCAATACAACTCAGTACCACCACAACACACTATAACAGTAATACAACTCCAACACCACCACACCATTACTTGACAACAGTTCCGCCACACAACACAATACCGCAACACAACATCCCCTGCCTAAAGTTTATAGCGTGTTGCGACCGCTGTTACCAATACACACACACACACACAGACACACACACACACAGACACACACACACACAGACACACACACACACACACACACACACACACACACACACACACATCCCTCATCCACCCCCACTCCCCCTCCCCTCCCCCACATTGGAATATTAATCAGCCTTAATTAAGAATTATGTCGGCGACGCACTTGCTATCCTTCCACCATTAACATCTTGGCAGGAGTTCAAACGCCCTTCATCCTTTTCCCCTCTCCCCTTTCCTCCTTTTCCCCTCCCCTTTCCCCCTTTTCCCCTTTCCTCCTTTTCCCCTCTCCCACTTCTCCTTTTTCCTCACACTACCTTCTATTCCACTCTCCTCTTCCTCCTTCCCCATGTCTTCCTTCGTCCCTCCTCTTCTCCCCCTTCTCCCCCTGCCTCATAGTTTCCCATTTCCTCCTTCCTTCCTTTTCCCTTTCCCTTTTCCCCTTCCCCCTTCTACTTTTCCACTCCCTCCTTCCCCCCTTTTCCTCTCTCCCCATCCCTACGATTTCCCTCATCTCTCCTTACATTTCTCGTCTTCCTATCCCCACATTCCCTTCTCCCCATTCCCTCATTTCCCTTCTCCCTTTCCCTTCATTTCCTCTTTTCACCTCTCCCCTTTCCCCCATTTTCCCTCTCCCTCTCCTTGAATCCTCATTATCCCCTCTCTATATCCCCCTTTCTTCTGTCTCCTCTCTCTTCCCCCTCCTTATGCAGCGAATTTTTTGCTTTCTCTCCCCCTCTTCTTCTACCCTGCCCTCCTCCCTCTCTCCCCCGCTCACCTATCCCCCTCCTTACCTCCTCTCCACCATTTCCCCTCCCTGTATCCCTGAATTCTCCCTGTTCTCTTTCTTCCTTTTCCTCTGTTCCTCTCTCCCTTTTACCCACATCTTTCCTTTCCCCTGCTTCCTCCTCTCCTCATTTATCATTTCTCTCCTTTTACATGATCCTCCCCTCTTTTCTATCCCTCCTTACTTCTGCCCCTTCTTTCCTCTCTTTTCATTCACCTTTTCCTTCTCTCTCCCCTCCTCTCTCTAACCCTTCTACCCTGCCCCTACCCCCTTTACCTTCCCCCTTATCTTCTACCCTCCTCTTCTTTCTTCTTCCCTGTATCCTCCACCTCCTTTGCCCTCTCACAAACCTCAGACCCTCCACACTTCAATTATCCTTCACCTTCTCTCACCTCCTCTTCATCATCCCTTTGCTTCTACCCTCTTAACCCTCCCTATCCCCTCTTCTCCTTTCTTCCTCACCCTCTGAGATGTATATATATGTCTTTCTATCTATCTATTTATCTATCTCTATCTATCTGTCTCCGGTGGTGGCTGCGACAGGTAATTCACTGTGCCCGGCAGTTACGACAATTGTTATGTTGCAATCGGATGTTACGACACCGAATTGCGTTCCGTCGCGGTGGTAGGCAAAGCAAGAACGAAAGGTAAGCGAACAGGTAGGCTAGCAAGGTAACATACTCTAGCATAAGGTAAGCAAGCAAGTGCAAGGTAACGAAGGTAAAAAAAAAAAAAAAAAAGCGGTAAAAACTGAATAGTAAGATAAACGGATAGGTAAGATTAACAGACAGGTGAGGTAAGTAATTAAGAAAGATAAACACAGGTAAGATCAACAAGCAGATAGGGTAAACAACGTAAGTTAAGCAAGAAGAAAGGGGGGAGGGGGAGAGAGAGAGAGAGAGAGAGAGAAGGGGGGGGAAAGGGAGGGACAAGAAAACTAGGCTGCAAATGGAAAAACAAAGAAACAGAGAAGGAAAGGGAAAAGACAGGGTGGTGAGGAAGATTTTAGAAGCGAGATTGAAACCTGAAAGATAGAAGAGAGGACATCTGTAGGTAAGGAGGAAGAGGGAGAAAGACAAGCAGGAAGCAGAAAGAGAAAAGAATAATGCAGAAAGAATGGAAATAAAAATAACAGAGGAGGAAAGGTGAGGTGGAAATAAAGGAGATAGAATTACGAAAGAAGAAATGAGAGAAGGGGAGGGGGAAGATGAAGAAATGAGGAAAGAAGATCAAGAAAAATAGACGAAATAAGAGGAAAAAAGCTGAAAAATAAAGAAAAAAAAGGAGTAAGAAGTAGGAAGGAAAAGGGGAGAAAAGGGGAGGGGAGGTGGAGTAAAGACGAGAAGGAGAAGAAAAAAAGAGAGGGTGGAGAGAAGAAAGGAGAGAAGCGGAGAGGGGAGGTAGGTGAAGAGACGAGAAGAAAAAGGAAAGAATGAGGAAAGAAAAATGTAGAGAGTGAGAAGAAGAAATCCCGAAGAAAGAAGTGCAGGAAAGGTAGGAAAGAAGACAAGTGGGAAAGACGAAGAATGAAGAGGAGAGGGAGAGGTAATGACATGGAGAAATGATGAAAGAAAGCATTAAGAGGGAGGAACGAGGAAGAGAAGAAAGCATAAAGGAGGGAAAGAAGAAGAAAAAAGAAAGCTGAGAGAAGGAAAGAAGAAAGAAGAATGAAAGAAGAAAAAGGGAGAGAAGTAGAGGGGGGAGGAGGGATGAAGAAATGAGAAGACAGAAGGAACGGGGAGGAAAAGAGAAAGAAGTATGGGGAGGGAATGCAGAGGGGATCATGAGGAAAGAAGACATAAGAAAGGAGGAAAGAAAGAAAAAAAGAACAGATAGGAGGAGGAAATGGGGAAGAATGAAGTAGGAAAACAAATAAAAAGATGGAGGAGAGATGAAACCAGGGGAAGACAAGGAAGAGGGAAAGAAGAAAGGAGAGAAGGGAGGGGAGAGAGAGGAGGAGGTGGAGAAAAGATCAGGAGAGTGTAAAAACCATAAAGAATGATCAAAGAAGGAAGCAGAAAGGAGGAGAAAGGAAGAAAGGAGAGACGTTGGGAAAGAAGGGAAAAGGTGGAGATCAGTAAAAAGAAAAACACAGAAAGGAGCAACAGAAAGGAAGGCGAAAGAAATGCAAAGAAGAAAGGAGAAAGGAGGAGCAAAGAAGAATGGATGATGATGGAGGAAAGAAGAAAGAAGTAGAGAGAAAGGAAGGAGGAGGTGAAGAGATCAGGAGAGAAAAAACAGAAAGATGGAGCAAAGAAGAAAGAATAAAGAAAAATCAAAGAAGACAGGAGAAAGAAAAAGCAGAGGATGACGAAGGAGCAAAGAAGAAAGGGGGAAGGACGATAAGGAAGCAAAGAGGAAAGAAGAAGGAAGGAGGAAGAAAGGAGGAAGAAGAAGGAAGGAAGGAGTGGAGGAGGGAGAGGAGGAGGAGGAGGAAGGAGGTGGAGAAGAGATCAGGAGTCCTAATTTGTTTTGGCGACAATGAGAGCGTCTCCGGGGGCCTCTTGCCACCACTCTCGCAGATTATCAGATAACTTCACTCAAAAAAAAGAAAGTGAGAGAGAGAGAGGGAGAGAGAAAGGAGGGGGGAAGAAGAGAGATGGGGAGATGAATGAGACAGACAGACAGACAGACAGACAGAGGTAAGAAAAATGGGGAGAGAGAGAGAGAGAGAGAGAGAATAATGGGGTGGAGGGAGAGGGGAAGATGAGAGGTGGGGAGATGAGTAAGAGAGAGAGAAATACCGGCAGGAGCACAGTTGAACCACTTCAGTTCGAGGACGTTTTTTCTTCTACTGTTCCAACTCCCAATTTTTTTTTTTTCACTGGGGGATAAAATCTCTCCCAGTGAACGTTTTAAAATGACGAAATTAATCTGGGCTCTTCATATTTCCTAGCACTTCTTCGTGATTAGCATAATATTCTAGTGTTTATCTTTTGCTACAGCTCAGGGTTCAAGGAGATGGCAATTTTTGGGCAAGTTACATTAAAAGGAATATAACAGTTTAAATAACATGAACAAATGACAAAAGCACAAGGCAGATGCGGGATCATAAGGGTTGTAACATGGGGCGTCGTTAAAGTCTATGGGAGAGAAAAGCCTCGTGTCCGAAAAACTTTAGTGAGTGACGGACAGGACCAATCCAAAAGATATATGTAAAACTCGTCTCTGGTACAGCAAAATTATATTAGGCTATAAGAAGTACGCCATCGAACGTAATGTACCCCTCGGCTCCATATGTAAATAATTAAATAATAATAATAATAATAATAATAATAATGAGTAATAATAATAATAATGATAATAATAATAAGAAGAAGTAAAGACAAAGGAGGAGGAGGAGGAGGAGGAATAATAATAATAGAGTAATAATTATAATGATAATAATAAGAAGAAGAAGTAAAGACGAAGGAGGAGGAGGAGGAATATAAAATAATAATAATAATAAAGGTAAGAAGAAAAAGAAGAAGATGAAGAAGAGCAAGGTGACAAAGGAGGAGGAGGAGGAGGAGGAGGAGGAGGAGGAGGAGGGAGGAATAATCATAATAATAATAATAATAGCAATAGTAACGATAACCATAATGATGATGATGAGGAGGAGGAGGAGGAGGAATAATATTAATATTAATGATAATAATAATAATAATAATAATGATGAGGGAGGAATATTAATGATGATGATGATGATGATGATAATAATAATAATAATAATAATAATAATAATAATGACGAAGAGGAGGAGGAGGAATATTAATAATAATAATAATAGTAACTAATAATAATACAATATAATAAAATATAATAATAATAATAATAATATAATAGTAATAATACAGAAATAATAAAATAATAATAATAATGAGGGAAGAAAACAAAGGAGGAGGAGCATGAAGAGGAGGAGGAAGAGGAGGAGGAGGAGGAGGAAGAGGAAAAGGAGAAGGAATATTAATAATAGAATAATAATAATAATAATAATAATAATAACCAGATGGGGGCATATGCATGAGGGTGGTAAGAGCTGGAGAGAGGGCAGGTTGATGACAGAAGGCAAGGTAGCATAGAAGCAATTCGTTAGTGGTAGCCCCTTCCTATATTAACGTGTTAGGCTATATAAGGAAAGAGCACAATTCAAAAGCATTCCCACTGAGCAGTTAATGCGATCGGGTTAATATAAAAGTATCCACAGAGTCAACGGCGCAAGATGAAACACGAATACCAGTGAGATGCGGGAATGACAAGGTGTTATGGCGGTGTGGTGGGGTGAAAAGACAGGTGCTGTTGTGTGGTGGTGGTGTTACGACAGAAGCATTATAGTAATTACCTCATCTTATTGGCTATCGAACACAGACGCATGTTAATTGCAAGACAAGCGTATTTTCACAGCAAGAGTCGTGAACATTACATATCTCATGGTGGTTAACGTTTGATGGTGCAATACACGCCATCACGAACACGAACAGACCCATACACAAACAATCTTAAAACACAAAGAAATAAAACACAAATCTACCATTCTCACTCACGATTATCACCCACCGATATTCTCCAGCCTTTCATCTTCACTTACCTTCTAGTCTGATCGCCATTTGTCCAATGATGACCGCAATAAACTCAGATAAACGAGACACATCACAACGACAGCAGATCACCTTCGCGTCCACGGGGCATTTGCTACCTAGGGGGGTCCGGGTATTGCTAAGCCCCGCCCCACTACCTGTGCTTCCGGGTTGACTGGGTACGTTTACCTTCCTCTCGTTTCTTCACTCTTCTCCCGGGATCTTTTAAAAATGGGTCAAATTACTGGAAGGCAGGGGCTGTAGATGAATTGTAAATGAACACTGGGTCAAATTACTGCACGGTAAGCGCTGTAAGTGAATTTTAAACTGCTTGTAAACAGACGCAGACAGACGCGGCGCAATTGTCACCTGGGGGGGGGTCCAGGTATTGCTAAGCCCCGCCCACCTGCTACCTGACTGGCTGAAATTTCTTCCGTTTTCTTTAATTCTTCCCCGGGATTTTTAAAACAGGTTCTAATTACTGTCGCCTGGGGAATGTACCTGACTTTTAAACTGCTTGTAAACAGACGCAAACAGTGATCCAGATTATTAATTACGGAAAAAGATAAAAATAGAGAGGGGGAAAGGCAAGGGATGAGCGGTGAAACACGAACATCCTGACATAACAACTGCTTGACATTAGAATTTTTGAATTCCTCCCTCTGTCACTTGACACCTCTCTCTCTCTCTCTCTCTCTCTCTCTCTCTCTCTCTCTCTCTCTCTCTCTTATTGTAATACTTTATTTACACTCTTTTTACTCTATCTTATTTGCATCAAAGTACGTCTTCACGTAGTGGCACTGATATACCTGGGTTGCTCCTTGGCCTGGTTATTCAAACGTACCGGTAAATCAGCTCACTACTTACCCTCTGAAAGGTGGTTGGTGGACTGCAGGATGAGGGCAACTTTAGCTACTACTACTACTACTCACTCAGCCTAAAATTGTCATCTATTTCGAATACTGAGTTCGAACAAAAAATTAACACTAAAAGATGATGCTAGTCACGAAAAAGTGCTATGGAGTGTACTGTATATAGAGCTGTAACATTCTCTTTTACCAAGGAACAAAATGAAATAAGCTGCTAAAGGACGAAAATCTGGACCAAGTTACGATGCATGAACCAAAGCAGACGGAAAATAATATATACAAGGTTACCGTACTGAAAGTCAATGTTTTTTTGTTTTTGTTTTTTAATAATTTCAAAATCAAACTGCATATATTCACCTGGAGTTACAAATACATGAAATACAAAAAAAAAAAAAAAATCATCATACTAGAAGGGTATATGGACATTTTCACCCCAGTTAATACCACTAAGAATAATTTAAATACAGCATTAACAAAAAAAAGAGGTAATTAAATAAAAGTTTACTATTACTAATCACTTTTAGTCTGAACAAAGTCGGCTGGAAGGCAAAAATCGTTTGGAAGTTAGAAAATAAATAAATAAATAAAATCTCATTATAGTGAGTGTTAAGGCGTTTTTGTGGTGTGTGTGTGTGTGTGTGTGTGTGTGTGTGTGTGTGTGTGTGTGTGTGTGTGTGTGTGTGTGAAAACGGTATATTCGTCCTGAAAGTTATAGCACTGTTCCTAATCCTTTCAATCTACATGATGCAACACACACACACACACACACACACACACACACACACACAGACCATGATAGCCAGCGTTAAGATGTTTTCGCGGTGTGGCGTGCGGGACGAGAGGAATTGGTGTGTGGAAGTGTGTGGTGGGGGAACACTTTTGCTGCTCTCTAAGGGTTACTGTTATCAGCCTGCTTTTCTGGGACATGATGCCGCCAACACTCTGAGATCTCCAGGGACAGTTTTTCCTCTTTTTATTTCCTTGTTTCCGCCCCCGTGATTGTAGTGGTTCAGCCAAGTGCCGCCAGAGGGTAGTCAAGTAAGGGCAAAGTTGATGGGGATTAAGAGATGGGTAGGAAAGATAAAAAGCAGAGGTGAAACAGAAGAGAGAAGAAGCAGATACAAGGCAGAGATGGCGAAACAGAAGACAGCAGAAGCAGAAGAGGGTAGGGCAAATTAATACAAGGCAGAGAAGGTGAAACAGAAGAGAGTAGGACAGACACAGAGCGCAGACGGTGAAACAAAGACTGAAGTAGACAGTGGTATGGTTTGATTATTAAGTGTAACAGATTGATGCTCTCACTCGCCGCCATTAAGATTAACTGATAAGCCCAATAATGATGATGATGATGATGTTGATGATGAGGATGGTTTTTACATGATCTCATTAAGGTGCGACACAGTTTGGAGGCGGTGTGAACGAGTTAATGACTTCAGGTGTGCATGGTGGAGGGCGACTTGGACTGGTGGGGGGTGTTGTGACAGAGGGACTAGGAGGCGCTTTCTCTGGGGACAATCAGGGTGAACTCAGGGATTGTGTGGCTAACGTTACAAAGACAGACAGATTGGGCATACACAGATACAGAAGGCAAAGAAGAGGAGAGACAAAACAGAGAGAGAGAGACTGATAAATCGATGTACGAAGGACACACACACACACACACACACACACACACACACACACACACACACACACACACACACACACACACACACACACACACACAGAGGGAAAGAGAAGAGATGCAATAAACAGGCAGACACAGACAGACGCAGAGAAATAGCCAGACAGAGAAGAAAGATGCACAAGACAGATTAATAAGTGGAGGGAGACAGACAATTGGACATGAGAGATAACCACATATACAGACAGAGAGATGAGATATACAGAAAAACACAGAGAAAGCAAAAACATATGACACGCACCGACAAACACATATATTGGCTTGTAATTAAACCTTCCTTTGTGATTCTTTTGCATCATCTCATTTTGCTGCGCCTCCTCCCTCATCTTGATGCTCTTCTCTCGCCCTTCCCCACCCTCTTTCTCTTCCCCCTCTCCTTTCCCCTACCCTCTACCAGCTCCACATTCAAGCCCCATCCTCTCCCTGTTCCCATCTTTCATTCAGCCCCCTCTCTCACCAAAGCCATTACCCCCACTGAATATAACAAACAAGGTATCCACAAACTATACACCTAAGATCATTTACATCCTACCTATATCTTTCTGCTTTTCAATTTACCCTTACCTTTTCATTCCATCCCCTTCCTCTCTCTCTCTCTCTCTCTCTCTCTCTGCTTCTCACTTCCCACCTTCCCTTTCACCCCACCTCCTCACACTCTTCCCTCCCCCGTCCCACCACCACTCAACCCTCCCCAACCCCTCCACAACACTCCCCCACTCCCCTCCTCCTCTCCCATTCCCCCAAGCTCTCTCACCAAACCCATTATCTCCCACTCAGTCCCAGTTATTTCAATGGCCTGAGGATTTCGGGGATGGAACTGAAAATAATCTGGAAACAGGTGAGGGGGTGAAAGATATCGAAGTACCCCCTGTAATGTCTTCAGGAAAAAAAAAAAACGGAGAGAGAGAGAGAGAGAGAGAGAGAGAGAGAGAGAGAAAGAGAGAGAGAGAGAAATAAGGGGGTTTGCTCCTTGCCTGGGGAGGGGGTATTGATTTAGTCTTTAATCCCGCTAAGTGCGACCTCTTGCGGCCAATGAAAAAAACAACGAAACATTATACCTGATTTTTGCTAATTTTCATCCCATTTTCTTTACCTCGGCTCTCTGGTTCTCTCTCTCTCCCTCTTGCTCCTTTCGTGCTCTCTCTCTCTCTCTCAACACGAAAATCTTATACCTGATACTTGCTAATTATCATCCCGTTTTCTTCGCCTTCGGTCTGATTACTTGCTCCTTTCGTCTCTCTCTCTCTCTCTCTCTCTCTCTCTCTCTCTCAACACGAAAATCTTATACCTGATACTTGCTAATAATCATCCCGTTTTCTTCGCCTTCGGTCTGATTACTTGCTCCTTTCGTCTCTCTCTCTCTCTCTCTCTCTCTCTCTCTCTCTCTCTCTCTCAAGGAAGAAAGAAAGAAAGAAAGAACGGTTCTGACTCGTTCACTCCTCCATCAATAAACTTACATTAAATCTTCCTAAACCCCATCGCTCCTACGGGGGTCATTTTTAAACTGAAGAAAATCGTCAGGCGGGAGAAACAATATAAGTAAAAAAAAACTCATTACTACGCCTGGAATCTACTTACAAACCTGTTTATCGTGAACTATGCCAGCCCAGCCTTTTAATTTTAGGGATCTGGCTCTCCTTGTGACGGTGGATTCTTTGGAAAGCTTGTAATATGGGAACTACTGTGTGTGTGTGTGTGTGTGTGTGTGTGTGTGTGTGTGTGTGTAAAGGGAAGCTAATGTCATGTTAAGCAATTCACTAAGTATATTGTAATTTAAATATAATGTACTGTAGAGCGTCCCAAATGGTATTCATTATAATCTTAATAAAATGTAATACAGCACAACGCAAAATGATGTAATGTAGAGCACCACTTTCCGTGTAATTAATGTAATGTAAGGTAGACTATTACACCTTGACTCTACTGCCATGTGATATAGAGTATGAGGTAAAGAATACTACGGTCTAAGGTAGTGTTATATAGAGCACCGCATCTTGAATAATCTGATATGGCTCTCACAAAATCCTTCATGGCTCTATACCGCCAAGCCTAAGTGGATGAGCCCAATATATCCCCACTAAGACCCTTCCTTGATGTCGCCTAATATATATATACACACCATTTTTGTAACCATATATTTTTTTTTCGGGGGGGACCGCAGACCATACGCTTTTTTGGGAGAGGGGTCTGGGGGTGGATTGCTCGTATGTTTTTTTAGATGGAAGGGGGTTACTGATATATTTTTTTCCCTCCCCTTCTTACCCCAGGCCCGCCACACACACACATCAAGGCCGCGACAAGCAACAGGGACCGCTACTAGGACGCTAATAACTCTCTCTCATCAGTTATAATGGAGTTACGAGCGTGTGATGGCTCGGGGGAAGGAAAGCGGGGAGAGGAGGAGGAGGAGGAGGAGGGAAAGGAGAGAGAGGAGGAGAGGGGAGGGAGAAAAGGGGGAATGTGAGGGCCCTTCATACCCCCTTGGCCCTCCGTCCGAATATAATAACGCAGGGGTAAAAATGGGGCGTTCTTGGGCGGGTCGGGCGTTGCGGACATGTCTAATACAGGGATAAAAGAGTTTACGAGGGCAGTGAGGGAGGGGGCTGGAAGGGAAGGGGTGGAGGGGAGGGTTGAGGGGTGGGAGTGGGGCGGAAAGGTGAGGGGAGGAGCAGCTTGGAGGGAGGGGTGAGGGAGAGCCGAGTCTGATATTAAGTTACAAGGGAGTGGGGGTGTCGTAAGGGCTAGTCACAGGTCGGATGGGGCAGTGAGGGAGGTCATTTGGGGTCACTCAGGCGACTGGAGTGTCGGGAGGAGGAAGGAGGGGAAGGGGGAGGGAGAGCAGATGGAGGAAGAAAGAGAGAGAGGTGGAAGAGATGTAGGAGAAAGGGAATGGAGAAAGAAAGAAAGACTGGTGTAGGAGGAGATGTACAAGAAAGGGGATGGAGAAGGAGAGAGGAAGATGAAGAAAAATGACAATGAGGAGATATAACAAGGAAAGAAAGGAATGATGGGTATGTATCAGAGGCAGAAAGGCTACTGAGATGGACAGACAGAACGGGAATGGAGATGGAGAGATAGAAAGGAGGTGGCGTTGGAGAAAGGGAAAGGGGATGAAGATGAAGAGACAGAAAATTGATAGAACCGGAGAGATAGAAAGGAGATTGGGGAGAGAAAGAAAGCAGAGGTGGATAATAAGAGGAAGATGACGATGGAGGAGTGAGGGAATGGAGGTGGAAAGAAGAGGGCTAAGGGAGAAGGAGGAAAGATGGGAAAAGAAAGAGAAGGAGGTGAAAATGGTATCCCTTAAAATTCA
>NC_137044.1:9975176-9992676 GCF_032717465.1 Coenobita brevimanus
TCTGTCTTCCTCCCCTCTTATTAATGCTACTTTGGGATCTCTTATATGGGATGATGATGATGATGATGATGATGATGATGATGATGATGATAATGATGATGATGACCAGGGGGAGACGATGATGATTTTTTTTTTTCCAGAATTTCTCCCCCTTCTCTTTCGCCCCTCTGCCTGTCTTCCCTCTGCTTTCACCTGCTTTCCCCTCTTCCCATTAATGCATTTATTTCTGCTCCACGTTCCTCTCTGCTTTTCCCCTCTTCTGCTAGCTCTCCCCTCTTCCTGCTACTCCTGATTAGGCTTCTGCTGCCTGGAAGTGTCCCCTTGCCCTGTCTGCTACACTTTCCTGCTTGCCGTTCCCCTCTTCCGCTAGATTTTCCCTCTTCTCTTACTTCTGCTTTTGTTTCTGTTCAACCTGCCTGCCTGCTCTCCCCTCTCCTGCTTGATTTTTTTCCCCATTTCTTACTACTCTGGCTTTCGTTAATGCTGTTTCTGGTGTGTGTGTGTGTGTGTGTGTGTGTGTGTGTGTGTGTGTGTGTGTGTGTGTGTGTGTGTGTGTGTGTGTGTGTGTGTGTGTGTGTGTGTGTGTGTGTGTGTGTGTGTGTGTGTGTGTGTGTGTGTGTGTGTGTGTGTGTGTGTGTGTGTGTGTGTGTGTGTGTGTGTGTGTGTGTGTGTGTGCGCATTTTCTTTCTTCCCTGCTGCTGCTGAATTATCTACCTGCTTACCATCCCTCTGCTGTTACCTTTTTTTTCCCCCTCTTCTGCTTTGCTTTCCCCTCCTCCACCACATCTAGGCCTGCTATCATTGCGTTTATTTTAGTTCTTACGTTTCTCGTCAAAACAGTATGTATCTCCTCCCCTCCTCCACTTCCTCTTCCACCTACCTGTTTCCCCTCCTCTGGTAATTTTCCCCTCTTCCGCAACTCCTTCTTTTACACCCGCTGTCTTTATTGTAATTCTTTTGTATCTCTCCGCCCAATAAAATCCCTTTCTTCTGCTCCTTCTTCCTGCTAAACTGCCCTCTACTAGTGTTCCTGCTTTGTTTCTGCTGTCTTGAGTATCCCCCCTGCTCCTAACCTCTGCTTGCCAATGGTCCTGCTTCACACCTTGCCTGCCCCATCTACCTTACCCCCTGCTTGCCAATCCTCCTACTCCGCCTCCACAATGTTCCTGCTCCAGCCTGATCCACATCGTGCTTGGCTTGCTACTTCGCCTCCTGACTGCCCCTTCCACTCTACTACTTTTCCTCCTCCTCCTCTTCTTCTCTACCGCCCCCTCTTCCTCCTACGTCTCCTCCTCCTCCTCTTCTCTACCTCCCCATCTTCCCCCTGCTCCAGCTCCTTCTCTTCTTCCCTCTGCTTACCACCACCACTACCACACTACCTCTTCTGCATCTCTCATACGTCTTTTTACTGTCCCTTCAACTCTGCGCCCGTGGTTTTATGACGACTGCGGCTCTTGTTCCACCCTTACCCGCGCCACTCCCGTTATTTTCATGCACCCTGGACTCTTGCTCTCTTGTCTGATGTTTGTTTTCATATTACTTGGACTCCCACTCTCTCTCTTGAACTCTACTTACACTCTTACTCTCTCCTTTGGACTTCTACTTTCACTTTTGGACTCTTACTCTCTTTCGGACTCAGCCTGGGTTCTTACTCTCTCTTTCAGACTCAACTTGCACTCCAACTCTCTTTTTTGGACTCTTCTTGCACTCTTACTCTCACTCTTGGACTCTTACAGACTCAACTTGCACTCTTACTCTCACTCTTGGACTCTTACTATCTTGAGTTTGGAGGTCTTTCTCGTGCAACGTGGATGCTCACTCTCTTGCCTGGAGGTTTTTTCATCCAGTTTGAACTCCTTCTAAGGACAGTTTGAATTCCTCGTCTCTTGACTTTATTTATTCTTAATTTTTCAACTCTCACATGTTTCGAAGATTATGATTTTTTTTCATTTTTCATTACCCTCTTTTAGCTCCTGTTGAAAGCTGTCACTACCCATGCTTCTGCTGCCACTATCTATGTCACTATTTCTGCTGTCACTGATTCTTTTAGTCTCTTTCTGCTATCTGTTTCACTGTCTGCTGTCAGTTTGTCATTATCTGTCACTGTCACTATCTCTGCCAGATTTGTTTTTGTTGTCACTGTCTCTGTCACTGTCGGTTTATGCTGTCACTGTCTCTGTTAGCCTATTTTTGCTGTCACTGTTACTGTCCTGCCCTGACTGCCTTTGTCATTGTTTTGGGAGTTACTATCTTTCTAGTGTCACTACCTGTCACTCTCTGCTTTTGTTGTCACTGTCTCTGCTACTGGTTCCTTCTGTTGTCACTCCCTTTCCGCTGTCAATCTCTACCGTGACTAACAATCTCTGTTTCAAATGTCATGTTTCCACTGTACTGCTTCTGTATCTGTCCTGTTTTCACTGATTTCGTACACCCGTCACTGCTTTCTTCCCGCTCTCACTGCTTCCCTCAAGACCTCACTGCCTTCTTCCTGCTGTCAGTGGCCCTGCTGTTGCTCTCTCCGCTTCCCGCCCCGTTTATGGTCCGTGTCTAATACCCCGTTCTGGTACTGGGGCCTCTTTAGTATGACATCTGTACTCTCACTAACAGCACCTCTCTCTCTCTCTCTCTCTCTCTCTCTCCAACCGAAATCCACTTTCCAACCCTACCCCACCACTCCCCTCCCCCTCCCTCCCCACCTTTTAATAATGCAATACGCTCAACAATTCTTCACTTATCCCGCCCCCCCCTCTCTCTCTCTCTCTCTCTCTCTCTCTCTCTCTCTCTCACACACACACAAACACACACACACACTTGCCTGTCCGATACGAACGGTCTGCGCTTCTCCGTGACTCTAAGTAAAAAAAAATAAATAGCCATTGATCTTAGCACACTGAGGTACTATGAAGGAAAGGGAAATACCGTGAGAGCCGTGCGTGAGGGAAATTAGAAAGGGCAAGTAGGGGGGTAAAAGTTCGTCTAATATTTTACCTCTATTACTTCACACTTTCTTTGCTGGCTAATATTTCTAAAGTGAGAGAGGACTGGCATGTTTCTCTCATCTAAAATTTTACTTACTCTCCTTTCCTCACTTTTCCCTGCTTGCTAAACTCCTAAGCTACGAGAGGATTGGTATTTTTCTCTGCCCATAGACAATTTTCCTCCGTTGACAATCACTTTCCTTCCCTCATTAATACTCCCAAGATGAGAGAGGAATGGTATGTTTCTCTGCCTATACACAAATCTGTCTAAAACGATACCGCGTCAGGGAGCAAAATGACGAACACAGACTAATTTGTAAAGCAGACGCACTGGAATTGTAAGCCAACTTTTGTCCCTTACTGTACAATTGAGCAAAGAAGTTCCAGATGAAAAAAGAAAAACGGTTAAATTATCAGTCTTTGTAGCAACGGAGGAAATTCTTAAGTAACGTTATAACCTGGCCACTATCGATCCCTTCAACCCCAGGATGTCATTACGCTCTTGCTTTCTCCAAGTGATTTTATTCAGCCCGGGTAGATTTTCCGAATTGGTGAAGTTAGATACGGCCAACAAACACCCCTCAACTACCCTAGAATTCTCCTAAGCTGAGTATAATCGTCTAAGCAAGAAGTTAATGCATACTACGTCCTCTGATTCAAGGGGTTAGAGTTCGTTTAGGGCCAATCAGTTAGATAAATGATGACTCTGAGGACTGAATTCGTGGTGGCACTGACAGGCCTCGTGACACCAATTCCATGGCGATTCATTCTGTGGATTACACTTGAATATCCTCCAGCATGCTAAAGATGCAAACCACGTCGCTACTAGAACGATAAAACTAGCATAAAAAAGAATGCCCAGGTGTAATAGGCAAAATATATCGCTGAAGAAGAGATGGTGCGAACCCTCCCATCCCACTTAATACGTCCCACTTCATTCATAACCGTTTGTATCTTATCATTATATTTTCACTCCTACACAAACCCCATCCCATCCTATCCTCACTTCTCACCCAATCCCTTCCTCTACAGTTTCTTCTGCTCCCACTACCCATGTCAAACCTTTCTCCCACCTTCTCCCTTCCATTCCCCCTTCTCCCCACTCCAACCTCTCCTTCCACCACCTACCTTCCTTTCTTCCTTCCTTCCTTTCTCCCCCTCCTCCCCACCCCAACCCCTCCTTCCACCTCCTCTCCTCTTCTACATCCCCTCCCCATCCCAACCTCACCTCCCAACCCCTTCTCCTCCTTTCCCCCCCTCCTCCCCATCCCAATGTCTACCCTATCTCCTCCCCTCCTTCCTCTCTCTCCTTCCCATCGCAGCCTCCCCTCTCAACGCCTCCCTCTCTTCCTTCCTCTCCCTCCTCCCCACCCGCCTCTCCTTCATTCATTTGTTTCCTCACGTGAGAGTCTCCCCTTCATCACAAAGCCAATATTTCTCCCCAACTTGTGTCCTTAAACCTTCCCAGTCCTCAATATTTCACCGCCACCTCCTCTTCTCCTCACTCTCCTTCCACTCCCCTCCCCTCCCCATCTCTCCCTTCCCCTCCCCTCCCCTCCCCTCCCCACCTCCCCCTTCCCTTCCCCTCCCTTCCCTCCCCTCCCCTCCATCCCCTCAACTCCTCTTCTCCCTCCATCTCAGACCTCTTTTTACCCTCCCCTCGCCATTTATACTTCTCTTAATGCCCTTAATATCAGTCTTTCTTTAAAAATTATACATGCTATAATGAGACCATTTTTTTAATCTTAGAAAATCCCACTTTAAATCAGAGGATTAGCTCCAATAAATCCCTAAAGCTTTTTAATTCTGTTCTGGCCAATCTCACACACACCTACATTCATCTTCATTGCGTCTACCAATAATAAAGGTGTTTTAAGGGGGCTACACTGCATCTAATCCCTCCAGTTAGCAAAATCTCTCTCAAGGTGGATTTAATCGGAAGAGGATACAAAAGGGCGTCCTGGTGGTGAAGGATTGAGGTGTGTGTGTATCAATTATCTCTTTACTACGGGGGCGGTTTGTCAGTATGTTCCTGTCACCACCAGAGTTTTTCAGCAACGAGGAAGTAAGAAAAGAATGACAATGTGACATGTAGATGGCCAGACTGATTGACTGATAGATAGGCCTACAGATATGGACAGATGGGGAGACAGAAAGACAGCCATGTAGGTTGATACATTAGTCGACCGACTGACTTATCGATAAATAAACCAGTTGGATACAATACTGTTTAACCATACGGATGGACGCCGCATTTGCGCCTCTCCTCCCACTTAACAGGCGGACTATAGTAGGTTGAACATCATCCCGTTATTTCGCCATCCAGAAACCATACCTCCACACTTTTTCCCGCGCCTCGCTGTGACGAGGTGCTCTCAGCCGCAAAGGAAATTCGATTCACTGCATGGGATGGCCCTGCAGGGTTGGCTGCTTGCCTACGGTTGATGGGTCAGCTCGACCTGACAGACCGGGGTTGATCAACAACAACAACAATAATCCTTTACTCAAATCCGCTGTGTGCTTCTTCTCCTCTTTCTCTTTCTTTTGTCTCTTCCTTTTCTTATTTAATTTCTCTGAATATTCTTACTTTCTTTTCATCTTTCTCCTTTAATCTTGTTTTCCTCATCCTTTCTTACCTTCCTTTCCTCTCCATCATTCTCATCATCCTCATGCTCCTACCAACATCTTTTTGCTCCTCCTTCTCCTTCTTCTCCTCCTCCTCCTCCTCCTCTTCTTCTTCTTCTTTTTCTTTTTCTTCCTCTTCGTCCTCTTCTTCTCCTGTTCTTCCTTTATTATCCATCAGATTTTTCCACCTTCAAACAGTTCAGTCTCTTGTTACTCCCTTTTAATACTCTTCGTCTCTTACTATTTCCTCCTCCTCCTCCTCCCCCTCCTCCTTCTCCTCCTCCTCCTCCTCCTTCTCCTCCTCCTCCTCTTCCTCCCAAGGCTTTTAATCCCGTCACTCTCCATTCCTTAACTCACTTGTCTCTCCAGTTCATGCCCCCTCCTCCTCCTCCTCCTCCTCCTCTCTTCTCTGTCTCTCCATCTCCACTTCTTTCCCTTTCATCCTGCTTCCTTCCCTCTCCTCCTGAGTCTCTCCATCTCATATCTCTCCCCCCTCCCGTCTCTCCACCCTTTATCTCTCCATCTTTCCTTGTTTCCAGCCTTAATTCTTCATCTTTTAGTCTCCACCTCCCTCATCTCTGTACCACCCTACCTCTCCACTTCTCTCTCTCTCTCTCTCTCCGTCTTCCTGTCTCTCCACCTTCCATCACTAAACCTCCTGCCTCCACCTTTTTGTCCTATCTGTTTTCTCCATACCCCTCTCTCTCCCTTTTTTTATACATACTCCCTTTCCTCTTATCCCATTTCCTTCCATTTCCCTACACTTATATCTTTCTCCACTCCGCCCCCTCCACTCAGCTCCCTCCTCTTTCCTCCCCCTCAGCTTCCTTCTCCTTTCCACTCCCTCTTTTCCTATCCCGTCAATCTGTTTCCTTTGCTCCCATAATAACCCTTCTCCCTCTTTCCCTCCACCTCAACTTCCCTCTCTTTTCCATTCCTTCCTTTCCTCTCCTAAGTTTGTTTTCTTCCCTCTCACATCAGCACTTCTCTCTCCGTTTCCCTCCACCCCTTTCCCTCTCCTTCCCACTCTGCCTCCTTCCTTCTCCCGTTCCCTCCACTTCCTTCCCTCTTCGTCCACTCCACATCTTTCCTCCTCCACCCCTTCACTTTCTTCCCTCTTCGTCATCTCCAAATCCTTCCTCCTCCATCCCCTCCACTTCCTTCCCTCTTCGTCCACTCCACATCCTTCCTCCACCTCCTCCTCCACCACCACATGTCCACTGCTCCACCTCTCAGCCACTTCTTTCACTATTGCATTGAGACCCATGTGACTGAGAGAGGGTTAAGTAATTAGCTTCTCGCATTCCTTCACTAAGATTTTTTTTTTTTTTAACCTTTGACAGACGGCTCAGAGGTTATCGCAAGTGCCCTCCGATTTGTGGTGCCCCGTGTTGGGCTTTGAATTTAACCATGTCGCATATTTACCGTAAACTGGATGCTGGTAGTACGTCCTCCTATATGCAATAATACTTTTACTCTAACCTGACCTAAAACTGCCATCTCTCCATCGTGAGTGCTGAGTTGTAACAATAAATTAACACTCGAGTATTGTGCTAGTCATGAAGAAGTGCTGTGGAATGGACGTAGAGCCATAGCCTTGTCGTTTCCTGTCACTGAGCTACGTGAAATAAACTACAAAAGAACGAAAATCTGGGCCAAGTTAAGGTAAAATGGGTATATGTTTCAACTCGGTCGGGTCAAAACACTGACATATATAGCCTCTTGTAAACGCAGACACAACAACACTTACACTGTTCTCGCTACAAAAACTCCTCTATTCGTACTTGGCCAGCGTGAGGGATGGCTAATTTTGGCTATCACTCTCCGTCCGAGGCAATGGTCCGGCCCTTAAGCGAACCTCGGGAGTGATGTAGATACAGATTTTATTTTTTATTTATTTATTTATTTATTTTTTGACGGCCAGGATATTCCACAGATGAAGAAAATCGTCTGCTGTTAGAGCAAAAAAATATTCAAAAGCATCCACAACAGAGAGAGAGAGAGAGAGAGAGAAAGAAAGGGAGAGAGAGAGAGAGAGAGAGAGAGAGAAAGGGAGAGAGAGAGAGAGAGAGACAGAGATCCACAGTTAGTTACAGTATAATTATTCCATTACAAGCACCTCCTCCCTTATTTACTCCTCCACTTCATCTTTCCACCTCATCCTCGGTCTTCCACTCCTCATTCTCCCCTCCACTCTATTCTTAGATCTAATTACACAGTCTCTCCATCACAAACATATCTCAACCTCCCCCTCCTCCTTCACTGCATCCTTCCCTCTCGTCCTCGGTCTTCCCCTCTCCACTTAATGCTTCCACCTCGTTCTCGGCCTTCCCCTCACTCCACCCTCACTCCAAACTCACAAAGTCATCCACACCTTAACTCCAGTTCACTCTGCCAAAGTCACTCTTCCTCTAAGATTATCTCCACTACCTCCACCGCAACCTCTCCATCCTACCAGTCTCTCCACCACTACCACCAGTCTCTCCACCATCCCCACCACAGTCTCTCCACCACCACTCCACCTCAGCCTCCCCACCATCCTCACCATCACAGTCTCTTCACCATTCCCAACCACCATAGTCTCTCCATCATTCTCCACCACCACAATCTTTCCATCATCCCCAACACCAGTCTCTCCACCACTCCCACGAGTCTCTCCAACACTCACCAGTCTCCCCAACACTTCTACCACACTCTCTCCACCACTCCCACAACAATCTCTCCACCATCCCCACTACGGTCTCTCCTCCACCTCAACATTGTCTCCACCACCCCACCACAATCTCTCCATCTCACCACAATCTACACCGCCCCCTCCATCACGGTCCCTCCACCTCCACCCGTCTCTTCATTCCACCACAGTTTCTCCACTCCCATCACCACGGTCTCTCCACCCCCACCACAAGAGTCCACCACCATTTCAGCCTTACCACAATTTCATTTATCTCCACCAAAGTCTGTCCACTAACCCAGCACCACCACCACCACCATCACCACCATCATCAATCCTACACCGCAGTCTCTCTACCATAACCATCACTACTCTACCACCACCACCACCCTACCGCAACCACCACCACCACCAATAATAGTCTCCACCACCGCCACCACTCCCCAGCACAGTCTCTCCACCACCCCTCCACCACTCTGCCAGGAATTAGGTGGACTGCTACGGCTCTGGTCCTGAATGTTAAGCAGGGTCCAGTAGAGGCGGTGGTGTGGTATGGAGATGTGGTGTGGTGTGGTGTGGGGATGTGGTGTGGTGTGGTGTGGCGTGGTAGCTGGAATAAAATTAAGTATATATCACCGGAATGAAGGGGTTACTGGCTAATGTGTCTGGGTATTAGTAGTTAGGTAAATCTATTTCTGGTTCCCTAAAAGAGTACCAACACTTTTTTTTTCCGTGACCCAGATTTTCGTCCCACTACAGCTTATTTCACGTAGCTCAGTGGGTGTAAAAGAAAGTGCTATGGCTCTACAACCTTCCATATGCTGGTGTTAATCTATTACGACTCTACATTCTTTCCATATGCTAGTGTTATTCTATTTTTACAACTCAGCATTCAAGAAGGGGACATGGCAATTTTAGGCCAAGTCAAAGTAAAAGGAGTTTAGTTCACTGGATTCTAAAATATCAGTTAATTTCTAGTTCTCTAAATATTAAGTGATGAACCATTTTTTATTATTCTATTATTTATTATTTTATTTTTGCTGGTTTCAGAAGATTTTACTAAGGGTGGGAGAGACTCCCTGAACAGGAGGATTTATGGATTTTTCTTAACCTCCTTAGTATAAAAAGTCATCTGATTCAGGATTAACTGGATGCTACAATCGTTCAGTTTCATTCCTCTCTCTCTCTCTCTCTCTCTCTCGTCTACACAGCTCCTCTAACTTAATAACCTATGGTAATGAGTAAAGTTGTCCGCCTGAGTGAAAAGAATTGAATCAGAGACGCGTGGTGTGCCGTCATCCCCCCACCCCCCACCATCAAAGACACCCCTCACCCCCATCCACTAACTTCCTTCTCCCCTCACCCCCCTTCCCTCGGTCCCCTTCCCCCCTTCTCCATCCACACTGTCCCCCACCCCCAGCTAACCCTATCTACACGACCCACCCCCTCCCCATCCACCTACTGTGTGACCTCCCTTGCATTCCACAAACCTCCCTTTCCCCCCATCATCCCATTCCACAACTCCCCGCTCCCTCTACGGCGCCAACCCTCACCCCTTTCCACATATCTCCCTAACCCTCTTCCCTATCCAAAGTAGCCTCCTCTGCACCCCTCTCCACATCCATTCATCCCCCTCCCCCTCCCTGTACAGCGTGCCCCCTTCTCTCTTCACAAACCCCTCCTCCCCCACCTCCCCACTCAAACCTCCCAAGTCTTTACTACTATTTCTACGGGAGGGGTATTGCATTTCTTTTTTCTCCCCCAACTCCTCCATACATACGCATCAAATAGGCCTTTTTCGTCTTCTTTCTTACCCCTACCTTCTCCACTGAATCCCCCTCCCCTACTGTCTTATCTGGTGTGAAGGTGTATTTTTTTTTTCCTGCAACATCCCTTCCTCCTCTGGGCTTTATTCCCCCCTTCTCCTTCCTCCAGTTCAACTCAATCTCGTTCTTCCTCTCCCCTCAGACTTAAACTTGTTCTCCTCCCGCTTTCCCAAGATCTATCTCTTCCTCCTCCCATCCTAGCTCGTTCTCCCTTCCCCCTTCCTCCGAGACACGATCACCTTTGCTTGCGACAGACAGCGAGCTTTTACGAGAGAACAAGGAAGGAGAGCAGGGGGCCTGATCCAGAGCTTCCAGGCTATTACGCTCACACACATTGGCGGTCCGCAAACACACACGTGGGTCCTCGTACAGGTAATGGTGCGTGATACAAGACTAACATGATACAGGACACATGATACAGAACACTATATAGAGAAAATTATATAGAAAAACATGATATAGGGGAATCATGGAATAAACAGGCTATATGTGGTAGACGCAGAGCAGAAGCAGGGTCATTTACTCATCAAGAGCACACAATAAATAAACAGAAATAATAGCAACAGACCAACTGGGCCTTCTGAAGCCTTTTTGTTTCTGGATATGCAACGATTTTAACTTCCACGTCCTTGACTTACAGGAAAGATATCTTAGTTATTATCTTTTCTGGCACATATCTATCGATCCCTCCAGGCGAGCTGGCAGAAATAAAAGACGAAGGATCACTAGGCACTCTACAGAAAAAATGTCATGCCATCCGAAAAAGAAAAAGGAACATCAAATACATACCGATGTTTGGCTGATGCTGCATCCCCCGTGATCTAGAAGGGGGAAGACAGTAAGTTAGATTACACTTAACAGTTGCTCGTCAACATTCTCCATCCTCTCCACACAGTCAATCCACACTCCATCCTCTCCACAGGACCAAATTCACTTCAGCCACATAAGACTATATTTCTACCTTGTCAGTCTCACTCTCCATCCTCTCCACAAGACCAAAACCACTTCAGCCACCTCAGATTATATTTCCACCTTGTCAGTCTCACTCTCCATCCTCTCCACAAACCACCTCAAGATTATGTCTCCCAAGCTTAACGATATTCTTGCCCTAACCCGTACAGCCGTGGCCGGTGTGGTAATGGTGTAGTATATGCACACCACACACCCAATCCCCGACACATCCTTAGCGACTGGGGCGTATTTACATTTTATTATACGGGTTTCATAGCAGGCAAGGACGCTAAACTTTGTCCCCGTAATAAAGAAAGTTAAAATTCCATGCTCCTGCTCCGCGCCTTATGTATCGTCTACTTCTCTCTTCCTTGTCTTCCTCCTCGTCTTCATACTGTTGTGACTTCCTGGGCTTTTCGTCTTCTTTTTCTGTGGATTCCGTGTTGTTGTTTTGTTTAATTTCCTTTCTCTTCCTTCCTCCTCTTATTTCTGTGGTGACTTTTCTTTTGCCTTTAATTTTTTCTGTGTATTATGTTTTGTTTTTTATTCCTTTTCTTTCTTTCCTCTAATTATTTTTGTTGTGAGGTGGATGTTTATATGAGGTGGATCTTTGCTTTATGAGGTGGAACACTGCCTTATGAGGTGGAACACTGCCTTATGAGGTGGAACACTGCTTTATGAGGTGGATCTTTGCTTTATGAGGTGGATCTTTGCTTTACGAGGTGGATCTTTGCTTTATGAGGTGGAACACTGCTTTATGAGGTGGAACACTGCTTTATGAGGTGGATCTTTGCTTTATGAGGTGGATCTTTGCTTTATGAGGTGGAACACTGCTTTATGAGGTGGAACACTGCTTTATGAGGTGGATCTTTGCTTTACGAGGTGGATCTTTGCTTTATGAGGTGGAACACTGCTTTATGAGGTGGAACATTGCTTTATGAGGTGGATCTTTGCTTTATGAGGTGGAACACTGCTTTTTGAGGTGGAACACTGGTTTATGAGGTGGATCTTTGCTTTATGAGGCGGAACACTGCTTTATGAGGTGGAACACTGCTTTACGAGGTGGAACTTACAATAAATATTAGTCGGATTCTTTTTATATAACATACAATCGTCATCAGGCAAGTAGAAAAAAAATACAATATAGAATGGGAAAAAGAAAGCTTGTTTCTAAATTTCACAACATAAGACACTTTTCGAGGTATATACGAAGTCCGGAATGAGATGGAAATAATAAGAAAAGACACACACACACACACACACACACACACACACACACACACACACACGTAAAAAAAAAAAACACACAACTAGAACAAACACAATAAAAGGGCATAAAAAAGCCACCACTTCATAAATCGAGTTAATTACAAGGCAGCTAAAAGAAAAACATGAAAATCGCACCCAAAAAAAATCTTCAACACCTGACGCAGTAAACCAAAGGTATTCCAAATCGGCCATGGTGTCAGATGGGGAACGAGGGAGGACAGGCGTGGTGATGGGTGTGTTGGTGGGAGTGTCAGATTTTCAGGCATGCAGTATCAGTTACATATTTCACCTTACAGCACGAACGCACTCTAGGTGGAACGAGACGCTGCTTGTCCTGTAAATAAAAGCGGGAGGTGATGCATTGGTCAGTGAGTGGGCGTGAAGGGTGGGCGGCAGGAGGGGGAGCAACGTCCAGCCTCACCCAACCTAGTTCATCCTGTCGTAGGAAAAGGCTAAATGACTCGTTTGCCTAATCTAACCTGGATTAATCTTTACCTAGCATATCTTGACCCAGCCTCACCTAGCCTGACCTGTCGTGTGGAAAGGTCAGACATAATCATCTGTTCTAATCCACCCTCGTACTGAAGGTTAAGCGAAGACAAGGACCCGTATTCTCGTCGGTTAAGGAAGCTCCCTAACACCTTTTCCTAAGCGATTTATTTTCCTTATTACACTTCACAGTCTTATTCTGTGTTATACAGATCCTTCCAATATCGCCAGTCTCTGCACATATAACGGAAACATGGACAATAACCCCCATATCCAGAAATAAATCGCTAAGGAAGAGATGATAGGGAACCTCCTGATGAAAAGTGGTTCCTGGCTAGATTAATCATTCCAGGTAAATTACTGATGCTAACACCAGACGATTTCCTTTAGTTGACAGAAACCCCAGCATCTCTCTCTCTCTCTCTTTTCCTTGGGAGTATATAAAAGAAGGTGGTTTAGCGTGGAGATGGGGATGAGTGGTGACAGAGAGATCAGGGGCCTATTGATACCGGCCACCCTGGATGAACTCTGGGATTAGCCATCAGGCATTAGACACACACACACACACACAGACGCAGAGAGAGAGAGAGAGGGGGGGGGGGGACAGATATATAAATAATTAAACAGGTACAGATTAAAAAAAAAAAAAAAATCTTCACTTGAGATACGAGACACACAGCGGGAGCCAAACTGAATTCACACACACACACACACACACACACACACACTTGTATTTAGTAAGTCACGAGCAAAGACTTCAGGCAGGCTTCAGGCACCACCACCTACACCTATGACTTTATTTCAGCTCTATGCATGCCACAAAACTCACCCTCTGAAACTTTATTTTGCCTTCGTTCCCCCCACATCACCAGCAGCAACTTTATTCCAATTTTACTAACGCCGCAAGACTCACCTACGCCTCCTGTATTCCGATTGTATTCACATCTTGGCCCTTTACTGCTAGGAATGGCTGCTAGGATTTTTGTTTTTTTCAGCTGCCAGGAATTCATCTAGTGGTACAGGGGTAAAGTTAAGAATCAAAGGATTTCTCTCAGCTAGGACTGTTCGGGGGATTTATGGATATTCATTTGTTTATATACTTTCCCTCAGGTGGAAAAAAAAAATTGTCTGATTGTTAATTAAGAGGGGAATAATCTTAAGGTTATAGACAGGGGAAGGGGGTGTATAAATTCCTTAGCATTGTGGAAAAAAGCATCCCTCCTCTCTCTCTCTCTCTCTCTCTCTCTCTCTCATAAAGCGTTTAGCCCTCTTCTCTCTCGCCAGTCACAGGTTTCCCACTCCGGTTTAGATCGATCCAGTCTCTCTCTCTCTCTCTCTCTCTCTCTCAACGTTGCCATTTTCTCATCATTATATAACCACTTCTGACTTCAAATCATCATCCTCTCCCTCCTCCTACTTCTCTTCTCTCTCCTCCAAGGCTCTCTCTTTCCTATGCTCCTCCTCCACCTTCTCCTCCTGAACCCTCATCCTTCCCAGATCCTCTCTTCCTCCTACTCCTCCTCCTTTTTCTATTCCTTTTCCTCCTGCTTTTCCTCCTCTACCCCTCTCCCTCCTGTTCTGTCTCCTTTTCTTCTCCCTCATACTCTTTCTCCTAGACTCTCTCTTTCTCCTACTCCGTCTCCCCATCTCCTTCCTCGTTCTCTTCTTCCTCCTGGCCCGTCTCTTCCTCCTTCTCCTCCTCCCTACAGCTGGGTCTGCCTCTCCTTTGATCTTGCTGCGTCTTCGCCTCCTTAGATGTGTGATTGTTGCTGAACTCAGACGTCATACCCCCACCCCATCCTTCATTCCTTCCTTCATTCACTCTTTCTTTCATTCCTGCCTTCCATCCTTCCTTCATTCTTACATTCATTCTTGCCTTCATTCATTCATTCATTTCCTTCTTTCCTTTCTTTCTTTCCCCCTCTATCTGTCGCTCCTACCTTCCTTCCTTTATTCCTTCCAGTCACCTCCATCTATCTTCCATTCCCTGCTTTCCATCTTCTCTCTCTACCCTTCTCTATGAATTCATTCCCTTCCTATTAACTCTTCTTCCTTCATTCCCTCCTTTCTTCTTGTTTCCCTGTTTTCTTTCTTCCATTCATCTCTCTATCCTCCCTTTTCTTCTTCCCCTCCTTTCCTCCCTTCGTCATTCCCAAACATACATACCGGTACTCCTTTCCTCCTTCAATCTTGCTTTTCTTCTTCTCCTTCCCTCCGTCCTTCCTTCTTTCCTTCCATTTCTCCCCATTTTTTCTTCTGTTTCCTTTCATTTTTTATATCTTTATTTATCTCCCTGCTCTTCCTTCTCAGTACCTTTTCTCTCCCTTCTTCCTCTTACTTTCCCACCCTTCCTCTTCTTTCCTTCTCCTCTTCTTCTCATTTTTCCTCCCATTCTCATTTCCTTTTTCCATCTCTCCACCTACTCCTCTTCCTTGTCGACCTTCCCTCTCATCCTTCTTCCTTACATATTCCTATCAAACTCTCCTTCACTTCCTTCTTCCTCCCTTCCCTCTCCACTTCCTTCTCTTCCATCCCCCTCTCTCTTCTGACCACCCTTCTAACTTGCCTCTCCTTCCCTCCCATGTCTCCTTCACTCCTCTTTCCTTTTCGTTCCTTCCATCCTTTCAAACCATCACTATTGTCCCTCCCATTTCATCTCCCCCCTCCCTCTCTCCTTACTTACCTCCTTCCATCTCCCCTTCCTCTTCATTCCCTCCCCTTCATTCACCTTTTCTCCTTTTCCTTCTTTCTCTCTATCCTTCCATCCCTCTTTTCCTCCCTCTTTTTTTTTTCCGCCTCAGATAGAAAGACACAAAACCGACACACCCTTTCGTTACATAGAAAATTAAAGGGACACTTAGCAAAACACATACACTAAAAAAATAAATAAATAAATAAACAAAATAAATAAAAACTAAAGGGGCACTCAGTAGAGCACATACACCAACTACTCGGATCAATTTATACAGGAAATGTTGTTAGTTGAGAAGACAGAACAACTCTGGCCTCATAACCTGTGATCATCAAAATAAAACAACACATGATTTTAACAACTTAGAAGCACGAAGGTAAGAAAGAAAAAAAATCACCCATCTAGGCGAACAAATTATTAAGTAACCTCGAAGCAAATGATCTAATAACTTGTGCTCATTTAGGTAAAGAAACACAACTTTTAAAAACTTCTAAGCAAATTGTTTAATAGCTCCGCGAGCATCAAGGTAAAGAAACTAATGATTTAATAACTTGGGAACAAATAATTTAACACCTGATCATCAAGGTAAAGGATGACATTAATTAAAAACTTCAAAACAAAACCATCTACTAACTACTAACTTGGGGTCATCCAGGTAGGAAACAAATTATTAAATAACTTAGGGGGCGTGAAATTGGAGTTGTAAGGTGCAGGTGGTTGGGGTAGATGAAGATAATGGGACGGGAGTGGGAGGGTAGGCAGGGTAGGGAGTGTGGGGTGTGGTGTGGGGGGTTGGAAGGAAGTAATGGGAAGTGAGTGGGGTGGGGATGGAGTGGGGATGGACGGTACGGGGTGAGAGGGAAATTATGGGAGGGGATAGGAAGCAGGGGATGTGGGTAGGAATGAAGAAGGTGGAAGGAGAGGGAGGGAGGGAGGGAGGGGAGGGGAGGGGAGGGAGAGGAAGGGGGAAGACTCTCTCTGTAACTAATATCACTGGCTCAGCTGCCCAATACCACACGGCTCATCCCCTCAACTCTGTCACTCTCAAGACCCTAATTAGCTATGAAGGAGCAGGGACTCTCTCTCTCTCTCTCTCTCTCTCTCTCTCTCTCTCTCTCTCTCTCTCTCTCTCTCTCTCTCTCTCTCTCCCCTCCATCCACTCATTTTCCTTCCCTTTCAATCTCCAACTCACCTTCTTTCCACCCTTTTCTTCCCGTCCTTTCTGCATTCTCCAAAATCCCTCTCTCTCTCTTTTCATTTCCTTCATTTCATATTTCTTTCACCTTGCTTCTCCCTTTTTCTTTACCCTCCCTCTCTGCCTCCATCCATCACCTTCCTTCATTTCCTCTCCTTCTCTCCCTCCCCATATATGCGAACCTTATTTCCCTGCCACATCACCTTCTAAGTACTTTATCTTTGGTCCTTCCTGTGTCCGGCTGTCACTGGTCCTATCTGTATAAATATTAACCCTCTCGCTATGGCTAATGTACCTGGATAACCTAATCAACCCAGCATCAGAAAATCCAGGTAATTACAGGCTTCAAAAACTACCCCTACTAACCTTTCCCGTGTTTTTTAATTTGGCTCTCTGTTACAGCTTTTGTTTTTTTCTTGGAGAGAACAATCTTTAGAGTTTCTGGCCTTTAGTTCCTTCTTCCTTACATAAAGAAAAAAAAAACTTGAAATTACACTAAGGCTATCACCAGAGGATTATGATCATTCGATAGTAACCATAACGTCAAAGAATTAATCCATATATATAAATGTACGTGTCTGTTCTCCCTCCAAGCTTGCACTAATAACCAGGCAAATTAACAGGGCTGGTGACAACATACACAAACACATTCATTAATTGCCAACACATACACGAATTGCCAACACATACACACAAAAGCCCGTACGTGTGGACAAAACATTCAGTCACCTGTTCCCTAGATCACAATATACTTTATCATTCTGGTTTTCTCAGTTACATGCTTTATTAGCTTCTCTTTTTAAC
>NC_137044.1:9997676-10040176 GCF_032717465.1 Coenobita brevimanus
CAACAGACAGACAGACAGACAGGTTACTTGGAACTTCCGTGGCATTTAAAGTGAGGTGTGTGTGTGTGTGTGTGTGTGTGTGTGTGTGTGTGTGTGTGTTTCTCTCTCTCTCTCTCTCTCTCTCTCTCTCTCTCTCTCTCTCTCAGATGAATTAAATAATTAGTCGTTGCCTGAATCAGAATACTAAAGGTGTATGAATTTATGCAAACCCCGTCAATAATAGAAAAGGATAAATATCAAGCAAGACACTATCAAGGTTTACTGTAATAGGGAAAATAAATCGCCAAGGAAAAGGAGCTACGTGGCCGGCTATGCAGACGAGACTATGGCCCTATATCAGTATCAGTGTTGGCCATTACCAGGTAGCGGATCCCTTGTGCAGGACTGAGGTGCATCACAATTACCCTCTCTACCCAAATCACATAGCCCCCCTACCTCCTCCCTTCCTACCCACCATCCCATCTACCTCCTCTCTCCCCACTGCATAGTCATAACCCCCCCTCTCAATCTCCACCCAATCTATTTCCTCCCTTCCAACCCTTCATCATAATCTGTCTCCCTTATTCCACAAACCCATCACCACCCTTAAAAAGTCTCCCCCTCTCTCCAACTTCTTGTAACCCCCTTACCAACCCCCAATCCATCTCCCCCCAATCCTACTAACTCCCCTTCCCCATCAACATAACCTCTCTCCCAATCCCCACTCTGACCCATCCTTCCTGCTTTTCTATCCTTGTCTTTGGCTGACTGGTTAGTTTTGTTAGTTATAACCTTTCCTATACCAAAAAGTCACGAAAGGACCAACAGGTCTGTTGCTGTTTGCTTTCCTTTGTACTGCTTTGTATAACCCCTCCTCCAGCCCATATTCTATCCCCACCACAACCTAATTGCATACCCTCACAATCCCTCATACCACAATCCCTCTTCCAGTCTCCATTCTGTCATCACCACCACCACCCCAACTAACTGCACCACCTTACACCACATCAAAACTCTCCATCCAACCCCCATTCCATCCTCATCACAATTATCTTCCCCTTCCATTAACATACCCGCACTGTCAATTAACTCCTTCTCCCAAACCCTCATTTCCTCTTTTCCAAACTCCATCACTACTCTCCCAACCGCTTAATTCCTCCCCACTCCTATTCCCCTCTCCCTCACCCCATCACTCCTCCCCAACCCCAACTCTATCCCCCAGCACACCCACTACCAGAACCACCCACAATATATTTCCCTCTCCTCCAGACTCCATAACCCCACTCGAAACCCCTCATTTTTCCCCTCTCAAACCCGTCACTTCCCTCTCCTAAACCCCTATTCCAACCCCAAATTTCCCTTTCCTATGCATCACACTACCTTTCCCCTCAACCCTCACTCTACCCTACCTCACCACCAGAACCACCCACAAAACACTTCCTTCTCTTCGGACTCCACAGCCCCTCTCTCAACCCTCCATTCCCCAGCTCTACCCCCCTCCCTAACCCCCACTCTACCTCCCCTCCTCACCACCACACAACCACCCACAATACACTTTTTTGCCGCGATAAAAGCCCCCGTCTGTAACTCGGCCCTTGGTTTTACCCCGCCAGAACAATACTACCACTTACTTCAGCCTTTTCACTTTGGCAGGGCATTAAAACCTGAATCATGGGTCGACCCCTGCATTAGTATCTCCCGCTTTTCTGAGGCACGACTAAAAATGGGGAGAATGGATGGGGGGGCGTGAAGGTCGGGAGAGGGAAAGGGGGAGGGGACATGTGTGTGTGTGGGAGGGGGAGGGATGAATGTTCTTGTGAAAGGGGGAGAGGATGGAAAGTGTGGGAGAGATGAAGGTCCTTGTGGTGGATGTGGTTAAGTGTTTGGTTGCTGTGGTAGATGGGTCTGTGGTGCGTGGGTGTGTGGCTGCTGTGTAGGAGGGTGAGGAGGACAGCATGTGTGTGTGAGATGTGAGAGAGTAGTGGAGAAAGTGTGTGTTAGATGAGGTAGGGTAGTGAGTGTGTGTGGTGTGGTGAGAGGAAGTGACTGAGTGGGGGGAATCAGGAGGATAAAGTGTGTGAGGGTGAGGGGGAATAGAAAGTGTGTGTGGGTGAGGGGGGATGGAGTGCCTGTGTGAGTGAGGGAAGGCTAGTGTGTGTGTATGGGTGAGGGGGAGTTGACAGTGTGTGTGTGGGGGGAGGTGAGGGGAGGACAGTGTGTGTAGGTGGCGGAAGGTAGTAAATATTATGAAGAATACAATTAAATGCATGCCTAGTGTGAATGATAAGTGTGCAGGAATTCTATGACATGAAAAGGCTGTGTGCTCATGCTTTTCAGAAACTTCCCAGCATCTCTTCTCTGCCATTTTATTTTTGCTTATGGAAAGTTAATATTCCCTTGTATTTTACCTGTGCAAAGTAACACTGATACTGAAAAGACAAATAACAAGGCGGTAGTAAGGTGTCATTAGCAAGATAAATCGTTTGAAGAGGAACCAGAAAATCAAAACCCGCGAAAAAAAAATACAAAAAACAATAGTATAGGTGTGTACTTCACCATCGTCATCATCATCATCATCATCATCATCTTTTTAGCCTTCTTTCCTACCTACATGGTGAGGGAGAGATCCAAAAACGGAAGAGGCCGGTACAAAAGTAGAACCGTCAACAGAATCCCTCTCCTCTTGCATTTTCTTGTTATGGGGGGATTCGCAAGGGGGACTAAAGCAAAACAGGATGGAACGAGAAGGAGGTCCAATGAGGCTTCGAAAATGGCCCCAGTGTGTGGTCGAGCTAAAGTGATTCTGTCTGGGTTGAAGTGACATATTGGGTTGTGTGAGGGTGGTGATGGCGATAGTGATGAGTAGTTGTGGTGCGCTGGTTGAGATGGGCGTGCAGTTCTGGTGTGGTGGTGAGTGATGGTGGTAACTGGTGGTGTGTAGTGTGGTCTGGTGGTGGTGAGTGGTGGCGCTGGTAATTGTGGTGGTTGTGGTGGTGAAGGCTGTGGTTATGGTCGAGGTGGCGAGAGTGGAGGTGGTGGTGGTGGTGGTGATGAAGCTTGTAAGTGTGGTTGGTGTGATGGTATGGTGCGTAACTGTAGTTCTGGTGGTGGTGACTGTGGTGAGTGATAATGATTGAGATGATTTGTTGTGGTTAAGGCTGAGGTTGTGGTCGAGGTGGGAAGAGTGGTGGCGGTGTGGTGATGTGTGTGTGTGTGTGTGTGTGTGTGTGTGTGTGTGTGTGTGTGTGTGTGTGTGTGTGTGTGTGTGTGTGTGTGTGTGTGTGTGTGTGTGTGAGAGAGAGAGAGAGAGAGAGAGAGAGAGAGAGAGCAGGGAGGGGAGGGAGGGAAGGGAGGGGATACTGCAGGAGAGAGAGACCACCCGTAGGCAATTCATTAGCATCAGAGCGGAGGGCCACAATTTTAGTGAATCATTACAGTCATATCCCGTATTGGGGGGCGCTCTGACGGGGAAAAGTGGGGGGAGGAATGGATGGGGAAGGGAGAGTAAGTGGTGGGGGGGCGGGTGGGAAGAGTGCGTGGTGGGTGGGGGAGTAAGTGGTGAGGGGGCGGGTGAGAAGAGTGCGTGGTAGTGGGGGGAGAGTGAGTGATGGTGAGGGGGAAATGGGATGGGATGGGAGAAGAAATGGATTGGAATGGGGGAAAGAATGGGCTGACGTTGGGGAGGCTTGGGATGGGAGAGAAAGAGATGGTGGTGAGGGTAGTGGAGAGACACAAGAGGGGAAGGGAAAATGAGGGAAGTGGGAGAAGGTGGGGAAAGAAAAATTAATGAGGAGTAGGGTTGGGTGGTGAATTTTAGGAAAGGGGAAGTGTGATTTTTTTTTTTTTTTTTTTTTTATGTGTCCGACTCTAGGCATAGGCTTCACAGCCTGCTTTCAAGGCCCAGTAGTCCTCCTACATACCGTGCACCTCTACATGTGGGTGGGGAAAGGAAAATGAAGCGGTGAGTGGGGGTTAAGGGAAGGAAGAAAGAGGGAACAGGATGGGTGGAGAGGGTGGGGCGTGTACGAAGGTAGGGTAAAGTGGGTGGGAAGATGAATCAGTGGAGGGTGGGTGTGGGGGTGCAATGGGGGAGAGAGATGAGGGGGTGAATGACGTCGGTGGTGCAGTGGAATGAGTAGTGGGGAGAATGGTGGATATCATGGAAGGTGGGTGGGTGGGAATGACGGTGGGTAATGTGAGGCAAGGGAAGGAAGGTAACTAGGGAGGGAGGGAGTATTGAGTGCGAAGTAGGTAGGCGAAGGTAGGAAGAAGGCGGGTGGAAAGGGTATGGGGTGGGCATTGAGTGGGGATATTAGTGGTAGAGGGTGGGTGGGGGAAAGAACGATGATGATAATAATGATAACCGGGAAGACAGAGAAGGGATGGGTAAGGAGGGTATTTCGCTGATGATGATGATGATGATGATGATGATGATGATGATGATGATGATGATGACGATGATGATGATGATGATGACGATGATGAAGAGGTCAGAAAAAAGTTTGTGAAGAGAGTAATATGTTATTGATGATGACGACGACGATGATTTGGAGAGGGCAGGAAAGGTGGTTATTACGATGATGATGATGATGATGATGTTAATGGGAGGGCAGCATAGGCAGAGAATGGGAAGGATAGTGGACAGAGGGGGTGGGGAGGGCGCAGTGGGTTAGGGAGGGTGGGTGAAGTGGGCCACAGATATTGTAGGTAGGAAGGTGTTGCAAATTTATAGGTGGGCACTGGAGTATGACAGTGTGTGAAGCAGATGGGAAAGTGAATGGAAAGGAGGGGGGGGGGTGTAAGTGGGAAGAGGGTATAGGGAAATGGGAGGGTAAGTGCAGAGAGCGGAGGAGGAAGGGTAGGTAAGTCGGGAGAAGGGAGGAGGAATTGTAAGTGAGCAGGGAGAAGGGAAGGGGTGAGTAGGTAACTGGGACGGGGGAAGGGGATACGTGTGTATATGAGGAAAGTATGGTAAATAATATGTGGTAGAAAGGGTTGGCTATAGTGAACCGTACCTAGGGTGGATGGGGAGGTGGAATTGGGTAAGAAAAGTGGATGACAAGTGGAGTGCGAAGATAAAGAGGAGTGGGCAGAGGACGATGAATGAAGTGGTGTAAGGAGGTGAGGTTGGGCTTGGCAGGATCATGAGATGGACGTGGAGGCAGAGTAGTGGGAATGGACACAAATGGAGTGAGGTGGGGTGAGTGTGTCGAGGTGTGACTGGGTAAACGAGTGGGGAGGTGAGACTAGGTGCATGAGTGGGGAGGTGAGACTAGGTGAATGAGTGGGGAGGTGAGGTTAGGTGGGGTGAGTTGGTGGGCTGGGCTAAATGACCAGAGTGAAAGCAAGTGAGGCTGGATACGGCAGAGAGGTAGGGTAGTATAGGGTGAGCAGTACACAACAGAGAGTGTAAAGTAAGGAGGTAGTATGGGTTGATTAAGTAGGGTAGGGTAGAAAGAACCACAGTAGGGTAGAGTAGGGTAGGGAAGGGTAGTAAGGTAGGGTAGGGTACGATGAGGGGAGGGTCTGAGGGTAAGGTGGGATGGTTGCGCAGGATGAAAGGAGTGGGCCAGGGTGGAGAAGGGAGAAGGACTGGTAGTACAGATAAAAAACGCAGGAGAGGTACGAAGGAAGGGAAGAAATGATGGCAAAGCGAACCACAGGCAGAGTCAGGTGAGGTGGGGTGGGGTGTAGTGGGGTGAGATGCAGTGTAGAGGGACGGGGTGGGATGTACTGGGATGCGGTAGGATGAAGTGGAATGGGATGGGGTGGGGTGGAGTGTAGTGTGATGGAGTGGGGTGCAGTGTAGTAGGGCGGTGTGGGGTGGAATACAGTGGGATGGGGTGGGGTGGAGAACAAAGTGAGGTGATGTGGTGTGAGAAATAGTGACAATATGTGGGATGCACTACAGTCGGGCAGTGTGAAGTGAAGAATATAGTGGAGTGGTGTGAGATGGGATTATAGTAGGGAGGAGTGGAATGGGATGATGGAATAGAACCTGGAGATGAGGAGGGGTGGGGACGTTGGACTGAGTGAAGTGGAATGGACAGAGGAACGGGAATGGAGTTGGGTGGGTGGGGACGTGGGTGGGGAGGCATCGTACAATAGCCATGGCCGTCCGATCAACGTGTGCCGCATTTTTGAAGATTCCCAATTGTTCGGGCGCTCGCATGTTCCGCCAGGCATCACTCAAATTAGGGGGGGGAGAGGACCAGGGGGGGCCGGGAGGAGACACACAATATCCGCATTGAAAAAAATCAGACGCGGAAATGATTGCAAAATGGGGAAGTAGTGTCGCCATGTCGGAGGGAAAATGTTGCAAGGGTTGTGATGTGATGGGGAGGGATGGAGGGAGGGGGAGGTATGCGGGAGGAGGAAAGGGTGGGATGAAGGAACGGGAGGAAGGGTGGAGTAGAGAGGAGGAGGAGGGATGAGGGAAGGGGAAGGGAATGATGGATGGGGAGGGACTGTGAGAGGTGATATGAGGAGGGGAGGGGTGTGTGAATGTACAGGGTGTGTGAGAAGGAGTAATGTGATGAAAAGAGGAATAGGGAGGGATGAAGAGGTGTGTGTGTGTGTGTGTGTGTGTGTGTGTGTGTGTGTGTGTGTGTGTGTGTGTGTGTGTGTGTGTGTGTGTGTGTGTGTGTGTTGTGTGATGAGTGAGAAGTTGGTGAAAAGTTAAGGTGTGTATTGAGCAAAATAAAAACATGACACACGATTTTCAACTCAAGAAAGACCTCTGTATATGAAAGGATTGAAAAAAAAAAAAAAAATCCATCAACCCCTTCACTACGCTGACGATTATTGTTATACGACTGTTTCACTTCTCGCTTCCACCTAACAAGAATATTTGCACCTCCATTACAATATTCAAACGCAGACATTTTAATTCTCGTCACCAACACACTTATAAATGGGATGGGCAGCTGTACTTCGTTTATCCTATATCACCACCACCACCACCACCATCATCATCATCATCATCATCATCATCATCATCATCATCATCATCATCATCGCCATCATAACACTATTTAACATTATTTTCCATGACTTTCCTTACACGTCTGTTATTAATTTTTCAATGCAACTAAACAAAATCCCTTGTCGAGTCAGTCAAAGTGGAGGGAAGCAGAGTCGCACCTCCATCCCCCTACCTCTCCTTCCCCCATTCCTTTCCCCTCACCCACTCTCATTCTCCTTCCTCCCCTCACCCACACTCTCCCGTCACCAAATTTCTCCTTCCTCCCTCTCCTCCCCTCACCCACCCTCTCCTTCCTCCCTCTCCTCCTCTCACACACCTTCTTACCCCCCTGCCCCTCATCCTTCCTGTTCTTCCCTATCCCTTTCTCCTTCACCCTTTTTTTGTCCTCCTACCACTCCCTTCAGTCATTCCCTCCTTTCCTCTCCTCTTCTCTCTCCCCTTCCACTTCTTTCCCTACTCCATCTTTCTCTCCCTATCTTTCTCCATCTTCCCTCCTCCACCCTTTTTCTTCCCCATCCACTCCTTTGCTACCCCCTCTTCCTTCCTCCTTTTCCCCCCTCATCATCTTTCTAACCTCCCATCCTCCCTATCCCCTCTTTCCCCTTCCACTTCTCCCTTTCTTTACCCTCTTTCCTAATTCAATCTTTCCTTTCCCCTCCTTCTTCCTCCTTCCCCCCCCCCCGTCTATCTTGATCCTTCCCTCTTTATTTCCTCTCCTCCCCTCTTTCTTCCCCTCTTCCCTCACACCCATCCCCTCCTCCTTCCCCTTCTCTCTCCTTCTGCTCCCCACGTCTTCATTCTCCATCTTTCTTCCCCCTCCAGCCATCTTCCCTCTCCTCTTCTCCCCTCCTTCTTTCCCCTCATCCTCCCTCCTCCCTTCTTCTTCACCTCTCCTCCTCCCCCTCCTCCTTTCCCCTCTTCCTCTCCAGCCTCCTTCACCCTCCTCCTTCTCTCTTCCCCCTCCTCCCCCTCCTCTTCTCCCCCTTCCCTCCCCCTCTTCCACCTCCCCCCACCTCTTTAACTGTCGCCTCGTGAGATCTCTGCGGAAAGTTTTATTTATCAACTAATTAGGGAAATCCTAAATTGCAACAGCTGAACTCTCTCTCTCTCTCTCTCTCTCTCTCTCTCTCTCTTTATCTATCTATCTGTCTATCTATCTATCTCGTTAATACCTACCCTTACTGCCATGGATGAATGAAGAAACAGATAAAGAGCCAGACAGACAGACAGATAAAAAGAGAGACAGACAGATAGTTAGACGGATAGACACATAGACAGATAGATGGATGGACAGGCAGACAAGCAGAGAGACAAACAGACAGAGACAGAGATGCAGAGAGAGAGCAAGAGACTGCTTAAATCATCCATCTAATTTCGCTTAAAGCTTATTAGAAGTGTCCTGCAGCCTTAATTAACTTACTAATTTAGCCTCTTAGCGAGAAAACACACGAAATTATTATAACACGAAATTTACAGATGAAGCCCCTTTGTCGCATACTGATGATGAATTTATTATGAAAAAAATAAGTTGAACGGGTGCTACTTGCCCGCTGTAAAGGAGAAGGTAGGTAAGCTGAGAGAGAGAGAGACAGACAGACAGACAGACAGACAGGCAACAGACGCAGAGGTAGATAGATAGATGGACAGATAGATAGATAGACAGATAGAGAGATAGATAGAGAGAGAGAGAGAGAGAGAGAGAGAGAGAGAGTAAATGACGACTCCACCCATACAGTAAATGAACACCTGTATTATTTATAACCTGTAATAAAGAAAATAAGACAATGCTCGCCTACCTGAGGCCTGGGGGAGTCGAGATGGAGTAGTGGATAGTCCTTCTCCACTACGACAGAATCCACAACTTCATTAATTTCACTCATTTCCACCTTTACCTGTGGAGTGAGGGGTATGAGAGTGACGCGTGCTTACTGTCTTCTCTCTCTCTCTCTCTCTGTCTCGTTTCTCCCATCCCCCCAAAAAAAATTAATCATGAAACAGTACAGTACCTTCCTAAATATGCACACGAGGGAAGGCACGCATTACAAAATTCTGTTACATAAAGAAGCCGAGGTATTGAATGTTATGAATCTTTAAATGGTTGTGAATAATATCCATCCCCAAACCTATTTATATTTTCATTCCTGTTAATTCTCAATGATTTTACTCGGCTAAGGAGAGATTTTTCGTACAGGACAGGGGTGAATATTGCCTTAATTTATATTTTTAACTCAGGATTTTTCTCACGTTAAATAAAGGTGTCTGAAGGACGCAAGAATAAAGAAAAATAAAGCAACGTCAAGGTTAAATTTTGCCTTCATATTCCCTTTCAAGATGCTTCTCAAGCTGAAGAAAGGGTGTCTCAAAGTAGCAAGAATAAAACAAAAAATTACAACAAGAGGCTACGTCACCAGATTCAAGACATTAATAAAACTACTGAGAAAGTCCACGAAATGAGTCCACGAAATGAGAACTGCAAATTAATGAGTACTGAGAAAGTCCACGAAATGAGTCTTCCCTGTGTCTCTTCTACTGAGCCTGGTATGATCCCTAAAATGCCATCCTTTCTCGGTACCACATCACAAGAATACTTAATCCTACTGAAAGTCTACCTAAATTTTGTCACTCTTTCGGCATCATAAAAAACTGATAAATAAGTAAATAAACAGGAATACTTAGGGGTAGTGAAGACCTAGCATTGTGTCCCTGGTCATAACACAAGGTGGATCAGGTAATGGTGGTGTGGGATCAATAGTCGCCATTGTTGATACCGCCTTGACTTAAACTCCGCCCACACACACGCACATCACGAACACACACACACACACACACACACACACACACACACACACACACACACACACACACACCTGAAGACATGATCAAGGTAGGGTTAATTTTACCTGTAAGCTCCTGAATCCGCCAAGGTATTATCTAGTTTAATAATACCACCTCCAGACGATTTTATTCAACTTAAGGTGAATGGAAGAAAAAGGGATTGTTAAGACGATCCATATTCTCGTCCCTAGCACCTCTTCCTCAGCGATTCATTTTTGGATATGACTAGTTAACATCCTTATATACGTTAGCTATGCAGAGTATGGCGATTCTGGAAGGATTTATGTAACACGAAAAAGGACAGTAACGTGTAACAAACATAATTAGTCGCTAAGGAAAAGGTTTTACGGGCCTAAGTCTATCTCTTCATCATCGAAAAGTCTCTCGTAAACAAAATGACACCGGCAGGAGATAGCAAGAATAAATACAAAATAAACAGGAATCAAGAGGGTTAATTTCGCATCCACTCCATCCTCCTAAAACGTCCTCGGTCAGCCTCTCCCCCTAACGTCCTCGGTCAGCCTCTCCCCCTAACGTCCTCGGTCAGAGTCTCCTCATAACGTCCTCGGTCATCCTCTCCCCATAACGTCCTCGGTCAGCCTCTCCCCATAACGTCCTCGGTCAGAGTCTCCCCATAACGTCCTCGGTCAGCCTCTCCCCATAACGTCCTCGGTCAGCCTCTCCCCCTAACGTCCTCGGTCAGCCTCTTCCCCTAACGTCCTCGGTCAGAGTCTCCTCATAACGTCCTCGGTCAGCCTCTCCCCCTAACGTCCTCGGTCTGCCTCTCCTCGCCCTCCCATCAAATTCATAACATCCACCCACAACTAAACGACCGCCGCCTCGCACAAATGAAAATGGATTTTGAAATGCGGCCGCTGTTGCTCATCATGCGGCAAATCCAAATATGTCCCGCTTGAATTCGGGCAACAATCGATGAACGGAGTAGTTGCTCATCACTATCATCGTCACCATCAATCATCACCATCATCATTCATCGTCATCATCATCATCATCATCATCGTTAGTGTCATCATTCATCACCGTCATCATCATCACTCATCACCATCATCATCATCATCATTCATCATCATCATCATCTTCATCATCATTTAAAATCATATTCAGTATTATCACCATCATCATCATCCTAACTTCTTCTTCCCCACCACCACTACCACCACCACCATCACCACCATCATCAATTAAAACCATATTCAGTATCATAATCACCATCATCATCCAAACTTCATTTTCCCACCTTAGAATAGGGTGAGGTAGGGTGAGGAAAGGAAGGGAAGAGAAAGCACGACTGGGCGTGATAGAACACAGCACCTTAACCCAGCCATCTCGGAAGCTATTACAACTACATCAGACCTACGCGTATCATTTGGAAAACCTATGAAGAAGTAATGGGTGTTAGTGGCTTATCACAATGTTCACCACTACGTTGTTGAAAAAAAGCCTAAAAGCGTCCAAGGAGCACCAGTATTGCTTTATCCCGGGAATTATTAAAGCTACAGAGGACATTTGCACATCCTTGGGAAGCTAAAAGAACAATATAAATTAGCTTGCCCGCTCGAACACGTTTTACACTTTCAAGAGCTGACACGGATAACTTTACGTTGAGGCTTATCATCGGCCTTCGTTTCCTTTTCCTTTTTTCCTCTGTCGCCGATAATTTTAAGCCTCTCACGATCGGGACACCTCTAGTATTCTATTCCAGGTAACGCAGACGATTTTATTCAGCTGAGAGTGAGTCATATACGCCTGTGAGAGATGAAACAAAACTATAATTACCGAGAAAGATCATCCGTCGTCTTCACTATTAACATTTCGAGGGGTAACCGGGGGGGTTGGCAATCAGGCGGAGCTAAGACAATCGTTTTTAATGCTAATTGGCCGACTACGTGACGGAAGCCTCGAGTGTTTGCAAGATAATGACCATGGGGGTGGGGGGAGAAGGGGAGGAAAGATGGGGAGGCTAGAAGAGGGTGAGAGTAGGTGGGGAGAGGGGCAAGAAGGGAGGAGGGCAGGTGGGGAGGGAGGGGACAAGAAGGAGGGTAGGTGGGAGGGAAGAATGGGAGGAGGTAAGACAAGAAGCGATTAAGGGTAGGAAGTAAGAGGGGAAGTGGGAAGAGGAAGGCGGGAAGGCATGAAGTAGAAGGGGAGGGAAGGAAGGAGAGTTGTTAAAAGATGATGGAAATGGAAAAGATGGGTGATGTGGAGAGAAGAGACAAAATGAGGAAAGGAAGAGATGGAGGAGGAAAATGAAGGGAAGAGTGGGTTAGAAGGAAGAGGTGGAGGAGAGAGGGGAGAGAAAGACAGGAAGGAGGAGGGTGCTCTTGAAGCACAGCTAGGTAAAGGTATTTTTTATAAGAAATGAAGGATGGAATGGAAAGGATGGAGAAGAGAAAGGAAGGAACAGGTGAAGGAAGAACAAAGAAGGAAGAAGTGAAGGGAGAGACGAAGACGGAAGAAGAGAGGTAAGTGGAAAGAGGAACGGAGAAGGGGGAGAGAAAGGAGGGGAAAGGAAGAAAGGGTGTGTAAAAAGAGAAGAGGGGGAAGAGAGGGAACGAGAAGGAGAGGCGAAGTGAGAAGAGGAGAGAAAGAAGGGCAGAGAAGGATGAGTAAACTGAAAGCTGGAGAGAAGGAAGGGAAGGGAAAAGTAGGAGAGGTGAAGTGGGAAGTGTGAAATGAAGAGGAAATAAAGTGCGTTTAATAGGAAAAGGACGAAAGGGACGGGAGGGGAAAGGAAGGGGGAAGTAGAAGGAGAAGGGATGGGAAAGGAAAGGCAGGCAAAAGAGGGATCGAGAAAGACGAAAAGTGGGAGAAGGACAGTCCAGTAATAGGATGGGAGCAAAGAGGAGGGGAGGAAGAAAGAAAAACGGAACAGGAATGGAATGGAAGAGAAAGAGAATGAAAAGGGAAAAGAAGAGTGAACAACAAGGAAGGGTGAGAAGGACAGAAAGGGAAGGGAGGGAAAGCAGGAGGAAGGAAGAAGAAAGGAAAGTAAAGGACACAGAAAATTTAAAAACATCAGCAAAGTGGGAAGGGAAAGGAATGGAAGGGACAGGGAAAGAGAAGTAAAAATGAGCAAGGGTGTAGAAGAATGAGGAATGGAAAAAGTCGGAGAAGTAATGGAGAGCCACAAGGAGGGGAGGGGAGAAGGAGAGTAAATGGATGGAAGAAAATGAAAAAGAGGAGGAAAGGGAGAGGGACGGATATGGAAAAGAGAGAGGAAGAAACGTAATAAGGAGAGTGAAGCCAGAGCAGGAGGGGTGGCAAGGGACGAGGGGGAAGGGAGCAAAAGGAGGGAGGGAAGAGGAGAGAGAGGGAGCACGAGGAGATAAGAGGAGGGAAAAAACATTCAGCTGAAAATATAGTTGATGGAGGAGGGTCGGGACAGACGAGGATGACGATGAGTGAAGTGTGAGAAGGCGAGATTACACAGGATTACACAGGAAAGCAAACAGCAACAGACCTTATGGTCCTTTCGAGGCTGCTTGTTAGAGAAAACTATGACTACAAGATCTAACTCTACATGTTGAAGGATAAGGATAGGAAAGCAAGAAGGCTCCCCCCACCACCAAACCCTCCAGGAAAAAGTGAGAAAAACCACCATGCAGCATGGAAAAACTGACATGGAAATTTTATAGGAAACACTGGAAAGGAAAAGTCACATTCTATAATACTTTATCTATAAGCTACCCGATAGAGTAACCTGAAAGAGAAAGTAAACAAATAAAATAATAGTTACGGCATGACATTATAAACCAGTTACATTGAGTTAATGGGAAGTCTGTGGACATAACGTGGAAGCTACACACTGCACAGTGTGGATGTTTAGGGTGGTGCAGCAGCCTTGCCTGGCGCTTTTAAGGTAGGCAGCAGTCAATCAGGCCCTAGCTCCGTTTGCTCCACTGAGACAAGGAACTCTCCCATGTGGGACAAGTACACAAGTTTCATCCTGAAGCAGTGACCCCTGGTACATTAAAAAATCCCGATGGTGGTCACTTGACTAACAGGGACCCTCAGTGATCCACAGCCCATCACAGGTCGAAAGTAAGAGTAGTGACCGTTAACTCAGGGTTATCTGTGCAGCTCCTAATCTGTGCTTATATTGCTTTCTTTGCGCTGGGGAGACTGAAAAGTGTATAGGACGAGTGTCTTAGATGAAAGGGGACTGCACAGTGCACAGTGTGGATGTGCAATGCACAGAGTGGATGTTTAGGGGTGGTGCGGCAACCTTCCCTGGCGCTTTTTAGGTAGGCAGCAGTCAATCAGGCAATAGCTCCGTTCACTCCACTGAGACAAGGAACTCTCCCATGTGGGACAGTACACAAGTTTCATCCTGAAGCAGTGACCCCTGGTACATTAAAAATATCCCGATGGTGGTCACTTGACTAACAGGGACCCTCAGTGATCCACAGCCCATCACAGGTCGAAAGTAAGAGTAGTGACCGTTAACTCAGGGTTATCTGTGCAGATCCTAATCTGTGCTTATATTGCTTTGTTTGCACCGAATAAATTGAAAATGTATAATATCGTGACGCAACACTATGTACGGGTACATTGTTTACGGGGTGTCTTGTAGACTAAGGAGGCATGAACTTACATGTGCCATAGCTATAAAAGCAAGTTATTCGGACAGAAAAAGAGTCAGCTGAGGATTTTCGTGCAAATACTTGTCTAATTTGTTTTTGAATGTCTCAATTGAGATACTGTTCACGGTATCTGAGGGTAATCTGTTCCAGATATTTACAACTCTGTTAAAGAAGAAGTATTTTGCTTCGTGGGATTGGAATCGTTTTCCCATGATTTTGCAGCCATTACTTCTGGTTTGACTAGACCGGTCTATATCAAAATATTTATTCATGTCTAAGTTGTCATATCCCTTCATGATTTTGAAAACTTCAATAAGGTCCCCTCTTAACCTGCGCTTCGTTAGGCTAAATAATTTAAGTTCTTCAAGGCGTTCCTCATATGGTTTGTTTCTAAGTCGTGGTACCATTTTTGTGATTCTTCGCTGAATTTTCTCTAATTTTTCAATGTCCTTTCTGTAGTACGGAGACCAGAATTGCACACAATACTCAAGATGGGGGCGCACTAGCGAGTTGTACAAGGCAAGTATGACTTTTTCCGATTTAAACTCGAAAGTTCTTCCAATAAAACCCACTAGCTTGTTTGCAATTTTTACCGCATCGGTACACTGCTTGCTTGGTTTTAGGTCATTTGATATTATCACACCAAGATCCTTTTCACTGTCTGTACTTGATAACTGAATATTGTTCATTTTGTAATTTGCATGGACATTGTTACTTCCAATATGAAGTACTTTACATTTTTCTGTGTTGAATTTCATTTGCCATTTTTCTGCCCAGCTTGCTAAAGTATTAAGGTCATTTTGTAACTGCTGCCACTGTAATTTTGAAGTGACTTTACTGGTTATTTTAGTATCATCTGCAAATTTGGATACTTTACAATTTAGACCCTCATCAATGTCATTTATATAGATAATAAAAAGTATCGGTCCAAGTACTGAGCCTTGGGGAACGCCGCTGATCACATTACGCCATTTGGATTCCTTTCCGTTTATCACAACTCGCTGTTTTCGGTCTGACAGCCAGTCTTGTAACCATTTTAGCGTCTTTCCTTTTATTCCATGTGCTTCTATTTTTCTCATGAGACGCTTGTGAGGGACAGTGTCAAATGCTTTCTGAAAGTCGAGGTAAATTATATCTACTGCTCTTGAGTCATCGTATGATTTGTAAACATCATGGAAGAAGTCCAGTAGGTTAGTTAGGCATGAACGACGATGTCTGAATCCATGTTGCGAGTCTTTAATTATATTATTTTCTTCTAGATAATTAACTATTTTATCTCTTATGATTTTTTCCATTAACTTGCACACTACTGATGTTAAGCTGATTGGTCTGTAATTTCCTGGGTGCGACTCATTTCCTTTTTTGAAAATTGGTGTTACATTTGCTAGTTTCCATTCGCGTGGAACTTTCCCAGTACTTAATGATTTATTGAATAAGACAGAGAGTGGCAGCAGTAACTCATGTTTTGCTTCTTTGAGAATTCTCGGTGATATTTTATCGGGGCCAGGGGTTTTGTTTATGTCCGTACTATTTATGGCTGAAAGGATATCATTATTATCAATAGCATAGTTACTAAGGACTGTGCTATTTGCTTGGTTTGTGGGTAACAGTAGGTTTCTGGTGGTGTTTTCTACTGTAAAAACAGACGCAAAGTAATCGTTAAGAATGTTTGCCATTTCGACCTCATTTTCAGTGTGTCTGCCATTGTTTGTTTCTAGAGGACCTATTGATGTAGTCATAACCTTTTTCTTTCTAATGTAACTGTAAAATTCTTTAGGATTTGATTTGCACGTATTAGCAATGTGGATCTCCAGTGCTCTTTTGCTTTGTTTAATAAGTCTTTTCGATGTGCGGCGTAGATTATCGTATTGTAATTTATCATCATTATTTTGTGTAGCTTTATATTTATGGTATGCCTGTTTTTTGGCTATTAAGTTACTTTTTATTTCACTGGACCACCACTTTGGTTTACTATTTCCAGCTGGACGTCTGTTACGTAGTGGCACACATGACTTTACCACTTCATTAAATTTTTCGGTGAATATTTCCCATGCTTGGTTTATGTCATCGGTTTCAGACATTTGATTCCAATCTGCAGTTGCAAGTAGCGCTCTGAGCCTGTTGAAATTAGCTCTACGATAATCTGGGACCTTTTCTTTGCTCTCCGTTTCTTTTACTTTTTCAGTAGTAATATTAAACTGAATAGTTCGATGATCACTGGAACTAAACTCAGGTCCTATTTCAACGTTGTTGACTAGGTTATCATTTGTAGTCAAGATGATGTCTAGGATATTGTTTCCTCTCGTTGGGTATTCTACGTGTTGGGAAAGGGCGCTTTCCTGAAGATTCGTATAAAGCTCTTGTCCTGAGTGTGCCGTCAGTGGTTCACCCCACTTTGTTACCGGTAGATTAAAGTCTCCAAAAATTACGCTATCCTCTTGACAACAAATTTCGGCAATTTGATCATAAAGTTTTTCATCTGTCTCAGTTGACTATGCAGAGGACGATAGATGAGACATATATTTATTTTGTGTGAATTAATACTTAGCTGAACATAACTGGCATCTATGTTGGTAATACTGGGTTTGGATAGCACAAGGGGATGGAGACTAGTTTTCACATATAGTAAAACACCGCCACCAGCTCGATGTGGTCGCTCACAGCTGAAAATATTGTACCCTGTTAGTGAGTATTCCGCTAGAAAGTCACGGTCAGATGTGTTAATCCAGGACTCTGTGATGCCAATGATGTCATAATTTTCTAGGTAAATTAGAGATTCTAAATCCTCAAACTTGTTACGTAGACTACGTGCATTAGCATAGCAGACTCTAATTCCGTTCCGAACAGTTGGTGATCTGACTTTGTGGGTATTTACGTTAAGGTTACTGTTCCTGGACGTGCCGCGTTTTTTGATGGAGGAGGAGGAGGAGGAGGAGGAGGAGGAAAGTTTAGAGAATCAAGATGAAAGTAGAGACGTAAAAGAGGAATGAGACGAGAAGGGAAGGGTGGACAATAATAGGGATGAGGAGGAAAATGAAGATGACAAAGATGAAGGAGATGGAGACTGATTATGGAAGAGGAGGTACAGGCTGAAAGCCTAGACAGGTAAATGTATAAGATGGGAGGTGAAGAAGGTAGGGGAAGGAGAAATGTAAAAGGAGTATAAGATGTATAAGAGAAGACAGAGAAGGCGAGCAGTAGTAGAACAAGAAATATTAGGAGGAGAAAAAGAGCGAGAGGAATAGAAGAAGGGAAAAGAAGCAGGAGAAGAAGGAAGGGTAAGTTAAGGAGCTGAAGAGAGAACAGAAACAATCATTACGATGGATGGAAAGTGATTTTGCAAGACCAAAGCAGAGAAGCAGAAGATAAAGGAAGATGTGGAGCAAGAAAGAGAGAAGAGTGGAAGTAAGCAGAAAAGGAGCGAAGCTAGTGAAAAGGGAGACGAAAAGAAGAATAGTGAGAGAACTAGGGAAGAGCAGGAGAGGTGAGAGAAAGTGGAGAAAGGAAGAGAGAGGCTGAGAAAACGGTGAACGAGAGGGAAAGCAGTAGGAGAGGAAGGATGAGAGAGGGAATGGCAGTAATGATCAGCAATAAGAACTGTCCTGCCAATGCAATTAAATCATGTAACATATTCTATTGAACATAAGGCTGCAATACCACTGCCTTCATGTTCACTCTCACCATCACCATTACTTCACCCTAATAATCACCACTACCACTGCCACCATACCACGACCACTATCACAACATTTACCCTTACCATCACCACTACCACTACCACCATTCCACTACCACTATATTCATCCTCTCCATCACCAGTACTATCATTACAACCAATATCATCACTACCTCTACTGGTACCTACACCACTGATAACACAAATCAGTCTCCACTATCACTTCTTCCACTCACACTACTATCATCACTATCTCTATCCTCACTACCACCATCACCATTCGCAATACCACAACTACCATCATCACCCTCACCATCTCCAACTCCACTCTCACTACCACCACCACCACCACTCTAACGACACCCTCATCACCATCCTCACTACCACCATCACCATCCACACCACCACCACCATCGTCCCTCTCACAATATCACCAACACCCTCACCCTCGCCATCTCCACCCTCACCATCCTCATACCTCTCACAGCTCCAGCTCTCCTCACAAACCAGTCATTAAGCTGATACCTGTACAGCTGCAAGAAATTCCCCTCTCCTCTTCCCCTCATTCTTAATCCGGCTTTCCCCTTCCCTCAGGACTGCACCTTCGCTTTTCTCTCACCAATGCACACCAGGTTCTCAAATACAGTGGGAAAATAAGATACAAGTGGGATGTATACGGAAAACTGACTCTCCCTCCCTCCCACCCCCTCTCTCTCTCTCTCTCTCTCTCTCTCTCACTCTCTCTCTCTCTCTCTCTCAAGAAAGCGTAGGGGTAATGGGCGTTCATGAAGTGGCTTGATTCTCTATAAATTATTAAGGATTCTGGGACTAAGGACGTTTAAGAGGGAGTATGAAAACAGGTGAGGGGCAAGGGAGGGAGCCAAAGCCTTATTTCAACCCCAATCCCTAAATATCCCTCCCAAAAATCCCTAAATTTCCCCAGAGCCCCTCGTATTCCCTAAACTCTGAAACTATGCTGATACTAATATGTTATGAGTGATACAAAAGAGGATATCAGGGTGTTAAACATAAGATAAATCGCTAAGGAAAAGGAGTTAGATCGCATCGTCATCCCCCGAGATTATGGCCCGTATTTCCGTCAGGTGAGGAAGTTCCCTAACACCTTCTCCTATTAGACTTATTTATGACACCTCACTCTCCTCTTCTGCGTTCTATAAATCCTTCCAGTGTCGACGTATTCTGCATTAATAACACACAAAAGGATATTAACCACCCATATCCAAAAATAAATCGCTAAGGAAAAGGTGTTAGGGAGCTTCCTTAACCGACGAGCATACGAACCTTAAACCCTTGGAGATTTAATTCAACACCTCAAGTTTCCCAGGTCTCTCAGGCTCCTCAATAATTCTAAGTTTTCCACAGTCTCCTTTTCTATTCCCCCAAAATTCTAGAACATCCTAAAACTTCCAAGAATCTCCCATAATTACCCATGGATATTTCTCGTTTTTCAATATCCCTGAATACCCACCTCCAAACCCCAAAAATTTCTCAGAACCCACCGTATTTTTCAGGCCTCTCAGTATCCCCAATAATTTCCATGTTTTCCATATTCCTTCGATTTTCCAGGAGTACCAGAACCTCCCTAAATTTCCTACAAGCTCTCAAGACTACTAAATATTTCCAAAGTTTCTCAATATCCCTAAATCTACCTCCCCAAACTCCCAAAATTTCCCAGAACTCCTCGAATTTCCCACAGAGCTACGGAGACCCCCACTCTCAGAACTGCTGCTGTGACTTTCATCTGAGTGCCTCCTCCTCCTCCTCCTCCTCAGTCTGGTTGGCCCGACAGACCCCCTTACCCTCAGGCTCCCCGTCGCAGTCCTTGGGGGAGGGGGGAGCGGAAGAGGGGGGGGAAGCGGGGCGAAGGAGCATCAAAGACAACTACGAACCTCTCTTCCCCCCTCCTGTTCCCTCCCCCTCTTTCCAAAAGCCCCAGCCCCCCTTTCCCCCCTCTCCTCTTTCACCCTCCCTCATTCCCAGTGTTACTTGCTACTGTCTCCTCCATACCCGCCCGTCTGTGGCAACCCTTCACTTGCACACAGCCAAATCTGTGGTGTGTGTGTGTGTGTGTGTGTGTGTGTGTGTGTGTGTGTGTGTGTGTGTGTGTGTGTGTGTGTGTGTGTGTGATCATTATTAACCCTTATATACATTTACCTGACCACAAAGGAAAACAGATATGACTAAAGATTTGCTGAATAAGACATGAAGGTGCAAATTTAAGATGCTTGTGAGAGAACAGGGCACACATCCACTTATATCCTTCACCAACCCCTTCACTACCAAGATGCTCATCCAACCTTTTATTTAAGCTTCCAGTAGCAGAAGTAAAAAAACGTCCTGAGCCTGAAGGGGTTAATTAAGGTAGAGGTCCTTCGGTGTGGCTGCGAGGAAAGCGAGAACCCACCCAGCCACTACCCTCCCCCAACGCCTCTCAGAAGAAAGCTGTGTAAAATCCTTGGGCTAGTGGAAGGCCGGTGTGATCCCCAAGGACGGAGACTGGCCCACCCCTGCCCTCACGCCAGCTCAACCCACCACCACACCACACCACGCCGCCTCACTATTTATATAAACCCTCTGGCGTATATAATATTAACTTGCATATTCTGGCTCAGTGGCTTCTTGTTCTCTTAGTGCTGAAGAGGCTAGAGTGTGAGGCTGGAACCCCCTTCTCTCTGAACTGACGCAGAAAAGTCGCCCCCCTCCATTCCTCAGTATTTGTGTTGCAAGCAGCCTCGTACCTCCCATGCCACAGGACTGGTGGTGGTGTGTGGGGGGGGGGGTAGTACATGGTTGCATGGTGTAGTAGTGTGTGGTGTTTGCTGTGTGTGTGTGTGTGTGTGTGTGTGTGTGTGTGTGTGATACTGCGTGCTGTGTAACGTGTAGCATTATGTGGATCATCAGCGCGAGTGCGATTTTAAGAGCTGTGAGAGGTGTGGCAGTGTCAGGCATGGCAGTAAGAGGTATGGCAGCGTGAAGTATGGCAAGGTGAAATGGTAGCGTAAGGTGTGGCGGCATTACGTACGACTGTGAGATATGTATAGTATGTTTCGCACTATTTCCCAAAAGAGAATAGTTCCCCCTTTAACACTCACAGTCAGCCAGAGTTAAAGAGGAAGCCAGCTCAAGGAGACAGCCAAAACCATCACGAACATGAGACTGAAACTGCCACAAGTCCATTATAATACTACGTCTCTTCCCCCCCACCCCTTCTTTTCCCTCCCCTCTCCCTCTCCCCTACTTTTCTCTCCGTCCATTTTCTCCCTGTGCCTCCCTCCTCTTCCCTATGGCTCCTCAGTTCTCCTCCTTTCCCCCCTTTTTTCTTTCCACGCCCTCCTCTTTTCACTCTATCCCCCTACGGCTATTCTTCCCGCTCCCCCTCTTTTTCCTTTCTTTCTCCTCCCTCCTCCTCTTTTCCCTCCACCCTCATATTTCCCCCTTTGTCCGTCTTCTTCCTTACATTTCTCCTTCTTCTCATCTCCCATGGTCCCTCTCATTCTCTCCCTCTATCCTCTCCCTTCTCTTCTCCCTTGGCCCCTCTCTTTCTCTCCCTCCATCCTCCCCCTTCTCTTCTCCCTTGGCCCTTCTCTTTCCTCCATCCTCCCTTTTCTCTTCTCCCTTGGCCCCTCTCTTTCCCTCCCTCCATCCTCCCCTTTCTCTTCTCCCATGGCCCCTCTCCTTCTCTCCCTCCATCCTCCCCTTTCTCTTCCCCATTGGTCCCTCTCGTTCTCTCCCCCCATCCTTCCCCTTCTCTTCTTCCTTAGCCCCCTCCCCTCTTTCTCTCCCTTCATCCCCCTCCTTCCCTCCTCCCTGCTTCTCCAGCCCGTGTCAATCGCCTCGGCAAAGCTCTGGATAATCAGCAAGATCCTCAAATTGGTCTGGGCGGTGTCGCTGGTGGCCGTTTGGGGGATTCGAATCGTCTTGCAGAAGGGTCGGGGCGTCATCAGAAGGGCGCTAGGGGACTCTCGTAGTGTTAGGGGGCCCTCACAAATTGCTAGAGTCCATTACAAATTGCTAGGGGTCTTTACAAGTCGCTAGAGGCCCTTTCGTGCTGCTAGGGACCCTCTCGTGCTGCTAGGGGCCCCTCTCGTACTGCCAGGGACCCTCTCGTACTGCTAGGGACCCTCTCGTACTGCCGGAGGCCCTCTCGTACTGCTAGGGACCCTCTCGTTCTGCTAGGGACCCTCTTGTACTGCTAGGGACCCTCTTGTACTGCTAGGGGCCCTCTCGTACTGCTAGGGACCCTCTTGTACTGCTAGGGGCCCTCTCGTACTGCTAGGGACCCTCTTGTACTGCTAGGGGCCCTCTCGTACTGCTAGGGACCCTCTTGTACTGCTAGGGACCCACTTGTACTGCTAGGGACCCTCTCATACTGCTAGGGGCCCTCTTGTACTGCTAAGGGGCCCTCTCATACTGCTAGGGGTCCCCTTGTCCTGCCAGGGGCCCTTTCGTGCTGCTAGGAACATTTTAACATTGCTAGAGGCCTTCTAGTAATACTTCGTCTGTTTTCTTCTTGTCTGGTCTTTCAACCACTTTTCTTCCTCCCCCTTCCTAATCATTTCTTCTTCTTCTTCTTGTGTGTTTCTTTCAGCGATTTTCTTCTTCTTCTTTACTAATCTTTACTTCTTCTTCTTCTTCTTTTTCTTCTTGTGTGTTTCTTTCAACGTTTTTCTTCTTCTTTACTAATCTTTACTTCTTCTCCTCCTCCTCCTTAACCTCGCACTCCATTTTCTTCCTTCTCATGCTAACCTCTAGGCCCATCTCCTTCCTTCCGTTGCCAGCCTCACCCTCTATGCTCTCCCTCCTCGCCCCCAGTCCACCTCCTCACGACCAGTTTTAAGAGCATCCATATTCCCTTTATCGCCGGATCATTGCGCCCAAACAATCTGATGCCACCACGGACGAGCCCTTTACCCTACCCCTCTCATATTCGTGATGGAGGAAGGCTACCACAGGACAATGCTAACCTTGTCTTATTATGGGCAAAGCAGGAGAGAGTGCAGGCGCTAGTCAGGTCAGGTTGCTATATCCCAGGTGTCTGGTAGGGTAGTCTAGTGGTCTGAATGCCCAAAGACCATGAGTATTTTTACCTGATGCAGCAACCAAAATATCAGTAATCCCACCTGACACAGCACCCAAAATGTCAGTAATCCCACCTGACACAGCAACCAAAATATCAGTAATCCCACCTGATACGGCAACTAAAATATCAGTAATCCCACCTGACACAGCAACCAAAATATCAGTAATCCCACCTGATACAGCAACCAAAATATCAGTAATCCCAACTTGATACAGCAATCAAAATATCAGTAATCCCACCTGACACAGCAACCAAAATATAAGTAATCCCACCTGACACAGCAACCAAAATATCAGTAATCCCACCTGACACAGCAACCAAAATATCAGTAATCCCACCTGACACAGCGCCCAAAATATCAGTAATCCCACCTGACACAGCAACCAAAATATCAGTAATCGCAACCTGATACAGCAACCAATATATATATCAATCAGTCAAAAAGTTGATATTTAAAAAAAAAAGATGTAGCGCTGACACAAAAACACAAAAGTCTGGGTTCTGCAAGTGAGCATTCAATACAATAACATAAATAGCATTGGCGGCATTCCTTTCATCTGAGTCTGACCTGCTCTTGTGATGAGTAAAAATATATATATACACATTTTTGGATGCGCGGACAACAGAATGAAAGGTGAAGAAAAAAAAAAATGGGTCTTTTGTTTTCTGCTTTGGTAGGGATAAGTTTTGGAGAGAGAGAGAGAGAGAGAGAGAGAGAGAGAGAGAGAGAGAGAACGATGAAGAAAAGGAGAAAAGGAGGAAGACCAAGAAGGGGAAGAAGAAGGAAAGCAATCAGATTATCAAGGAGAAAAAAGAGAGGAAACAAATGAACCACAGGATTTAGGGCTAGATGGAGGAGGAGGAGGAGGAGGAGGAGGAGGACGAGGAGGAGGAGGAGGAGGAGGACGAGGAGAAGGACGAGGACGAGGAGGAAGGTAATGGGAAAGGAGACACAAATATGAGGAGGAGGAAGAGCTGGCAAGGGAAAAAAAAATAAGATGAGGAAGAAGAAAAAACAGAGATAAAAGGTTTCAAGAGGAAGAGGAAAAAAAGAAATAAAGAAGAAAAATATGAAATTCTAGATTTTTTAAAGCAGGAAGATTAAGTAAATTATCAACAAGAAAAATCAAAAAGTAAAAATCAGGAAAATGAAACAGAAAATGAACAAGAAAATAATATGAAGACGAAAAATCAGGAGGGGGTTATAAGTAAAATGGAAATACAGGAGAAAGAACAGAAAAAAAAAAAAAGATACTCAGAATGGAGAAAACAGAAAACATCAGGACGACGAAAAATCACGAAAAAGAACATCAAGAAGACCAAAAATCAGAAACCAAAAAAATCAGGAAAAACAAAGCCCTGGGGGGAAGAAATCAGGAGACCAAGAAAACCCGAGGAAAAGGAAAGAAAATTAAAATAACTATACGGAACAGGAGCACCAATTTTCTCCCACAACCCCAAGGAACCTTCAAACCCTCACAAATTCGTCAAGTGCTCCTGGAGACTCTGAATTAAAATGTTACTTTCTGCAGCCTTGTTTGATCTGGGGAAAATGCGTGTGGGTTTTTGTGCAGCCTAGTGTGATGGCAGAGAGGGAGTAATATTTCACCGCGGTCTGAATATGCTGCCGTGGGGAGGAGAAGGGGAGGAAGGTTGGGGGTGCCAGGGTGGGGAAGTGAGGGTGGAAAAGGTGGAAGGGTGAGGGGAGGCTCTGGGAGGAGAATTTGTGGGTGGAGTCAAAAGGTAAGGAGTGTTAGAGTGAAATTAAGGAGTCGAATGGTAGGGGGTGGTGTGGTGGAATTACGGAGGGGAAGAGATGTGGAAGGAATTAGATGGTAATGTAGCGTGAAGGAATGGAGTCAAAGGACAAGGAGTAAGGAAGGGTGGAGTGAAGGAGTGGTGGATGTGGGGCAGGGAGTGTGGAAGGATGAAGTAAGGATAAGGAGATGTGGAGGTGGAGTGAAGAGGTGGTGGGGGATGTGGGGGACGATGTCCACGAGTAGAAGTGAGAGAGGAATTAAGGGGAAGCTGAGGTGAGGTAAGTCAAAGGGCGGTAGGGGGAAGGGGGCAGGGAGGCGAAGTAAAGACCTGTAGGGGGGGGGAGGGGAGTGTGGAGGGGAGTGAGAAGGACACAATTTGTTAAGTGATTCCTGGAAAGTCTGGTTCTAAGGCCACAAGACACACTAATCTCTACTTTCTAGGGGAACTCAGAAAAAAAAAATCAACCCGAGATCGTCCTCATTATTTCATGCTAGCTAAGGACGAACGACTTTATTCAGCAACTTATCTTTGGGTGGAAGGGTGAAAAAGCCTTCCCTCTGCTTCTGCCTGTCTGTTATTCCATTCCTAAAGCCATATTTTATTCAGTGTAGGAGAGACGCCCCTAAGGTTAAAGGGTTTACTTGAGATGGGTTCCAGTCTTTAATTTATTCGATATGAGGGTTAACAATGCCAAACCGTGTGTGTGTGTGTGTGTGTGTGTGTGTGTGTGTGTGTGTGTGTGTGTGTGTGTGTGTGTGTGTGTGTGTGTGTGTGTGTGTGTGTGTGTGTGTGTGTGTGTGTGTGTGTAAAAAACTTCATAAGTGAAATAAAAAGAAACTTCACACAAACCAAACTAATCTCTCTCTCTCTCTCATTAACCCCGCCTCGGCCCGCCTCCTCGCTCGGTCGCCCTCACCACAAACTGTCGGTAAATGCGATTGGTCGGTCGAGATGGCTGTCGGGGGTCACTAAAGGGTAGGTCGGGATGTCGGAGTCGGTCATCGGGCGTCGGTTTCGTCGGTCGGGTAGCCTGTCCTTGCGAAATTGTCTTTGTGCCGAATTTGTGGCGAAGTGGAAAGGGGGCTGGATTGGATCTTGGGGTGCCCGGGTGTGTCTGGCTGTTTTGAGAGAGAGAGAGAGAGAGAGAGAGAGAGAGTGAGTGTCTAAGCTGACGTGGTGTAACAGAATAACACAACTCTCACCCTGACTTCAACAGAGGCCAGTAGTCTCGTGGGTAAGAAGGCTCCCTAGCACCTCTTCCTTGGCGATTTATTTTCCAGACTACCCACTAACATACTCTTTTTTCCTTGTTATCTTTTTAATATCGAAATAGATTACATGAATAGCACACAAGAATACAGTAACGGAGTGGAATCAGAAATGAGGCAGTAAGACGAGGTGTTAGTAAGCTTCCAAACCACTTAGTCGAACAGAAGTCAGACCTGCCATTACAGTTAAGAAAAAATACAAAGGCCTTTAAAAATAGTGCACAAGAATTAAAATGTACTGTAGTTAAAAATTTCAAGGCAAATTAATCAAAAACCAAATTATTAAAACACTCGAAAAAAAAATACGAGTAAAAAAATATACAAATTAGACCTCAAAATTACGAAAAAAGTAGCATTAATAAGTTCTGTTTAAAATTATAATGAAAACGACATGAAGACTTAGAAAATGATGTATGATCCTGGTGTCACTTAAATAAAAAAAAAAAATTGCGTGTGTGAAAAAAAAAAAAAAAAAAAAAAAGCCGAAAGAGAATGATGATAGCGAAACTTAAAAGGCATAACTGACAAGGCAAGTGACAGAAAAAAGGCAGAAAATGAAACAGGATCTCTGTGTTAATGTGGATGACAGAAGCGGTGAAAATGTCAAAGTCGAGCGATAAAACACACACACACACACACACACACACACACACACACACACACACACACACACACACACACACACACTACTGAGGAAAATGATAGAAAGCTAGCAAAAAATTAACGAGAAAGTAAGAAAGAAAGAAGGAAAGGAAGAACAATGTCCCCTCAAACAGAAAACTACAGAGGAAAATAAAACAAAGCTAGTGGAAAATTAATGAGGATTTCACTGTCAATTAAAAGTAAATATTGGAGGCAGCAGGAACAGCATAAAAGGCAGTGTTAAAATATATCGAAGCAGAAATCACCCACCCTGCCAACAGAGCCAGCATATTAGATGGTAGGGCAAGAAAAAAAGCTAAAAGGGGAAAAAAAAAGAGTGTGGTACAGATGAACGGAATACTGAGAAAAAGTGTGAAAAGAGTGACAAGGGTGAAACGTGTAGAAAGGGAGAAGAGGGAGAGAAAAGAGTAAAGCTAGGGGCAGAAAAAGAGAAAGAGGTCGGCATGAAACGAAACGCCAATATCAATGTTTTCAGAGAGAGAGAGAGACAGACAGACAGAGACAGACAGACAGACAGACAGACAGAGAGAATGAAAATATTTAGCACTTCCAAAACAGAAAAGGCGCCAAAATCTCTCTCAATATGAACATCCCTAGGGAGAAATATTAACTTTTACACTATAACAACGATATTTATTTATTTATTTATTTTTCGACTGGTATGGCGCGGTGGTGTGACTGGTGTAGAGGTGGTGTGAGTGGGATAGCAAGGTGGTGTGGGTGGGATAGCAAGGTGGTGTGGGTGGTGTAGCAAGGTGGTGTCAGTGGTGTGGCTAGGTGATGTCAGTGGTATACAGAGATGGTGTCAGTGGTGTGGCTAGGTGGTGTCAGTGGTATACAGAGATGGTGTCAGTGGTGTAGCAAGGTGGTGTCAATAATATAGCAAGGTGGTGTCAGTGGTATAGCAAGGTGGTGTGACTGGTATAGAGAGGTGGTGTGACTGGTATAGAAGGATGGTGTGAGTGGCATACCTGTCCTGTAAAATATACCTGCAAAATTTCCCCCCAATACCTGAAGATCCCGTAACACGTGTGGGGTCTGACACTAGGGAAGAAGGAAGGACTCCAAGACGTTTGAGTATTTGCAGGTTACTTACGAAAATCTTAAGTCGTTTTAATTCTAACGCTTCAGGTCGTCAACTTTTAATCAAGACCGAAAATGAGTACTTATATCTACACACTTTAAGGATGGACGGAATTTAAATCGATTGTATTAGTATTAAAAAGAGATCTTGTGAGGTTGGTTTGACATTTTCTTTAGGCAGGGGCATCTCTAGCACCGACTCTCTCTCTCTCTCTCTCTCTCTCACACACACACACACACACACACACACACACACACACACACACACTAATGCTTTTCGGATTCATGGTGCTTTACTCCCGTAGACTTTAGCGACGCCACGCCACACCACACAACCCTCTCACATCACACTGAAAAAATTCATCCTCCCGCATCACACCACACCAAGGCGCGATATATCGACGTGGTGTGAGTGGTATAGCGAGGCGGTGTGAGTGGTATACCGAGATGGTGTGAGCGGTGTTGCAAACCAAGTCTCCTGGGTGACACCAAAACTACACCAGCTTTGTTAATGAAGGGGAGGCAGGGGGGATAATGAGAGAGAGAGAGAGAGAGAGAGAGAGAGAGAGAGAGAGAGAGAGAGAGAGAGAGAGAGAGAGAGAGAGAGAGAGAATGAAGGTATGAAAAGAGCCAACAAGACTGAAAAAAGAGAGAAGATATTGACTGACGGAGAGAGAGAGAGAGAGAGAGAGAGAGAATGGAAGGAAGGAGAGAAACGGTGAGGAAAATAATGAAGGAGCGAAGGAAAAGGAGATAAAAGAATTACAGAACGAGGGAAGGAGAGAGAGATCAAGGGAAATATTGACGGAAGGAGAGAGAGACGGAGAGATAGTGAAGGAGGGAAAGAGAAAAAGCGAAGGAGAGAAGGACGGAGAGATGGAGGGAAGGAGACAGATCGGTGGAAGGAGAGGGATATGAAGAAGGAGAGATACTGAGGGTAGGAAGAAGAGAAACGGAAGGAGGGAAGGAGAGCTACTCAGGGAGGGAAGGAAAGGGAGATGAGAGATTCGGAAGCACCTTGTAAGCACACCTGAACACACCTTAAGAGCACACATTACTCTCTCTCTCTCTCTCCAGGTGTTCATAACTTCCATTTCCTTCTTCAACATCTCATCCTTCTCCCTCAGTCTCTCTCCACCTTCCACCTCAATCTCTTACTCCATCTCTCAGTTTCTCCTTCTCAACATCTCCCTCTGATTTTTCTCCGTCTTCCTTCTCTCCACCTCAGTTCCTCCATCTCTCTCCGTCAGTATCTCCCTCTCTCTATCTCCATCTCTCCATCTCTCTCTCCCTCAATCCCTCCACCTTTCTTCACAATCTTATCTTTCTTTCCAACTCTCCCTCAATCCCTTCACCTCTCCATCTCATTCTCTCCCTCCATCTCCCCCTCAACCCTCCACCTTTCCACCTCGATTTCTCGGTCTCACCCACCATCTCTCCACCTCAGTCTCTCCATCTCTCCACCTCAGTCTCTAAATCTCTCCATCTCAAACTAAAGGCGAGAGAAAACAAAACATCCAATTCTTTTCTTCTCCTTTTCTTCTTCTTGAGATGTGACGGCAAGGATTAAAAATTACGCGGACAAAGACGAAGAGGTGGAGAGAGAGAGAGAGAGAGAGAGAGAGAGAGAGAGACAGACAGACAGACAGACAGACAGATACACACACACACACACACACACACACACACACACACACACACACACACACACACACAGGCAACAGACAGAGAGAATAAAAGGAAAAGAGAAGAATGGCTGGAAGAAGAATAAGAAAAATTAAGGACTTGAAGATAATGGTAGGAAAAAAAATGCCTGAAAAAGAGAAGACACGAAAAAAAAAGGAAGGAAGATGTGAGAGGAAGAGGAAGCGTGGCGAAAAAGAGGAAGAAAAGGCACGAGAAGAAAGGAAGAGCGACAGCAGGAAGACAAGAGGAAAGAAGAGGTCAGAGGAGGAGAACAAACTGAAGAGGAAGAAGGGGAGGAGAAGAAGAAAGGAGAGAAAGACAAGAGGAGAGACGAGTTAAGATGAAGAGGACATACAGAGAAGGAGAGAGAGAAGAAGAAGAAAAGAGTAAAAGAGAGGAAGAGGAAGAATGAGAGGAGGATAAAAGCCAGGGCGCCGACGGAACGCAGAGGCTTAAGCTGCCAAGCCACACGGGGAGGAGACAGCGAGGAGAGAGAGAGAGAGAGAGAGAGAGAGAACCAGAAGGAAAAAAGAGGTAAGAGGAAGAGGGAAGTGTAGGAACGAGAAGAAAAAATGAAAGATGATGAACAGGAAGAAGAAAAAATGAAAATAAAAGTAATAAAAATAAAAGTAATAAAGTAATAAAAATGAAAGTAATAAAGTAACAAAAATGAAAGTAATAAAGTAACAAAAATGAAAGAAATAAAGTAACAAAAATGAAAGAAATAAAGTAACAAAAATGAAAGTAATAAAGTAACAAAAATGAAAGTAATAAAGTAACAAAAATGAAAGTAATAAAAATGAAAGTAATAAAGTAATAAAAATAAAAGTAATAAAGTAATAATAATGAAAGTAATAAAGTAATAAAAATGAAAGAAATAAAGTAATATAAATGAAAGTAATAAAGTAACAAAAATGAAAGAAATAAAGTAACAAAAATGAAAGAAATAAAGTAACAAAAATGAAAGTAATAAAGTAATATAAATGAAAGTAATAAAAATTAAAGTAATAAAGTAATAAAAATGAAAGTAGTAAAGTAATAAAAATGAAAGTAATAAAGTAATTAAAATGAAAGTAATAAAGTAATAAAAATGAAAGTAATAAAGTAATAAAAATGAAAGTAATAAAGTAATTAAAATGAAAGTAATAAAGTAATAAAAATGAAAGTAACAAAGTAATTAAAATGAAAGTAGTAAAGTAATAAATATGAGGAACAGCAGAGACAGGAGGAACAAAGAGGCTTAAGCTGCCAAGCCACACCAGAGAGAGAGAGAGAGAGAGAGAGAGAGAGAGAGAATATACAAGACGGGAAAGCGGAAAGAGAAAAACTGAAATGGGGAAAAGAAAAGGAGAAGAAGAAGAAAAGAAGAAAAAGAAGAAGAAAAGAAGAAGAAGAAACTGAAGAAGAAGAAGAAGATGATGATGATGATGATGATGATGATGATGATGATGATGATGATGATGATGAAGAAGAAGAAGAAGAACAACAACAACAACAACAACAACAACAACAAGAAAGAGAGAGAGAGATAATGTAAGAGGTGAAAGAGACAAAAAGAAAGAAGACAAGCACAGAGAAGAAAGATACAGGACTAAATACTGAGAAAAGGAAGAAATTTTGACTTAAACGTAAAGAAAATGAAGAATCAAATAAGTAGGAAAGGTAAAGGAGAGAAGGAACGAGAGGAAGAAGAGAAATGAAGAGATTAAAATATATAATGAGAAATGAGACAAATAAAAAGAGAATGAAAGGAAAGACGAATTGAGAGAGAGAGAGGGAGAGAGAGAGAGAGAGAGAGAGAGAGAGGCGTAAAGGGGTGGGGGTTGTGGGGGTCGGGATTGCACATAGCGTTAGAGGGGAGCGAGAAAAGAGGAGAAAGGGAGTGGACAGAGAGAGAGAGAGAGAGAGAGAGAGAGTGGGGGGGGGGCTGCAATTAAATGTGTATGTATATAATATATTGAAGAGATAGGTAGACAGAGAGATAGATAGACAGACAACAGACAGATGGAGATAGGCAGCTAGAGACAGACAGATAAACAGACAGGTAGGTAGACAGGTAGGTAGGTAGGCAGATACAGACAGACAGACAGGGAGAGCGAAACAAACATGAAAAATGGAGGGACAGCTGAAGAAAGTGAAAAAATGAGAGAGAGAGAGAGAGAGAGAGAGAGAGAGAGAGAGAGGAGGGGGGGTGGCTGTGGTCGGGGGCGGCACACATAGCTTGCCTAGACGACCCCCCTTGGGACACACCGGCAATTTAAGGTGCATTACCAGATTGCTGCCTGAGCCCTCCCTCTGCCTCACCCTGCCTCACTTCGGCCTCACTTCTGCTCCTTCCCCGACTCCTTCTGGCTCATCCTGCCTCCCCCTGCCTTATCCTGACTCCCCCTACTTCCTCTACCTCATCTTGACTCCCCCTGCCTTACCCTGCCTCTCGCTGCTTCATCCTGCCTTCTCCTTCCTACCCGTACTTCCCTCTGCCTCATTCTTCCACCTCCTGCCTGATCCTGCCTCTCCCTACCTCATCCTTCCTCTATCCGCATCACCCTTCCTCCCCTTGCCTTATCCTCCCTCACCCTGCCCTATGCTCCTCCCCCTGATTCACCCTGCCTCTCCCTTCCTCAACCTGCCTCCCCTTGGCTCACTTTTCCTCTCCCTTCTACCTCTACCTTACTTTTCCTCTCCCTGCCTACCCCTGCCTCACTTTTCCTCTCCCTGCCTCACTTTTACAACACCCAGGCTTCCTCTGCCTTCCCCTACTTCACCTTTACTCCATCCTATCTCACTTCTCCTCTCCCTGCCTTACCCCTGCCTCCCCCATCTCATTTCTGCCTCTCGCTGTCTCACTTTTTCATTCCTGCTTCCCACTCTCTCATCCTAAATCTTCCTACCTAACTTCAATTTCATCCTATCTCACTTCTCCTCTCATTGTTTCATCCTGCCTCACCCTGCCTTACTTCTGTTTTCCTCTGCCTCACTTATCATTCTGCCTCATCTCTCTCTCTCTCTCTCTCTCTCTCTCTCACTTCCTTCTCTTTGTACACCTCACTTTCTCAACACTGTCCCTCCCTTCCTCCCACCTCACTTGCCTTCTTCCTGACTCTTTCCTCCCTTGTTTCTCCATTCCTTCACCTCCCCTTACCCTTGCTATCCCCCCCCCCTCCTACCCTCTTCTCTCTTCTTCCTCTCATCTCTCCCTCCCCTCTTCTCCAACTCGGTAGCTCCCTTCTCCCTTATTATTCATCCTCTCTCTCTCTCTCTCTCTCCCTTCCTCCTTTTCCTCTCGCTACTTCTTTCTCCCCTCCTCCTCTCCCCTCTCTCCATCTCCAGTTTCTTTTACTCACTCCAATGTATGATATTTCCCCACGTGCCTTTTTCTCTCTCTCTTACACTCCCCTCTCCTCCCCGCCTCTCCTCATCTTCTTCCTTCTCTCTCTTCCTTCCTTCCCTTATCTTCTCCCATCCTCTCCTCCCCTCCCTTCATTCCTCCCTTTCTTCTCCCTCCCCCCACTCACAATCCCTCTCATCTACCCTTCCCCAACTCTTATCTCCCCCTCACTCATTTCCCTCCACTTCACTTTCCTTCTTTCCTTCGTCTTAACTATCCTCCCCACACCCATCCTCCCCTTTCTCTCTCCTCTCCCATTCATTCTCCCTCTTCCTCACCTCACTGTTTCCCCCCCTCACCCTTTCCCTCCCCCTAAGATTCTTCCTCCTTCTCCCATCCCCTCGCTCTTCCCTGTCCTCCCTCCCACTGTTTCTCCCCATCCTAAACATCGTCCCTCTTCCTACTCCATCCCCTCCACCAAAACTCCTCTCTCTCTCTCTCTCTCTCTCTCTCTCTCTCTTCCTTCTCATCCCTACAGTTCTCTCCCCCCTCTCTCTCTCTCTCTCTCTCTTCCTTCTCATCCCTACAGTTCTCTCCCCTCCTTCCGCCTCCTCCTCTTCCTTTCTTCCCCACCACCCTTCATCTTCCTTCCCTTCTCCTCACTCATCTCCTCTCACTACGTCCCTCTTCTAATTGCCTTTTTCTCTTCTCCCTCTTCCCTCTCTTCCTCCTCCCCACCTTCTCTTCTTCTTCTCTTCTCCTCCCAGTCCTCCTCTCGGATCGCTACTTGCCTTCACTTTCATTTTCCTTCCTCATCCTTTCCCCTAACCCTTCCTCCTCTTCTCCCCTCCTCTTCTCCCCTCCTCCTTCTCTCCCATCCTCTTCTCCAATCCATCATTCTTCCTCCAGTCTCTCTCTTTACTTTGCAAACTTTTTTTTTCCTTCTATCTTCTTCTTCCTTCCCACCCCTACTATTCACTTTCCCTCCCCCATTGTCCTCTTCTCCCCCCCCTCACCAATACACACCTCTCCCTTCCCCCTTCCCTTCATCCCTCCCCTCCCTACGTCCTTCCTCTTCTTTCATCCATCCAAAGTACTTTCTCTCTCCCGTCTCCCTTCCCCTCAGCTCTCTCTCTCTCTCTCTCTCTCTCTCTCTCTCTCTCTCTCTCTCTTCTCTTCTCTTCTCTTCTCTTCGTATTTATTATCTACTCTCCCAGCTTCTATTATCTTATCCCTCTCTTTATTTTCTTTCTCTGTCCCTTTCCACTTTCTCATCATCTTGGTTCAGAGAGAGAGAGAGAGAGGCGAGGGGGGGGGAGTGTGTCTCATGAATGTGAATCAGATGGCAGTTTACCTTCACTTACCTTCCTAAATTATCGCCCCAGATTTTCACAATGTGCTTTTTAGAGTGTAGCCTCTCTCTCTCTCTCTCTCTCTCTCTCTCTCTCTCTCTCTCTGTTATCCCCTTTACGAGTATATGTTCCTTTGTACAATTCTTAGCTTCTTTTCATAATTTTCGCCTCTTTATTTCTCTCGTTTCATTTTTAATCCACCATCTTCCCTTCCCAGATTTTCGAGGGCTTTTGGACTTATTTTGTATCTGACTTCTTTCTCCATTTCTTCCTCTTCCCTTTCTTCTTTTTCTTTCCTCCTCCTTCCCCTCTCGCCCCCTTCTTCCCGCCCCTGTCTTCTACCCCTCCGCTTTCCCTTTTCCTTCTTACCTTCCTCTTCCTTCCTCTCTCCCATCCTCCTCTCCCCTCTCTTCTCCTCCTCCTTCTCTCCCGTTTTAACCTCCATTTTCCTGTTTCATTCCTTCCTTCTATTTCCTTCCCCTCCCCCTCTTCTCTTCCTTCCTCTCCTCCTTCCCCTCCCTCCTCACCTCCTCTCCCTTGTCTTTCTTTCCTACTTCACCCCCCCACCTGTTTCCCTCCCTCTCTATTTTATTGTCATTGCGTCAGATACACTTACCATGTTATCAGCTCTTCCTCTTTCATCTCATTATTTTTCTCTCCTTTAACACTTTTTCTTGTTTTTGTTTTCTTGTCTCTCCTTCAGCTCCTCATTTCTTATTCTGCATTTACTATTTTTATTTTATACTCTCTATGGTTTCCTCTCTCTCTCTCTCTCTCTCTCTCTCTCTCTCATTCGTTCCACACACAAAACCACAACACACACACACACACCACAAACCCCGTACACACAACCCACCCACATATAAACCCCGACCACACACCTACCCCCACACACATCTCCTCCTCCCCTTCCCTCCGCTCCTCTCCCCAACCTCTTCACGCAATCTCCCCACCACCTCCTCGGCCAACACCTTGTAAAATTAGCCAAGCCACCCCCTCTCCCCCTCTCCCCACCTTCTGATTTAATTTCATATCAGGGGCATTTATCTTAATTGGGAGTGTTCGGGGAATATGTATAAGGTGCCAGCCAGCCATGCCGATATTTACTGGGCGCTCAGGGTGTGTGGTCACTGAAGAGGATGCTGGTGATGGGATGGGATGGGATGGGAGGGAAGGAGAAGAGGACAGTGGGGTGATGAGAGGACAAGAGAGTGGGGTGATGAGAGGACAACTGAGTGAAGAGAATGGGGGAAATGAGACGGGAGAGAAAAAAGGATGGGGAGATGGGATGGAATGGCAGAGAGAGAGAGGAGAATGGGGAGGGGAGAGGGGAGGGGAGGGGGAGAGAAACGGATGGGGAAATGGGAGGGAAAGGGAGAGGGGATGAAAAGAAGAAGAGAGAATAGGATGGGAGGATGAGAGGGCAGGACGCAGAAGAAAATGGGGAGGCGGGATGGGATAGAAGAAGAGAGAATAGGATGGGGAGATGAGAGGGAAGGACAGAGATGAGGATGGAGAGACGGGAAGGAGAAAGAATAGGGATGGGGAGACCGGAGTGCAGGGGAGACAACAAGGAAAGTGTGATGGAAAAGATGATAGGGTGATGCGAGGGAAAGGGTGAGAAGAGGGATGTGTGCTGGGAAGGATGGAGAGAAAAGAATGAGGAGATGAGAAACTGACGAAGAGGATGGTGTGGGAAATGGAATGATACTGGAAGGGAAAAGGAGAGGGAGTAACAGAGAGGGTGATGGTGATGAGATGGAAAGAAGTGAGGGAAGGAGAGAGAGAAGTGGGACTGGATAGGCGGAAATGGAATGGCATGGAAAAGGAATAAGGGAGAGGGGGAAACAAAAGTGTGATGATAAGGGAAATGAACTGGGAAGATAGGATGGAGAGAGAGAGAGAGAGAGAGAGAGAGAGATGCGAAGTAATCATAAAGGGTTGTGTGAAAAAGCATGGAAAGTGAAAGAAGAGGAATACGGATGAAGGAATGGAGAGGGATATGGAGAGAGGGTGGGGATGGGGCAGGAAGATGGCAGGGAGGAAGAGGATGGAGGGAGAAGAGGGAGATAACTGGAGGAGTGGAGTAGCAAAGGTAGGGAAAGAGTGTAAGATAAAAATACTCCACTTTTCACCCACATCTTTCTCCGCAAATCCATCACAACCCACATCCCTCTCCACTCATTTTTCCCTCCCTCTTCTCACACATCAATTCATATCCCACGCTCACTCATTCTTTCTATTTCTCCCCACAACACCCCCACTTTCCTTCCCTCACACTTCACTCGTTCTTTCTTCCCTCTCCCCCACCACTCACTTCACTTCTCTCACACTCTTTTTCCTCTCCTTCGCACCACATCAACCCCTCATTGTCCACTCACTTTCATTTTCCTTTCCTCCTTCTCCTTCCACTTCACGTACTTCGTTTTCCACTCATTTCCTCTTGCTTCTCACCCTCTTCCCAACTCACTTCACTTCCACTCTCTCCTCCACTCTCCACTGGTTTCCTTTCCCTCCCTTCAATCACAGCTCACTTCCCACTCAAGTCATCATCCCCTTCTCTTGCTCCTCTCCTTTCTCCACGCTTCCCTTTCCCCTTTCCCCCATCCCATTTCATTTTCTACTCCCTATCCCCTTCCCTCATCATCTTGTTTCGCTACTCTTCCCCTCTCCTCTCCTCCCCCACCCTACTTCTCTTCCCTCCCCCCTCTCCTCCGCCAGAGAGGGAAAGGAAGCGGCGCATATGAGAAAAATTTGGCTCTGTGCGCTGCGCCTGGCCGTATTTCTCTTGCCGGGGCCCCTCGCTTGACAGGCCAAGTGAAGTGCATCCCACCCCACTCCACCCCTCCCTCTCTCCTTACCTGCCCCTCTCACCCCATTCATCCCACTCACCCTTCTCACCCTATTCAACTGTCATCCCTCTCACTACTCTTCTCGCTCATTCCGCATCCCACCGTACCCCACTCCACCCCTCCCTCCTAACCTCTTTGCCTCTCCCTCTCACTCCACTCGCTTTTCATCTCACTCAACCCTCTCACCCCTCCCCACTTCACCCCACTCCTCCCTCTCTCCCTCTTTACCTGCCCCTCTCACCCCACTTAATTCCCATCTTACTAAACCCTTTCACTCCACCCCACCCCTAATTCCTTCTTTACCTGCTCCTCTCACCTCACTCACTTCTCATCCCACTCATTCCTCTCACCATATCCCCCTGTAACCTCTCTCATCCCACTCACTTCTCACCCCACCCGCTTGCATCCTCTTTCACCCCACTCACTTCTCATTCCACTCACCCCTTTCACCCCACCCAGATAATACCCAAGTTAAAATCACTTTCGTCCACTTCATTCCAGTGTATCCTCTTCCTTCTCTCTCTCTCTCTCTCTCTCTCTCTCTCACTCACTTTTTTTATTTCGTTTCCCGGACTCTTGGTCGCCCGGGCCATGACAGATCTCAAAAGTTCCGTGAAAGTTGTGTGTGTGTGTGTGTGTGTGTGTGTGTGTGTGTACTTTCCACCTCTGCTAATTCCCTTTTGATAGCCAGACAACCCACCTCCCTCCCTCTCTCCCTCTTCCCCCTCCTCTCTCTCTCTCCCTTTCCCCCTCCTCCATTTCTCCCTCTTCCCCCTACTCACTTTCCCCGCTCAACCCCACCTCCCTCTCCCCCTCAACATCACTTCCCTCTTCCCCATCCCATATCTCCCCCCCCCCTCCTCCCTACATCACCCACATACGTCTCTCTGTCTCAACATCCCTTTAAGTCAACCTCGCTTAGCACCAACCCCCTTCCTCTCACTCTAACCCCTTACAACCTCTCCCCAGCCCCTCCTCTTCCCTTCTATCACATATCATTACCCAACCACCTCTTCCCACCTCTCACTCAAACCCCTTTCCCCTGTTCTCCATTCAACTCCGTCGACTCTCCACTCAACCCACAACTTCTCCACTCAACCCCCATCTCTCCACTCAACCCCCATCTCTCCACACAACCCCTCTCTCCACTCAACCCCCCACCTTTTCACTCACCCCCCACCTCTCCACTCAACTCCCCAGCTCTCTACTCAACTCTCCATTCAACCCCCACTTTTCCACCCAATCCCCCTAATCCCAACAAACAAGGAACATCAATTTTTCACTTTCTTCTTCCTACCTTCAGACGATTTTATTCAGCACTGGACAGACTATGCTGGAGGGGTTTTATATGACCTTCTTTAACCCCTTCCCCTGCTAGAGAGATCCTTCCTAGGCTGAATAAAATCGTCTAACGTCGGACTGATCAGACGAAAAAATATATGTCTGAATTCCACTTACTGTCCTTCCACCCCAGCGTCTATACTACTGGCATTTTCTATCATCTTTTCATCTTAACCTGGCCCAGATTTTCGTCCTTTTGTAGCTTATTTCATGAAGGTTAGTGGCAGGAAAAGGACAATGCAATGGCTCTACATCCTATCTATAGCACATCTTCGTGATTAGCACCATAGTCTAGTGTCAAGATATCAGTACAATCCAGCATTCAAGACTGAGGGATGGCAATTTTAGTACAAGTTAAAGAGAAAGAAATATTGTCCATCTCCTCTTTCCCCTCTTTCTCTTCCTCCTCTTCTCTTTCCCTCTCTCCTCTTCCCCACCTTCTCTCCCTCCTCTTCTTCTCTTTCCCTCTCTTCTCTCCCTCTCTCATCCCCCACCTATCCACTGATAAATTTCCCTGCTGATTTCCTATCCTCTCCCTCCCCCATTTTCACCTTCTCTAGACCCGTTTCTCCCTTATCCCTTCTCCTTTTCATTCCCCACATCCCCTCGTCCCCTCCCTCCCTCTCTCACCCCGCACTCCCACCAACTGATAAATTTCCCTATTCATTTCCAATTCATTACATACCGGCGTGGATTGGACTGGTAATGAGTCGACAGTCATTTCACAATTTCTCCCCCGAGTGAATTTACGGCGGAAGTATAGTTGCCATCGCTCTCTCTCTCTCTCTCTCTCTCTCTCTCTCTCTCTCTCTCTCTCTCTCTCTCTCTCTCTCTCTCTCTCTCCTGTTATCAATCGATCTCCGTTGTGTTCTGTGTTCTCTTATCACTTTAGCTAACGGGCTCCATATCTTTACCATTATTATTATTACTAAGGGAATACTACTACTACTACTACTACTACTACTACTCTCTCTCTCTCTCTCTCCCTCTCTCATTATCAATCAACTTAACTCTGTACCCTTACCCCCAATCTCCGGGTGTGTTCTGCTGCGTCCCTATCTCCCGCGCCTTTATTTCCCACGAGAATGGTGTTCCTCTCTGGCTCTTATCATCATTTCCCGTAAGACTTTAGCCCTGATGCCTTGCAATTCTGAAAAATAAATGGAACACAGTTTAAGAATCTCCTCATCTCTCACTGCTACTGCTACTGCTGTTGTTGCTTTTCTTTCTGTTACCCAACGATTTAACACATCCCGTCCCCCGATAATGATGGCGACATGGACAGTGCACTATTACAGTACACTGCACGAAGACCCAAGTGCACGAAGACCCAAGTGCACGAAGACTCAAGTGCACGAAGACTCAAGTGCACGAAGACCAAGTGCACGAAGACTGAAGTGCACGAAGACCCATTTGCAGCAGCAGCCGAAGAAGCAGCTGTAGTCGCCGCCGCCGCCGCAACCGCAGAAGGAGCGATAGCAGCAGCGGCAGTGGTAAAAAGTACAATATAATACATTTAACCCTTTAATCACTTTTTTATTCAGGCTTATGAACATACGGCTTAACGAAACTTATCAGAGGTTTGTAACAGTAAATGGGTCAGTGAAAGCCATATGGATCGATTTTACACATAACATCGTCTGCGAGTATCTAGACCAGTGGTTCCCGAACTTTTTCTGGTCGTTACCCACTTTTCATACATGATCCTTGTCCATGGCCCCCCTTCCCCAACCATAACCCATGACTACAGTGACTGTCTACACTACAGTCCTACACTCATCATGTCCATATAAAAATCACTCTAGCAAATCCTGTAATTTTATTGATTCCATTTGTTATTTTCTCTTTTAAGTATTAATAAAGAAATGTGTATTTTGTTTTAGCTGAATCTTATATATATATATATATTTATTGAAATGGTACTAAAGGAATAATAAAATGCACATTAAAAAAATCCATACTTAGAGTAATTAAAAATTACATTATTGCGAAAAGCTGATTCAGCAATAAAAAAAAATTCACTGGATTGAAAAAGTGTATTAATCCCACGCAATTTGATCTGATCTTTGAATCTTACAAATCTGATAACTTTATAATTCTGAAATGATATGCTATCATAGTGAGTCATATTTATCTGCCACAACCATGGCCTTCAATTGCGACACACCCACCTCCTCCCAGACCATTTGCTTCTAAACATTCATGCCAGGTTCATTTTTCCTTCATTTGAATCCCCATTCCACTCAGTGTAAGTTCTCTCCACTGACTACCTACTCGCTAAACTCCTTCGGTTCAGGTTATGGCCCCCTACATTCTGATATATGGCCCCCAAGGGGGCCATGGCCCCCAGTTTGGGAACCACTGATCTAGACAGAATAATAGAGTAGAAGCGACCATGAAACGGCTTTTGTCTGAAGGGAATATAAAAGTACAGAAAACGACCATGACATTTTTTTTTCTCCTATAACTGTTCTGGATGAGAGAAATATATGCCAGACAACACGCGTCCATGAGAAGAGTTATTTTATTTTCTAAGTCCTGGGTGAGGAAGAAAATATAATAATGGAAAGATGCACCTATACTCCCTCTCTCTCTCTCTCTCTCTCTCTCTCTCTCACACACACACACACACACACACACACACACACACACATACAGTCTTGGGTGCGGGAATGCCAAGTTTCGTCACCCGTAGTATGGTATCAAAAACGACCTTCCTTGGAGTCATGTTCGGAAGGATAGAAAAAAAAGAAAAGAAAAAAAAAGGTGTTGCGATGCTTCTCTCTCTCTCTCTCTCTCCCTCTCTCATTACTGGCCAACTCATCACTAACGAAGCAACACAGGGCCACAAACAAAACTGAGGGAGGAAACGATGGAGGAACAGAAGACGAAAAAAAAAAAAAAAAAAACTGTGGACAGAACTAAAAAAAATGAAGACAAAAAAGACAATCATAAAAACAGAAACAAAAGAAAAGGTTGAAGAAAGAGCTAAAGAAAACGGCAGAAAACGAAAATCAAAGAAAAAAAACAGGCAAATAAAAAGAAAACGCGGCAAGGAGGAGGGGGGACGATCTCAAAACGACGGAAAGAAAACAAAGAGGAAAATACGAAAGAGGACAAGAGGATGAAATTTAAAGAAGACTGGGGACGAAGTGAGGAAGATGAGGGAAAGGAGGAAATGCAGGAAATAGTGATGATGAAGAAATATGGAGGAAGGAAATGAAGAAACGTGGAAATGCCTACGGATTACAGAAAATGAAGGAAAAGAAGACGAAGATGATATGAAGAAAAAATAAGAAACAAAATAAAAAGTAGTGACAAGACGAAGAAAAGGACAAAGCAAAGGAAATGAGGATGAAAATGAGAAGGGATGGTGAAGATGACGAGAGGAAATGAAGAAGACATGATGAAAGTGAAATGTGATGACGAAAATGATGAAAAGCGAAGAGATGGGGAAAATGAGAATGAAAATGAACATGCTACAGATTTTTGTCTATTTCCAGCTTATTTCACGGAGTTAAGACAGAGAGACAGAGACAGGGAGACACAGAATAGGACAGACGTACAGACAGACACGGAGAGAGAGAGAGAGAGAGAGAGAGAGAGAGAGAGAGAGAGAGACAGAGACAGAGAGAGAGAGAGAGAGAGTGAAAGAACAAGGCAGACACAGACAGATATGGAGAAACAGAAAGACAGACATGGAGAGAGAACAAGACAGACACAGAGACAGGGAGAGGAAGAGAGACAAAGAAATACAGAGAAAGACACGGAGACAGAGAGAAAAAGAGAGAAACACAAGTAGAGAGAGACAGACAGAGAAAGGATGAATGAGAAGCTTACAATAAGGTAAAAATGTAAGATGAGGGGAAGAGGACGAGGGGAAGTGTTGAGTAATGGTGTTAAGTGGGGGAAATTGAAGTGCTATGAAGAGGAACAGATGTGAGGGGAGAGGTGAGGGGAGGAGGTGTGATGAAGAGAGGTGGTGA
>NC_137044.1:10045176-10200176 GCF_032717465.1 Coenobita brevimanus
CCGCTCTTCCCACCCCACCAGCATCCCCTCATCCTATTCTCTCCTCTCACTCTGTCTTCTTATTCGTCTTTCCCCTCATTCCTTCACCCCTCCCTTCTCCACGATATTCTCTCTCTCTCTCTCTCTCTCTCTCTCTCTCTCTCTCTCTCTCTCTCTCTCTCTCTCTCTCTCTCTCTCTCTCTCCTACTTGTATTAAAATTTCGTTCTTGCTTAGTCCAGTATTATTTGTTTTCCCACTCAATTTTCCCACTGTCTTCCACCATCTTCTTCCTTCTTCTTCTTCGTCCTCCCTTCCTCTCTCTTCTCCTCCTCCTCTTCATTCTCCCTTCCTCCTCTTCTCCTCCTCCTCTTCATCCGCCCTTCCTCCCTCTTCTCCTTCCTTCACCTCCCTCTCTTGTCCTACTTTTATTCAATTTTGCCTCCTCTTTCATCTCGCCATTATTTGCTTTGCCACACCATTCACCCACATCTTATCTCTCTCTCTCTCTCTCTCTCTCTCTCTCTCTCTCTCACACACACACACTCCTTCCACCTTCCTTCTGTTCCCTTCTTTATTTTTGTCTTCCCTCACCTCCCCTCTCTTTCTTCACAAACCCTCTCTTCACAGCTCCTCTCTCCCCTACCCTTCTTTCTCCCTCCTCCCCGTCCTTCTCCTCTCTCTACATCCTCCCTCCTTAAACTGCATCTTTTCCTTCATAACTCCCTCTCCTATTCTCTCCACAGCTCCTCTTTCCTTTCCTCTCTCTCCCTGTCCACTTCTTGCTCGCCTAGTTCTTTTTCTTTCAATTCATCTCTTCCTTCCCTCTCATCTCACTCCTTCTATCTCTCTCTTCCCACACCGTAACCCGTCTCTTCCCCTTCCCTCCCCCTCTTTCCTCTCCCCTCCTCTCCCTTCCCCTCCCCTTCCCTCCCCTTCCCTCCCCCTCTCCCTTCCCCTCTGCCTTCCCCTCCCCGCCCCTCCCCTCCCCTCATGCCTCACATTCCTGCGCCTCCCTCCCCTCTCGCCTTTTCCCATTTCCCATCATTCTTCCTCTCTCTCGCCCTCCTTTCTGACCCTTCCTTTATTTACCCTTCTCTCTCTCTCTCTCTCTCTCTCTCTCTCTCTCACACACACACACACACACACACACACACACACACACACACACACACACACACACACACACACACACATATATATACACACACACTCACATTTTTTTTTTCACTATGATTTTAAGCCAACATAACTTACAATGTTACAAAAAAGTTAACTCTAAATACACTCAGTTTCAACATCATCGCCACACCACACCCTACAACCATACTGCCATTATATACTACACCACTCACACTCCATTATATCCCTCTACACCACACCATCATACCACACCTTATCACACATTCCTTGAAACTACAGCTTCACACCACACCACGGCACACCACAGAACACCACATCACTGTAATATACCACACAACACCCCAACACAGCATTAACACAACACTGCCCAATCGCTGAGAGAGAGAGAGAGAGAGAGAGAGAGAGAGAGAGAGAGAGAGAGAGAGAGAGAGAGACTGCGACCTGCTCCCCTCAGACTCCTGACTCTATGATAATTAGGAATAAACAAGAGAACTCGGGAAAAGACCCAATCTTATTTCCGCGGACGAACGAGCTTTAGTCCCCCCTCCTCCCAACCTCTCTCTCTCTCTCTCTCTCTTTCTCTCTCTCTCTCTCTGCTTCCTGTTCCTCCTTTCGTCCTTGAATTTTTCTCTCTTCCCGCCCTTTCTCCCATTTATCTCTCTCTTTCCTCCTCCTCATTTTTCACAACTTCTCTCCTCACTCCTAACCTTCTCTCCTTCTCATTACCTGCTTGACATCTCTCTTTTCCTCCTTCCCTCTCTCTCCTCTTTTTCCTCCAGTCCCTCCCTTTTTTTCTTCTCAAGGCGTCTATATTCCTTCCCCTCCTTCTCTCTTTCTGACTTTTCTCCTCTCCCCTCCATCTTCTTCTCTCACTTTCCCTCCCTCATCCCTTCACCCTCCCTACTTCCTTCCTCTTCTCTCCTACTTACTTCTCTACCCCTTCCCCTTCCTCATTCTTCCTAGCTTCCCATTTACTTCCCTCGTGACGACATTTTCCTCCTCCTCCTCCTCCTCCCCTTTATTCTTCCTGACATTTCCTCTTTCCCACCCACCCACCATCTCTCTCTCTCTCTCTCTCTCTCTCTCTCTCTCTCTCTCTCAATATGTTTCGCATATATTTACATACTGATCCGTTTTTCTAAGTCTGTTACTCTCTCTCTCTCTCTCTCTCTCTCCGGGTTATTTTTCTCGGGGTAATGTATGTCTTTCATCTGCATAATTAAGTCTTACAGAGTCGGCAACAATAATGTAATTAGCATTTTCGTGTCTTCTTATAGGCGCTACCTCTCCGTCCGCTCCTTCCTTCCTTCCCTCTCTTGCTCCTTGTCCCCCACTCCTACTTTCTCTTTCTCTCACTTTTATCCTCTCTCTCTCTTTCTTTCTCCACTTGTTTCTCGATCTCTCCATCAAACACTGTCTATCCGTCTATCTATCTCTTACCTATCTACTGCCTGACGCTGCCTCCTGTGAGGGGTGACCAAATGATCTTTACACATCCATGCCAATCCTGGAACAAGATAATCAACATCTGTCCAGTTAAAAAATACCTGGACACATTGAACTAATCCCACCTCGCCCTCATCCTCTCCTAATCCTCCAAGCAAGACTAATCCTCATATTCATACTCTCCTAATCCTCGAAGCAAGACTAATCCTCCCGTTCATACTCTCCTAATCCTCGAAGCAAGACTAATCCTCAGTTTAATCCTGTCACTGAATTCCTGAGGCTAATTCTCGCTACCTCGCAGACGGTTTTCTTCATCTTAAAGGAGACGATTAGATGCAAAGGGGTCACCAAAAAAAAAAAATGTCTTACTCTCTACTTCGAAAATTGTCTCCTTAGCTGAATAAAATGCTGTAGAGGTAACAAAAAAAAAAAAAAAAAAACGAAAAAATCTCAGGACTGTAAATGTAAAAGTCTACATCCTTCAGTCAATGGCAACTTCCTCAAAAATTTCCTATTGATCCATCTTTTAGTTTTTGCCATAACCTGTCGAATTGGAAAACATACTTGCCTACCTACCTACGGACAGACACACACACACACACACACACACTAAGGGGTAAATAATAATAATATTCATAATCATCATCATCATCATCATCACCATCAGCAGCAGCAGCAGCAAGTTCTTCCCATACGTAACAATGGACTAAGAACAATAATAATATATAAACGATAAACCCCACATGAACCAATAATGACCTTAGTAGCTGACCTAACAACCCCTAGTCTAATCACCCAATCCCTAATCACTCTAGAGTACTGGAGGGGGGGGGGTATCCCAGGCACTATAAGCCCTCTCACGGTCGGGGCAATTCTAGTAGTTTGTTCCATCAAACCCCCAAAAACGAATATAAACAAGGGAGTGTGATTCAGGGAAGCGTGAGTCAGAGGAGCGTGAGCCAGGGAAGCGTGAGTCAGAGGAGCGTGAGTCAGAGGAGCGTGAGTCAGGGAAGCGTGAGTCAGAGGAGCGTGAGTCAGAGGAGCGTGAGTCAGAGGAGCGTGAGTCAGGGAAGCGTGAGTCAGAGGAGCGTGAGTCAGGGAAGCGTGAGTCAGGGAAGCGTGAGTCAGAGGAGCGTGAGTCAGAGGAGCGTGAGTCAGAGAAGCGTGAGTCAGGGAAGCGTGAGTCAGGGAAGCGTGAGTCAGGGAAGCGTGAGTCAGAGGAGCGTGAGTCAGAGGAGCGTGAGTCAGAGGGGCGTGAGTCAGAGAAGCATGAGTCAGAGAAGCGTGAGTCAGGGAACCGTGAGTCAGAGAAGCGTGAGTCAGAGAAGCATGAGTCAGAGAAGCGTGAGTCAGGGAAGCGTGAGTCAGATGAGCGTGAGTTAGAGAAGCGTGAGTCAGAGGAGCGTGAGTCAGAGGAGCTTGTGTCTTAATATCATCATCATAACCCCTTCATGGTCAAGACAGCTCTATCATTTTATTCCAGCCAACGCCAGACGATTTTATTCAGCTGAAAATTAGTTATAAGAGCCTCAATGCAGCCTGCTCTAACCTCCCAAATTTTCAATTTTTTTTCCCCTTCCTAATCTCCGAGTTATTTTTCTCGTTCTTGTGTGTGTGTGTGTGTGTGTGTGTGTGTGTGTGTGTGTGTGTGTGTGTGTGTGTGTGTGTGTGTGTGTGTGTGTGTGTGTGTGTGTGTGTGTGTGTGTGCGTGTGTGTGTGTGTGTGTGTGTGTTTTCCCAATCGCTAAAATGCATTCCAAACACCTTACAACCGCCTCCCATCTCCCTCACACAATCCCCCCACCTCTCTCTCTCTCTCTCTCTCTCCGCCCTAGCCCACACACCACAAAATTATAGCCGCTAGGGAGAATAAAGATAAATCGTACCTGATGACTGAAGTTTCTGAGTGTTTTTAAGGTGCGGGGAAGTGGGATTGGAACCACCTGTCGCCGCCAGATGTCTCCCTCTCCCCCAGGACTCGATGCGCTTTTGTTTTCTCCCTGCGCCTCGTGGGGTCTGGCACTGATAGACGGAGTGGGCGAGTTTGAGCACGAATTGGGAGGGTCTGGGCGTGAACTGTGAAGGTTTGGGCGTGGGCTGGGCGAGTTCGGCGTGGACTGAGCGGGTTTGGGCGTGAACTGAGATGGTTTGGGCGTGGCTGGGGGGGGGGCTGGGCGTGAACTGAGATGGTTTTGGCGTGGACTGGCCGGGTTTGGGCGTGGACTACATAAGAGGGACATTAAAAGTTTGATTCCCGTCGGCGACAGAGAGAGAGCTTTACTTCAATAATTATAGTTTCTAAGATTTTGTCAAGCGTTCATATTGAGATATTCTATTCACAGAAGGAATAACACACACACACACACACACACACACACACACACACACCTTTCATGAAGAAGCGCTAAGGAAAGCATGGACAGCCTAACATTGCCTTGTCCTGTCATCAAGCTCCGTAAAATTAGCTGCAGAAGGACGACTATCTGGCCCCAGTTAGTATAAAAGAAGGCTAGCAAGGTGCACTGGACGAGAGTGATATTTAACAGTCGCTAATGTACTTGTGTCATTATTAACCCTAAATGGCTCTTGCTACCGCTAAACAATTTTATTCAGCTGGAATATATATATATATATATATATATATATATATATATATATATATATATATATATATATATATATATATATATATATATTCAACTAAAAGTGGAATGATTATGTACATTACATGCATGCACTGCACACATATGTATGCATGTGTGCATGAGTTTATGTATACTGAGTGGGGTGTGGATGGAAATTAGTGGGAGTACTACTGGAAAGTATGAAGGCAAATAAGTATGAATGTATGCAATGAGTAGGGCTGTAGGTGGTAAAGGGGAGGGTGATGGGTAAGATGCATAGTGACGTAACAATAGGTAAAGAAGCAGGACAGGTAAAAGTGGTGGGGGATGGGGCAGGTGGGCTGGTGGAGGGGATATTGGGAGTGGAGGGGGAGAGGGGCGGCAAAAGGAGGACAAGAAAGGGAAAAAAAAAAAAAAATGTCTTTCCCATTTTCTTACGTTTGCGATGTCAAGGGGAAACCTGTGCATTCTGTCGTCACTCGGTCCCTCTCACATCCCCTGCCCTCTCTCACTTCACAAATCTCTCTGTGACCCTCAGCGGTTTTAGGTAGGTTCCAGTCTTTTTTTTTTTTTTTTTAATGCAAACTAACGAAACTTCAAACCCCAGTATCTGTATCCCCAGTCATCTTTGGCGATGATGTCAGTGAGGACACGAATCATCAACATCTTAGAGAGACAGACAGCTAGACAGACAGATAGATTGTAGATAGATATACAGATGGACAATTTACTCTAACCCGACAAAACTCCATCCCTACACCTCGGTTGATGGTTGTAGTCAGACTGGAAAGTAGCGTACAAAAGGACATTAACCTGCCATATCACAAAAATAAATCGCTAAGAAAGAGATGTTTGACGCAAATACGGGCCCAAGTCTCAGTATGTACTCACCTTCAATTCTTGTGCTTTTAGGTCATATTCATAAACCTTCTTCGGCCTTAGCTTTGTATAGAGATCCTTGTTTATATTCTTATCTTCACTCAGCTACCAGACAAGTGTGAATAATAAGGTGAAAATATGACATAGCACGATCATTTCTCATAACATTTAACTGCTACGGAGCCTCGTTTATCTTAAGATTTGTTCAAGATGCTTTTATGAATATGCCCTCGATACGTGACTCCAAATAAACCGCCAGAAAATCCTTCCACCCCTCCTCTCCTCTTCCCTTCTCCACCTCCCCCTACTCCCCCTCCTCCTCCTCCTATCCCCACTCCTTCCCTCACCCGACCCCTCCATTCCACCTTCCCTACAGCTCCCCTCACTCTCCACTCCGCCACTACCTTCCCCATCCCCACCACCCTCTTCACCAACCCTCCCTATCCACTCCCCCACCACCTCCTTCACCTCTCCTACCCCCTCCCACTTCACCCATTAACTTCTCCGCCACTTCCCTACCCCTGGCCTCTACCAACTTCCCCTCACACTCCAAAACCCCTTCCCCTCAAACCCCACTACCCCTTCCCCTCACACTCCATTAACCCTTCCCCTCACACTCCACCACCCCTTCCCCTCACACTCCACCACCCCTTCCCCTCACACTCCACCACCCCTACCCCTCACTTACTTCACCACCCCCGCCCCCATTTCCCCACCCACTCCCCACCTCCTCTAAAACTGTGACCTGGACTCCATGCAAAAACTCTCTGAGAAAGTTGGTAACGTGAGGAGTGGGGCCAAACCTGCCTCTTCCCCCCAACTCCCCCTTCCCTCCCTTCTACCACTCACCCCCACTCCTCACTCTACCCTCTTCCTCCTTCTTTCTCCTCCTCTACCCCCTCTCTCCCTCCCCTTCCTCTCTCCACCCTCCTCTCCCCCCTCCTCTTTCTACCCCCTCTCCCTTCCTCCGCTCTCCACTACTCCCCTCTCCTTCCTCTCTCCGCCTTCTCCCCCACCTCTCTCTGCAGCCTTCCCCCTCCCGTCTCTACACCCTACCACTCGTCTCCACTCTCACTCCCTCCCTCTTTCTCTCCCCTCCTCTAACACCTCTCACCTTACTCTTTTCTCCCTTCTATCCTCTCCCTTCCTCCCTCCCACTGCTCTTTACTCACCATCCCTCATCGCTACACTTTACGTTACACACTAAACATTTTATTCTAAACTTTTTATTCTCAGCAATGAGTGTTTCACCCTCAACATTTTCCACTAAACACTATTCATTTTGTCCTAAACATTCTAAGTGCTAAATATTATAACCCAAACATTACAACACAATGCTAAACACTAAACATTTTATCTTCAAGAACGACTTACCCTTACCATTAAATGACCCAAGTCTTAAGAATTTTATCGTACACCAAAACATTTCCCATAAATACTACAGTGGCCACTAATAATTGTCTAACCATAAACACTACACAGTTGATTTTAAACACATTTTATTTCATCCTACACCTTAAGAATCTTTTGCCAAAAATGTTATACTTCTGAAGGAAAATCTCTAACACTAACTACAGTAATTTTCCCTAACACAATTTACCAAAACCCAGACACAATGTGGAACTAAGTTGTCTCTGGTTGTTGTGTTCACCTCCCAATTTCAGATGAGCTAAGTCAGGGTTCGAATCTAGCCATGGTAGACATTTAAATGGAGGTTCTGATGCATTTACTCTAATCTGACAAAAATCTCAAACCTCTTTCAGCTCAGTTGCGATGAGGAGTGTTGATTTAACTATACCACTCTTACGTTAACTTGGCCAACATTTTCGTCTCTTTACAGCATATTTCATGTACCTGAGTGACAGAAACACACAATGCTATGGCTCTACTATATACCTGCCATAGCACTTCTTCCCGACTAGCAGCACAATCTAGTGTTAATCTACGGTTATAACTCAGAACTCAAACTGAACAGAGGGCAATTTTGGCCAAGTCTGAGTAAAACGAGTATAGTAACCAGGAGGAATCATTTTTTCCTCATAACTAATGCTTATTGAAATTCATGTAAATATAATTTAGTATTTAATCTGAGAGACCCAGTTCCGTCAGATGAAAACAGACTATAGCAGTAGGTTCTTCGATGAAACACACAGCCACTGACTGACACATACATAGCCATTACTGTTTTTCCACTTTCACACGCAATGCCGTCACTTCAAACACCATCTGCTGATTCTTACTTAGCCAGCATCAGGAGAGGATGTTCCAGCTGTTAATCATCCCACACAGAAACACAAATATACATTATACACACACACACACACACACACACACACACACACACATGTACCCTCCACAAACACCTACCCCCCAACACACGTGCCCCCCTACACACCCGTCCCCTCCCTAGACACACGACCCCTCACGCACGCACGGAAGCACGCACACGTCCCTCAACACACACACACACACACACACACACACACATTGGTGGGCGGAAAGAGGAGGCAACAATGATAAGGAAGAGAGTTACTGAGAGCTGACAGAGCGGCTTCCCGTGTGCTCAGAGATGCTCCTTCCTCCCCTTTGTGTGTGTGTGTGTGTGTGTGTGTGTGTGTGTGTGTGTGTGTGTGTGTGTGTGTGTGGAGAGAGGGATAGGGTGAGGTGACAAAATGAAGCGGGAGCGTGGGATAATTAGAGTGATGGAGAGGAAAGGGTAGGAGGGAATAGGAGAATGACAGGTGAGGGATATGGAGGAGAGGGGAGAAACTAAGCATCCCCTCCTCCCCAGATTCACTCCCCCCTTTCTCCCTCTTCTGAATCCACTCCCTTTCCTCCCCACAGATTTTTTTAATGTGTCCCTCAAAGCCTTTACAGCCAGGAGTGTGTGCTTGAGGCTGAATGTTAGGGTGGACCATGAAGGAGAGCTAAATGAAATAAAACAAGATATTAAATAATTGCCCCTCACATTGGTTCCTTCAAGCTGGTAACGCGATTATATTTTATTCTTGCTGCCATCCATTTTTTTTCTTATTCAGCTGGGGATGATTTTTTTTTTTTCCAGAGAGAATTGAGGAATCTGACGCAGACCTACTAACCCCTTCAGTACGAGAGAGATGACCGTAGTAGACAGCAAAGGAATAAAACAAAGATAATATAACTAAAGGGGTTAGTTGATATGAGTTACGATCATTAATTTATATGAACCACGATCAACAGCAAATAACATAACATACATTCACTATAACAAAAAAAAAAAAAAAAAAAAAAAGAAAATGCCAATGAAGCGATGCAAAATAGAGACTTCACCTCCCATACAACGAAACAAAAATCAAAGTCGAAAACAATTGAGAAAATGCGCTCCCTAATAAAATAAATGCACCCCATAAAACTAAGGAAGTCACACCCTGAACTAAGAATACAAATCTATAAACACCCTCAAACGGGACAAAATAAATGATAAAAAAAAAGGGGGGGTCACCATCGAAGTAGGTAACACATATGAAATCTCTCAAACTATGGAAGACAACGCACCCCTTACACCAGACAAGTCTCCCCTGAAGCTAGATAAAATAAGCTACCCCTTAGGATACATAAGACAGCATCCCTTAAGCTAAATAGAAAACGTCATTCCTAAACAAAAAAAAATAAAAGACATCAGCAACAAAGAAATGAAATTGCCTCCATCACAGCAGGAGCACCCAGAAAAAGAAAAAAAAAATACCTAAGAAAATCCTCAGTCAAATCAAACCAAAAAAGGCTGAGAGTAAATAAATAAATAAAAAAAAAATACCCTCAAACTTAAAATATAAAAATAAAAAATAGTTCATGCCGACTACAAAAGCAACGGGGGAATGCCATCATCAGAGCAGCAACATCCAGCGCAGAATTATTTGCTCATTTAATCAACTGGTATGTGCGGCGCGGCTCATAAATCATCCCGTATCATCGTCCTTGTGTTCCCGATTCGCTGGATACACCTACACCCACTTACATACACGCCCAGTTACACCCACACTTAAACCCACTTACACCCACTGGCATTATACCTCCCAAAACCACCCACCTATACAGTATTCAATACTATACCTTCCAGCTTCCTACTTTCTCCTTTCACCTCAACACCTTCGTCCTCACCTTTCACTAACACCTACACCCACCTACACCCCACTTATCCCTCGCTGTACCTCCCACCTACACCCTTCTCCTTATCATATCCTGCTAAGCTACACCTCCCAAGTACACTCGTTTTTCTTCCCATCTTACACCTACAGTATTGCTTTTCCAACCCCTTCCCTCCCAGTTTTCTTTTTCTTATAGTTCTGTATTTGACAGTCCTTAAATAATTATCAAAGCTTGCACACACACACGCACACATATGGATGCTTACACACACACACACACACACACACACACACACACATATATATATATATATATATATATATATATATATATATATATATATATATATATATATATATATATATATATATATATATATATATATAAAAGGTACACTTACGTACTCATTAGAACACACATACACAATAAAATAATATACATATTCTCTCTCTCTCTCTCTCTCTCTCTCTCTCTCTCTCTCTCTCTCTCTCTCTCTCCAGGACAGGTGGAACACGGAGGCTGAAGGAAGGGGGACTATGCTATTCAACTGCACGGTTCTAGAGGGAGGGGATTAACAACGAACTGTACCTCAAAATCTTGCTACTCTTGGACGATTTTATTCAGCATAGGAGAGACTTTTCCACCTGGAGGGGTTAAATATGTCCTTCATTAACCCCTTCACTACGAGAGGTGTTTCCTGAGCTGAATAAAGGTGTCAGAAGGTAGCAAGGAGCTAAAAATGAACAAAAAATATGGAGTCCGAATGAGGTAATTTTGGCTATACTCCCTTTATTCTAACTTGGCCTAAAACTGCCATCTCTGCATCTCGAAAACTGAAGTCACGAAGAAGTGCTATGAAAATTATATAGAGCCACAGTATTGTCTTATTCTAACACTGAGTTGCGTGAAATCTGCAAGAGGACGAAAATCTGGGCCAAGTTAAGGTTAAAGGAGTATAGTTAGCAAGCCAATTAAAAACAAAAAGCGATAATTTCCCCGTCGTAACTTAGACTTGGTTATCAAAAAAAAAGGACGACAGTAGTAATAGTTGTAGTTGTGGTTCATGGTTCCTCTGAAATGTAAAACCAAATGATGAAATGTAAAACCAATTGATGAAATGGATTGATGAAATGCAAAACCGACTGATGAAATGCAAAACCGATTGATGAAATGTAAAACCGACTGACGAAATGTAATACCGAATGATGAAATGTAAAACCGATTGATGAAATGTAAAACCGATTGATGAAATGTAAAACCGATTGATGAAATGTAAAACCGATTAATTATTCGTAAGTTGGTTTTCAGTGTGACAGCGTAAAGAGGAGGATATTTATCGTAAGTTAGTTCCCGGAGCGATGGTACAACAATCTTACTTACGAGGAAATTGTTCGTAAGTTAGTTGCCACGATGATAAGGTAAAAAGAAGGAAAAAGATCTTAAGTTACCGTTAAACCGATGGGGCCACAAATCTTAGTTACAAGGAAAAATATTCGTAAGTTAGTTTCCTGGATGACAAGATAAAAAGAAGGAGAAAATCTTAAGCCAGTCCTCACAGCAATGAGTCTACGGATCTACTAATCTTTGTTAGGAGAAAAAATATTCGTAAGTTAATTTTCTGGCCGGCAATGTGAAAAGGAAAAAGATCTTAAGTTATTTCTCACAGTAATAGGGCCACAAATCAACATATCTTAGTTACGAGAGAAAATGTTCGTAAATTAGTTTCAGAACGACATGGTAAAAACGAAAAAATCTTAAGTCAGTTCTCACAGCAATGGGGCCACAAATCCACAAATCTTAGCTACTATAAAATCTTTTTCGTAAGCCAGTTTCCAAGATGATAATGTAAAAAGGAGGATAAGGATCTTAAGTTATTTCTCACAGCGATAGGGTCAACAAATCTTAGTTACGAGAAAAAACGTTCGTATGTTAGTTCAAATGTTCGTAAGTTAGTTCAAATGTTCGTAAGTTTCTTCAGATGTTCGTAAGTTGGTTCAAATGTTCGTAAGTTTGTTCAAATGTTCGTAGGTTTCTTCAAACGTTCGTAAGTTAGTTTAAATGTTCCTAAGTTAGTTTAAATGTTCCTAAGTTAGTTCAAATGTTCGTAAGTCTGTTCAAATGTTCGTAAGATTGTTCAAGTGTTCGTAGATTAGTTTAAATGTTAGCAAGTTAGTTTAAATGTTCGTAAGCATATTTAAATATTCGTAAGTTAGTTCAAATGTTCGTAAGCTAGTTTTATGAGTGATGTCTGTCGTGAGTGGCTATTCCCGGCACGCCTTTGTTTTGTAATCTGCTCAGGCTTCCGGCACCCTCCTGTGAGTTTTCCCACCTGATGTGAACTTTACCACAGGAATGAAGAGAGAGAGAGAGAGAGAGAGAGAGAGAGAGAGAGAGAGAGAGTGTGTGTGTGTGTGTGTGTGTGTGTGTGTGTGTGTGTGTGTGTGTGTGTGTGTGTGTGTGTATTTTTCAAGGTAAACAATCTACCAACAGCCGATATATTTAACTTGGGAGGAACCTCAAAATAGTGAAGGTACTGATGAAAAGGTGCATTTGATCCCTCCCATTTGAAACCTCTCCCCCATAAACTGTACAGCAGAATCAGGTGGAAATAAAAAGAATGAATTATAGATTATATTGTCGGACTGAAGAAGTTGGGAGATGATAACGTTAAATTTATGGAAAAAAAAAAAAAAAAAGAAGGAAATAATGGGTTATCGCTTTGAAATGGTTGATATACTAATTTTCCGTAAAATAATTCTTAGATAATTTATACAGATAGAGAGATGGCTAATCTCTTACTTTAAAACTGATATATATATGATAGAATAATATCTGACTTACACATGTGACTGACCAACCCATCATTTTAGAATACACATACCAACACCAAATGTGCCAACACTTAGCACAGCAAGAGGTGCAATATACACTAACTACACACCATCTGCTTTAAACCTTGTGTAAGCTGAGGTTGCATGTATTCTGCGGGACTGTACGAAATAACGCCACAGTTTGGTTCGGGAGGAATGATGTCAACTAAAACTATCAAACACTTCACCAAAAATTAATACACCTTAACTCCGATGGCCTCCTTTTATTAATTATTTACTTATTTATTTATTTATTTATTGACAGTAATATAACCGGGCAACGTAAATCAAAAGAAGAAAAAAAAAAAAGGAGCTAACGGAGGCCATTTTTCTCTCCAACCCATCCTAGTGCGAGAGGTACTTCCTAAACTTTAAAATAAAAATGTCTTGCCAAAAACATCTGACAAAGAGACAGACACAAGTATGAACAGGGACAGACAGACAACCAGACACAGGCAAAGAGACAGGCTCAGACAGACAACCAGACACAGGCAAAGAGACAGGCTCAGACAGACAACCAGACACAAATGGGAGACAAAGGGAAAGACACAGACAGCCAGACACAGACAAAGGGACTAACACAAAGAGAACCAAACACATACAAAGGGACAGACACAGACACACAACCAGATACAAAGTGACAGATAAGGAGATAGACACAGAGACAGAAAAATAAACAAAGACAGATGAACAACCAGACACAAAAACAGACAACCAGACACAGACACAGAGACAGACAAAACAATAAACAGACAGACAGACAGACAGACAGCAACCAGACACAGGCCAAGACACAGACATAGACAAACAGACTACAGCGAGGCAGATGTGGTAATCCTGTGCCCTTAAAATCGTAGCTTAGGTCTGGCGGCTGGAAAATGAAGTCTGCGCAATCCTATCACTATTATTATAATTATTTTTATTTTTACCTGGCGTGAGCTGATTTGCCAAATGTGTTATATTCGCGTAATAAAGCACCATGAACATCACATCCCAACATATTTAACCCTCTGGAATCTGATAATGTATTTGATAATTTTCTTTCGTTTTTCTTTGTTCTTGCTACCTCCAGACGATTTTATGCAGCTTAGAGGAGACCTCTGTAGTAAAGAGGTCGGTAAACACACACACACACACACACACACACACACACACACACACACACACACACACACACACACACATTTGAGAGAGAGAGAGAGAGAGAGAGAGAGAGAGAGAGAGAGAGAGAGAGTTATATATATAACATTTACCTATGTTACCTAGATGAATTACACGGAAGGTGTAAAAGGAGGGTGTAAGGAGCGAGTGAACTCCGGGATTAGGAGTTTGGCAATTCTTTGAGATGACGTGGCTGGAGGGAGAGAAGGTGCATGAAGGAGGGGCGTGAGGTGTAGGGAGGAGGGGCATGATGTGTAGGGAGAAGGGGGGTGAGGTGTAGGGAGGAAGGGAGTGAGGTGTAGGGAGGAAGGGAGTGAGGTGTAGGGAGGAGGGGCGTGAGATGTGGGGAGGAGGAGCGTGAGATGTGAGGAGGAGGGGCGTGAGGTGTGGGGAGGAGGGGCGTGAGGTGTAGGGAGGAGAGGCGTGAGGTGTGGGAAGGAGAGGCGTGAGGTGTGGGGAGGAGAGGCGTGAGGTGTGGGGAGGAGAGGCGTGAGGTGTGGGAAGGAGAGGCGTGAGGTGTGGGGAGGAGGGGCGTAAGGTGTAGGGAGGAGAGGCGTGAGGTGTAGGGAGGAGAGGCGTGAGGTGTGGGGAGGAGGGGCGTAAGGTGTAGGGAGGAGAGGCGTGAGGTGTAGGGAGGAGAGGCGTGAGGTGTAGGGAGGAGGGGCGTGAGGTGTAGGGAGGAGGGGGGTGAGGTGTAGGGAGGAGGGGCGTGAGGTGTAGGGAGGAGGGGCGTGAGGTGTAGGGAGGAGAGGCGTGAGGTGTAGGGAGGAGGGGCGTGAGGTGTAGGGAGGAGAGGCGTGAGGTGTAGAGAGGAGGGGCGTGAGGTGTAGGGAGGAGGGGCGTGAGGTGTAGGGAGGAGAGGCGTGAGGTGTAGGGAGGAGTGGCGTGAGGTGTAGGGAGGAGGGGCGTGAGGTGTAGGGAGGAGAGGCGTGAGGTGTAGGGAGGAGGGGCGTGAGGTGTAGGGAGGAGGGGCGTGAGGTGTAGGGAGGAGAGGCGTGAGGTGTAGGGAGAAGGGGCGTGAGGTGTAGGGAGGAGGGGCGTGAGGTGTAGGGAGGAGGGGCGTGAGGTGTAGGGAGGAGAGGCGTGAGGTGTAGGGAGGAGAGGCGTGAGGTGTAGGGAGGAGGGGCGTGAGGTGTAGGGAGGAGGGGCGTGAGGTGTAGGGAGGAGGGGCGTGAGGTGTAGGGAGGAGGGGCGTGAGGTGTAGGGAGGAGGGGCGTGAGGTGTAGGGAGGAGAGGCGTGAGGTGTAGGGAGGAGGGGCGTGAGGTGTAGGGAGGAGGGGCGTGAGGTGTAGGGAGGAGGGGCGTGAGGTGTAGGGAGGAGGGGCGTGAGGTGTAGGGAGGAGGGGCGTGAGGTGTAGGGAGGAGGGGCGTGAGGTGTAGGGAGGAGGGGCGTGAGGTGTAGGGAGGAGGGGCGTGAGGTGTAGGGAGGAGGGGCGTGAGGTGTAGGGAGGAGGGGCGTGAGGTGTAGGGAGGAGGGGCGTGAGGTGTAGGGAGGAGGGGCGTGAGGTGAGGAGAGGTGAGATAAGGGCAGTGACAGTGGGAGGCACCAAAAAAATAAATAAATAAAATAAAATATATAAAGTTGCTACTGAAGGAGAGGGTGCCTGCATAGTCCTTGGCATGGGACACACACACACACACACACACACACACACACACACACAGTGTGTGTGTGTGTGTGTGTGTGTGTGTGTGTGTGTGTGTGTGTAATCTTTCTCCCTTTTGCCACACCGCTTCAGCACAATACGCTTCCTACGCAGCTACATACGCTAGTGTCACATACGCTATAAGTTATACTGAATCCATAAGGCAAGTGCTTAGCAGCGAAATAAGTTTTACTCGTGACTTGTGACTTTTGAATACAGAGAGAGAGAGAGAGAGAGAGAGAGAGAGAGAGAGAAAGAGTCATATCTACCACAGTGATCCATAAGTAGCGTGTCAATCCCATAGAGTTCTTACGTTCTCTCCATTTTTTTTTTTTTTTTTTTTTTTTTAATAGAAAGTGTGGCTTTTGTTATAGGAGAAACAGAATGACAGACTGAGAGGGAGAGAAAGAAACAGGGACAGAGAGACACAGAGACAATGCTAGCACCATCCCATATCGTGCGTATAGTTGTGAAAATGTGTTAAAACCAGCAGACCGCTTTCCACAAACAATTCACCCGAAACTATCATATTTAAAAGTTCTAAGTCCCCCCTCTCCCCACCTCCTCCTCCTCCTCCTTCCCCTCTAAGCCCCCCTCCCCTCCTCCTCCTCCTCCTCCCCCTCCTCCTCCTCCTCCCCCTCCTCCCCTCCAACTCAACTTTGTTTCCCTGGGTAAAATTTTGGGGGACTCCTGGCCTCTGCAATTTTCCGATATTTTAACATTACTTCCACATAGTTAGGGCAAGCTGGACGTCATGGTAGGCTGTCTCTCGCTTGCTGTCTCTTGCTGTCTCGCTGTCTCTCGCTATTTCTCACTTGTACTCTCTCTCTCTCTCTCTCTCTCTCTCTCTCTCTCACACACACACACACATACTATAAAGGACATCGCAGACATTTTGATACCGAGAGGACATTTTGGTGCAAAATTTGGTGTCAGACGTGAAAGGGGTAAATCAGGTATTTTGGTGCCAAGACAATAGGAGTCAATTCCCCTCTTAGGCTGGTGGAAAAGGTAGAGATGACATTTTGGTGCCAAGGAAGAAGGGGTACGACCGACATTTTGGTGTCATGGAGAGGAACGTAGTATAGTAGACATTTTGGTGCCAGTAGACGTGTGGGTAAGGCTGACATTTTGGTACCTGTGATAGAGGCGTTGAGAAGAAGAGTTAGTATCTTCAGGTACCAAGGACACGTTAGACATTTTGGTGCCTAGAAAGGAAGACGTAAGATGGACATTTTGGTGCTGATGGGAGGCAGGGCACGTCAGACATTTTGGTGCCAAGGGGGGAGGGGGTCTTTTTTTTTTTTTTTTTTTTTTTTTTTTTTTTACTGCACCCCTTCTTGCTTACGCGTACACTGTCGTTATGGTTTCAACTGAAGAAACAAAGATGTCTACGATGACCAGTGTGTTTACGACAGGCTAGAGAAGGGAAACAAGAGGGGGGGAGATCATACGCAGCCTTACCCCCTCCCCCCCACCACCACCCACCCTGCCCAGACGGGGGGAAAAGCGGTAGGAGAGAGGGGAAGGGGAACAGAATACGGTATAGGGGTAGGTGGGAGGTGGAATTAAAGAAGGGAGTGGAATGAGAGGAAGGAGTGGAGAGGGAGTGAAAGGGAGAGGGATTGAAGATGGAGTGAAAGGGAAAAGGGGTGGAGAGGGGGTCAGGAGAGGGGATGTTAGGGAGAGTGTACAATAATTCCCACAACCAACCTAGACGAAAAAGAAGAAGGTGTAGAGGGACGAGAGGGATAGAAGAGGGGAGGGGGATAGCGAGGTGAGAAAAGCTGGGAATGGGAAGTGAAGACAAGGGAAAGAAGGAAAACAATGCAAGTGCGAATGGAGGAAAGAAAGAAGGGAGTGGGAAGTGAGCATGGAGGAAACAGGGGAGGGGGGTCAAGTAAAGATGGCGGAAAGAAAGAAGGGAATGGAAAATGAGAATGGAGGAAAGAAAAGGGGAGATGGACGTGAGGCTTGAGGAAAGAGAGTAGTGGGGATGTGAAGATGAAGGAAAACGGTAGGTTGGGGGAAGCGACAGTGGAGGGAGGGAGGCGAAGGCTAGGGAAATGAAAGGAAGAGGGAAAGTAGAAGACGAGTGGGTGAAGAAGGGAGGGTGGGGAAATAGGGAGGGGGGGAGTGAAGGCGGGGGGGGGGTGAGACGGGGGGTAAGGGACACAGAACTCCCCCCCCCCCCGCTGGACGTAATTAATAAAAGGCTGAGGGGCGGAATCTGAGGGCATACTCTGGGACGGCGACTTGAGACGGGATGGAATTTTTGGACCGGGGACAGAAGTTGATGGAGGGAGTAGGTAGGCAGGTAGGTAGGTAGGTGTAGGCAGGTAGGTAGGTAGGTGTAGGCAGGTAGGTAGGTAGGTAAGTAGGTAGGCAGGTAGGTGCAGGCAGGCAGGTAGGTAGGTAGGTATACACTGAAAGATGAAGCTGACACAGGTAGACTGATACATGGATACGGATGTATGTTGTATGTATGTAGGTATGTATTTATGTATGTAAGTATGTATGGGTCAACGAGACAGATAGCTACCCGGTATACAAGGACGGACAGATGGGCAGATAGACACAGAGACAGACAAACGAATAGACAGACCTACACGGACGGATATCTCGGCAGACTGACAAATAAACGCAAACATAAATATTCAATTACTCCACCCTAAGACACACCACCCTCCCTTTTTCACTCTTCCACTTTATCCCTCCACCCAGCAATGAAGAAGGGGACCTGGATATAACATTGATGGTTGCGGGTCGTATTCTAGGCGAAGGTTAGGACTTGGCAAAACATATCGCCTGATTAATGAACCTCGTTAAACAGATAGGCACTGATCTAAAAATTCTTCCCCTTCACCTTATTCTCGGTCTTTTTCTTCTTCGTCTTCCTCCTCCTCCTCCTCCTTCTAAACCTCCTCCTCTTCCTCCTCCTCTTCTTCTTCTCTCCACCCTTTCTCTTCCTTACCTCAGTCTTTTATTGTCCATTCCCTCCACTTTCTGTTAATGTTACCGAAATGTAAAATATCAATTGCACGATTTTATGCATCTCTCTCTCTCTCTCTCTCTCTCTCTCTCTCTCTCTCTCTCTCTCTCTCCACCACTCACTTTCATCTCCGAGTGGTGTTTGACGGAGAACACGAAATGCATCTTCAGCAAGTACGAAGGGCCTCCATCTCAGTTATTTCTTACGTAATTTCTTCGCTTAACACTCCCACGCTCCTATGACTCACTCTCAGCTGAATAAAATCGTCTGGAGTTGGTTGGAATTAAATACTAGTTACAAAATACAGCGGAAAACACAGCTCCACGAATGACTATCTGCCTGTAATTTTACCGTATTCATGCCTTCACTACCATGACATTTTTCGATTCATTCATGCTGCCTCCAGACGATTTTATCTAGTTCCTGTTAGGTCTCTCGTAGTGAAGGGATTAATGACGGCTATATCTTTTTCAGCCAGTTCGTAAAATATCTATCAAACTGAGTAAAATCGTTTGGAGATAGTGAGCTTAATATACAATAGACGTTCTCGGGAAAGATCTTCGTAGGCTAAAGATACCAGGGTACACATCATTATTTTCCCGTCCAATATATTCACCGTCATCATCATCATCATCATCTTGAATATATCACTGGGATGAGTATGATCCAAGTATAGGAAGTATAACATTCACACAAACGTTGTAGAAAATATCATCATCATCACCATTATTAATCATCATCATTGTTTTGACTCTCTAACTTCAGAAATGGGAAAACATCAAGGTAAGAGAAGCCGTCAGCAGAGTGCCCTACGAAATTCGACTCAACACTCATCACCCTAACCTTCAGCTCCTGTTCCGCGACGCATTCCTGCATTTTATTCCCGCTGTCTCTGGACGATTCTGTTCAGGTTATTGCACACTTCCAGTACCAGGCAGGGTAGGTGGTAGTGCTTCTAATCCACCCCAAGACGTAACACCTAATATCAGCCAGGTAGCAGAAACTAAAAGGTAATCCCATTGAAGGGTCGAATTTCTAAAGATAATCACGGTTTCTAAATATTCCAGTAAAATGACGTCTTTGGATGTTTGTTTTTGCTGCTACCAGACGCTATAATTACCTTGGGAGTGCCACCAGGTAGTGACGAGGGTAATGAAGCCTGATTCTAACCCCTCCCGTTCGAAATGCCTATCCTTGTCTATCCGAAGCTGAATAAAATAGTCTAAAAATTAAAAAATCCTAATTCATTCTTGAGCTGAAGGATCTTTCAATATCCCCATCCTCTGAATAAATAACGAACAAAAGGATAATAATCAGCCCTATCCAAAAAAAATAAATCGCTAAGGAAGAGGTGTTAGGGAGCTTCCTTAAATGACGAGAAAACGGGCCTAAGCAGTACAAATTATACTCACTGAAATACGTGTTCAGCTTGAAAATACAACACTTTGGCTCAACTTGGGTCCTCTTCTAAAAAAAAAGAAAATGTCTGGTTTCCTAATATAATCCAGACTCCAAACATTCACCTTTATTTCTGTGTATTTGGGAATGGATACTGAGAATGCACTGACAACATCAAAATGGTAGGATCGAATGGCTGGAATATATAAAGCCATGAAATACATAAAAATTCTTAGCCTGCATCATTCCCCCTAAAGGTTCTATGCACGAATATTACTGTATTTATTTAGGGTGCATAGTACTAAGGGAAAATATTTGTATCTGACGGATATTGGAGAAGTATTTACAAACTCTAGAAAAAGTTGACCATAGAGTGAGAATCCAATAAATTTCCCTGCACAAATATTTACCTCCTATGTATCGGTGTCTGTGGGAGGATGCAGGTATGTGATGGATATTGGAGGGGTATTTACAGGCTCTAAAAGGCTGATCATATGGAGGAAGAGAGAGAGGAAGATCGTGGGGACATTTCCATCTTTGGCTATGAGGCTCCCACGTGTGTCTCTCAGGCTTTCTCTGTCCTCCCTTCCTTCCCCCACCCCCATCGATACCACTCCCCCCCACTCCCTCCTCACCCTTCCCTCCTTTCCCCCCCACAGATCCCCCTCCCCCCAAATCCCCCCCCCCATCGACGTGGCCCCGCCCCGTCCTTGTCCTGACAGCTGGCGGCGTGGAGTGATGCCCGCACACACGCACGCACGAATACACACACACACACACACACACACACACACACACACACACACACACACACACACACACACACACACACACTTTTTCATCCACACTTCCTTGGTCCTTTCAATAAAAAAATCTATAGAACACACAAATGACAAACAGATACACATACATATGAAAGTAAACACACACAAACACACACACCTCGCAGACACTTGTTCAGACATATAGTGCGATATGCTGACAGACACATATACCTGCATCTCTCTCTCTCTCTCTCTCTCTCTCTCTCTCTCTCTCTCTCTCTCCTCCGTTCACTTTTATACACACAAACACACGTGCATCCTTTCTCATCTCCCTTTCTCCCACAAACACAAACATACAAAACGCAAACATATATACACACACACATCCTCCCTCACATACACACACACACTCACACACACACACACACACACACACACACACACACACACACACACACACATTCCCTCAGCCCCCCTACCCTGCACACAAACACACCCTTCAACCACACAACTCCACACACCCATACAAATTCTCTTTCTCTCTCTCTCTACCTATCTATCTATCCATCTATATCCACAAGATGCTACTATACCCATTTTCCTTCTTCAGTTCTCCCCCACCTCTCCCTCTCTCTCTCTCCTCCAGACCAGACCAGTGGACGGGCCTCGCGGTAGGGCGTTTTACTATCGAGACAGTATTTTTCCCGAGCGTAAAAGGCTGCAGGATATGTCGAGATGTGTCGTGGTTAGGCCATGCAAATATTCTTTCGTCGAGAAGAGAGGTGTGTTATTTTCTCTCACACTCTCGCTTATTTTCCTCTCCCCTCCCCCCGACACCTCAGAAAAAAATGGGAGAGAGAGGGGGAGGGGGGAGATGGGAAGGAGGGTGAAAGAGACAGGGAAGAGGGAGAAAAAAATTCAATGGATCTGCTGTAGTGGGAGTGTAGTTGTGAGTAGTGTGTGTGTGTGTGTGTGTGTGTGTGTGTGTGTGTGTGTGTGTGTGTGTGTGTGTGTGTGTGTGAGAGAGAGAGAGAGAGAGAGAGAGAGAGAGAGAGAGAGAGAGAGCCGTATTATGTTTCTGGAATGTGCTACAGACCTTCCTATAACAGAGAGGAAGCAGATTTCTACAGATGATACAGACTATATCATACTACTCCTCTTATTGCTAAAACATTACTACGCACACACACACACACACACACACACACACACACACACACACACACACACACACACACACACACACACACACACTACCATGCCACATCAGCAGACTACACTACCACAGCACCATACCACACACACTATTACACCTCACGTCACTAAATCAATCCACCACACCACACCACACCACACAACCACACTTCCACACCACACCAGTATACACAGACCACACTAGTTCACCAACACACCACACTAGCACAAAATACACACTACACCACCAGACTACCGCACACGACACACAGCACACTATCACACCACATCAACACAGCACACCACGCCACTAATACACAGCACATGGCCACACAAGCAAGTTACAACACACCACAATAGCACATTTACAATACATATCTCAGTACCACATATATACACCACATCACCACACACATATACCACGCACAACATTACCACACCACACTAACATACAGCACACCACACCACACACTGCCATACCACATCACACACTACCATACCACTCTCTCACACTACCACACCACACTCTGAAGCATAATAATAGTAATAATAATAATAATAAAAATAATAATAATAATAATAATAATAATAATAATAATAAATGTGCATAAACTCAACCATCCTGTAAAAAATATGAAGTGAGTTTTGTGTATTCCTTATTTGTTTTCATGTTAATGCTGGGTTAATTTATGCAACATGTGATTACATTTTTCTCTCTATGACAGTATGGATCTCTCTCTCTCTCTCTCTCTCAGTAGGGTGGTGTGGTATGGTTGTGTGGTGTGATGGTGTAGCAGTGTGGTATGCTGATGTGGTGAAGGTGTGGTATTGTGGTGAGAGGGGAGGTTAGCCCTAACATCACAAACTACAGCTACTCAACACCACTACCACCATTACCACTCCCACAGCTGCTCACCACTACCACCATCACCACCAACACAACTACTCACGACTAACACCATCACCACCAACACAACTACTCACCACTAACACCATCACCACCAACACAACTACTCACCACTAACACCATCACCACCAACACAACTACTCACCACTAACACCATCACCACCAACACAACTACTCACCACTAACATAACTATCCACCACTACCACCATCACTACCACTAACACAGCTGCTCACCACTACCACCATCACCACTAACACAACTATTCACCACTACCACCATCACCATCATCACTCTCTGTGGTTCTGGAAGTTTCGTAACAACATTTCTTTAGCTATTTAGTTTTGCATATCCCACCATTCTACACTATTTACATTAATGAACTACACTCTCAATATTAAAAATTTATACATAACATACAAAAGAATATCAGGGTCTAAAAGGCAAACTAAATCGCTATGGAATGGGCGCTAAAAAGCCTCCCACACCACTTCCAATACGTCCAACAGTGGGGATCTCCTGTACTTGGCCAGCACTAGACTATCACGTGTCCACTCTACCTTCTTATCACTCTTATCAGTTTCGGTTACGTGTTATCAGTGCGTCTTGAGCTTGTATTCTCGTAGGTTAAGGAAGCTCCCTAACACCTCTTCCTAAGCGATTTATTTGTATATTACATCTTACTGTCCTCTTCTGTTCTACATAAATCCATCCAATGTCACCATACTTTTCATAAATAGCGTACGAGAGGATATTAATCAGCTATATCCAAAAATAAATCGCTAAGGAAGAGGTGTTAGGGAGCTTCCTTAACTGACGAGAATACGGGCCTTGGTCTATCAGTTCTCGTTACTACCACCTCCATTCACAAATCACCTTCACTGCATTCTCGTGGGATTTACAGACTTAACCCCCTGAATCCGGCCACGTACTGCTGAGTCTGTTCCTGCTGACTCCAGACGGTTTTATCCAGTTTCGGTAGAGATTTAGCTTCGATTTACAGGGATAAATGCAGTCTTCATTAACCCCTCTCACAAAAAATCCCAAGTTGACTAAAATCCCCGGGAAGTAGCAAGAACCAACAAAATTAAAGACACTGGAATGAAATAAGTCACTATAAGTCACTGTAAGTCACTACGGCTAAATAAGTTACTATCCTTATGCATGTAAAAACTATGTCGATACTAAAACTATAAATAACAAAGAAAATATTATCCACACTTGTACCATGACGTTTCTTACTTTTTATTCAACCAAAAGCCAAGCCATTCCCTTCAACTTATACGACTCGTTGTGAAGGGGTTAATGGAGGCTTTTTTTTTTTTTTTTTTTTTTTTACTAATTTATCCAGTTCGAAAAGTCAATCCTAAGCTGAGTAAATTTGCCTCCCGGGTTCGTAATATCCATCCAGAATCCACAAATGAGAAAATATTGCCGATCCATGAACAGAAATCAACTGGAAACGAGGAATCACTAAAAATCATCTTCATAAACACAAGAACATACGTACACTCGTTAACAGAAGTCATAGCACCATCCATGCTTTTATTTCCAGTGGGATTTAGCAGACGACGCCCATGACACTGCTCAGGGGCGAAGTATGGGCATCAAAATCAGTTGCTGTGGATTCCTAAGGCTGATTATATATACCCACAGAGAGAGAAGTAGTGGAGGCAACACGACTTTTGCTGCCCACGGTACCTTCAATGACCTTCTTCCACACAGCTTTTTACTCTCTCTCTCTCTCTGAATATTACACCTTAACCCCTGAGAGGAGTAGAGGAGGCGACAGGACTTCTGTTGCTCATTGTACATTCATCGACCTTTTTCCACACAGCTTTTTTTTTTTTTTTTTTCATATTATACCTTAAATCCTATACAGTACGCTGACATCGTTTTCCACTTCTTCCTTACTATTTACAGACGATTTTATTCAGTTATTGGGACTTGAAGGGGTTAGAGGGAGGGATTAATAAAGTCAATATGTAATCCTTCCATTTCGAAAAGACTCCCTTCATCGAAATAAAATCGTCTGGAGGTAGCAAGAATAATTACAATGAGACGCCCCGGGGTAAAGGGGTTAACAATGTGGAGTGGCTGGATATACTACACTAGGTGACCGATGAAAAATGCCACAAATGAGGAAGTTCAGTGCAGAGTGGAGAGTTTGTCGTTGCTGTGGTGTGTTGGATTTATCTATTTATTTTTTACGTTTATTCATTACTGGCTTATTTACTTGGTTATTTATTATCACCCACCTTTAGCATGGAGAGGCGATACTGTTTTTGCCGGTGTATGTCTGTGTGTGTTTGAAACTGTTGCCGAAATATTTCTGAAAGTTGCTGACAAATTTTCACCAAACCTTCAGGAAACAGCAACTATGTGGATGTGCAGAAGTCCATTACTTTTGGTGAGGATTTGATCACAGACGACAGAATGCCAACCGCCATATATTTTTTAATATGGATTGCGTTTTGTAAAACGCGGTGATTGAATTCCGTATAGTACTAACAATTTTCTTTAAGTCTGGTCTGTAGGAAGCTTGTACCTTAGCAACAACATAATTATTTTGGAGGGCGATTAGCATTCGGCACCCGAATTATTTTGTTTCATTTATTTATTCATTATTCATTAATTATTTATTATGCACCCGCGCACCTATGGATCAGGAGACATTCAGTGACTGGTCTGCCCGTCAATGCGTGCGTGGGTCCGTGCGTCCCAAACTTTTGTGGGCGCTATATCTCCTGAACCCATCAACAGATTTCCACCAAACTTTTGTCAGGGATGCAGCATAAGGAGATGATGACCTGATTATGTCAGCTAGGTCATGGGGTCAAAGGTCAAGGTCATGTGGAGTCCACTTAGTTCATCCTTGTGGGCGCGGTATCTCTTGAACTTCATTGATACAGTATGAGGAGATGATGAACTGATTAGGGCAGCAAGGTCATGGAGGTTGTATGGCGAGACCGTGTGCAAGGCCTGACGGAGGTATACGGAACGATGCCTTGCGTCGACAGCTTGGGGCCATTCTCGGCGCTTCATTTATTTATGGAATCGCCAGACAACTGTATTTAGTGTATAAGGCTCGTATTCTCGTCAGGTAAGGACGCTCTACAATACCTCTTCCATGGGGATTTTATCTTTTATTATGGCTGAGTAACATCCCTTAGTACGTTATTGAAGCAGAGTATTGCGATGTTAGAATGATTTATGTAACACAGCGGAGGGCAGCATGGTTTAATAACTATAATAAACCACTTGGGAAAAGGTGTTAGGGAGTTTCCTTAACCTAGGGGAATACCTGCCTAGGAGACATCCCTCGATTGGCAGGGGTTGGTCTTCAGTTAAACACTTAACATAATATCGTATCTTATTCATTCTACCGTCAGACCACTTAGGAAATACCCCTAGTAGAGAAGGAGTTAGGTATATTTTCCATTTAAGCGCTTCAGTACAATGACGTCAACTTATTTCCGTTCTGTAACTGCCAGACGTTTATAATTAGCTTAATGAAGTTTTGAGGCTGGAAGTGCCGAATTGCAGTGGGTCCTACTTAAGCCTGTAAATGGGGGATGGGACTGGTGATAGGGATGCTGATGGGTGGGGATGAACAGGGGGGAAAAGGGGGAGGAGTGATATGGGGTGAGTGAAAACAGGGGAATCAAAAGATGTGTAAAAAAGTCAAAAGGAGGAAAATGAGAAAGAGGGAAAGGCAGAGGAGGAGAAACTGGGACGTCAAATGGAAGTATGTGAAAAAGTGAGTAAATAAGGTGAAAAGAACGAAAGTGAGAAAAGGGACGTGAAAAGGAAGGGAGAAAAGGGAGAATTAAATATAAGGGGAAAAAGGGAGGAAGAGTGAAAATGGGGTGATATAATGTGGGATGGAAAAGGGACATAAAACCCCTCTCCATAACCCCCTCCTTCTCCCCCTCCCCCCTCTCACAGGCCAGAAAGGAGGGGCTATTCTGAATTAATATTTGAGAGATCTCGTGTGTACAGTGACAACTTACACTTCTTCCTCACTCCCTCCCTCCCTCATCCTCAACCCATCCATTCTCCCCCACCCTTCTCCTCCCTTCCCCATGCAAACCTTCCCCCCAGTGCCTCTCTTCTCCCCTACCCCTCCCTCCCTCTTTCCAAATACCCCAACTCCCCCCCCACCTCCTTCCTTACCCTCCCCCGATACCCCACCGTTCCACATGAATTACAGTTTCTCTCTCCTTCTCTAACCCCACACTATCCTCCTCTCTCCTTCCAAATCCTCCCCTCCATCACAACCCCCCCTTAAACTCCACCCCTTTACATGAACTACACACTTTCCCTCTCTTCCCTCTCTCCTCCACTTTTTCCTAACCCCTCTCATCCATATTCCATCTCCCTTTCCCCACCCACCTCTCTCCCTCGAACCTAATTCTGTACATGAACTACAGAATATACCTCTGTCAAAATCCCACCCCTTCCCATCCCCATCCATCCCCTCCCTACCAAACCGTACCCCTCCATATTAACTACAGAACTTCTCTCACTCCCCCAACCAATCCTTCTCCCCCACCCCCTCCTTCCAACCCCACCCTTCTACATGAACTAGTCTTGCCGTTCCTCCCCAACCCCTTTCCCTCTACGCCCAACCCCTACCCCTTCCCCCAGGCCCATCATTTCACTTGAAGTACAAAATCTTCCTCCAGTCCCAATCCCAATCCAATCTCCCTCTCCCACTCTCTCTCTTAAACCCCACCCCTCTAAATGAACTATAAAACCTCCCACATCTCCCTCAACTGCTCCTTTACCTCCCCAACCGCTCCCCTACCTCCCCAACCCCTTCACTACCTCCCCAACCCTTCCTCTACCTCCTTCAACCCTTCCTACTCCCCTCTTCCAACCCCATACCTGAACATGAAATACAAAATATTCCTTACTCCCCATCCCCACTCCCTCCAACCCCACCCACCTCTCTACATGAACCAAGCAGGCTGTGTCATGAAGGGGGAGAGAGAGAGAGAGGGGGGGAGAGAAAAAGAGAGAGAGGGAAGGAGGGTGAGGTGTAGCAGTCATTCTCCTCTAATTATTAATCCCCACTGACTGTGTGTATTTTTCATGGCCCTGGAGTACCCTTTGGTCGTGGGGGTGTGGAGTAAAGAGAAGTGAGATGTTACTTCACTTGTTGAATTCTGCAACTGAATTCTTGAGCCCGGCGAGTTTTTATGTGCGGAGGAGCGGCGGTGAAAATGGAGTCTGATGTGGCTGAGAGGACAATGCCGGGGGCCGAGGCATGCTTGCGATCGTCACCAGGTGTAATATCTAAACTTCTAAATGTCCAAGACCGCGGGAGTATGCAGTTTATGAGATCATTAAAATGTTATATGAAGATAACGCTTACCTATCCTCCCCGCGAGTATCGATTCAAACCTCCCGCCACTTAGGTAACTCCGCCCGGGCCACGCCTGCGGCCCACCTCATTGGCTCTCACGTCCCCAATAATTATTTATTTTGCGTGTTGGCAGAAGATCCCAGCAAGAAGCCCTTCTCTCCTTGTAATTCTCAATTCCGTAGGTTTCCTGCTGCCTGAGGACAATGCGTGAAAAAACGGTTGTATTTTGAAGCCATAAGTGAGTCTGAAAGCATGTAGTCCATGTTATGCCGAAATATCTAACAAGACATTTTTAAAATCTGCCACTCGCCATCTTGCTTCCCATGGGGTGTGTCTCCCGCCAACTCGGCCGACGTTCAGTGTGCAGACGACACCCGGCAGCGCACACATTTTGGGGTGCCGCCCTATTCTTTTGTATATCGTAAGGAACCTACGTAAAAGTTTGAACAAAGCGTGTCGTTCTTATCTCACTGGCCGCGGGAGCGCAGGAAATTCCACCCTTGAGCAACCGGACACCGCGATGGGTCGGATATTCTCAGATGCCGAAACGATAGCAGACGACGCGCTTAGGGCCATCTTTGACGGAGGTGGCGGCCAGTCGGGATGGTGGCACGGCAGGGCCAGCGTGGGCGTGTGTGAGTGCCAGTGTGCCACTCTTGCAGCACACACCCTTCCCCCGGTGCTCCTCCTCCTCACCTTGCTCACCTCAGCAGCACCAGAGGACACCCCAGTGCCTTAGCTGTGCCTGTGTCGACATGACCTCTCCCGAAAAGCGGCACTGAGGGCCAGGGGAGCAACCAGGCAGCACGGCCTCCCGGGTGAGTAGCCCAACAGATGGTGCGCCTCTCACTCTCACTCCGGCACACCCAGCCCACCTAGCCTGCCGCACTTCCCTCACTTGTAATACTCAGTGCTTCAGCTTGACTCGTGTCGCACACTCTGCCATCCTCCATGCAGGTAACTCAGTGCAAACCAGCCAACACCCAAATTTGTTGGTCCTTACCCCACCACCTCCCCCACTCACTCCTCACACATAAACACATACACGTACACACACAACCCTCCCTCATCTCAACTTCCTTGCAACACATATGTCTTGTGCAACGACTTCACTCCCCTCTGTTCACCCACCATCACCACCTGCACCTCCTCCTCCTCCACCACCACCACCACCCAGATGGCCAGGCGGTGGGAGTGACTGGGTTCCCAAAATTATAGGCGCCATCTTTTACCAGACCGTTTTAGCCGAGCATAACTTCTCAAACCAGCGACATTTCGGCTGCCACCACTACCATTCTTTTCACTCTGACACAATAGTTTCTTTCATCGCCTCCCTCACTCCCACCAACATTAATTTTCTCCTAACTCACTCAGAACTATCACCTGACTTTTTTATTTTTATTATTATTCTTTCTTTTTACATTTTCATATTTTCATTCCAGACAAACTTTGACTTTTAGTACATGCATCTCCACACACAAAGCATATTCCCAAGACAAGAAATATCTCTGAATGGTCAAGGCTCCAATTTTAGACACATTACATAACCTTTTACTCTCTCAAGATCTAGGAACCCAGCACTTCACATTCCTCTCCCTATCAAAGTGAAACCATCTCACCATCATTATCCCATCTAATCCACACCAAAATCCCTCCCCATCGCCCCACCTCCTTTATTCCCTAATTTACCTCTCCCCATATAATTATCCACTTCCAAAAAAACTCCTCACTGCTTCCCTCCTTTTCTTCCTATCAAAGTCATTTTCATGGCAACTCCTCACCACTGCACAACATTAAATACATCCCACACTTCCACACACTTCAACCACATACCGCAGCACATTCTTATCATAACAATAAACTCTATGGAAACTCCCCACCATAATCCAAGTTTCTCCATACCAAAATCCCTTCCTCTCACCCCAATTTTCGTCCCCAATTCTCCACTCTCTAGACCCCAATCCACTTCCCCCCACAAAAAAAAAAAAAAAAAAAATCTAAAAACTACTCTACATTCCCTTTCCTTACAGCAGAATTATGGCACCTCACAAACACTGCATAACCAGAAATATATCCAACTTTGTCAGCTTATTATAAACCCAACATTTCATATTTATGTTTACCAGTGCCTCCTCATCCCAACCCCTTTCTGTCCGCACCAAACCCCACCAAACCCCCTCCCCCACAACCCCATCCCTTATTCTCCACCCTCATTAGTCCAATCCATTTCAGAAATCCAACACATTATCCATCCTCTACCCCCTCTGCCACATAGCATTTACTTCTTTGGCATCACTCCAGCATTACATAATCAGACGTGTATCCAACATTTTCTCAGGCTCCAGACATCCAGATCTAACATTCCTCTCCCCATCGCAGCAGCTAATTCCCAATCGTAGCCCCAACCTATCCCCACCAAATTCCCTCTCCCGCATCCCACGTTTCCTCATAGATTTCCCTCCTTCATCCCATGTTTCCTCCTAAATTTTCCCCTAATCCTCTCCCAATAACCCCATCCACTCCCAGAAAATTAACACCATCCTGCTTCATTTTTCCTTACAACACAATTATTTTCTTTCACATTTCCCCACGGTTATCCCACTAAACCTATACCAAGTGCCCTATCCATTCTCCTAAATTCTCCACTCTTCATATCTCCATCACCTTTTACATCCTTATCACAGCAGATTTCTTTAACATCTCCTCACTTAACTTCATATTTTTCCTCACTGCCTATGCGTTTCTCCTAAAGTCTCCCCTGCTATCTCCATCAACCTCTAGAACAACAACACATCATGGAAGACTCATACCTCTATATTGAGATGTTACCCAATAAACACTTTCTGATCCCAGTTTATTTACTTACTTATTTTTTTTGCTTATAAATCTTAATGACACTGCAATATCAAGACAATGCACTACAAATATTTCCTTATCATGGCCAATTCACCCCCATAATCACTCCTCATCCTGTACAAAATCAAACCCATTTCCACTACCATACATTCCCATCGCACCCATTGTCCATAGTTCCACTTCCTTCACCCAACCCCACTCAGAAAATCAATACTATTTTCAACTCCTCTCCTTGTAACATTAATCCTTGACTTCCTAACCTGTACATTATCAAACCTATCCCCATTCCCCATCCTTCATCCTCACCTTCCCAATCCCCATATTTACATTAACTCCAGACATCTCCCTCCCTCTTAACAAACCCACCCCAAATATCGTCACTTAGAGCAAATATCGCCTCTTTGGTGGCTTAGCTTCATCCCACCCCATTCAACACCAAACATCATCTCTACCAACCCCATCATTCCTCTCCATCTGCTCACTCAGTCCCCCATCCATCTCATCCATTTCCAACTCAGTCGAGAAAATATGCACTTACCTTCCTTAAAAAAAAAAAGAATGCTAACTCCCCCACAAAACTCCATCCCCACCAACCCCATCACTCCTCCCCAGTTGTTCATTCCCCATTCCCCACACATCCACCTCACTCCATCCCCACCAACCCCATCACTCCTCCCCAGTTGTTCATTCCCCATTCCCCACCCATCCACCTCACTCCATCCCCATCATCCCCACCACGAAAACACATTTTTTTTTTTTTAATCTCCATCACATAAAAATCATCCTCTATACAAACTCCTCACCATATCTCAACCTCACCTCTCCCACTTTTCCTCCCCACCTCTCCCACTTTTCCTCCCCACTTCCCCCACTTCTCCTCCCCACTTCCCCATATTTCCTTCCCATCTACTCTCTCCCCTATCCCCATACACCTCCATCCATCCTTGGTCCAATCCACTGTTTGGGTTTTCGTTCATTCGCCTTCCATTTTGTGGGGAGAGAGAGAGAGAGAGAGAGAGAGAGAGAGAGGCCTGACCAGCCCCACCATTATCTTTATTTTCATTACTTTAATAGTATGACGTAGACTGCCTCAATTTTTTTATTTCAATACAGTTCTAATTTGATAATCCCTTCATGGCACCTTTTGCAATATTACTCTTGCTACCACCAGACACTCTCTCTCTCTCTCTCTCTCAAAGTCTGTATAGGCAAAAATCGTCTCTTGGGGGCAATATGAAAATTAAGGGAACGTCATAGTGGGGGAAGAAGTCAACTCTCTCAGCATGAAGGCGTCTTGGTTGTGCTTCATTCTTGCCACAACAGACGAATTTATTTTTAGGGGGAGACCTCGTAGTGATGCGGATTTTAACACAATCAATTAAAATCTGTTCTAGTGACGTCCAAAATTCCTTCATGTGAATTATAGTGTTGCTTTTTTCATTATCTTTATTTTATTTATTTTTTCCTCAATGTGCCTCGACTTTGCATACATGTGCCTTAAATCCTTTGGTTCAGGAGGGCTTAGTTGTGCTGAATAAAAATGTATGGCGTTGCTGGAATAAAATACGAAGCTCTTTACTTCCAACCAAAATGTTATTCGAGATCAACTTTATACGGTAATCTTTTTGGTGCATCGAATTTCTTTACTCTTACTAAAATCGTCTGACATTATCCACTCAAATAATAATAATAATAATAATAATAATAATAATAATAATTTTATCTTTCGCTGCTATTAAAGAGTTAGATATGCTTCTTTTTTATCAATATACATTCCTTGGCTGTGTAACTTATTTCAGTTGGATGCTTATTATTATTATTATTATTATTATTGTTGCTGTCTTAAATTAGGAGGCTCCCTAGCACCACTTGCATATCGATTTATTTTTGCATATGCCCCAACCCAGCCATACCAAACGACCTAACAATGTAGCCTAAATTAACCTGATCACCCAAGTTAACTAAATCTTACTTATTTCTACCTTTATACACTATATTTTTGCTTTATTATATCAGACCTTGTTTTCTTCCCTTATGTCTTCATCCTCATCTTCGACTCACAGAATCAGATACCCTTGTCAGTTTTATCTGTTGCTAAAAGACTCGAAATGACCATTTCATACGATGCTGTTTGCTTTCACCTTTTAAATGTCTAACTAACAGTACTTCCTCTTGATTAGCCCTGATGTTCCTCCTTTGTTGATATGTTTAGTGATAATTAAAACATCTGTTCACATTTCCTGGTTCTGTTGTTCCCTCCTGATTATTTCTCTCTCGTATTTCTGTTAATTTATCATTACTATTCGTCTTCCATGTTACAGCATCATCTTATTTTTGTGTGTGTTTCCTGCTTGTACTTTTTTTTCTGAATCTTAATTTCCTGCTTCTCCTGTTTCGTGCTTAATGTATTGTTTTTTCCCTTCATCTACGCACTTTCTTTTTACTGTTTCCGAATTTCACTTCTAACAGGTCTGTATCTTACTCTTGTTAGTCTGAGGTCCCGTAACACCTCTTTCTAACCAGTTTATTGATGCACATATATTGCTCTACGCTTAGTGGTTATATAGACTTACACAGTGAAACTGTGTTTATTGTGAGCATACGCCTATTTCGACCAAACTCATGTGTATATTATGATTAACATAAATGGCACAGAAGATGAAATGCGCAAGAATGGAAAACAGGCTATATATGAAACAGGAGAGCATACATATGATAGATGGGAATATGAAATGCGTAATAAGGAAGATACATATGACAGAAGGGAATATTAAATGCATAATATGGAAACTTAATCACTACCAAGAAGAGCTAATGAGTCGCCTAAATTTTGCATATTACAGTTTATTATTATTTCGAGTGCTGTCTACATTTTTATTGCCAACATATGCTGCATAAATAAAAAAATGAATAAATTAACGTGCCATAACGCAGAAATAAACTGGTTAAAAAAGAGAGAATGCCTGTCTAAAAGTCTACAGTGTTTATATATATATATATATATATATATATATATATATATATATATATATCTATATATATATGTGTTAGTTTTTTCCTACAGACAAATTCCAGCGTCTCTCTTTTTATCACCTCTATTTCCCCTTCCTTTCTGCAGCTGATTTTCTTCGTTTTTCCCTTTTCGTACTCCCTCAGGTGTCTAAATCTCCATATACTCCTCCTGCCCTCTTCCATATTTCCCTTGTACTCCCCTTAACCCCCTTCCATCTGGTGATTTATTTGTTCTACTTTATTCCTGTTACCTGCAGACGATTTTTTTTTTTCGTTTTATTGCAGATGCTTTTCTATTTTTTTTTCTTTTCGTGCTTCCTCAGTTGCCTAAATTTCCATCTACTGTTCTGCCCGCTTCCAAATTTCTCTTGTGCTCCCTTAACCCCTTTCATCTGGTGACTTACTTTTCCACTTACTCGCCTGGCAATTGCAAGAATGAAATAGAAAAAGAGGGGGGTCTTAGTAGTGAAAAAAAAATCTTCCCAAAAATCTGAACTATATCTCTCATTTCCTCACAAATTCTTAACCTTTATAAAAGCGTCTTTTTTTTTCTTAATCTTATGCTAACTACGGGAAATCCCTCCCCCCCGGCAGATGAGTAAAATCGTCTGGCTGTTGCAAGTATAAGATTCAGACGTCACCTCACACTGAAAGGGTTACAGCAAGGAGATTACTTCGATTAATTTATATACACGAGGCCTCCCCTACGCTGAATGAAATCGTCTGACAATAGCACGAATACAATTTAAAAAAAAAAAAAGGTATAGTTCTGCACCGAAAGACTTAAAAATACAGTAATCCTTCCAATTTATTTCGATAACCACCAGATGATTTCGTTCAGTTTAGGAAGAAGCTCTCGTAATGAAGGGGTTAATCCTGGCATAAAAACTATCTATTAATTTTAATATCTTGTATCCACTGTAAATTTATTCCTGAAGACGAGACCTATTTATATTTTTCCTTTTCCTCTTCCTTTGTTTTCTTTCTTACTTTTTTTTTTTTGTCTCATTTCTGTGACCTCCTGTATCTCTCTTATTTCTAGAACTTTTTTTTTTTTTTCAAAACTATGGACTCTGTTTCCACCTCTCTCTCTCTCTCTCTCTCTCTCTCTCTCTCTCTCTCTCTGGGAGGGGGAGGGGGGGGCCTCGTTCTTTTGACCTCTTGCTTCCAAACCGCTATTAGTTGCCACACACTAAAAATCACTCTCTGACCATGAACATTATTTGATTATTATATTTTAGAATGGCTGTGTGCAGAGTTAAAAAAGGCATTCCTAAACAGGCTAGAAGGACCTGTGATAGTTGTTTCTAAATCCACCTTATGCATGTTTATTTTCTGTCTTGGGGAAATACACGTGTAAAAAATATTATAATCGATCTGTAAAAAAAAATATATATAGTCAATGCATGTCTCTCTATCCTATGTACAGCTGGCCACATATGAACCTGGGACAGTGTCTGTGTGGAGGTCTAGCTACAATTTCCGACGTTCATGCATCACGGTCACTTCCTCATTTCAACTAATATTTGACACCTCCTTTCATTCGTGTCAGTGCCGCCAAGAAACATGTTAATGTGTCAAGGTTGTCAAGGGTACCAAATGCTAGACTTCTGCTACACACTGACGCTGTCCCAGGTGCCTATGCTGTTACTTGTACCTTATTTGACTTGGATATAATATGTTGATCTGTTTCTCATCTGACAGGGAGAACGTGACCAACGCCTTGCACTTGAAGCATGTTTTTTATATGACTAGAAAATTACTAGAAAATTTTGTGATGATCTATTTTGGACATTATCTTAGCTGCCTAAAAAAATATGTTATTTTCTTTCTACTTTGACATAGTTACAAAATCAGTATATATGTAAATTTCTTTATAATCTGACTTCGAAAATTTGACCAATGCAAGTAACTGTGCTAAATACAAAAATATATCTGTACGTTGATCGTTTTTCCCATCTCTCGGAAATTATGTAATCAAGGCATGTATATTACCTAGCTACAAAAATACATGAAAATTTGTTTCTCATCTGGTTAGGAAAGTATATGATCCTGTTTCAGATTCTGTCCCCTTGAAGCATCTCTCTTATTTAATCAGAAAACAAAAAATGACACTATCTTTCTTTTCTAACTTATAAATATATATATATTTTTCCCTCCACTGACTAGGACAATATACAATCGGTGTTTTTAAAGTCAGTGCACGTGATGCCTGTTTCCCACTTGACTAAGACAGAAATGTGATATGTGTCTTTTTTTACTTAAGCATATGTGATAAGCTGTGTCATTACTAAGAGAATATGTGATCAGTATTTCAGAGTACGGCCACTTGATGAATGCTTCTTTTTTGGACTAGGAAAATGTGAGAATCTGTTCCATATCTGTCTAGGAAAATTTCTGATGATTATTGAAACGGAAAAGTGGGGTTTGAAATGTATATATCAGGTGTGTGTGTGTGTGTGTGTGTGTGTGTGTGTGTGTGTGTGTGTGTGTGTGTGTGTGTGTGTATCATTCTTAGTACCCCCTAGCGATTTTATTCAGCTTATGAGTCTCTGTCTCTCTCTCTCTGCTTTATTTATTCACCATTTAACAACCCCTTCGCAATGTGGGGGTTACCTGAGATGAATAAAATCGTCTGTCTGTAGGAGGAAGAAATTAACAAGATATTCTAAAGGAGGTCATCGTGGTGAAGTGGATAAAGCAGGTGCCAAATTTCTTAGTCCTTATTTAGCTATTTTTTTCAACGCTACTTAACTTGTATCAAAATTCTTCACTACTTATTACATCTTACTTGGGATAACTATATTAATCTTACTCACTATTAGACTAAGTACAAATAATTTATAAATATACATAATTGCGTATCTAATTCTGCATAAGTCTTTCTTCCTTTTAAGCTATTTTTCTTAATGCCTTTAGATTTAATGTCGAAATTCCTTCATTACTTCCTACATCTTAATTCGGTTTCCTTTACCTACGTCACTCGGAATCAGGACAGGAGACTTGAAGGTGATTTCCTGTGGCTGCTTCACTTACTGTTCACACATGGTATTTTTACATTGTATATTTATGTGTAGTTCAAGATTACGCCCCCTATTCTTCCCCTCATTCTCACCACACTATATCACCACACCCTCTCACCATCGTTTTAGAGGGAATTAGGTTGGAAGGGTGATGATGATGATGATGATGATGATGATGATGATAAGCAGGAGGAGGAGGAGGAAGATAACGATGATGATGATGACGAGTAGGAGGAGGAGGAGAGTAATGATGATTATGAAAATGATTGCTGTTATTATTATCATTATCATTATATTAATTTACTATCATCATTATCATCCATATATCTATTTACTCATTCATTTATTTATCTTGCTCCCCCCACTCCCAATAATAGCAACTCTCTATTGTTATAATTGAAAAAGCCGTGTTGATAGGGGCTTTTAGTCTGAACATAGGGACACGGCCATGCCATTTGTTAAGGACAGTTTACAGGGGGTAGTTGGGTTTAATATAATAGTTTTTGAAAGGAAATTTATGTAACTGCGGTGGTGCTGGTGGTGGTGAGCAGGTCCAATGTGGTGACTTAATGTGCTGCGGTGTTGTGGTGGTGGAGGTGGGGTGGTGAGCGTGGGTGTGTGTTTATGTGTGGTGTGGAAGGGGTGTTTTGTGGTGTGTGTGTGTGTGTGTGTGTGTGTGTGTGTGTGTGTGTGTGTGTGTGTGTGTGTGTGTGTGTGTGTGTGTGTGTGTGTGCGAAAAATAAACCGACAATTAAGACAGGCTAAGAGACCTCCTCAGTGAGCATGAATTCAACCCTTCACCCCTTCATCCTGAGGACGTATTTTCCGTACAATTCTTGCTACCTACAGACAATTTTATTCATCTCAGTTATGACGTCAGGCAGTAGGGGGTTAATGAATACCTAACCCCTGCAACTTGAAAAAATCCCCTGAACTGAATAAAAAATCGTCTGGTGGCAGGAAGAATTAAATACGCCATCACAGGGTGGAAAATAAGAGCTGAATTTTCTCTATAGTTTTTAGATTTAGCAGTAGACTAGAGGATTTAAAAACTAAGCCTAGAGCACTTCAAAAACTAAGCACATGGCATTTTAAAACTAAGCCCACAGGATTTTCCAAACTAAGCTTAGAGCATTTAAAGACCAAGCCTAGAGCATTTAAAGACTAAGCCCTGAGCATTTAAAGACCAAGCCTAGAGCATTTAAAGACCAAGCCCAGAGCATTTAAAGACCAAATCTACAGCATTTAAAAGACAAGCCTAGAGCATTTGAAGACCAAGCCCGGGGCATTTAAAGATCAAGCCTAGGGCACCTAAAAACCAAGTCCAGAGCATTTAAAAACCAAGCCTAGAGCATTTAAAAACGGGCTAAAGCATTTAAAAACCAAGGCCAGGGCATTTAAAAACCAAGCCTAGAGCATTTAAAAAACCAAGCCTAGAGCATTTAAAAACCCAAGCCCAGGGCATTTAAAAATCAAGCCTACAGCATTTAACAACCAAGCCTACAGCATTTTAATATCTAAGCACTGAGAATTTTTTAAAGCAAAACCTGCAGCATTTTAAAAACACTCCGGAAGAGGCCACATAGCAGTGACATTATCCTAAGAACCATTTCAACCAAGTCACAGCCCTGGACGCACTTAAGTATACATTAAAAAAAAAAAAAAAGTATTTATGAGATATTTTTGGAATGCTGATGAGTAAAAGATTAAAAAATTCTGTGGCATTAATGAATTTATATTAGGTTTACACTGAATACTGATACACCAAAATCACCCAATATTTTTACAGTAAATATTCTGATAAAAATATTTTCAAACATCCTAAACATTTTACAGTGAATATTCTGATTTCAATATTTTCAATCATTATACTCTGGATATTTTAATACATTTGTACTTTTTTTTTTTTAAGCATATTCTGAAATCAAGGGCCAGTACTCGCGTCATGAAAGTTGACTCCCAGGTGACGCTGTTCACATTAACTAAGCGTAAAACTGCCATCTCTCCACCTTGAATGCTGAGCTACAACAAGAGATTAACACTAGAATAGGGTGCTAGTCACGAGGAAGTGCTATGAAAAGGATACACACCCGCCGTATTTTCTTATTCTGCCACTGACTTGAAGAGATAAAAGCTTTGAATAGGCACAAAAATCTAGTTATAATGAATGAAGTTATAATGAAGTACATTTAATTTTTTACATCGCGCACGTCACGATTCTCCTACACGAAATATATAGAAACTGTGAATATTTAGACAAGAAGCGAATATTAACCTTCAAAGAAAAATTACGCCACTTTATTTCGCTCTTACTACCACCGAACGATCTTATTTTTAGATAACAAGAGAGGGGTGAGGAAGGTGAGGGAAGATGAGGGGTGAGGGGCTGTTGGTAGGTGACGCGAGGGGGAGGTGAGGGGTGAGAGGAGATGGGGGATAGGAGATGAGGGGTGAGAGATGAGAGGTGAGGGGAGAGAGAAGATAAGGAGTAAGGGGGAGGTCAGGGGCAGATAAGGGGTATTGGCAGATAATGGGTAAGGGGAGCAGTAAGGGCTGATTATGGGTAAGTATAATGGGTGATGGAAAATAAGGTAGGAGTGAAAATTGGGGAGAGTATCGGTGGTGAGGGAGGGAAGGAGGGTGAAAGACTGGGTAAGGGTGAATGATGAGGGGTAAGGGAGAGGTATATGGGGGAAAGAGGGAGGTATAAGGGGATAAGGGGGAAATATAAAGGGGAGGGGAGGGAGGGGTGAAACATGGAGTAAGACTGAAGAATGGTGGGGTGAGGTGGAGGTATAATGGGTGAGGGGGAGGTATAAGAGGGTGAGGGGAGGTATAAGGATGAGGGGAGGTATAAGGGTGAGGGGAGGTATAAGGAGGGTGAGAGGGGGTAACAGAAGGCCTCAGGTTTCACTGGTAATTCGCTATAATCAGCCGCATCCGTCCCGTCACCCCCCCCCCGTCCCCTCCCTCTCTGTCCGCAGGCTCGATGCTGCCCTCTACCGGCCTCACATGCAACCATTTTCACGATTAACTAGGCTCTTTTCGGTCTTCTGCAGCTAATTTCACGCGTCTTTATGGCGGGAAAAGGCAATCTTGTCGCTTCTGCATTCTTCCCACTGCACTTCTTCGTGACAAGCATCATATTCTCGCATTAATTTGTCGTTACACCTCGGCATTCACGATGGACTGATTACAATTCCAGGTTAAAATCATGGTTAAAAGTATGGCTGTGTTTAGGACTTCTGGGACTGGCTATACTCTGTCCACTTTAACTTGTCCTAAAACTGCCATGTCTCCAACTGCTGAGGTGTAACAAGAGGTTATGGTAGTCACGAAGAAGAGCTATGGAAAGGATGCAGAGCGGTAGCATTATCTTATTTTGACACTGAGCTACGGGAAACAGGCTGCATAAGGACGAAAATCTCCACCAAGTTCATGCAGACGAACTACATTTATGTTTTACGATTTACTAGTGGTTATAAGACTCCACACAGCATTTAGACTTTTCACGTGATGATGCAACAATGCTATATTAACATTTTTTTATATAAGGACCCGTCAGTTGTATCTCAGCCCTCCCAGGCTCCTATGATTCACTCTCAGCTCAATATATTAGTGTGGCGTTGGCTAGAAATAAAGAAATAAATAAAGTGATCATGAGAGGGTTATTTTTTTTTTTTTTAATGAAGACTCGCCAGTGCTACATGTACTGAATACCGTATTAAAATTTTCCATATCATGACTTGTCGGTAAAATAACTATTGACACATACCAGTACTATTTTAAGACTATATGAAGACTTGCTATGTTGTCTTAAAATTTAATATAAGATTCGCCAGTTCTATAATAAGCCTTTCTATATGATGACTCGAGGTTTGATATTCAGACTTTTGACAGTGGCCCTATGAAGCTCCGCCAGTACAGTACTATTTTAAGACTTTACGTGAAGAATTGCCAGTGCTATTCCAAGACTCGCTAGTGCTGTTCTGTGACTCGCCAGTGGTATTGAAAACTTGCCAGTGCTATTTTAGGACATGTTAGTGCTAATTCAGAACTCGTCAGTGCTATTTCAAGACTCGCTAGTGCACTTCAAAACTCGCTAGAGCTACTTCAAAACTCGCTAGTGCCATTTCAAGGCTCGTCAGTGCTATTTCAAAACTCGTCAGTGCTATTTCAAAACTCGCTAGTGCCATTTCAAAACTCGCTAGTGACATTTCAAAACTCGTCAGTGCTATTTCAAGGCTCGTCAGTGCTATTTCAAAACTCGTCAGTGCTATTTCAAAACTCGCTAGTGCTATTTCAAAACTCACTAGTGCTGTTTCGAAACTCGCTGGTGCTATTTCAAAACTCGTCAGTGATATTTCAAAATTCGCTTGTGCTATTTCAAGAATGTCTAGTGCTGTTTCAAAACTCGCTAGTGCTATTTCAAAACTCTCTGGTGCTATTTCAAAACTCGCTAGTGCTATTTCAAGACTCGCTAGTGCTATTCTAGGTCTTGGCAACGCATTTTAAACTTTTGACGATGTATCATGTCCAAAGCGGGACTACTTCATGCAACAGATAAGGCGATAAATTTATCTGGTGTGTGTGTGTGTGTGTGTGTGTGTGTGTGTGTGTGTGTGTGTGTGTGTGTGTGTGTGTGTGTGTGTGTGTGTGTGTGTGTGTGTGTGTGTGTGTGTGTGTGTGTGTGTGTGTGTGTGCGTGCGTGCGTGCGTGCGTGTGCGCGCGCGCGCGCGAGCTTGGCGAGACGGCTGTAAAAGGTGATGGTGTTAAGGGATGAAGGTTTTAAGGGATGGTGATATTAGGTGATGGACTGCGTTAAAGGATGCTGGTGTTGGTGATAGTGTTAAGGGGATACGGTGTTAAGGGGTGATGGTGTTTAAGAGTGATAGTGTTAAGAGGTGATGGTGTTAATGAGTGATAGTGTTAAGGGGTGAACGCATTACTAATAATAATGAAAATGGTGTTTGAGGATGTTATGGCGTGATGATGTAAAGGGATGGTGGTGTTAAGGGGTAATGGTATGAACGGGTCCAGCTGTTGCCCGCTGGGGTTAATGGACTGATTATAGTGAGTGGTTGTGGCGGCTCTCTTGGTGGTGTGGTGTGGTGTGGTGTGGTAGTACGGCGTGGTGTGACAGTGTGGTAGCATGTGCTGTTGTATGGCGTGAGAGTATGCTATGATGTGTGCTGTAGGTTGATGTGAGAGTGTGGTGTGGTGTGGTGTGGGATGGTGTGGTGTGTCGTGGTAATGTGGTCTGGTGTGGGTTGCTGTAGTAGTATGATATGGTGTGGGTTTCTGTGGTAGTGTGGTGTGCCGTAATGGTGCGATGTGGTGTGGGATGCTGTGGTATTAGTAATGCGGTGTGGGTTGCTTTTCGTTGGGTAATGTGGTGGTGGTGGTGGTGGTGGTGGTGGTGGTAGCTATAGCCCCTGCAGGTTACTGGACGGCAGAGCTTGCGAGAGGCCATTTACGTAACTGGGATATTTCTTTTAAAACGTAGTAATGACATGCAAAACTGTTATTACACTGCCATGTGGATGTGACGGGGTCGTACCAGGCTTCTATCATCCACACAACAATGAATATATAAACAGAATACAATAATCTTTTTACTGTGTTTTGTGTCGGCGTTGGCATGATATTTTGCTTCGTTAAACAACAGTCATAATTTCGTAAAATCAAGCACTTCCACATTGTTACTGTCATCATTTCTCATTTTCTTTAGTGATGGAAGGTGTGATCAATGTTTTTTCTAGTTTTTTTTTTTCTATATATGTATGAATATTTCTTAGCCAAAATTGATACAAACAATCTGAGAAGAAAAATAAGAGGCCTGTGAATAAAACCTCAATCAAACTTCCTGCTGAAGCGTTTTACGTTATATATTAAGCCTTATTATTCTACTGTATCTCATTCATGTCTCTGAAGTATTAATGTGGACTGCAAGAATATTACAACACAGTATTAACGTGCCACATGCAGAAGGCACTTAGCTTAAAATTTTCTTCTCCTCATGTTACCAAGAGTATATTTTGCACTTCTCGGTTAAGTTACAGAGCCCTAATCACGAACTGCAAAAAGTAGGGAGCAGCGAGTTATATTTTGTTTGATTCTAATAACACTTGCTGCCACAAAGCTGTAAATCAACTTTCCTCCTACAACAATAACTCAATTTGGATCAGTTGTTTATTAATCTGAGCCTCCTAAGCTGACGGAAATACGGCTGGTATCCTCCAAAACTTCGCCTGGGAGCCAAGGCAATGACAGATAATTATATACAAGAACATCCTCAACACTGGACAGAAAGGCAACAACACTGAGTAACTAATGCCGGTTCCCGCCTAAACCCCACGTGTGTGTGTGTGTGTGTGTGTGTGTGTGTGTGTGTGTGTGTGTGTGTGTGTGTGTGTGTGTGTGTGTGTGTGTGTGTGTGTGTGTGTGTGTGTGTGTGTGTGTGTGTGTGTGTGTGTGTGTGTGTGTGTGAGCGGAGGTTACGCTACTATCTTATCAAGGCAGCTCCCGTGGCCGTATCCTGTCTATAATACTCCCCTAGCCCTCCTCACCACCACCCCTGCCATCACCAATCCCCCTGCTATCACCACCCCTGCCCTCACCACTCCCTCTACCATCACCATCCCCCCTGCCATAACCACTTCCCCTGCTCTCACCACCCCTGCCATCACCAGTCTCCCTGACCTCACCTACCATGCCATCATCACTCCCCCTGCCCTTACCACTCCCCTCTGTTTTCATCTCATATCCTCTCCCCTATCAGCCCTCACTCACATTGTCTCTTCCCAGCCTTCTCTTCTTCCCATCCATACTTCCTTAGCTCTCTCCCACCCCAGCTCTCACTCCCATCCACCCTCACCATCCCTGCCCCTACTCCCATTTCCAATCGCCCTCACTCCCTCCCCCTCCCCAGATGTCGCTTTTTCCCACCCTCATCTCCACTGCCCTCTTTCCTACCAGCTTTCACTCCCTCCTAAGACCTCACCACCCCTGCCCCTCTGCACCACAGCTCATCTCTCTTGCCTTCACTATCCCTGGCGTCTCTCTCTCACATTCCCTAACCACCAAGACATGCAGGTTAGGCAGTGACTGTGAGTGTGACGGTGAATGTGAGTGTGTGAGTGAGCGTGAGTGTGTGAGTGTGAGTGTAGAAAAGATCAGGGGTAGCGGGTAATGGCAAGGCTGTGACCGGGTGAGAGGACAGGACTAGAGGGCCACTCACTGATAACCCACATCACTCTTATCACCACACTCCACCACCACAACCACAACTTACTATAACTCACTATAACCACTCTATACACTCCACCACCTTTACCACCACAACCTACGGTACTATAACTCACCATAACCATCACACAGCGCACCTCACCAGCATCACAACCACACCATACCACACTCCACCAGGACCACAACCAACCATACCTCCCCACAACCACACCACAGCTTACCAGAACTTACCACAAACAGGAGCTTGTGGTTTACATGGCGGTAATTTATATAGGGATGGCCTATAAAGGAGCATATAAAGGAATAAATATATGGGCTATAAAGGGACATAAAACTGACTTGTTTTTTATAAAGGGTTGGCTTACAAAGGAACACTGGAAAAAATATATGGTTAATAACGGAACATATATAGAGTAAAGTAATATGTATGCTTAATAAAGAAACACATATATGACCGTGTGGTGTATACAAGAAAGAAATGGGAATCCTGTCGTATACAGAGGCGTACAGAAGGAATATATAGGTGAATAAATGACCCTAAGCTGAAGTTGGCGATTTAGACAGGAGGATTACACAAGAATATGAGCCTACATGATTTATACAGAAATATTAATAGGGTCCTCCGGTTTATAAAGGAGCGGAAAGAGGAAATTAAGGTTTATAAAAGAGGAACTGCTTGTAAAGGTGAATAAATGGGAACACATGATTTATAAAGGAACTGCATAACATCACGTGAAGGCTGCCAGAACACAGTAAAATGGGAGTAAAATGATGCAAATTGTCATCGTAGTGTGTGTGTGTGTGTGTGTGTGTGTGTGTGTGTGTGTGTGTGTGTGTGTGTGTGTGTGTGTGTGTGTGTGTGTGTGTGTGTGTGTGTGTGTGTGTGTGTGTGTGTGTGTGGCCAGAGAAGCAGATAATATAATATCCAGGGTAAATTAAATTCTTTCGGCTAAACTAAAATACTATACGGCCCTTAACTCCGTGGTGTAATGAGAGGGGGGTGGAGGAAAGGAGGAGGGGGTGGAGAGAAGGGAAGAGATGGAGGAAGGAAAAACGAGATGGATAGATGGAGGAGAGGAGAAGGTCGAGAGAATGGGGAGACAGGGAAAAGGGGGAGGTGGAGAGAATGGGGAGATGGAGAAATGAAAGGGGTGGACAGATGTGATCGAGGGAAGAATGGGATGGACAGAAGGGTGATGGAGGGAAGAAGGAGGTGGAGAGAATAGGGAGATGGAAGAAAGGAGGGGGTGGAGAGAATGGAGAAATAAAGCAAAGAAAAAGTGGAGAGATGGGAAAGATGGGGACACAAGAGAGGGTGGAGAGAGGGGAAGGGAAGGGGTGGGGAAGAAGGAAAAGAAGAGTGGAGGAAATGGAAAGGGAAATGATGAGATGAATGTGTTGAGAGGGAGAGAGAGAGAGAGAGAGGGGGGGAGGGTAAAATATGGAAAGAAGAGAGAGAAAGGAAAAGACAGGGGATTTAGAAGAGAGGAAAAGGAGAAAGGAAGAAAGAGGCAAAATAACAGTAAAGCAAGGGAAGGAGGAAATAGGAGGGGGTTGGGAGAGGCAGTAGCAGCGGGAGGAAGGAAGGGGAAAAGAGGAGAAGAGAAGCGAAGAGTGGAGAGACGTAGGAAAATTGTTAGGGAAAGGTAAGGGAGAGAGAGGAGGAGGAGAGAACAGAGAAGCAGAGAGGAGGAGGAAAGCCTGAGGAAAAGGAGAGCAGAGATCGGAGAGGAAGGGAGGGAAAAAGGGAGAAATGCAAAGGGGGGTAGGGGAGGGTGGGCTAAGAAGAGAAGGGAGAGAGAGGAAAAGGAGAGGGAAGAGGAGGGAGGAAAGACCCAGGAGGCAAAACGGAGGTAGGGAGGAAAGCTGTAGGAGACAGAGGGGGGACAGGGAAGAGGGGAGAGGGGAGATGGAGGAGAGAAAAGGAGGGGAAGCAGTGGGGGACAGAGGGAGGTAAGGGAAAGAAAGAAAGGGAGGAGGGAAGGCGGAGGAGAGAAAAGGGGAGGGGGAAACGGTGGGGGACAGAGGGAGGGAAGGGAAAGGGAGAGGGGGAGGGAGGACGAAGACAAGGGAAGGACATATCTGAGGGCAACATTTCTGGGAACCAAATCACCCCTCACTTCCACTCCCTCCACACGCAGTCCCCATCCCATCGCTTCTAACTCACAATTATTTTACAGTATTGGCTTAGTTATTACAGAGAAATAGTTAAAGTTGGTCTAGAGTAATGGCTAAGTTAGAGGAAGTGGTATCATACACGTTTTCATTAGTACTAAGTTACACATACGTTCATATTAAATTAAGTGTAGATGACTCCAAAGTGTAATATTTGCTCTCTCTCTCTCTCTCTCTCTCTCTCTCTCCACACTTGCCCTTCCATCCTCTCCCACCTCACCTATCGTTCTTTCTTCTCAAAACTCCAACCCTTCCCCTCAACCACATCATCCCGCCTCCCTCCTTTCCCCTCTCCCCTACAGCAAACAGTTCCTTTTCACACCACCACCTCTCTCCCTTCACATTAGTCTCCCCTCTTCTCAAACCTCCCTCTGTCTTCAACCAAATACTTAATCTTTCATCCACTTTCCTTCAACCAAAATATAGCTCTCTGTGTCCATTTCTCTCTCTCTCTCTCTCTCTCTCTCTCTCTCTCGTCAAGCATCCCTCTGTCTGTCTCCCCATCTATCTTCTCACACCAAACAAACATCTCCCTTCCACTCCACATCTATCTCCTGTCCCACCTCATTTCACCCTCATCCCTTTCTCTCAACCATCCATCCTTTTCCCCTCCTTCAACTATCCCTTACACCCTCTCTCACTCTCCTTCTTTACCCTCAGTCATCCTTCCTTTCCCTTTCTTCACCCTTTCTTCCCATCCCTCGTCCCTCAACTTCTCTTTCACTCTAAACCCACCCTATCTTTTCATTCAATAGGCACTCTAAAACCTTGCCATTCTCTACCATCTCTCACGTCAGTCATTCCTCTGCCTTGTGATACTTCCTCATTCATCAACTTTCCTCCTCCTTCCACTCCTCCAATCTTCCATTCACTCCTCTCACCTCTCTCTATCTCCTCTTCCCTTCTCTCCTCTCACCACGTCAATCCTTTTTCAGTCTGCCTCTTAATGCCTTCTCCTTCGTCAACTCTCCTAACACCCCCCTCTTCCTTTTCCTTCCACTCCTTCAATCTTACCTCCAACCTCCCACCCACCTCTCTCTCTCTCCTTCTCCATCAACCATCCCTCTGTCTGATTCTCAATACCTCTTGTTTCATCAACCTTCATCACCCACGCATCTCCCTTCCTTTCCAAACTTTTCTTTTTCTTTCTTCCCCTCTTACTCTTAACCTACTCATTTCCACCTTTTCTCCTCCCCACCTCTCTCTCTCTCTCTCTCTCTTTCACACACACAACCTCATCCCCTTACACTCCCCTTTCCCTTCTCACATTTCCCCCATCCCATTTCACGACAAACTCTTCCATTCCCCTTCTCCCCCCACCTTCATATTAGGCCCTTTACCTTCTTTTCTCAACCCCCTCCCCTTCTTCTAATCTCTCCCTTCACTCCCCAAGCCTCCTCTCCCCATCCTTGCCCACTTCTTCCTTCCAGACTTTCTTCCTTCCCTTCTCCCCGTCCCATCTTTCTGACTCTGCCACTTCCCCAGCCTCTCTTTCTGACCTCTCCTCTCCCTCCTCCCCATTCCCTTCCTCTGAACCCTCCTTTTCCTCCTCCCCCATTCCTTCCCTCTGACCCCTCCCTTCCTTCCTCCCCATCTCCTCCTTTTAACCCCCCATTTCCTCCCCAGTCCCTCCCCTCCTCCCCAACTCCACTACAATAAGACCCACACACGTATCTCAGTGAATGGCCGCAAGGGAAGGGAGGAAGAAGTAAAGGAGGGGAAAGAGAGAGAGAGAGAGAGAGAGAGAGAGAGAGAGAGAGGTGGAGAAGCGAGGAGGGAGAGGGGGAATGAGGTGTGTGTGTAGGGAGACCTGGTGGATAGGTCGGTTTAGTGTTGGTCCCACATTTAGAGGACGCTCTGGGTAGTGGGTTCGAGCTCCACCGACTGCCTCTGAGTTTGAGATGGACGATGCCAAGCCAACGCCTGTCCACAACAATCATTTTTTCTGTGTTACCGTTTGTGTCTTATATCGATCCGACCCTACTTCTAATTCTGTGTGTGTGTGTGTGTGTGTGTGTGTGTGTGTGTGTGTGTGTGTGTGTGTGTGTGTGTGTGTGTGTGTGTGTGTGTGTGTGTGTGTGTGTGTGTGTGTGTGTGTGTGTGTGTGTGTGTGTGTGTGTGTGTGGGATGAGGGGAGATAATAGGGCCGTGGTAGTGTTGGGGGGAGAGAAGTGACAGGGATGAGAGGAAAGGGAGAAGAGGGGGGAGGATAGGAATGTGCGAGGAGAGTAAGGGAAATAGGACAATGTAGGGGAGAGACGAGGGGCGAGGGAGAGTGAAGGAGAGATAATAACTAAACTATGGTGAGGGTGACGGTAACTATGGGAGAAGAGATGGAAGAGAAATTGAGAGATGTAGGGGAGGATGAGAGGATACTAGAGAACTGTGGGGAATGATAGGGGAAGCAGGGGTAGGGGTGCGTGGAGGAGGAAGGGGAGGAGAGGCAGGAGTGGGAGGAGGGAGGGGAGGGACAGTGGTAGGGGGTCAGAGTATTGGTTGGCCGTATTCCCCGCCTTATTGACGTCTGCCTGGCTGCCTCCCCATCCCCACCACACACACACACACACACACACACACACACACACACACACACACACACACTTACCCCATGCAAACACTAATTACACATTAATTAGGCCATTATCCCTCTACTTCTTCATTCTCACAACATTACTACACTACATTTGACAGCTGTATGTTAATCTGTCAAGTAAGTATCGTGTCTGATCTCGTGTGATAATACTCTTAACAATTATACCTTTATGTCATTCACACAACTTTATGTTTGACGTCCGAGATCCTGAATTATTTGATTTCTCCAAACTGAACATTTCGTTTTGCTGTTAAACCAAAATTATCCTGCATTCAGAGGTATATCAGATGCCCTTCGATAGCTTTTTACAGTGAATGAGGACACTGATGGCTGAAGTGTGTGTGTGTGTGTGTGTGTGTGTGTGTGTGTGTGTGTGTGTGTGTGTGTGTGTGTGTGTGTGCGCAGGCCGCGGGGACACACAGGCGCCTCACAGACTCGCACACTCCCTCCTGCACGAGGTTGGGAAGGGGGGGGGGGAAGGCTTCTGCTGCAGGGAAGGGGGAAGTAGGGGGTGAAGAGAGAGGCTACCAGAATGAAAGGAATGTGCACCTCGTCTCCCTTATATACTAAAGGTAATTAACGTCAACCCAGGCCCTTTGAACACTTTTAGATAATTTTGTCAGACATTAAACAGGAGTATGTATTATTCTCAGGTACATTTCTGTGCCCCCGAGACAGATTTGGTTAATTATGTTAAATGTTGATTAAGAGTTATAGTATTTTTTTCCAGGTGTGTCAGTGCTTTCCTCAGGTGTAATCCATGCCCTGAAACACCTTTGGATACTTATATTAGGTATTATTTTGGGGTTACGGTTCTTTCCCATGTATAATATCACTGTTAATTGCTAAGTGTTGATTATGTGTTACTGTATCTTCTGTAAATCTGAAAAAAAGTTGTTCCCGAATAATATCCAGTTATTAACTCTTTAGTGCGATCATTTTTTTAAATCACTGCTTGAATGATAAGAGAGGGATTGTCTGGCCCACTTCACAGGACACGATACTGATAGTTCTCCTACTTTACTACATTCTCTAGCCTTGTTTCTATATTTTTAATGATGTATGAATGACTGTGTAACTTATTTCACTGGTTTTTACAGTTCTGTCTTTCGTGCTAACACTCTCTTTTTCCCTGGGTCACTGGGAATGCTGCTGATATTTCTCCCACTTGTATTTCTAGGAATCTTGCCGTGTTATTCTCCCACTTAATATTTCCTTTTGCCTTGTGGTTTCAATGGTGTATGAATGAATGTACACCATACTATACAGGGTGTTGTGTTTGACATTTATCCCACTTTCGTACTAGCTCAAGCCTTGTTTCTCTCTGGATCATACCTCCCCCCGTCTTTAGTTCGAATAATTAGTGTCAATATCATTACTAAAATTTTAGGCTATTGCTATTACCATCACCCATATAACCGGTTCGTGGAATAATACCCCTTCGAAAAACTGTATAATAAATAGCGAGTCATCCTTACCTAGAATTTTATTTGACGTTTCAATGGAATTCAGAGCTAGTGGGTGGTCGGGAGGAGGGTGTGGGGACGAGAGGGAAAGAGAAGGGATAAGGAAAGACGGGAGGATGGAGGGGATGAGAGGAGGAAGTGAAGCGGGAAAAGTAAAGAAGGAAGGGGGAGGCAAAGAGGGAGTGGAAAGAGTGAGTGAGAGGGAAGAGAATGTCAGGAAGAGGGGTAGAGGGAGGGGAAAGGAAAGGGAGAGGGGAAGAGGGGGAGGAAATGGGAATGCAGGGAAGGCTAGGAGAGAGGAAGTGTTGAGGGAAGAGGGGAAGACAGGGGGGAGGGAAGAGGGGAAGACAAGGAAGAAAGAGTCGGGAGAGGGAAAGGGAAGACATAGGAGGAGGGGAGGGAAGAAGGGAAAATGAGGAAAACAAGGGGAAAGTGAGAGGGACACGGGGAAAAAGGAAAGAGGGGAGAGAGGGGAAGAAAGAGGAAGGAGAAGGACTGAAGTAAAGACAGGGAGAGAGAAGCTTACGGAAAATGGGAATAATAAAATCAAGATGAAAAAATAGTAACGAAGTGATGTGATGGAGAGAGAGAGAGAGAGAGAGAGAGAGAGAGAGGAGCCAGTATTACGTAATCCAACATTATTACATTCCACTCTTCCTTCACTCGTATTTACTATCTCTCTCTCTCTCTCTCTCTCTCTCTCTCTCTGATCTAGACTGGAGTAAAATAAACAGAACAGATTAAGGGAGTATCATACATATTTTTATGACTGGCTGTGAAGGAGTGTGAGAAAGAGAGTAGTAGTAGTAGTCGTAGTAGTAGTAGATGTGGTGATTGTGATGGTAGTTGTACTGGTAGGTGTGGTGCTGTGGTAGTAGTTGTAGCAAAATGTGGTGTTGTAGTAATTAAAATAGTTGTAGTTGTAGTGGTATTGTGGTTGAAGTAGTAGATTTGATCAATGTGTTGGTAGGCAAGATGATGGTTGTTGTAAATGTGGTGGTTGTAGCAGTAGATGGGGTATGTGTTGCGGTAGCTGTGGTGGTAGTTGTGGTAAATATGGTGGCTGTTGTGGTAGATGTGGTAAACGTTGCTGAAGACATTGTAATAGTGCGGTAAGTGTGGTAGATCCCATGGCTATCGTGGTTGTTGTCGTGGTGGTAGTTATGGTTGTGTTTGTAGGCCTAGTTTTGTGGTGATAAATGTTGTGGTAATGGAGGCTGTGGTGGTAATCTAATCCAACACACCCACCCTCGCTACTCTCCCAGCCACAGGACACTCACACCCACACCTACACTGCTCTCACATCCACACCTACACTGCTCTCACATCCACACCACACCCACATCCACCCTCATTCCTCTCATATCCACATTAAACCCATATCCACAACACACCCACACTTACTACTCGTGCGACTGCCCTCATCATTCTCCCACATCATCCACTCCACACCCATACCCACACAACTATTCCACCCATTCACCCACGTCATCTGCTCTACACCTTCACGTACACCCACACCCACATCCATACCCACCCTCATTACCCTATCCATTCATCCACATCATCCATACTAGCTTTCATGACTCTCCCATTCACTCGCACTCACTCACACAATCCACACCAGTACTACTTTTACTTCACCATCTCTCTCTCTCTCTCTCTCTCACACACACACACACACACACACACACTAACACACACACACACACACACACACACACACACACACACACACACACACACACACACACACACACACACACACAGCTCATGTTACACTCACAGCCTGTCTTTCATCCACGTACTCATTCTCTCACATCCCATGCTGTCTCTCTCTCTCTCTCTCTCTCTCTCTCTCTCTCTCTCTCTCTCACACACCCGCTTTCTCACACTCCTTCTTTCCTACACCACTCATTCTCACACAATCACTCTGTCTGTCACACTCTCCCACACTCTTCCTCTCTGCCGCACCTCTTCCCAACCACCTACCCATGTTTGTACAGCCACTTCCCCCTAACCACTTAACCCACGTACAGTTAAATGCCAAAGTCCGTTCGCCTGTCCAGCCTCTCGCATCGCTGTAGTCAAAGATGCCTGAATGATACGTAGAGGACAAAGAAGAATATTATCAACCATGGAAGGTAGACGAAACGCACCTGTGTCACCTGTCATGCTTAGGCGTTTATGAAGCCAGGTATGAATGAGATGCGGGAAAGGCGAAGGGACCTACGTGGCTGACTGTACACCCACCCACTTACTGTCCACAATTCTGCATGCCCTCAGCTTCAGGATGATAGGGGTTTCTTTATTCTTCTCCCTTCAACCTCTCTCTCCTCTCACCCTGTATCTCCCTTTTCTTGCCATTACTCTCTCTCTCTCTCGCCGTCTCCCCTCTTCCACTTCCCTGCCCTTTTTCACTTTCTCTCCTCTCTTCTCATCTCCCTCTCGCTTTTGTCTTTCCCCTCTCACTTCCTAACCTTCTGTCTCCTCTTTCCCTCTCTCCTCATTCCTTTTCCATTCCTAATCACTCCCTCTTCCATCGCATCCTCTTCATCCTCTCCCCCTCTTGCCTTCTTTTTCTCTCCCTCTCCTTCTTTATTGACCTCACCGTCTTTATCATCATTCGATTTCCCTTTCACTCTCCTCCCTTCCTCTCTTCTTTCTTCTCTTCTCTCTTCCACTGTCCTGTCTCCCTCCTCCACTCCATCCTTTTCTCTCCCCCCCTTCCTCTTCTTTCTATTCCCTATCTTCTTCCTTCCCCCATCCTCATTCCTGTCTTCTGTCTTCTCGATCCTCTCCCTCTCCTCTTCCTTTTCATCTGTTTTCCCTCTCCTCTCCATGTACTCTTCCCTTCCCTCCCATTTTCTCCTCTCCCTGTCTTTTTCCATTTCATCTTCATCTTTTCACTCCTCTTCCCTTTCCACTGTCTCCCCTCTCCTCTTTCCTCTCCTCTTCCTTTTTCTTTACCTTCCCTCCCCTCGTCTCTCCTCCTCTCACTGTCCTTTTCCCTTTCCTCTCCTCTTGCTCCTCTCCTCTTCCCCCTTTCTCCTCTCTTCTTTCTCCTCTCCTCTTCCTCCCTTCTCCTCTCCTCTTCCTCCCTTCTCCTCTCCTCTTCCCTCTCCTCTCCTCATCCTCCCCCTCTGCTGCCTCTCACCATTTCCGCACAGTGTTTACCTGGCGTTCTGTTTTTTACATAAAGGTGATATGTTACTGCGCGTCTCAGTGTTCGGTTCGCTACCTACTGCGCTCTTCACCTCAGTGCTTTCTCTCTCTCTCTCTCTCTCTCTCTCTCTCTCTCTCTCTCTCTCTCTCTCTCTCTCTCTTACACACACACACACACACACACACACACACACACACTTTCATCAATCTCGATTCTCCCCAGCATCTCTCTCTCTCTCTCTCTCTCTCTCTCTCTCTCGACTTCCACCACTTGCTCCACTTTCCACCTCCCCACGTCACTCATCGTTACTTCCTCACTATTGTATATCCATTCTCTCTCTCTCTCTCTCTCTCACTATATCCACTTCAATCTCCGCTCTCCAGCACTCTCCATTCCCCTCTCCCCATACTCTCCCCGTCTTTCTCTCTCTCCACCCATACCAATCAACCTATCCACATCTTTCCCCTTTCTCCACCACTCATTCTCCATCTCCACCACTATTCCTTTACCCCTCTCCCTCCCCACCTCCATTCTCTCCACCTCTCTTCTACATACACTCTCCATCTTTCTCCACTTTTCCTTCCCGTGGCAGTCTATATAAACCTGTCCACTTATATCTTCATTCTCCACCACTCTCCATCATTCTCCACCACTCTCCATTCTCCCTCTCCAGCGTTTTCCCCACTTCTCCCTCCTACCCACATAAATCACCATTACCCTCTCCCCATCTCCACATCTATCTCCATTCTCCACCACTCCATTTCCTCACCCTCCCCACCCTTCCTCCCCACCTCTCCCTCTCCATTCTCCCTTCTCTCATCAATCACCAACACCCCTTACCCATCTCCACCACTCTCCATTTTTTCTTTTCCACTTTCCATTCTCTCTTCCCCTCCAGTCTCCTTCCTCACCTCTCTCTTCCTTTTCCCTCCCTTTCCACTCTCCCTCCCCTCCTCTTTCTCCATTCTCTCTCTCCCTCTGCGCTTTCCCTGCTCATTTTTCTCCATTTTCTCCCTCTCCATTCTGTCTCCTTCTCTCTCCAATCTCTCTCCCTCTACATCCTTCTTTCTCCATAAGTCTCCATTTCCACGTCCCTTTCCATTCCCCATCCTTTCCACTCTCTGTCCCCCTTCTTTTTCCATTCTCTCTCTCTACACTCCTCTCACCATTCAGTCTCCCTCTCCATCCCTCTCTCCATTCCCCCTCACTCTCTCCACTCTCCCTGCGCCCCTCTCCATCAGGCAGGGAGAGGGTGAGGGAGAGGAAAGGCCCCCTCTCCACCAATTACCGCCCTGTGAACACCCCACCAAATATACGAGTACTGGTCTCTGTTTGCCAGAACCTCCTACCCTCCTCTCTCTCCCTCTCTGCCCCCTCTCTCTGTGTCTATATGTATATGTATGTGTATATAATTCTCATATAGGCTATTCCTCTCGTCTTTGTTTGCCCTGGGACTCTCTCTCTCTCTCTCTCTTTCTCTTTCTTGTACATACATACATACATACATACATAAATACATACATACATATATACATACATACACACATACATATATACATGAATATTTACATGCATGCATGCACACACAGATATAGGTAGATAGGCAAACAGATAGACAGGCAGAAAGACAGATGGACAGGTAGACAGACAGATTATCAGACAGGTAGACAGATAAATAGACAGGTAGCCAGACAGAGATACAAAGAAAGACTGATAGCTAGGCAGGCATATGTTTGTATGTCTGTTTGCATGAATATGTATATTTAATTCTCATATGGGCTATTTCCTTTGGTCCATATTTGCCAGGAACTCTCTCTCTCTCTTCTCTCTCTCTCTGCACTTGTGGATGCTACTGTGGCTACCTCCGAGGGTTTTGCGAGGCGTTATTTTACTATGCTCACATGGCCGTCAACTGGAAACATCTCAGCAGCTCACCACCACCTCCACCATCACTATCACCATCACCATCACCAGCACCATCACTATCACCAGTACCATCACTACCACCACCCGTAACTGTCTTATATAAGAACTGCTCCATACATTACCACCACCACTACCACACTACCCTAACCACTACTACCACCAACATCAACATCATCACACCATCAACATCACCTTTACCTATCTCATATAACATTTCTTCACCATCACCCTCATCACCACCTTTACCTTTCCATACAACGATAGTCCACCGTCACCATCACAATCACCATCCCTTTCAACTGTTCCACATAATGCCGCACCACTATCACCATCACAACCCCACCCTTACCACCTCTAACTATCCCCATCACTATTATCCCCATCACCAGCCCCTAACCATCCTCCCCTCCCTTCGTCCAAGCCAACAGACTGAGGACTAATTTTTCCTATCCGTCACTTGTCAGGCACAGAAGGGGTAACACAAGGTCGCATTCTGGTCGGGTCAGCAAGCAGCCTCCCTACCGCCTCTTCCTTACCACTTTATTTACGCTTATTGAACGTTAATATTCTTTTCTGTGATATTGTGGAAGCTGTGTCGATATCATAAAAATTAAGTGTCTCATCAAAATTTTATGCTACAGCCCATGTCGACTAAATTACTTATATACTTATCCAGATTTATCATAAGTGCATCAAACGCAGCTGTAGTCTGTATCGCTGAATATGAGGTGTACTGGAGGGATGGACTTTCTCGGTGGGACAGTCATGGCCAGAATTAACCCTCCGTCATGCCTAGTCAAGTACGAATCACGCAGGACGTGTTTGTGGTACAAGCAGTGGATGTGCGAGAGGAAATGATGCAATGGCTGTGGTTGTGTGTGTGTATCAGGACATTACATCAGTGGTATGAACAGATAAGGTGAGACCGCATAACCAGAAGCCACTTTAAATGTCCACCATGGTTTCGGTTTCAATCTCATGCCATGCGCAGATCGGGAGGCGAACGCGGTGATCACTAAACCATCGTTCTTTAGCCAAATCCAGGACGAGAATAGAGAAGTTAATAAAGGACTACCCGAAGTATACCCCTTTAACTGGTACTAAGGCCGTGAAGACTAACTACTGCCAGCTGATATGATTTAGTTAAGAGAAACCAAGTTGTCAGAGAATGAAGGACTGGAATACTATTTATATTCTTTGTAAAGGATCAAGCGTGCGTTGAGATGTGTGGTGTGGTGAGGGTAGGTAGAGTGGAATGGCGTGGTGAGGGTGGGTAGGGTGGGCGTTATGGTGTGGTGTGGTGTTGTTGATGTGGTGTGATGTGGTGTGGTGTGGTGTATGGTGTGAGTGATGTGCTGTGGTGTGGTGTGGTGTATGGTGTGAGTGATGTGCTGTGGTGTGGTGTGGGTGATGTGGAGTGATGTGGGTGATAGGGTGTGGGTGATGTAGTGTGGGTGATAGGGTGTGGGTGATGTAGTGTGGGTATGGTGTGGGTGATGTGCTGTGGTGTGGTGTGGGTGATGTGCTGAGGTGTGGTGTCGGTGATAATGTTGTGGGTGATGAGGTATCCTGTCGTAGTGCGGGTGGGTTGGTGATACGGTATGGCGTGGGTGTTATGGTATGGTGTATTGTGTTGTGGGCAGAGTTGGCGTACACACAACACACCCATATATCTGACAAGCTAACAGCAGCGGTGGATGTCCCTCTCAGCTATAATCCTACGTATATCTGCCAGCATCGAGAGGGTGGTAGGGATGCTGGCGTAGGGAGGGGGGATATGGAAAGGGAAATGAAGACAGGAGAGAGAGGAGGGAGAGGAGGCAGAATGAGAGTGGATGAAGGAGGAACTAAGTGAAGGAAAAGGAGAGAAATGGGAAAAGATAGAAAGAAGTGAGAGGGGAGGGGGTGAACAAAGAAAGAGGGGGGAATAAAGAGAGAGGATGAAGGGGAAAGACAGGAATAAGATGATGGCTGAAGGGTGAGATGGAAGAAGGAAGAAGACAGACGAGAGTGAGGGACAGAAAGAGTGGGAAGATAAAAGGAACGGAGAGTCGAAGAGAAGAGAGGAAAGGAGAGGGGAGGAAAGTGGAAATGATATAAGAGAGGGATTCAAAGGGTATTGTAAGGCATGGGAAAGAGGAGAGAGGGAGATGGTAGAAAAGAAGATGGTGAGGAGAGAGAGAGCAATGGAAACGAGGTGAAGGACACAGTGTACAATTTCCCGGATCAAGGGAGTTCCAGGATATACTAACAGTCAAGCTCATATGTCTATCTCAGCTGAACAAAATCGTCTGGCACAAGCTGGAATACCAAAGCTGCCCTGATTTTGAAAGAGTTAATTATACGATACGCTGTTAGTAGTTCATTATTTACGCCATACCCCACTGCTTCAACCTGAGGACGTCGTTTGCATATACTCTTGCCATCTACAAACGATTTTATGGAGCTTAGGAAAGAACTTTTGTAGTGAACAGGTTAATAAAGGGTCTAGCTTCAAAATTCTCACTTGTTCTAAATAAAATAGTTTGGAGGTAGAACGAATAAACTAGGAAATATATCGTCGGAGGGAAGTGGCTTAATATTCGGGTTTCAATATTCCCGCGACTGTTCATGTCCTCCTTCCTCCTCTCTCTCTCTCTCTCTCTCTCTTCCTCTCCCCTCCACCTGTCCCCTCACTGTTTTCCCTTTCATTTCTCATCCTCACTCCCTCTTCTTTCTTTCCCCTCAATTTCTCTTTCACTCTTCTCTCTCTCTTCCTTTTCTCTTCTACCCTCTCCCCTTACCTCTCTCTTCCCACACCCTCATCTTCCCCTAGCTCCTCTCTCTTCTATTACCCTCTTCCTTCCTTCACCCACCTACTACCCTCTCCCTTCTAACCCCTTCTGCCCATCCACTCCTGCTCTCCAGCCCCGTCTTCCCCTCACTCCTCTCACCTATCTGACCTTACTCTCTACCCCACACACCGCATCCCACCCTCTTCCCCACTCCCCACCCACTCCTCCATCCTCTTCCCCACACCCCAAAAGCCCAACTACTCATCCACCCTCCCTCACACACCCGCAACCCACCCTTTTCCACACTCCCCAACCATTCCTCCACCCTCTTCCTCACTCCCCACCCATTCCTCCACCCTCTTCCTCACTCCCCATCCATTTCTCCACCCTCTTCCCCACACCCCACAAGCCCATCTACCCACCCACTTCCCCCCCCTCTCTCACCCACTCACCCAGCCACTCCTCCACCTTCTCCTCCTTCTTCCCCACACCCCACATGACTACCTACCCACCCACTCCTCCACTCTCTTCCCCTCTCCCTCACCCACTCCCCCAGCCACTCCTCCACTCTCTTCCCCTCTCCCTCACCCACTCCCCCAGCCGCTCCTCCACCCTCGTCCCCCAACCCACCCACGATCGATTCTCTTTAGCCTCGCTCTTTCCCGCTGTTTATTCATCCGCCTCTCTTTTGTTTCACAGACGGTTTTCGATTTTTCTTTGTTTCCCCCGAGCACGTATGAATGCTGGGGGGGTCTAATAAGGCCGGGGGAGGGGGGAAGAGGAGGGGAAAGGGAGAGAAGAAAGGGGAGGGGAAGGGGGGAAAGAGAGAGAAGAAAGGGAAGGGGAAGGGGGTACGGGAAGGAAGAGAGAGAAGGGTGGGAGTAGAGGGGAAGGGAAGAGGGAAAGGAAAAGGGGAGAGAGCAGGGGAGGGGAAGGGGGTTGGAGAAGAGAGAGAGAGCAAGGGTGGAGTAGCGGGGAGGGAAAGGGGGGTGGAAACTGAATAAAGCTCCCCTAGGCCACCCGTAAAAAATAATAAATCATAATAATGATCATAATAGGGTGATTATAGAAGGAGAAGGCTTGGAAATATTGACTGCTGAGTGTACGTGGCCCATTAAGTCGGATAATTAATTTTTCTAAGTCTCAATTATCCTCTAGAATACCATCGGCAATCGTCTGTCAATGTTACATCCAGGTCCCCAATTGTATGGCAAAGGGAAAGTGGAAAAAATAGGGTGACATATTAAAGACTCCGAGGTATGTTGCATGGATGTTTTCGAAGTGACATTCGCTGAACTCCCAACCCCTCCCCTCCCCTCCCCTCCGCAGTGGCCCCTTCCACCCCCTGTCCCTCCCCCCTCCCTTCCCCTACCCGCCCCAGTGCCCCCTTCCACCCACTGTCCCTCCCCTCCCCCCTTCCCCTCGAATTTGTGATATGACATTTTGGGTGCTGGGTTAGTTGGTTGACCTCTCCTCCTCCCCCCACCTTCCTCCAACTCTCTCTCTCTCTCTCTCTCTCTCTCTCTCTCTCTCTCTCTCTCTCTCTCTCTCTCTCTCTCTCTCTCTCTCTCCCTAAGTACTACCCCCCAGGACCATTGGACTTCCCTTACCAAAACCACACAGCAGACTGGATAATAACCACGTGTTCCTACTGCCGGCATCATCACTACGCCTCCAACCACACCACCACATTCACCCCCACCACACCACACCACACCACACCACCACACTACCTCCCTCACTCTCACCACACCACTCATCCCCACCACACTGCTACACTCATCCCCGTCACACTAGCATCCTCACCTCAACCACAGCCATCCCGACGACCAGATCTACCACAGCACACGAGTAACCATACAATCATCCTGACACCTACCACATTACCAGTCCTACCACCCACCACCACACTCAAACTCCCCACACCACACTACTACCATCACACCCATCCTTATCCGTACCACCACCCCTAAGACACTGCCATTGCTACTATCCACCATTCCACTACTACCCTCATCCCTACCACATCAATATATCACACACACGGCCACGATCACCCACACCACACTGCCATTTCTACTACGGTCCACCACACCACCACTACACTACAATGCCACCCTCACCCCTGCCTCACTGACAGTCCTACCACTTTCCACCACCACACTATACAACCACACACCCCTACCACACTGCCACCCACACCCACACCATCACCATCAATACCACAATACACTACCATACTCACCTCTACCACACCAACATCAAACACTAACACACTACGACCTTCACCACAACCACCGCCATCACTGCCACACTACCTCCTACCACACCGCCACCCTCACCACCACCACCACCACCACCACACACTCCGACAAGATGAGTTTTGGGAAATTGGATACCCCTTCCCTTCCCTCACACAGCCTAACCTACATACCTGTCGAGCCTACAATCCATTCATCTATCCACAGCCTGACGAAGCATCTAGTGAGGGGCCGATAAATGGAACTCCAGACAATTTCGTACCTACTCAGTGACAACCCTCCTCCAGCGTCACCCTAAACTCTCTCAAATATTCCCTGCCCCTCAAAAATTTCTCTTCACCTCGTTGTTCGCGTGAGTCTGTCTAACAAGCTTTCCTAAAATACCGGTACCTCATCATTATCACCTTCATCCTGTCCTTTATTCTCCATTCGTAAAAGGGTGAATAGGATTCTAACACAGAAAAAGGAAATTACAACAGGAGGAGAACTATCAACAGAATTATTGTAGAAATGGGGCACACGGTACATTCACTCGTTAAAAAAAAAAAAAAAAAAAAAAAAAAAAAAAATCTCGGTTCTTCTATGAAAACTATTTTGAAATCCCTTCCAATCGTTGAGGTCTTTCCTAAATTCAATTAAATAATCTGGTGGCAGCCTTAATAATATATGAAGTACGTTCAATGAAGTGTATTATACTCTTTTCACATTAACTTAGCTCAGATTTTCGTCCTTCTGCAGCTTATTTCAAGAAGCTCAGTGGCGGAAAACGACAATACTGCGGTTTTACACTGCTTCTATGGCACTTCATCGTGACCAGCATCATATTCTAGTGTTAGTCTCTTGCTACAATTCAGCAGTCAAGATGAAGAGATGACAGGTTTAAACCAAGTTAGAGTAAAAAGAGTATATTAGTTGTAGTCCCAGGTTCATGTGAAACAATAACTCGGTGGACTGCAGGCTTAAGCTGATCTCCTGCAGTTCACCATCCTCCTTTTGGGGGAGAGTGAAGTAGCTGGGGGAAGTGTGTAAAATCAGGCAGTGAAATAAAAATAATTCGTATAACACTGACTAGATATATGGTGTAATTAAACTAAACTGACTCCATACCAACTCATGTCATCTCTCACCAGCAAAAACAATCAATCAAAAACGAAAAAAACTCTGATATATTGCGTGTGGTTGAATTTTAAGAAGCCTCTGAGTGGGGGATTATTGCCTGAGTTTAAAATGATTAGTGGGAGGGTCTCTGCTCACAGGGCGGAGAGAACTTGCTGGAGGGAAAAGAGGAGAGACACAGGAGGAAAGTTTCTAGACTGGACAGAAGTTGTAAGAGCGTCGTCCATGGCCCCAGGTGTCCAGTCTGCCTTATTTTGTCACGATGAGTAAATTGGGAATATAGGGTATCTATTAATGAAAATGTAAATGTAAATATATATATATGGAATGCAGATATCACCGTTTTCGTTAACCCTTTTGTTGCTCCCAATATACTTCGGTGGGAGATTCTTTTTTTTTTTTCTTTTCAGCACCTGAGAGAAACCCTTCCTAGATGTCAAGCGATTAATATTTTTGCATCTTACATACCAGCATCCGAAGCTACTTTTTCAGCCACCATTAAACCCCTTAATGCCGAGGACGCATTTTATATTTTGTTCTCGCCACCACCAGACGATTTACTTTAGCTTTGGAGAGACGATTAACAATGAAGGCATTAAAAACGAAATTCATTCAGAAATACTGCACCGAGATATCCCAAGGCCATAAAATTGTCTGCAAGTAGCTAGAATAAATTGAAAAACAGGTTACAGGAGTGAAGGGATCGATATAAACATTCCCTTCCTTACACTATCAAGCTAATCTTATCACCGTAAAAAATTATCTCCACTAACGACCGCTTCCATATATATAGACAAGCTAATTACATTCACATCTAGCACAATCCAGTCCTGCCATCATCTCCACCACCATTGAATAACCCCCCTTCCCTATAAAGAGTCGTGACCAAATATGATTCACAACTATAATCATCATCATCATCATCATCATCATCATTATCGTCATCCACAAAAATAAAGTTACACAGCCACCTCGATTAAAAACAAAATTAATCTAACCCACTGGCACATACAGAAGACAAGCTATTCCAAAACCCAATCCTATCATTATCTCCACCACTATCTCCATCAGTAGGTCCAGTCCCGCCACCACTTCCACCATTTACACCACTGCCTCCCTCCTCACCACCCCCACCTACTGATGGTCCATTCTTCCCTCCACCTAAAACCTCTCCACCACTCCCCTCCTCACGGCCCTGCCTACAGCCCTTTCCTACCACTACCACCACCATCTCCGCCACTCTTCCTCACCCCTCACCACCCTACCTACGGTTCAATCGTGCTGACACTTCTACCTTCTCCACCAAAACTCTCCCCCACCTCACCCCACACAACCCTCTCTACAGTCCACTCATACCACCACCACTTCTATCACTTCCACCCTCATCACCCAGACTACGTTCCATCCTACAACCATCTCCACCAGTCCTCCCTCACAATCACCCTTGCTGTACGGTCCATTCCTACCACCACCTCCATCACACTGTGCACTGTGCAGTCCCCTTTTATCTAAGACACCCGTCCCATATACTTTTCAATCTCCCCAGCGCAAAGAAAGCAATATAAGCACAGATTAGGATCTGCACAGATAACCCTGAGTTAACGGTCACTACTCTTACTTTCGACCTGTGATGGGCTGTGGATCACTGAGGGTCCCTGTTAGTCAAGTGACCACCATCGGGATTTTTTTAATGTACCAGGGGTCACTGCTTCAGGATGAAACTTGTGTACTTGTCCCACATGGGAAAGTTCCTTGTCTCAGTGCAGCAAACGGAGCTAGGGCCTGATTGACTGCTGCCTACCTTAAAAGCGCCAGGCAAGGCTGCTGTACCACCCCTAAACATCCACACTGTGCAGTGTGTAGCTTCTACGTTATGTCCACAGACTTCCCATTAACTCAATGTAACCGGTTTATAATGTCATGCCGTAACTATTATTTTATTTGTTTACTTTCTCTTTCAGGTTACTCTATCGGGTAGCTCATAGATAAAGTATTATAGAATGTGACTTTTCCTTTCCAGTGTTTCCTATAAAATTTCCATGTCAGTTTTTCCATGCTGCATGGTGGTTTTTCTCACTTTTTCCTGGAGGGTTTGGTGGTGGGGGGAGCCTTCATGCTTTACTATCCTTATCCTTCAACATGTAGAGTTAGATCTTGTAGTCATAGTTTTCTCTAACAAGCAGCCTCGAAAGGACCATAAGGTCTGTTGCTGTTTGCTTTCCTGTGTATTCCTGTGTATCACCACCATTCCTCCCACTCCTATCCAGTCACCACCACCACCACAATCTCCATCAATCCCATCATTCCTGCCACCACCTCCACCACTCCATCCCTCTTTTACTATCTCCACCACGCCCCCCCTTCACCATCGCCATCCCCCTCCCCCCCTTCACAGGCCTGCGTACGGTAGGGCCACACTATTACTTTGGGCAACTGGGGGGGACGGGGGGGGGGGCTAAACGAAGCACTTCCGCCTTTTACCAACGACAGCCCCAGCCACCGACACGTCAATGCTCACGCTTACTCTCGCGTCCAGCAGCCGTAGTCTCCTTGGTTACTATTCACCCAGAAGTACAAATGGGGACCTGGATGTTAAAATAATGCGGGTCATGTTGCAAGGGAATGACAGCAAAAAATAATTGTTTTTACTGACTATCCTGGAGTTTATTATTATTATTATTATTATTATTATTATTATTATTACTATAATTATTATGCGTTATCATAGTATTCGTAGCTCCTCTTTCACAGCGATTTATTTAGTTTATTACACCTTAACCCTCTCTTGGCTGGATCTTCTTTTGTATTTATTCTTCCTAACACCAGACGATTTTACTCAGCTAGGAGTGAGTCATGGGAACCTGAGAGTGTTAATACCAGCACCAATAACCCTCTCACTGTCGGAACTACTCTATCTATCTACTAATCTATTCAACATAACCCCAGGACGGGATTTAATTTAGTGAGGGAGATTTGACTCTTTCCACCTCCCAACGACCTCACTCAGCTCTGGTTTAATCTTGGGTAGTGAGGGAAACTGATGAAAAATCCCTTCTAATCCCATCACTACGAGGGGTGTCTTTGAGCTGAATAAATCCCCTGGTGGTAAGAAAATCATTATAAAACAGACGTCATCGCACGGAAGAGGTACACCAACTTGTATCTGTAAAATGAATGGGTAGTATGGGACTGATTTTGTTTTTTGTTTTTTTGTTAAAGCTTAGAATATAGTGCTAGTCAGGAAGAAGTGCTATGGAAAGGATGTAGAGTCGTAGTATTGTCTTATTCTGCCACTGAGCTACGTCAAAAAACCTGGAAAAGGACGGAAATCTGAGCCAAGTTAACGTGAAGGCACTATAGTTAAGAGGAGGTCACAGAGAGACTCCAAAAACCACGAGGATTTAGTTGCTGTGTCCTATAAAATACCAGGGACATTTTTTTTACAAGAAAGATTAGGGTACAGTATACTTATTTGTGGTATGATCAGGAATTGTGTGTGTGTGTGTGTGTGTGTGTGTGTGTGTGTGTGTGTGTGTGTGTGTGTGTGTGTGTGTGTGTGTGTGTGTGTGTGTGTGTGTGTGTGTGTGTGTGTGTGTGTGTGTGTGTGTGTACCAGACCTACACTGCCATACCAGCTGATGGTACTCACTGGCACCGCCTCTCTCTCTCTCTCTCTCTCTCTCTCTCTCTCTCTCTCTCGTATTATATGTATTAAGTATGCATGTTTTCAAAAAAGACACGTTCTCCTACAAACATACACTTTTTTACACACAGTCATATATACACACATCAGTTATATATACACACATCAGTTACTAAGATACACACACACACACACACACACACACACACACACACACACACACACACACACACACACACACACACACACACACACACACACACACACACACACACACACACACAAGACCACCGCGTCGCACTGCACCACCACCACCACCATCAGCAATGTTGGTGATGGTGTTCCTGATGGCAGTGGTGGTGGTGATAGTGGTGGTGAAAGCAGTGATGACGGTGGTGGTGATGGTCATGATGGTGGAAGTAGAGGTGATAATGATAGTGGTGGTGGTGGTGGTGCTAGTGGAGATAACTGTGATGATGAAAGTGGTGCTGTTTGTAGCAGTGGTGGTGGTAGTGGTGGTGGTGAGGCTCATTGTAATATCATCATTCTTACTCTTCACCACCATTATCATGATCCCTCTCCTTGACCTTGCCCTCTCGTCTCCCCTCCCTCCCTCCCTCCCTCCTCATCCATTCTCTTCTCTCTCCGACCCTCATTCTTTTCTCCCTCCCTCTATACCTTCTTCTTCTCGCCATTCATTCTTTTCTTTCCCTCTCCTCTCTTCCATTCTTTTCTTCCTCCCTCTCTACCTTCCTTTCTCACTTTTATCATTCTTTTCCTTCCCTCTTCTCTCCGTCTCCCATTCTTTTCTCACCTCCTCATCCCTTTCCTCCCTCATTCTTTCTTTCCTCCATCTATCCCCCTCTTATCCCTCCTTTGCATAATTCTTTTCTTCCTCAGTCTTACTTCCGCCTTCACTTCACACTTTTTTCTCTATTTCCCCATCCATCTCTTCTCCCTGTCTTTCTACACTCCCTCCCTACTGTTTCATTCTTTTCACTCTCACTCTCTTCTTTTCCATTTCCACTCCCTTATACCTTATACATTCTATCTCACTCCATTATTATCCCTTTCCTCCTTCTTTCCTCCCCCTATGTTCTCTTCTCTCTCCCTCCCTCCCTCTTCTCATTTTTCCCCTCAATCTCTCCCTCCTTCGTACTTCTCCACGCTTTCTTCCTTTGATCTTTCCCTCTCCTCTCCCTCCCTCTTTATCTTCTCCCAATTTTCCTTTTTTTCCTCCCCCTCTCCTCCTTTTCTCTCTCACTCCGTTCATCTTATCTCTTCTATGTCCCTTCCACCTCCTTCCTCGCTCTCTCTCTCTCTCTTTCTGTCTCAGCCCTCCCTTCATATCTTTCCTTCCCCTCCTTCCATCTCCCTCATCCCTTCTTGTCATCTCTCTCCTCCCCACTCTCTCCCTCTCTCTCTCTCTCCTCCCCCTCCCTCCATTTCTCTCCACACCCTCCTGCCGCCTCTCTCCTTCCTTCCCCTCTCCCCCCCTTCCATCTCTCTTCTTTCAGATCCTTTCCCCTCCCCCCCCCTCTCTCTCTCTCTCTCTCTCTCTCTCTCTCTCTATCTCTGTATCTTCCCTTCGTATAAGTTTTCCTTCCGTTGTCGCCACTCTCTCTCTCTCTCTCATCACAAATGGTATGATCGTAATTCTCGTCGTAAATGTCGTCTTGCCTTTGTCTCCCTTCCTTAAAAGAGAGAGAGAGAGAGAGAGAGAGAGAGAGAGAGAGAGAGAGAGAGAGAGAGAGAATCTACACAGCCAGCCAAGATTTCTACCATATACTCCTAAAGGAAACGAATGAGAGATTATGGTTTCTTGGATGAGAGGGAGAGAGAATGAGAATGGAGAGAAAAAAAAAAGAGGAGGAAAGTAGAGAAGGAGGGAATAGGAGAAGAGAATGAATGGAGGAGGGAAGGAAAGATGGATGGATGGATGGAAAGAGTTGGAAAGAGGGAGACAGACTGTGAATGGAGGGAGAAAAAACAGAAAGTGGTGAAAGACGGAAGTATAGGAAGAGAATGAATGAAGAAAAAAGAACGGAAAGAGAGGGAGAGAGAATGAGAATAGAGAGAGGGTAAACAGAGCAAAAGAGAGAAAGGAGGTAAATATGGACAAAGGAAAAAGCAAGATGGGAGGAAAAATGAAGGAGGAAGAGAGAAAAAAATGAATATTAGATGGTAATGAAGAAAGAAAATATAGGAAAAAGTAAAAAAGGAATGATGGAAAAAGAACTAAATGAGGAGAGGAACGAAAGAGGAGGGGAAGGAAGAATGAGAATGAAGGGGGGGCAAGGAAGAAGTGGAAGGATGGGAGGCAGGGAGGAAGTGGAAGGATGGGAGGGAAAAAGAAGTGGAAGAAGTGGCGAGGAAACAGGAGGGGAAGGGATATGAAGATGATGGATGAAAATAGACAGTGAGGTGACGGAAGAAAAGAGAGAGGTATGAGAAGAATGGGGGAATAAAATGGATGCTAGAAAGACATAAAGAGAAAAGAGAGAGGAGAGAAGGAAAAGGAAACAAACGAGAGAGGAAAGACAGAGGAGGGAGAAGACAGGAAGGGGGAAGAGGGGTGGAGAGAGGAAAAGAGAACAGGAGGGGAAAAAAGAGATGAGACTGGAAAAGGGAAGAGAGGAGCAAGAGACGAAAGAAGAGAGGGGAGAGAAGAGACGAGGAAAGAAGAGGAGAGGAGAAGAAAGAAAACAGGAGAGAAGATGAGGGGAAAGGGGGGAGGAAATGAGAGATGCAAGGAGGAGGAGGGAAGGAAAAGGAGGAAGAGGGACGGAGGAGGAGGGAAGGGGGAGAAGGCAGAGGAAGGAAGGAGGAGGGAGGGGGGAGGAGGATAGGGAACCGATAAGACTCTACTGATTAAATGATACTTATCTAGTTGGTCAAAGTCGCCGGGGTCTCTCTCTCTCTCTCTCTCTCTCTTTCTGTGTGTGTGTGTGTGTGTGTGTGTGTGTGTGTGTGTGTGTGTGTGTGTGTGTGTGTGTGTGTGTGTGTGTGTGTGTGTGCTATCTGGGTGGCGCTACTGGTGTGTACACTGTAACCGTACACCGTCTGAGTAATATTATGTACACAACTCGAAGTACGTTTGCGCTGCTAAACCAGGCATACGCAATGGCTGTCCAATTACGTACTCATTGATCTGTTTCAATTTAATGTATCAATATGACTTAATTACGCCAATATGTCAATCAGTTCATCTTTAATTTACTGATTTACACGACATATCTATCTCATCTATCTATCTATCAATCATCTACTCTATATGCATCTATTTAACTATGGTATTATGTCTATCTGTAATATGTAACCAGCTACGTATTTTTCTACTTTATTTTTGTCTTTCTTTACCTATCTATCTGTATGTTTCCTTATCTTTTTATATCTATCCATAGCTATTTACCTATCAACCCAGCTGCCTTTCTGTGTCTGCATATAGTTATTTTTCCGTTTATCTTTCTGGCAATTTACCTTCTGACTAAGTAGAACAGCGACGAATTTCTTTATATGATTCTCTCTCTCTCTCTCTCTCTCTCTCTCTCTCTTTAGGCTATTTTTCTACTCCCATCCGCCCCCAAGTGTACACTCGTATATTTTGAGTTCCGCATCATCGCCCTCTTCCTCTTCCAGTTCTCCTTCCTCTTCCGCTTCCCTATTTCTCCCCTCTTCTTGCTCTCTTCTGCTTCCATCTCCCTTCTTCTGTCTTTCTATTTATTTCATCTCTCTTCCTTTTCTCACCTTTTCTTGTTCCCTCTTTGTCCCTCTTCTTTCTTTCTCCCTCCCCTAGCTTAGCTCCACTCCTTTCCTCCTACATTCTCCCTCTTGTCCCCCTCTTCTTCTCACTTCTTTCCTCCCTCCTCCTTGCCACTGTCACACGAATTACTCTCAACCTCCTCTGACTTCCTCTCAGCTGAATAAAATCGTCTGGCGTTAGTTGGGATAGAAAGAGTTGTTCCAACCATAAAGTGTTAATTCAATGTGCGAGAAATCTTCCTACTGAAGGGGTTAAATTCGCTTCTTCATACCCTCAAATCCTCAATCTGGAACCTCACCTTCCCCTCTCTCCTTTCTCCTTCTCCCTCCTCTCTCCTTCTTCCTCCCCCTCTCTCCATTCTCATCCCTCCCTTTCCCTGACCATTCTTCTTTCCTCCACCAAATCCTTATTCAAATACCTCTCCCCTTTATCATGTCTTCCTCTCTTCTCCCTTTCTACCTCCTCACCTCCCCTCTCTCTCTCTCCTCTCGCCCACTCATCTTCATCCCTCATCGCAGCATCCGTGCCCCCCTTACCCATACCCCTAAAACCGCCTCCCTTCGCCGGTTTGCCTCCCTCCAGCTTTAGACAAACATTCTCCTTTCTTACAATTTTAGTTTCTACCTTTTCCTCACCCCCTTCCTCTCCAAACCGCCTATCTTTATCCCTCTCCAAATCCCCAACTCAGCATCCGTCCCCTCATCCCCTCCCCTCCCTTCCATCAGCCCACTGTCCTCTATCCACCCATTTCTCCAAGTTCCTAGTCAAACATCCTACACTCCTTTCTTTTTCCTCTTCCCTCCCTCCTCCAAACCACCCATCTTCATCCCTCTCCAAATCCTCATTGCAACAGCTCCCATCCTACTCACCCTTCGCCCTCTTCCTCCCATCAAATTCCGAGTCAGACATTCCCATTCTCTTTCTTTTCTTTCCTTTCTCCCACCCCCTCCAAACCACCAATCTTCATCCCTCTCCAAATCCTCATCCCAACATCCGCCCCCCCTACGCCCCCACCCCCCACCCCCCACGTCATCCTGAACGCTGGACTATTGTAAGGACAAAAATACGAGGCGCGCCCACAAAGGACTCGCCCCTCTCGCCGCCGTTTCCCTGTTTTCAACTTTTTATTTTATATGTTTTGGGGCCGCGTTATGTGCGGTGGGAAGGTGGCGGGGTGTGTTTACTCGTTCTGCCCTGCCCTGCCCTGCCCTATCTTCTGTTTTGCCCTACCTGCACCCTGCCCTGTTCTATCGTTTGTCTTGTCCTGCCTGCCCTGCCATACCTTGTCTTGTCTTTTCTGTCCTGCTCTGTTCTAGCTTGTCCTCCCCTTTTCTATTCTATCTTGCCTTCTCCTCTCCTACCCTTACCAGTTCTGTTCTGCCCTCTCCTGTCCAACTCTGCCTTTTCCATTCTGTCCTCCCCTGTCCTGTCTTCTCCTGCCCTACCAACCTTGCCCTTTTCTAACAGTCTTTTCCTGTGCTGCCTTGTTTTGTCTTCCCCTCTTCTGCTCTAGCCTGTACTGCACTTTTCTATTTTGGTTTGTCCTCTCCTATTCTCTTCTGCCCTGTCCTATCCTCCAATATCCTGTCCTTCCCTGTCCTATGCTCCTTCCCTCTGTCCAGTCTTGATCTCTGCCGCGCTCCTCCTTGCAATATCCCGTCCAGCCTCTTCCCGCTTTTCAGTTCCTTCTCATTCATATCATGTTCTATCGAGTCTCCACCCCATGACCTGTCTCTCTCCCTCCCCTTTCCACCATATTACCCACCTCTTTTCTTCCTTTTCCACCCACCTTTCTTCCTTCTACTCGACCGTCTTCTTTCTTCCTTTTCATCTCTTGTAACATTATTTTTCTCTTGTTTTCCTTCCTACCTACTGTACGTTTCTTAACATTTGCTGGTTCACTTTTTTTTTTTTAATCCTCTGTTCAATTAATTCCATTCTTTCCCCACCTCTTTCCATCCCACCTTTCTCCCCTCTTCTTCCTTCCAGCTTGTCCCCACTCCCCCCTTTCTTCCTGTTTCACCCTTTTATCTACCTCTTGTCTTCTTTTCCAACATTCGTCCCTGTACTGAACTTCATTTTCTTCTTTTTCAAACCCTTCTAATCACCTCTTGTCTTCCCACCTTTCTTCCCCTCATCTGGTTCCCTTTCTTTCTTCCATCTTCTCTTCCCACCATTCGCGACACCTCTTCATTAGCGACTTATTCATCATTTTACACCTTAACAGTCTTGCATATTATTCACATCGTTCGCACTTTTGTACAGTATCAATACACAGACATGGATTTTCAGGAGTAACAGCAGACTAAATCGCTAAGCAAGAGGAGCTGAGGAAGAGGCCCATTAAGGATATCTAACCCCGCCAGAGCCAAATGTATATGTTAAACTGAATCGTCTGAAGGTGGCAAGATTAATAGGTAAAAATACGTCATCGGATGGAAAGGGTTTTCTCATTAAAATTGAAAGTGCATTTAAACCTTTCAGGCCGAGGACTGTTTAACTAGTTTAGCACCAGACGATTTTACTCAGCTAAAGACGTCGTTGGGGTGAGAGGGTGCGAGTGAGATACGATGATACGCTTTAAAAACAGTCTCAAAATAGCTTTCCCGAGAGAGAGAGAGAGAGAGAGAGAGAGAGAGAGAGAGAGAGAGAGAGAGACGATATGACTTAGCTGCGAGTGAGTCATAGGAGCTAAGATAATAAAATAAATATACATATCCGCCTTAGGATTTGTACAACACTGTGCTGTTTCTACTCAGTCATTCAGTTCCCCTTCTGATTCGAATCTACTCTCTCTCTCTCTCTTTCTCTCGCTCTCTCTCTCTCTCTCTCTCATTTAATCATTCAACCTTTTTTCGTTCTTCACAATCAGAACTTTTAAATAATCTCTCTCTCTCTCTCTCTCTCTCTCTCTCTCTCTCTCTCTCTCTCTCTCTCTCTCTCTCTCCATCTTCCGCCTGCCTGCCTTTCCCATACCATCCCTTTGAGCGCACTGTTTGCTCGCTCCCATTCCGTCTCTCTTCCCTCACCCTCATATTTCCACATGGACGAAGAGGAGACAGAAATAGAGAAAGGGGAGGGGAGACTGGGAGGAAAGAGAAGAGAGAGAGTGAAAGAGGTGGAGAAAAGAGAAAAAGAAGAAATAAAGAGGAGGAAATGGGAATGGAGACAGAGGGAGGAGGAGGAAATGGGAGTGGAGAGAAAGAGGAGGAAACGGGAAAGCAGAGAAAGGAGAAGAGTGGGTGAGAAATGAGAAATATCAGGAAGGGAACGAAGATCGGACTAAGGGAAGGGTGGAAGAAGGCAGAATGGGAGAAGGGGGGGGGCAATGAGAGGGAGAACGAGGATATGAGGGTGAAATAGGGAAAAGAGGAGGAGGAGAAGGAACTGAGAAAAAAAGAGAGAATCAGCGAAATGTAACCCTTTCCAAAGCCACTTCTGTCTCAGTGCTTTCCTTCTCTGTGCGTCTACATCGTCCCCTTGTCCATGTGTATATCTACGACACCAACCATATTATAACCCATTCCAAAGCCTCTTCTTTGTCTCCTTAAATCCTTCAACTACAGGACGTTTTTTTTTTATTTCTTACTCCTCCTCGTACCTTCTGATGGGGGAGGCGGTGCCTCAATCGGTAGAGTGGTTGCCTGCAGTCCTACCGGACCCAGGTTCAAATCCCGGCTGGGGCTGGGAACAGTTTATGGATTTGAATTTCATTAAAAAAAAAAAAAAAAAGCAGACTTTACTGATCTACCAGAAAACCCGCCGACATGTCGTAAAAATAACCCCGCTAATACCAATACACCAGTCCTGTATGAGTGAGCCCTAACATGTATTCAGTATGGACGGTGGGTGTTAGCGCCGAAGTGGTGACATGTGCAGGTGCATGGTATGTAAGAGGACTACTGAGCCTTGAGAGCAGGATGTGAAGCCTATGCCCAGAGTCGGACACACACACACACACACACACACACACACACACACACACACACACACACACACACACACACACACACACACACACACACACACACACACACACACACACACACAAAGATAGTCTCCATTATCCCCCTTACTGAAGACAACCCCACTAAAATGAATAAATCTGTCCGGTAGTGTTAAAAATGCATAAAAAAATAGGACCATTGCTTGAAGGACTAACTTTCCTTTACATTCTTCGCTATGCTTCTATTTTGGGATATCCTACTTTTCTTTAACTACTTTTTCTATGGTTCAACTTTGGGATATCTTACTTTGTTTTTTGCCTTCTTTTTCTACGCTTCTTCTTCGGGATATCTTACTCTTCGTTGCCTCTTTTGCTATGCTTCTACTTGGAGATAATTTACTTTCATCTGCCGTCTTTGATACACTTTTACTTTTCTTTGCCATCTGTGTCATGCTTCTACTGCTTACTTCTCTTTGCCCTCTTCTGTATGCCTCTACTTTTCTTTGCCTTCTCCAGTGAACTACTACTCTCCTTTGCCTCCCTTCTCTGTGATTCTCCTTCTACATAATCTACCTCTCTCTGCCTACTTTTTCTACTCCTCTACTCCCTCGCCTCCTCCCAGAAGTCCCCTCCGCCCCTAGTCGTTATCTAGATTGTCTTCGTTTTCATTCGTTATCATCGTATTTTTATCGGGGACTTCTCACGTTATCTTTGTCTCTTATCTTCGGGGAGAGATGTCGGTATGCTGTGTCTGGCTGTCCATGAGTAGTGTGTGTGTGTGTGTGTGTGTGTGTGTGTGTGTGTGTGTGTGTGTGTGTGTGTGTGTGTGTGTGTGTGTGTGTGTGTGTGTGTGTGTGTGTGTGTGTGTGTGTGTGTGTGTGTGTGTGTGTGTGTGTGTTCTTACATTCATCTACTATCACCCCCAAATCTTGTTGTCTATCCCCCCACCTTTCCCCTCTTCCACATTTCCAAGCGTCCCCCACCTTCCCATCTTCCCCCCTCCCTTCACTCCACCTCTCCTCCATCACCTCCTCATCTTTCTCATCTTTCCTTCTTCCTGTCCATCTTCTTCCCTGCTTAACCCCATCTATCCCCTCTACCTCCCCTCCCCACCCATCCACCCACTCCTCTCCTCTCTCCGTCCCCCATCCCCTCCCATCTATCACTTCCCCCCTCCCTCTCTAAATACCCCACCACCCATCCGTCCCCCTTCCTCCTCTTTCTCCTCAGCTGTCCCCCCTTCCCTCCACCTTCCCTTCCGTCCCTTCTTTCCCATCTTCCCACCACCTCCACACCCACTTCCCCCCACACCACCCCCCTCCACCTCGTCTCCTGTGACCCAATAGTTATGACACTGTGTTGGCGAACCTGAACTGTGCTGATGAGTTCCAGATGCTGTGATAGTGCCCTGGTATTGTGGTGTGGTGTGGTGTGGTGTGGTGTGGTGTGGTGTGGTGTGATGTGGTGTGGTATAACGAGGTGAGGAGGGGTGGTTGGGGTATACTGTATTGTGGTGTGGTGTGGTGTGATGAAACTATTGTGATGTAGTGTGTGGCATGGTTTAATACGACGGGGGTATTGTGGTGTAGTGCGGTGTGCTGTGCTGGTGTGAGTATAGTACTGTGGTGACCTGGTATTATGGTGTAGTGTGGGCGTGATGGGGGTGCTATACCACCTGACACCAAGCCTTTAACACAATAAAGGAATAATAATAACAACATGGTATGGTCTGGTATGGAATGGTGTGGCCTGGTATTAAATAAGAAAATACAGAATAACGTCACGTGTGTTTATTTAAGATGATGACACAGCAGACATCACCTCACATCCTGCTGGTGTCACTAACCGCTGACTTCTCCCATTGCAGGTGTGACGTCAGCGAGACAGTGTGACGTTTTCGAGACCAAGTGACGTTATGAAGACCACCTGACGTCGTGAACAATGTGACGTTATGCAGATCATGTGACGTCGAGAACTATGTGACGTCAAGACCACGATTTTAAGACCAAGTAACATCAGATCATGTGACGTCGAGAACTATGTGACGCTATCGAGAATCCAGGAGCCCAAGTGATGCTGTGTGACGCTGTCGAGAAGACCATGCGACTTCAGTGACCTCAAGAATCACATGAGACGCAACTGAAACCATGTGACGTATTCCGGAACATACGAGATCATGTGACGCCCAAAACCATGTCAAGTAATCCAAACCGTAGGAGACCACGTGTCGCCAGGAACCATGTGACGCTATCGAGACAATGTGACGCAATCCAGACCGTAGGAGACCAAGCAACGCTGGATGTAATGCTATTTGAGGGTGATGACGTGACGGTCAATGTGATGGTATGTGACGCTACGTGTGACGCTATCCAGACCCACCGAGATCACGTGACGCTGGGTGTGAGCAGTGTGACGGTGAAGGTGACGAGACACTATGACGCTATCCAAACCGTAGATCATGTGACGGTGATGTGACGGTGCGAGGGAGAGGCTGGCTGGTGGGGGCGAGATAAGGTAAGTCAGCTGGCCAGGTCACCATAACTTGTGCCTTCCAACTTCCCTCTTGATCTCTCTCTCACTCTCTCACTTTCTCTAGGTGTCTCACTTTCTCTCTCTCTCTCTCTCTCTCACTTTCTTTTACTCTCTCACTTTCACTAGCTCTATGTCTCACTCTCTCTACGTCTGTCTCGTTCTGACTCACTTTCTATTTCTCACTATCTTTATATGCTCATGTTTCGGTATTTCATCGCTCTCACTCTCTCTCTCTCTCTCTCTCTCTCTCTCTCTCTCTCTCTCTCTCTCTCTCTCTCTCTCTCTCTCTCTCTCTCTCTCTCTCTCTCTCTCTCTCTCTCTCTCTCTCTCTCTCTCTCTCTCTCTCTCTGCTTAATGCATTATTATCCTCATCAATATTCTCCATTTTTTCTTTCTCCTTCTCCTCCTCCTCCTCCTCTCCTTCTATCACTAGCTTCCTCCTCCACCTCTTCCACTCCTCTTCCTCCACTTCTCCCTCCTCTTCCCTCTTTTCTCCCACTTCCACCTCTTCTTCTGCTAATATTAATGTTTCTATATGTATTTTCAAGCGTAGGATTGGCCATGTAGAGATCCGGCCAAGAAAAGAATGGAAAACATGAATCTTGTGTTGTATATTCGTATGAGAGAGAGAGAGAGAGAGAGAGAGAGAGAGAGAGCATCATACTGAACTACATCTAACGGGGTACTAAACCAATTACCACAAACTACATCAATGAACCCTATTACGAACAACAATGAGGAGCTAGGATGAACCACGACGATAATCTCTCTCTCTCTCTCTCTCTCTCTCATTGTATTTTATTTAATTCTTGGATTATTCAAGATCCCTGGAATTATTCAGATCAGGATGGGTCGGGGAGGAGGGGAGGGAGAGGAGGGAAGGGGAAGTGAGGGGAGGGAAAGGAGGGAAGGGAAGGGGGGGGAGACGAGAAGTGGCAGGGGAGAGGAAAGGATAGGAGGGGAGAGATGGTAGAGGATATGAGAATGAAGAATAAAAGGAAATGAATGAGAGGGAATAATGGAGGACGGAAAAGTGCTGAGTGGAGATGAGGAGGGAGAGGGGAAGGATGAGAAAGACAAGCAAGAAAGAAAGAAAGAGAGGGGAAGGAAGCGGAAGTGAGGTTACGAAGGGTGAGGAAGAAATGGGAACGAAGAAGAAGTGAGATACAGATGGAACAAAAGAGGAGTAAGGAATAAAGAAGTAGTGATGTAAAGAGTTATGAGGAAGAGGAGGAGAAGGATGGGGAGGAAAAAAAGGAAGTTGCGCAGGAAGAGGGAAGGGGGACAATACATATTTCCACTCACCATCCTTTTCCACTCCTCATCCACCTGCCACAGACCATCACCTCTAAACATCCACATCCACTTAACATCCACATTCTCTCAGCCTCATACAAACGCGTACCAGAAGTTTACAAGAAGTATTTTTGTAACTCTTTGGTTAAATAAACTGCCTAAACAACAACTTCTCTGAACCCTGACCTTCACCAATCTTCCACCTCTGAGCCATCTACATTATCCACCTTTCCACTATTAACTTCTATTCCGCACATAGCTTTTTCGAATCTCCTTCTACCTCAAGCATTCATTTTTCACCCATTAATAACGATGATGATGATGGTGTGTGTGTGTGTGTGTGTGTGTGTGTGTGTGTGTGTGTGTGTGTGTGTGTGTGTGTGTGTGTGTGTGTGTGTGTGTGTGTGTGTGTGTGTGTGTGTGTGTGTGTGTGTGTGTGTGTGTGTGTGTGTACTCACCTTCTCAGACTTTCCACCTGCCACCAGCTATCATCCACCATCTCGTAAACACCCACCTGTATGCAGCACCCATCTTCTCCGAGTCTCAGTGCACTTCATTCATCCACCTTTATGAATCCATTAAGCATCAACCTTCTCTAAGCTTTCCTCTACCTCAAGCATCCACCGTCCACCATATCCACCACTCCAGATCCTCCATCTTCTCTAATCAACATCCATCTTTTGCAAACATTCACTTCGGTTTAGCTGCCATGTTTTCTGAGTCTCACTGAACCTTAATCATTCAACTTAGAAAATCCACATCCATCTTCCAAGAATCCTACCCACCTTTAAACAAGCATACATTTTCTGTACTAAGTTGTGTCCTATATGCATCCACATCTATTCCACATCCATCTTCGAGTCTCACTGGACCTCGAACATCCACCTCCGAGCATCCACACCCAAGTATCCACACCCAAACATCCACACCCATGCATCCCCACCCAAGCATCCACACTCATACATCCACATCCATGCATCCCCGCCCAAGCATCCACACTCATACATTCCCACTGATGCATTCCCACCCATCCATCCCCACCCAAGCATTCCCACCCATGCATCCACCTACACCACCACCACCACCAGCCAACTAACATCCACCTCCAGCAAGCCTCCACCTCCCCTCCTTTGAGCCTCTATCTCTCCAGCGACTCAAAGTTCCCTCCCGGAGCAGAAACTTTTCGCCAAGTTAAGGGAAAGTGGCTCATCTGTGTGGCGGTGCTCTGTGCTCTGGCTGTATTGCACTGAATTATGTAGATCCAACGCCCCTTATGCTTTGTGGTTAGACGGGACGGTTGTTAGTGGTTGGTGATGGTTGTTTGTGGTGGCTGTGATGGTAGCTGTTGTGATTTTGGTTGTAGCTGTTGTTGTGGTTGTGGTAATAGCTGCTGTGGTGGTTGTGGTGGTGCCTTGTGGTTGCTGTGGTGGTTGTGATGGTGGCTTTTGTGGTGTCTGTGATGGTAAAGTGGTTGTGATTTTACTGGTTGTTGTGATGGTTGCAATGATGGTTGCTAGTGATGGTGGTAGTGGTTGTAAATGTGGCTGTACTGACTGTGGAAATGGTTGCAGTGGCTGATATTGGTAATGGTGGTGGTTGGAGTGGTCGATGTTGGTTGTGGTAGTGGCTGTAGTGAAGGCTGTTGGTTGTGGTAGTGGCTGTAGTGAAAGCTGTTGGTTGTGGTTGTGGCAGTGGGAACTGATGGCTGTGTTGTAATGGTAGTTATGTTCGTGGTTGTAGCGGAGGTTTTTGGTTATGGTTGTGGTTGTGAGTTGGCTAATGGCTGTTGTAGTGGTAGTTGTTGGTTGCCGTGGTAGTAGACAGTGATTATTGTGGTTGTGGAGGTCGTGGATTGATACAACTGACTGTAATTATGGTAACAATGGTTGGGTTGTCCTTGGTATAAGAAGTAATTAACGCCTCATCAACCATAACAACCCAATTCAACTCCAACAACCATGATCCTCGTTAACCAATTATAAAGTCATTTGCAACAACCAGATGTGAATTCAGTTAAAATGTGACTGTTCTCAAATTTACTACCGGTATTTTACAAGGTGGTTATTGACTCTCTCTCTCTCTCTCTCTCATATCTAAAATTAATCCTTTCCAATGCTGGTTAAGTAAGTAGGAATCATGGAGTGTGAGGGGTGCACGTAAAAGAGGAGGTGTTGTATTTGTATATGTGTGTGTGTGTGTGTGTGTGTGTGTGTGTGTGTGTGTGTGTGTGTGTGTGTGTGTGTGTGTGTGTGTGTGTGTGTGTGTGTGTGTGTGTGTGTGTGTGTGTGTGTCACTGGTATGAAGTGACAGGGTACGAAAAATTTATCAAATAATTATGCCATCTTACTCACTGGCATTTTTAGAGCACCTACTAAAATCCTCCGTCATGGATGGATTTGAAAGTCATTCTTAAGACCCACACAGATCAGGAGGAAAACGCAGTAACCACAGAGCCACAACGGATCCATTACACAGATACAAATATAGATATATAGATACAGATACAGATATAAATAAAGATGTAGATATATTGAGACTTCAGTAACCCAACCTCCCTTCCCCTCCTCTCTCTTTCTTGGCATCGTCTCCCCTCCACCACACCCACTTGGCACCCCTCACTTCTGGCATCGCTTTTCCTTGGCACCCATCAACTTGGCACTCCCTCCCACTCCCCAACTTGGCACTGGCCTCGTCACTATTTTCGTCAATTCTCGGGTCTTTTTCTGGCCATGTTCGCTGTCACCGCATTCCTTTTCTGGCAACCTCCAACTTCCTGTCATATTCTGAGTCGCATTCCTTCTTGTGCTGTGTCATCGCCTACTTTTATCACTTTCTTCGCTTGTCTAAACGAGTCTCAAGTCATATTTAACTCATTACACGCAGTGGCGTCTTTTTCTTAGTTTATTTCAGTTTAGTTCTCTCCAACAAGGAGAGTATGTTTTCGCCTCTGTTTGTTGTTTGCCGGTATCTTTCGATTCCGCGAGCATGTTGGTCAGTTCTGTATGTTTCTGACTGACTGACTGACTGACTGATTGTCTGTCTGTCTGTTTGTCTGCACTCTACATGTCACAATTTTGACCCAATCGTTCTGAAAAATAAATCAAAAGGTAGATATCCATAAACCCTGGAAGCCTACTGTTTTTCATTAAAATCGGTCAAAGGCCCTGGGCTGGGTGGGGGGCTGAAACCCCTCAATGGCCGTGGGTCCGGAAATCGTCGGGACCCAGTGGCTGGCTTGCCCCGGCACCATTTTCTCAAATTTCGAAAAAAAAAAAAAAATCTCTTACCAAACTGAAGAGAAACATCTGGCGCCCTGGCAATGCAATTTTTTAGCTTCCTAAACCCATCCTGTGCTTCGCAATGAAGTGCGAAAAATTTCGCCAAATGACTGTCTACACGCCCGTGAAAATTAAACAGACAATCGGATCCATCTGGCAAGCATTCTCCTGCCCACACACCGGTGAAAACTAAGCAGACAATCGGATCCATCCGGCTAGAAGAGAAGAGAGTAGGGGAAGAGGGGGGGATCCATCCGGCAAGGGCCCTGCCTATGGCAGTTTCATCTGTCTGTTTGATAGTTTGTTTGTCTGTTAGCAGGATTACTCAAAAACTAAAGAGATTTGGACCAAATTTGGTGGGCAGATAGCCCATGTTCCAGGAAACAATCGATTAACTTTTGGGACCGATCCGGATCGTATTCCAGATTCTTAAACCGGAAAACATATTTTGTGAAGCCCTAATCAGTGATGAGAAAACCTAACCCGCTATGATGAATGGTTTGGAAATTACGTTGCTCTTGTCAGAGACATGCGCTCCACTGAGTGCCACTCTGATTTATTATTTAGTTTATTTCATTTTATTTTAGTTTATTTTTGCAACCATCAGGCGATTTTATTAAACTTAGCTGAGGCAGGTGAGGCTTTTTTGTAGTTATGACGTTAAAGCCAATATTATACTCCACCAGTTCGAAAATTCTATCTTAAACTAATCAATTTTCGACCGGTGGTTGGAAGAATATTATAGAAAATACGTCATCTTCGTGAACAGATTAAGGACAGTATTTTTTTCTCTCTGTCTTATTTTAGCAATTTTATTCTTTCAGTGTCATCATCATTATGTCAGTATTATCATTCTCACTACCATCACCAAAGTCCTCCTCCTTCTCTTCTCCTTCCTCCTCGTCCTCTTCCACCTCCTCCTCCTCCTCCTCCTCCTCATCATCATCATCATCATCATCATTACCATCACCATTATATCAGTACTATCAATCTCAATCACATCACCAACGTCGTCCACCCCCTCCTCTTCATCATCATCATCAGTAACATCTTCCACATCATCATCAGTAACATCCTCCACATCATCATCAGTAACATCCTCTACATCCACATCACCGTCACCATCACTCCCAGGCGGCATCTAGTGAGTGTGGTGTAATGACTGATTAAACTGATAACAGATATTGGTGAATCTGTCCCCGCCAGTCTCATCACAGACCTCTCCGGCATCCCACATCCCTCCCTCACTCCCTTTAGCGGCCCCTCCCTTCCCCCCTTCCTTCCTTCCTTCATCAACCTCCTCCCTTCCTTCCTTTTCTCTGTTCCCTACTACTCTCCTTCTCTTCATCAACTCCCTCCCTCCTTCCTTTCCCCTCTTCCCCCCTCTCTCATTCCTCTACTAAACTCCCTTTCCTCTTTCCTTCTTCCCTTCATTAACTCCCTGCTTCCCTCCATTCCCCGACCCCTTCTCTCCTTCGCTTCATCCACTCCTCTCCTCCCTCCCTCTCTACCTCCCCCCTCCTTCCCTCCCCTCATCGACCCCCTCCCGTCCTTCCCTTCATTTATCCCCCTCCCTCCCTTTAACAACCTCCTTCCTCCGTCCTTTCAATCACTCCTTCCCTCCTTTTATTAACCCCCTCCCTTCGTCAAGCTCATCTCTCCATCTCTTCACCTACTCCCTCCCCTCTCTCCTTCCCTCCTTTTAACAACCTCCTTCCTTCCTCCGTTCATCTATCCTTTCTTTTCCCTCAATTCGTCACTTACTCATCTCCCTCCCTTCACTCATTCCTTCTCTTCACCTACAGCATCCCTACCCTTCATTAAGTCTGCCCTTTTCCTCCCTCCCACTAATCCCCTCACCCTCACTACCCTATCCTTCTCTTCATTCCTTTCCCCTCCTTCCCTCCACTCCACAGGCACCAACCATCCATAATGACTTGCTTCAGCTGGTTAAGTTGCTCTCTCAACGCTGGTAAGGTTGTCATTCCATCGACTGTCAAGAAAGGCCCATCAGTGTAACATCTTTTTATAAAAAGTATGGTGTTGGAAATTATATATAGTTTAATCTTTAAGTTAAAAAAAAATAAAAGAAACATTGGCTATGTTGTTGGAAAGGGTACAGTATATAGTTTCATTTTCAAGTAAAAAAAAAAAAAAAAAAAAAAAAAAAAAAAACATTGGCTATGTTGTTGGGAAGTATATATAGTTTCCTGGAGCCGGACTAACAAGCTAAGCAGAAGGAAAATGCAACTTGTGAGCCATAAACCCGGGGCGTCACAGAGCTGCAGAGGTGCAAAGTTATATACACACACACACACACACACACACACACACACACACACACACACACACACACATACCAGACAGACAGACAGAGACAGACACAGAGTTGGAGGACAGTGGCTGAGGTGGTTTTAGATGGCCATGTTTGGGTTGTGGACAGTGACTATAGGTGGCGGTGACGGTGGTGAATGATGGTTGTGGATGGTGGTAGCGGTGGTGATGGGAGTGGTGGTAGCGGTTGTGAATGGCAGTGAATGACATTCCGTCCGCGATACAGAAACAGCAGTAGTGGTGGCAGAGACAGGGGTGGTGGTGGCGGTGGTGGATATGGATGGAGCTGGCAGATGATAGCAGAGAAGGCACTTGTGGTGATGGTGGTGGTAGAGGAGAGTGGTAGCAGACATACAGGTAGTGACAGCTGAGGATAGTGATAACGGAGGCAGTAGTAGTGGTGGCAAAAGACGGTGGTATTGGTGGAAGAAGATAGTTGTGTCACAGGATATCAGAGGCGGCAGCTGGTGTGGCGGCGGTGGTGGTGATGGTGTCAGGATGGTGGCACTATAGAGACGAACTGGCATCCACTCGGGCGTTGTTGCCACTCGGGTGCCTCTGTGCCAGCCAATGAACCCCAGTGCCACAAAACAGGCCACCCTAGTAACGCGTTCAAGAGCTCCCTGCCAATACTATCTCCTCTCTGCACCTCAAAAGTATTTCTCTTGATTATTCTGGCCAACACGTCGCCCCTCTGCTGATCAATGAACCCAAGTGCCACAGACAGGATATTCTATTAACCGGTGCTACAAAACAGCCTCCCCTAGTAACGAATTTTAGAGCACCCTGCCAATACTATTTACTCTGTGGAACTCAATAATATTTCTCACGATAAATCCTGCTAACTTTTCGTCTATCAGAGCCACACTACAAGGGATCCTCGTACCGTATTTAAGAGGTTCCCACGGATGATATATTTCCTGGCTATGAGTTCTCCATGAAAACGATCTTCTCTGTAAATTTCTAACACACACAAGACAAATTTTCGCCTCTGTGCCCATCAATAAAACCCAGTGCTACAAAACAGGAGACCCAAGCAACGCGTTCAAGAGCTCCCCGGCAACACAATCTTCTCTGTGAATCTCCAAAATATTTCTTGATGATACTAGCCAACTTTTCGACCCTGAACTCTACCGATGAATCCCAGTGCTAAAAAATGGGAGATTCTATTTACTAGTGCTACAATGTGATTATGGGGTCCATCTGAATAATCTATATATCTGCGGTTTAAACAGAAATACTGTACTGCCTTCTTTGATAACAGTTAACTTTTCGTCTTTGTGTTAACCAATTGACATGAGTGCTACAAGGGAACTCTATTAACCAGAGTCAAAAAGCAGGGGACACTAGCGAAAATTCTTAGAGGTTCCCACGAATAAAAACTCTGTGAACCTCAAAAGCATTCTTCTCAACGATACTCACCAACTTTTGGAACCACAAAGGAAGTGAGTAGTGGTGGGAAAAGCAGGTTGGGGGCACATGGGAGACAGGGCGAGCGAGGTAAAAACAAAATATAGTCGCCACAAATATACACTTGCTGCATCCCCCAAAACAAATCCACCTGATGATATAAACCAACTGTTCGAGACACAAAAGAAGGAAATCATAAAGTGTGTCGTCAGGTTTGAGGGGTGCCAGAAAATGGTGAGGGGGGTCATTAACAACTTGACGATGTTCTGATGAGTATATTTTCATTTGTAGATCTCAAAAATAGGTCTCCTGATGATACTGGCCAACTTTCAGAGCCAATAAGGTGCAAGACAGGTTGGAAGAGCAATGGAGGCAGGAGGAACGTACAAAAAAAAAAAAAAAAGACAAATAGTAACTCAGTGAATCTCAAAATATTTCCACTCAAAAGCACTAATAAACGTTTCAGGACACTAAGGAGGTAAATGGCGGGAGGAAAGGGAAGTCGGGGCAATAGGGAGAAGGCAAAACAAGTGAGGAGTGACAGAGCAAACAAACACACATAGATTACCCCGCCTGGCCTTCAGTGGTGGTGCCGCAGGGACATACGGAACGAGGCACTGAACTAAAGAGCACTGACCTCACACACACACACACACACACACACACACACACACACACACACACACACTCATTCAACAACACATTCACACACACCAACACGCTGATTCACACTTAACGCAACACTTATCTTGTGAGGTAAAGGCTATCACAGCATCCTTACAGATTTACGCATCACACTAACCTCTACTTTCTCACAGGACTGCACTACTCACACCAACCACAACACTCCCCTACTCTGCTAAGGTCTGAGGCAGTTACAGTCTCTCAGAGGATCACACACTTCACACTAACTTCGATCTTCTAATAACACTACACTTATTCACACTAAATTAGCACTAGCCTACATTTCTCTGGCATTACTACAATTATTCACACTAACCTTAACACTACTCAAGTACGATTTAACTCCTTTACTAAGATGGCGTCTCTACTTTCTGTTTGCCATCTCAAAACGATTTTATTCGGGTTCAGACATCGAATTGCAAGTCTTTTTTGTACGAATATATATCCTCTTATGCCACCTAAAATTCGACCTACTATTATCTTGTAGACCAACACGTTGCTCCTGAAGACTTGACAATTGCCACGATATACCATTTACCCCACCCTGACCTAAAACTGGCATCGCTCCATCTTGAATACTACGCTGCAACAACTGATCAACATTAAAAAATAGTGCTAGCAACGAAGAAGTGCAACGAGGATGTAGGGCAGTAGAACTGTCTTATTTTGCCACTGAACTATGTGAAAAACGCTGCAAAAGAACGAAAATCAGGACCAGGAGTGAAAATAGTTTAACACATCTATCACCACAACACCACTCCAGCGAGACAAGCATCAACAAACCCAGCATGCTGTGTTAGGATTGGAGAGAGTTATGCTTCCCTCAGTGACTGGAATTGCCGTGAGTGAAGGCAATATTAAACATAACTGCCGAGAATTACCATGCAAAATGAAGAAGAGAACAAATATGAGTAAATAAGTGGTCGTTTTATCGTGGTTTTAGGAGGTGGATGCTCTTTCTTACCAGTTAATATTTTCTTTAATATGGCACGCTGTTACTTCCTCGTATTTTTAACAGATTTAGTTTCTTCATTTTGTTCTTTGCTTATCTTCTCCCACTCAGTCTTACCTCCCTCTCATACTTCATCTCTGGGTTACCTCTTCCTCTCATTCCATATCTGCGTCTGCTCTTCTCAACCCATCTCACCAATCCTCTCACTTCATTTTCCCACCTCTTATTCTGTTTCCTACCTCTCACTCGTGCTCTCTTCCTCCCTCTGCATCCTACTTCCTCCTCTCACTTTATCTCCTCCTCCTTCTTCCTCTTACATCATCTCATCCTACTTCTTCTTAGTTCATCTCATCCTACCTCTCACTCCATCTTATTCAACTTCTCCCTCACACACTCCACCTCCTCCTCCTCCTCCTCCTCCTGCATCCTATCTCTGCTTCTCACACATCTTCCTACCTTTGCTTCTCACCACATCTCATTCTAACTCTCCCTCTCGCGCTATCTCATGCTACCTCTCCCTCACACTCCAGTTCATCCTCATCTCTCACTCCATCTCTGTCACTGCATACCACCTCTCCCTTTCACTCTATCTCCTTCACTGCAATCCCACCTCTCCCTTTCACTCTATCTAATTCACTGCATCCCACCTCTCCCTCTCATTCCACCTCCTTCATTGCATCCCTCCTCTCCCTCTCATTCCATCTCCTTCCCTACATCCCTCCTCTCCCTCTCATTCCATCTCCTTCCCTACATCCCTCCTCTCCCTCTCATTCCATCTCCTTCATTGCATCCCTTCTCTCCCTCTCATTCCATCTCCTTCACTGCATCCCTCCCCTTCCTCACATTCCATCTCCTTCACTGCATCCCACCCCTTCCTCACATTCCATCTCCGAATTAGCGTCTTACTCTGCCCCCTTGCAAGCGTCCTGCATTGGGGGTAATAGCAGCCCTAACCACACTGAACAGCTCTTTCTCCTGCTCCTGCCCTCACCACAACACACATCACACTACGAACATATATTCTCTCTCTCTCTCTCTCTCTCTCTCTCTCTCTCTCTACGTTCGTGGATGCGAGGGTAGACTTTTGCAAACGTAGTGCTCTTTAGTGCATGTATGAGTATGTTTGTGTCAGCATGGCGGTGGAAGATAGTAAAGCTGCGGTGTCTATCAGAGACAGAGAGAGAGAGAGAGAGAGAGAGAGAGAATGGGATAGGTGGGCAGAACAATGTGATATGCTTGCCTACAGAAAAAGAGAGAGAAAGAGAGAGAGGAGAGGGGAAATTAGCTTCTCTCTCTCTCTCTCTCTCTCCCGACCTAGTGTTACAAAATTCTCCTCTCACTCGCTCGTTCCCTCCCTTCCCCTCCCCTCCCCTCCCTTCCCCTTCTCTCCCCACACCTCTTCTCCTCTCCCTTCCCCTCCCCTCAGCTGTTTTCTCCACTCTGACCTATCCTTCCGTCCTTCTCTTCCCCCACACAAGTGACAGGGCCGTTCAAACATTGAATATGCTTCAGAAAGATGGCAGTAATAGACAGGATGGCTCTCTCTCTCACTCTCTCTTACACGCCTCCCCTCTTCTCCCCCATCGCCTCCCTAAGCCTTCGTCTCCTCTCTCTCTCTCTCTCTCTCTCTCTCTCTCACCGTGATGTTGCGTGGTCGACAGATTCCGATTAGTATTGAAATACCAGCCCAAGAATAAACCAACAGAGTCCAGTAGTCCCCTTCCCGACCAAACATCCTGTGTAGGTCACAGTCCGGTCCGTGTGAGGTGGTTCAGGGGATTCGAATCATGCCGAGTGGCGGGGAAAATAATAGGGAAACACAACCACCGACTTGGCACCCATCATCACCTCCGAGTTGCCAGGTTGTCCTCCCTCTCTCTCTCTCTCTCTCTCTCCCTCTCTCTCAGCCCGCTCCGGCCCCGCCACCCACACACACACAGTTCCCTCTCACACGCCCGCTCGAGCACACACGCACACGGTCCTCCCAGCCACGCACACGGGCCCCGGAAACACGCACACGGACCCCACGCACCACGCACACGAACCGGAGCGGTCTGGTGAACGCGTACACCGGGAACCTAGCGACCAGGATCGACCCCCGAGGAAGTAGTAGCGTGGTGATTGGTGACCGAGACGAGGGGACGCTTCTGGAGTGAGAGAGTGAGAGAGGGGAAAGAGAGGGAGAGAGAGAGGTTCGGTTCCCAGCTCTAGCCGACACACCACTCCTCGCTCGCCTTCCCCTCGCGATGGGTAAGTGGGGTGGCTGCCTAAGACTGTTATTATTATCATCTTTGTTTGCATGAAGATTTCCCGCCCAGATCAATAACCCTCATCTCGCTGGGTGTGGGGAAAAAAAATCTGGTTAGGGAGCGTTCGACACGGCCACTGCGTCTGAACCTAAATAAACGCCTTCTTTGGGTACGTCACTGTGGATTTAACCCCTTTAATTCGCGTCTAAATCTAAATAATTCTAATCTAACTAATCTCCTGCTAGTTTATGTCACTGTGAATCTTAACGCCTTACGAGGTGAATCATATTATGGGTCTAAATCAAGACAAATTCCCGCTAGGTCACGTCATAGTGAATTTAACCCACTGAGTACGAGAAGGTGAATCATATCTGGTGGTATACAGAGGGTATTTGCTCGGTTCAGGCGGTGTTATCTGTTAGTGACGACCTCGAGTTGCCTACGTCCCTTGTGTCAAAATTCATCGTATTTCCACCGACCCGGACGATCCCAAACCCTGAATATTCAACCTCCAATTCTCACACAACTTAGATATATTCTGTGTACAATATGTGAACGTAAGAGTAAATGTAGGGGATGGGTGACAACCACGAAAATATTCCCTAAAATTACGTCAGAATCAGCAGTGTTTCCACCATGCCGAGCCGTGCCAAGCCATACCACTCCGCTAGATCTGTCCTGTGTATTTGCTTAGTATGCGATATGTAAACGTTAAGTAAATCCACTCCCACGTATCGCTGACCCACGGAGTGTATTTTAGGTGGTATGGGAGGCTTCGCAGCATCTTTTCCACAGCGATTTTTTTTGGTGTTAGCGCGAAAACAACACTAGATGTCCCGAACTTAAGAGGGTTAACCCTTTTCTCCACCAAATGCAACTCTGCTTTAACTTGCCCCGAAATTGCCAAATTCTCCATTTCCAGTGCTGAGCTGCAAAAAGAGATTCACACTAGTTCATGATGCTTGTTACAAAGAAGTGCCATGGAAAGGATGTACAGCAGTAGGACTGTTTTATTCTGTCACTGAGCTGCAATAGACCATGTCAGATGTAGCGCTAGTCACAAAGAAGTGCCATAGAAAGGACGTATAAATGTAGTCATATTCTGCCAGAGCCGCTCACATAACATGAACACTAAAATACAGCGTTAGTCATGATGAAGTGCTATGGAAAGGTTGCACAGCGGTAGTCTTATTCTGCCCCTAAAGTTCGGGAAATAAGCTGGAAATGGACGAAAATCTCATCCCAATTAAGGCTGACGTACTATGGAGTCCTCCCAGGCGGTCACATTCAACTAAACGACGTCGGAACTGGAATTTATTGTGTATCCAATGTCAGTGAGAAAACTGACGTGGGGCATGAAAGTGACAACCACGAGAATAATCCTTAACGTCAGAATTGACCAACTTCCACAAATTCTGACTAACACTGGCCGTATTAATTAACCTGACCTAGACCCCAACTCCGATATTTGTTTTGTATATACTGTACTATAATAAAAATAATATCAGAGTAAAAATTTTGTGAAACTAGAATGTGAGGATCCAAAGCCTGGGTCGTATTTATCAATGTTCTTGACCTTGAATTTCATATATATATTTTTTTTTTTCCTCACCAGTACAGGTACCAGAAAATCAACAACCATCTTATGTTATTATTAATGTAAAATATATAAGCCAAAACATTATTTTTTCTGCATCTTTTTCTCGCTTTCACCTGACGACTATATTAAATTCAAGACGGATCTCTAATAATGAATCAGTTGATGGGTTTAAGATTTTTTTTTTTTACTTGTTCTCTCACCTGCTTAAGGTATATATTTTCAGTTTTATTTTTTCACCATATAACTTTAATTTACCTGAGCTTATTGTAATTGAATGTCTGCTGAGGACGAAATTATATTATTATTATCATTACTATTATTATTACCGGTATTATGATTTATTATTATTATTATTATTATTATTATTATTATTATTATTATATTATGGTGTGAGTAGTGGTAGTAGTTGTGCTAATACTAGTAGGACTAGTAATAGCAGTAACTGTAGTAGTAGTAGTAGTTGTAATAGTAGTAGTAATATTGTAATTATTATTACAGACGATTTTATTAAGCCTAGGAGTGGCCTTTCGAACTGGAGGGGTTTGAGACAATTTCAATAGCCCAGACGCGGCCATAAACCATTCTTAAAGATAAAACGGTCTGGAGATAGCACTGATATGAGTCAGAAACACGTCCTCGATTTAAGGGGTTAGTAATTACCGTACCTCAACCCACACTGTCAGAACTGTGTATTTGTGTATTTGATTGGTATGTTTGTTTGTTTATGATGAGCTACCTGGGAGTCTGTTTCCCAAGCCCGGTCAAAGGTAACCCTATTCTCCCACACACTATGTTTCAAGGTCATCACACTCCTCCAGAATTAAGTCAGAAATGTAGAGCTTCTCCTCATGTACGAGTTTTTGCCATACGGTATCTGAATGTGATGATTTTTAAGGGTATGGATTCCTTACCCCACGTCAAAATTACCCTCCATTAAACCAACTGGAACTATTCCCACGTGAAGCAAGAACGAAGTCAGAAGTGGATATTGTGAAGATTTAAATGTATATTTCTTTTATGCTACATCAAATTAAACCCTATATCCACCAATTTTTTTCCTACATACATAATGAGCCACAACTATATTCACTTTATGGCTGGCCTAAAATTGCCATCTCTCCACTTTGAATGCTTAGTTCCAGTAACAGGTTAACACTAGAATACGATGCTAGTCAGGAAGAAGTGCAATGGAATTGATGTAGAGTTGAAGCACTGTCTTTTTTCTGCCACTGAGCTACGTGAAATTAGCTGCAAAAGGACGAAAATCTGGGCCAGGTCTAGGTGAAAGAAGTTTAACTCAGAAGTGTGTGTGTGTGTGTGTGTGTGTGTGTGTGTGTGTGTGTGTGTGTGTGTGTGTGTGTGTGTGTTACATCTGAGTGTACAGACAGATGGGTTTATTTCTTGATTTACATCCAAATTAAAACCCATTTATATCCAGTTAAAGTGAAAGAACTAAGTCCATTTTCTTTTTCTAGTTTACGATATCTACATGTAAAGATATAATTTATACGTCTCGATCTACATCCAATTAAACCCTACTACATTAAATTAAACCCCGATTAAACCAACTGGAACTATTGTCTGCCTTCATCCCCAGCCCAGACTAACTCACAAGTGGGTATTTGCTTTGTATATGATATGTGAGCGTAGAGTAAATATGTACACCAGTATCTCTGCCTGCTGTGTGTGTGTGTGTGTGTGTGTGTGTGTGTGTGTGTGTGTGTGTGTGTGTGTGTGTGTGTGTGTGTGTGTGTGTGTGTGTGTGTGTGTGTGTGTGTGTGTGTGTGTGTGTGTGAAGGGAGAGAAGAGAGACGATGGAAGAAAACACGAAACATGGAGAGGGGGAAAACAGAGGAATACGGAAAATGGAGAAAGGATTGTAGAAATAAGGATGAAGGAAGAGAATAAAAACAAGAACAGATAGAGAAAGGAAGGTCACAGAGGAAGTAAGGGACTGAACAGATAAGAACAATGAGAACAGAATGGAATGGGAGAAGAAGGGGAAAAAACAGATAAAATGAAAGAGAACTGAGTGGAATAGAGGAAGGAAGGGAATGAAACGATGAAGGAGTGATCAACAAAGGAATGGAATGAAGAAAGGAAAGAATTTAAAAGAGACTGACAAACGAATGGATTGGAGGAAGGAGGAGAATGGAAAGATGAAGAAGAGACAGAGAATGAATGGAATAAAAAGATACTAAAGACACAGATAAAGGAAAGAAAATGAGCAAGAAGGAAAATGAAGAGATGAACAGACAGACAAAGGAGTGGAACGGAGGAAGGAAGGGAATGGGAAGATGAAGAGGAGAAATGGAGGAAGGAAGAGAATGAAAGCAGGAAAAGACAGACAGAGGAGAGGAATGGAGGAAGGAATGTAACAAAAAGGTGATGAAGATAAAGGAATAAGTGGAATGGAGGAAAGATAAGAATGCACAAACAGGAGGGAGGAAGGAGAGAAAGACAGTCGAAGGAAGGGAGAGGTAGGAGGAAGAAATGAAAGAAGGATGAGATATAGAGGCAAGGAGGAGCTAGGCAGAAGTAGTAGGGTTCCACATGACACAATAGCCTTCCTTTCAACCCTTTTTAACACACGTCTCCTGCTGAGTTACATTGTCCAACTCCATCACAAGTTAAAATTAAGTGACTCAGCTCATGATTGCCCCGATAACACACACACACACACACACACACACACACACACACACACACACACACACACACACACACACACACGGTATAACAGTAACGATCTCCTTCACCCTACACCTACTACAACAACTTCTACACATCCCTCTGAACACTCCTGCGCGATTTTTTTTTTTTCATAATCAAAAAAAGACCTCATAGTATAGTAAAGACAGATTTCCTTAGGTACAGGTAGAGTCAATAGTCCCTTTACACGCCTGGAATTCGAGCCTATGGAACTAAACTCCAGTCTCCTTGGTTGTTATTGATTAAATTTACAAGGCTTCAGTTACCCATTCAACCCTGTGACGGATATTTTTTTTATCAATCTTGCTTTCAACAGAGGATTATACTCAAGCCGGGGAGATTTTTTCGAATTGGAGGGGTTTGATACAGCATTCATTATCCCTCCTGGCTAAGGGAGGGGTTTTCTATGCTGAATAAATCGTCTGGTGGCTGCAAAAATGAACTAAAAAATATATATAAATGCCATGGGTTAAATTTCTTCACGACTAGTTCCTCATTTGCATACATTTACGTCTGCAATTCACTGCCATAATAGAATAATAATAATAATAATAATAATAATAATATGCTGTTTTCGTTCCTTCCTTCCCAATTTGCATACATTCACGTCCGCATTCGAGTCCTCCCTGTCTGCATTCGGGTCCCCGGCAAATATATGGATAACTAAAACGCAAGGAGTTAGCCTACCCGGGTGAAATGGGGGGAGGAGGAGGGGTGGGGTGTGTGGGGTGAGGGAGGGGAAGGTTTGGAGTGTGTGGGGTAGGGGAGGGGGGTGAGAGGTGGAGGAGAATAGAGTCGAGTAGCAAGGTGGGGAAGAGAGGAGACTTGGGGTGTGGGGAGTGGGGTGTGAGGGGTGAAAGAGGGGTTTGTGGGCGGGGGATGTAGGCTCGTGTAGCAAGGGGGAGGGAGGGGAGAGGGACGGTGCTGGTAGTTGAGGTGATTCTTGGGAGGGGTGAAAGAGATGGGGGGGGAACGAGGAGAAGGGAGGAATGAGAGAGGGGAGAGGGGAAAGGGGGAAGAGATGCATGAGTGAGGGGGTAAAGGAGTGGGGTGGGAGAGGGGGCTGGGGAGGAGGGGAAAGGTGGGGAAGTGGGGAGGGGAGATGGCTAAATTTCTCTCCATTAGTCGCCTACCGAGAACTGCTACGGAGATGGTTATGCAAGGCTGACTTTGGTTTCTGTCTGTGTTATTGTCGTTATTTATGACGTAGAAACCAAGGAACAAAGTTGGAGGTGTGTTATTATTGTTTTTAGTGTGTGTGTGTGTGTGTGTGTGTGTGTGTGTCTGTGTCTGTGTGTGTGTGAGAGAGAGAGAGAGGGGAGGGGGTAGGAGAGGGGAGAGAGGAGGGAAAGAAAGGAGAGGAGAGAGACGAGAGCCGGGAGGGAAAAAGACAGAATATTGGCTGCGGTGCTCCAGGTCTGCGAGAGAGAGAGAGAGAGAGAGAGAGAGAGAGAGAGAGAGAAAGGATAAGCTACAAGAAGAGAAAGAACAGAATGAAGTGGGTGAATTAATGAAAAGAGAATTGAAAAAAGGAGAGAAGGAAGATAGAGAGAGGTGCAGGGAGGAAGAAGAGAGGAAACAGAGAGTTGGTGGAAGGAGGGAGAAAGAGAGGTGAAGGAGAAAACAGATGGAGAGGTAAAGGAAGGAAGAACAACGATGGAGAAGGAATGACTGAGTGGAGGGACGGAGGAAAGAGAGGAGGGAGGAAGAGGCAAAAAAAAAAAATGGTTGGGGGAGGGGGTAGAGGAGAGGAAGGCAAGGAAGCAGAGGGGAAAGAAAAAGAGAAGTACGAGAAAGAAAAGGAGGAATATGAGGAGGGGAAAGTATGAGGGAGGAAAGAGACAGAGGAGGAAGGAGAAAGAGGAAAAGGAGAAAAAGAAGGAGGCAGAAGAGGAGGAGAGGAAGAGAAAGATGATGATGAGAGAAAATAACAAAGAGGAAGAGAAGTGGTAGGATAAGAGGAAGAAGATGAAGGAGGCAAGGAAGTGGACGAGGAGAGGAAGAGGAAAAGATGAAGAAAATGAAGATACAAAAAGATCAGGAGAAAAGGAAGATAATGATGAGAAAAAGGAGGAGGAGGAGGAGGAGCAGGAAGAAGAAGAGGAAGAAGGAAAGGAGGATGAGAGTTGAAGAGAGGAGGAAAGAGGGCTCATACCAAGACCGCCGTGGATTATGAAATGAATACCGTGCCTCAACTCCCTAAATGTATCCAGAGAGAGAGAGAGAGAGGAGGGGGGTATTTCCTTTCTGTTCTCTCTCTCTCTCTCTCTCTCTCACACACACACACACACACACACACACACACACACACACACACACACACACACACACACACACACACACACACACCAACTTGCGGCCAATTACCCGTCTTTTGCCCCGGAATTAAATGCACCAGACAACTAAGACCACAACTTTTGCACCCCCTTGTTAGTTCAGGCCGGGAGGTTTCGGTCGGATCTTAATATTTCGGCTCGTCTCTGGGTTTTGGTTGTTTCGCCACGCCATTAGATGCATTTTTAATATTTCGGCGCTTCTGCAGAGTTATTTTAATATTTCGATTATGTTACTAGTTTTGTTTTTTTCGGCACATTTTCTTTAGAGTGATTTTTGTTAATGTTTTGGTATATTTCTAGATTGGTTGTTTTGGCACGTGTTTGGAGACATTCTGATTTTTCGGCTAGTCAGCAAGTTGTTTATTTCGGACGCGCCATTTTATTTTATTTTTTTTCTGTTTGTAGATTGGTTTTCGGCACGTTTTAGAAGGATGTTTGTGTTAATATTTACTGATCTCTCACTTCGTTTTCCCCTTCTTTTATCTTGTTCTTGGCTTTCCTCCATCGCCTCTTTTCCTTCACATCGTTATAAGTCTCCTTTTCCTTCTTCTTTTACTTTTTTTCTATCCCTCATCTTCTTGCCTCGCCCCTTTCTTGGTCTCCTTCTCCTCCTCCTTCCTTTACCTCCATCCCTGTCTCCCTCCTCTTCTTCTTTTTCACTTCTTTCTTGGTCTCCTCCTTCTTCTCCTCCTCCCTTTAACTGTTCCTTGGTCTCCCACTCCTTCTTTACCCCATTCTTGTCTCCTTCCCCATCTTTGCCTCATTCTTGTCTCCTTCTCCTTCTTTGCCTCATTCTTGTCTCCTTCTCCTTCTTTGCCTCATTCTTGTCTCCTTCCCCTTCTTTGCCTCATTCTTGTCTCCTTCTCCACCTCATACTCGATCTCCCTCTTCTTCACCTCCATATTTTAACTTATTCCTAGCTTCTCCTTTCTCCTTTCGTCCACTTCATACTCACACACATGCTTCTATAAATTCTATCACTCTCCCTGTGCTTCTTATAACAGCACTAATGTATCGAGGAATATTTAGTCAGTGATATTAATTTTTTCAAGGTGATTATAATTATACAATATAAAGACGACAATAACAATAAAACAAATAAAAACAGGAAAACAACAACAACAATAATAATAATAATAATAATAATAATAATACGGCTAATAATAATAATAATAATAATAAAAACTACTAAACTGCCAGAAAATTTTCAATAATGTACACAGAGCTATTCATACTCTCTCTCTCTCTCTCTCTCTCTCTCTCTCTCTCACACACACACACACACACACACACAAACACTGAATCTAACTCATCCTACCCTCCACATTTTCTTAACCACATTCCACTACGTTTTTCATTACATACATAAACTGGGGTGGATATAATGAACAACTAACTTTCACACAGGGGAGGGAAATATTTAACAAGCAAAAGGCTTACCAAAACGGCGTCCACGGTGTAAGTCAACTGGCACTGACCTGAAAATAAGAAATAAGGACTGTTATTTGAGTCACAACATCCAGCCTAACATTACAGACTGGAAAATATAGGGGCAGGTTACTGGTATAAGTTCCTGGTGGCACTACGTGACAGGAAAAACATGCACCTTTCTCTTGGGGATTCGAACCTATACCCTAACTTGCTAACACAGGACGATTTTATTCTCATGACAGACCCCTCGGACTCGTAGCGTTCATTCGTTTATAGAGGTTCCAACATACTTGCATGCGTCAGTCGTGGTCACCTAATGGCGGCTCTCCATGCTGCTTGATCACTGGCAGCCTCCCTATACAATCCCTTATCCCTGAGATTACACTCTATGGCTTCGTCTCATTTTCTTTTTTTTTTTTTAGTCTCTCGCAGCTCTACCCCCGACGTTCACACTTTATCACCTGCCGTACCCAACTGTCATCTACCATCCTTTCCACATGCCCAAACCATCTGTCTTCCCCTGCTTATCACGACACCAATACATTCAAGTCCTATCCATCTTCTCAACTCTTAAATCGCAATTCTAACCCCTTCAGGCCTCGCACTCAAGGACGCACTACATATCAATCTAATCACTGTCATCTCTGTAAGTTTGAGCATACGAATATCCTCTTCTTTTGCTACCCAGGTCTCACCACCATACAGTATTACACTCCTAACACATGCCGCATACAATGATCCCTTAGCACGGAGGGAGACCACTCTCAATGTCAGGAGAGGCAACAGCTCCCTGAACTTCTTCCAACCAACGTTATTCTTATTCCTTTATTGCTGGTATGGAACTTTTTTTTTTTTTTTTTTTTTTTTTTTTGCTCCCTGGGATGATGGGGAAAGAATACTTCTCCAGTATCCCCGCTTGTCGTAAGAGGCGATCAAAAGGGACATTTTTGTCTCCAGTCTGTCTCTTCTTACTGTCCTGTTCTGCTCTTCTGTTCTACCTCTCTTCTTGATATTTCCATGTTTTTTTCGGCTTTTATTTTTCCTCTTATCCTGCAGTGCCATATAGCCGTATTATGGTCTGGTGCTTATTCTCTTCATTATTCCTTCCTTCCAGTGTCTTTTATTGAGAAGTTATAAACGTCTTCGTATTGAATGGATTACACGTAAAATATCATCATCACTAAAAATCAATCACTATCATTATCAACAACATAACCATCATCATCACTATCACAACCCTAACCATCATCATCACAATCCTCACCACCATTATCATTTTCATCATCATCCCGACCATAAGGCCACGCTCTTATTCCCACAGAAAGGGAGGGAGAATGGGAGACAGGGCGATTTCTTCCTCCTAGACGAAGCTATTGAGAACGTTTAAGTGACCGCCAAAACTAATATCGAAGAAAACGGAGCCGCCCAACGTCACGGAATGAAGGTTTCGGATTTCTCTCGTTTTCTCTGCTAATTTCTTGATCTTTCTTTACAGTTATCGTGTTTTACGGCTCTTTCTCTTCTTTCCACACAGCTAAATTCTTGCTCTATTCTCTTTTTTCTTTACTGCTATCTCATTTTTACGGTTCTCTCTCTCTCTCTCTCTCTCTCTCTCTCTCTCTCTCTCTCTCTCTCTCTCTCTCATGGAAGGCCTCACAGGAAAGGGACTAAAAATAACCTCCATTAACCCCTTCACTAAGAACACGATTTTTTTCTGTTTAACTGCTTTCGGAAAATCTAACTATTCTTACTTCCCTGATAGACAGAGAGGCTGATAGACAGATATAGATGATAAACAGATAGATAGAAGGATGGATGGGTGGAGGGACGTAGAGACAGATAGACAGACAGATGAATGGATGGACAGACAGACAAATAGACAGATAAAAAGACATAAAGATTGCATTCCCGGTCTTTTTAACTGGTACAAACTCGAGTCTTTATGAGCATCAGATTTCAGCCAATTTCTTCATCTTCCTTTTTTTCAATTTCTTCCGTATTTTCCCCTCCTATTTTCTCAATATATTTCGTCCAAACTTCCCACCCCCGATTTAAGCTCAGTTTTTCATTTCTTTGTGCGTATGGTCGGCATCGTTTATTTTATTTTATTTTATTTTTTTCATACTTCTTCGGTTCCCTTTTATTTCCTTTGGCGTTTATTTTTGCGCTCGTCCATTCTGTGCCTTTGTTTTTCCCTCCGCCCTTTTCCACCCTTTGTAGTCGTGCTGCCTCTCTCTCTCTCTCTCTCTCTCTCTCTCTCTCTCTCTCTCTCTCTCTCTCGACCCCCCTTTCCTTCCTCCTCCTCCTCCTCCTGCCCACGCAACTTTCTCCTTCCCTTCCCCTAATCCCCCTTCCTTCTACACTCCCTCCCACCCACTGCCACCTCTCCTTCACCCTTCCTTCCCCTCCCTCTTCCTTATCACCCCACACAGTTATTACAAATACTTATCAGACCCCAAACCCCCACACAATACTCTCTCTCTCTCTCTCTCTCTCTCTCTCTCTCTCCTCCCACATCTCCACTCCCGACCTTTCCATTTCAATACCCTGTTAATTACCAAACACATCCCAAGTCACACACGTCCTTCACTCACCTAACTCACTCCCTTCTTCCCCTTCCCTTCCTCCTCCCCCTCTCCCTCCACTCTCTTCATTTCCCGCCTCACCCTCCACTTCCCTCCTCTCTCTTCTACTCCATTCTCTTCATTCCCATCCTCCCACTCCACCTCCCTCCTCTCTCTTCTACTCCACCTTCTCCTCACTCCCTCCTACCGTTCACATCCATTCTCCGCCTCCCTCATCATTCTCCTCCATTCTCTCCAGCCCCCTCTTCCCCCTTCATCTCCCTCTCCCCTCTTCTTCTCACTCTCCCCAACTTCTCATACTCCCCAACCTCTTGTCCATTCTAACCCTTCCCCTCTCTTCCCCCACCCATCACTTCAGTTCTCACATTACAGTTACGTCTCATTTCGCACTTACATGTCATTATAAACAACACACACACCACACACACACACACACACACACACACACACACACACACACAAAACCTTTCACTGTATACATATAGGTCTACACCGTCATACATAACACACAAACTATGTCTCCATCTCTTTCTAATTCTCTGTTTATCTATCTGTCTGTCTATCCATCTATTTCTGTATATCCATCTTTCATACAAAATCGCAGCATACTTTAGCATACTTCCTGACTACACACATAAACACATACAGCCTATACATAACCATACATAAATACACACACACACACACACACACACACACACACACACACACACACACACACACACACACACACATACCCAATAACAGTGCCAAATTTCACCGTACACGATCATATTACGCACAGCATATTATCACACACACACAAGGTTAGGTCAAGTTAGGTACACATTTTCTAGACACACACACACACACACACACACACACCACTTACAAGCCTTCTAAGTACATGCTAAGTACCCTCGAAATCTACTTACACACGCAAACATTTAAGAATCTCTCTCTCTCTCTCTCTCTCTCTCTCTCTCTCTCTCTCTGCCCCCTAATCCCCAGTCACCCAATACTCCACACGCCCACGCCCACCATCGCTCGGGCAATGGGTGCGGCGTGAGGGTAGGGGGTCCTGAGTGTATTAGAGTCACCCCTCCGTATTACACCAACCTAAAAAACCCTCCTTAGCTTTGAGAGAGAGAGTTGGTAGGGTTCACGAGAGACGGTTCACTTCATACCTACTTGTTTACCTGCCTATATATCTTCCTCCTGCTCACCTACTGTTACCTACCTGTACTTGCCTTGTGCCTATCCATCTTGTTTCCAGGTATACAACAAGACATCTATCCTCCTTACCTAACTACAGACTCTACCTATCCTTCCTACCTTCCTTCCTTCCCTCCCTCCCTCCCTCCCTCCCTCCCTCCCTCCTTCCTTCCTTCCTAAACACCAGCGAAAGAAGAAGCCAATGTATGAAAAAAGTTACTAGTGCCACAAAATCACGTATATTTGACATGTATTGATGTGTGTATTTCTGTATTGATCTGTGTATGTACTGTTGTAGAGATGCATTTTTGCCCTCATCTCTGTACGTATTTATGTATGAATGTACTGCGTGTGTATGGATTTTGTGTATGGATTTCTGTATGGATTATTGTAGGGATATGTGTATGTATTAGTGTATGAATGTGCGTATGTACCTGTGTATGGATGGATGGTTGGATGTGTGTGTGTGTGTGTGTGTGTGTGTGTGTGTGTGTGTGTGTGTGTGTGTGTGTGTGTGTGTGTGTGTGTGTGTGTGTGTGTGTGTGTGTGTGTGGATGCTTGTGTACGAATTTGCCCTTATGGATTTGTGTATGAATGTATTTCTGTACGTATTTGTGTATGTATCACCCACCGTATGTCATGTATACTTTCACGGTCCTGTAATATTAACGATCAGGCCATATTTACAACCCTCAAAACTGTGGCTATGTGACAAAAGCCTAATGTGACCCCAATGTACACAAACAATGATGTACGTGTGGCCATTGTGTGTGTGTGTGTGTGTGTGTGTGTGTGTGTGTGTGTGTGTGTGTGTGTGTGTGTGTGTGTGTGTATAATTATTGACGGTTTATTTGAGAGAGAGAGAGAGAGAGAGAGAGAGAGAGAGAGAGAGAGAGAGAATAGCCTATTGTTATTACTTCTATTACGGTATTGTTATCCCAGGAAGCGTGCGTGTGTACGTAGGTGTACTTGTATGAATACAGTATATGCACATGTACGTATCTGTGTGCGTATAAGTATGTATATTCAAGCGAGTGTGGTCTGACGTAGAGCCGCGGACAAAAATAACAATCCACTCATTACAGGTGAATAATTATGAAACTCTTACACAATATTCTGAAAAGTCTTTGGATTTCCTAATATCGTATCACTAGGTTTCAAAAGTCATTGTTCACTTTTTCGAAATGTTTCGTTACATGATGATTCGATGTAATTCTTTTACCTTAATTTGGCACAGATTTTTGTCCTTTTGCAACTGGTCTTGCATACTGTGGCAGAAAAATGACAATTCTAGGGCTCTACGTCCTTTCCAGAGCACTTCCTCGTGACTGGCATCATATTCTGGTGTTAGTCTTTTGTTACAGTTACGTATTCAAGGTAAGATGGAAATTTAGGCCAAGTTAGGGTGAAAAGAGCACAGTAATCCCTTCAGCTGGAGTATTTTTAACTGTAACTACCGCCTGTCGATTTTATTATCTTTAAATAGGCTTTTCGAAATACAGGGAGTTAAATATAGACTTCCTTAACAACTTTCAATAAGTGATTTCATTTCTAAGCTGAAATAAATCATCTGGAGATAACAAAAATAATAATAAATGGCTGAATTAAATCGTCTGGATGTAAAAAATAAAGAGATAAAAATAAGTCATTACTGGAGTGGTCAATGTCTGAAACTCCATATCCCTCTTAGCAGGTAATATGTGTGAAATTTTATCCTTTGGTTATTAACACGAAGTTTGTTTGAGAGAGAGAGAGAGAGAGAGAGAGAGAGAGAGAGAGAGAGAGAGAGAGAGAGAGAGAGAGAGATGAGAAACAGCCGGTGCCCTACCCTCTTACAGCTGACTTCAGATTAGTTCACTTGCCAATTCTAATCACAACCAGCCCAAATCAACATCAGCCCAGTGGCCAGACCTAATCCAAATTAGCTCAGTTACAAAATCAATCAAGCTGCCTAATCTCCAACCCTAATCAAAGTCAGCTTAGAATCAAACGCTCCATATACCAGCCAATCACCTCATCAGCATCCCTCAATAACCTCAAAATAGGAAAAATAATCTGTGTGTTAATCTCCATAAGCGGGGATATTTACTCTCCCTCCCATTGCACCTCGTCAATGCCCAATGCCCTCTTTCATGAGCTAATACTTCATACGGGGATTTTTGGCATGTTCCTCTCTCTTTCTCTCTCTCTGGTGTGTGTGTGTGTGTGTGTGTGTGTGTGTGTGTGTGTGTGTGTGTGTGTGTGTGTGTGTGTGTGTGTGTGTGTGTGTGTGTGTGTGTGTGTGTGTGTGTGTGTGTGGTCTCTATATATTGAACTACACGTACTATGCATTTATGTGAGTACAAATATTATCTATGTACGTATGTATAGATAGAAAGACAGACAGAAAGACAGACAGATAGACAGATAGATAAACGCTATAGCCATACTCACGTTTTCTATTTTTTTCAGGAGAGAAACTAAACAGGGAAGAAAGGAAGGCAATCATTATCATCTTCAGCCAAATCTCAATAATCATCTCAAGACAAACGAAGGGGAGCAAGAAGAAAAAGATGAAAAAATGTGGAAAGAGTGAAGAGGAGTGACTTACAGACTTCCTGTACGCAGACATAGCTCAGCATGCATGTAAGTATGGAAGCAAGTATACACACACACACACACACACACACACACACACACACACACACTTTAGCTCTCATTGACGCGATTACACTTTCTCTCACTCTCTCTCTCTCTCTCTCTCTCTCTCTCTCTCTCTCTCTCCTGCCTCCATAACCCCTTGCCTCGTGTCCAGGAGCCAGAGAAAGGGATCACGTCTCCCCCCATCCCACCCCACCCCCCACCTCCCCTCTACCATCCCCCCTCCCCTTCAGTTACGACCCCCACACGTCTTGTTGACTCAGCAGGGAACAAGTAAGAAGGAGAAGAAGGATTAAATCTATGGCTCAGTATTATTATTATTATTATTATTATTATTATTATTATTATTATTATTATTATTATCATCATCATCATCACTGTTACTGCTTGTCATCTCATCACCATACTACACAACACCATCTCATCCCCCATCACCACGATCTCTGTCAGCCTCACCACCTATCACCACCATCCAATACCCTATCATCACCATCTTCACCAATCCCACCACCACTAGCCACCATTCAATCCCCACTAGAAATTTACCCCCCTCCCTCCCCACCTCAGTAATATCCATGTAAGTAAGCCAGGGAGGGGGAAGGGGGGTTGGGGAGGGGGAATTACTTTGGGCTCACTCTGAAATTCCCCTTCCGACTCCCGAACCTCATTTGCTGATACACTCCTGGTGGATTTTTCTTCAATATGGTGAGATGGGGATTTTATTTACTCACACACTCCTCTCGTTCATGCCTTGCTTCCCCAACATCCATGAATAGAACACACACACACACACACACACACACACACCTCACATTACTCCACCTCCCATTTCACATACACTTTTCAGACACCTTGTTATTTACACGAAGAGCCATATTACTGAAGACTTTAGACGCTCCCAGGCATTTCTTCCTAACAGACCTATTTAGCATAATCATCTCCTGTACTTTGCTTTTATCTCTCATATTGATAGAGCTTGAAAGAATAACAGAAAAAGATCAACCAGTAAAGAAGTACTAGGAAGCCAATATCGACAGAGTTTGCAATCAGAGCGAACGTGAAACAAGAGAACATTGACGTTAGGAAAGCGAAAGTGTCGTAGGCCGCAAGCTACGAAAGGAATATTATCGTAGGGCCGTGAGTTACGAAAGGAAAATTATCGCAGGGCTGTGAGTTACGAAAGGAAAATTATAGTAGGGCCGTGAGTTACGAAAGGAAAATTATCGTAGGGCCGTGAGTTACAAAAGGAAAATTATCCTTCGTGTTGTGCATCCCTCTTCAGTACTCTTGCACCCACTGGCATCGATAGCGTCCCATACCCTCAGTTCTTAAGTGTTGTGTCGCACGCTTCCCTACTCCAAGCTTCTTTTTATCCTGCTTTTCTCCAAGCTGTTTTCCTGTTCTCCTCTTGGCTCTTTCCATGCTCTCCTCTTAGCTCTTTTCCTTCTCTCCTCCTAGCCTTTTTCCCAGCTCTCCTTCTAGCTTTTTTCCATGCTCTCCTCCTAGCTTTTCTTCCTGATGTCCTTTTTTTCCCTGGCCTCCTATCTTTTTTTCTTGGTCAATCCCACACCACTACCGGTATTACCCAATTCTCTCAGTCAATCCCACTCACTCTCCCACACTCCCACTTAATCTCTCTCAATCCCACTCAGTCTCCCTCATTCCCACTCACTGTCTCCCTCACTCCCACGCTGTCTTCTTCACTCCCACTCACTGTCTCCTTCACTCCCACTCACTGTCTCCTTCACTCCCAGTCACTGTCTTCCTCACTCCCACTCACTGTCTCCCTCACTCCCACTCACTGTCTCCCTCACTCCCACTCACTGTCTCCCTCACTCCCACGCTGTCTCCCGCACTCCCACGCTGTTTCATTCACTCCCCCACTGTCTCCTTCATTTCCACCCACTCTGTTTCCCTCACTCCCCCTCACTGCCTCTTACACTCACACTTTAACCTTTACTAGTTACTCATTCTCTCTCTCCATCTCTCACGGGGACGTATCCAGCAAAAAATACATGAGCCAGCAGAGGCAGAGGGGTGGGGGGATGTCACTGAAACCTTCATAAGAGTCTGCTGTCAACTTATCCCTTTCTATTGTTGCCATTTCATTTTTATTTCTCTAGACAGCGCGCGAGGGGAAGGGGGGAGGGGGAGACAAGGGATCTGAATATACACCCCTACTGCATAAGCTTCCCCCCTCTCTCCCTCCCTCTCCACCCTACTTCCTGGATCAGTCACCCCCTCAACTCCACCCCCCCCCTTCCCTTCCCCTGCGCTGAATCTGACTGGTATTGTGTTACTTTGTGTCCATCACGTTTGCTCTCTCTCTCTCTCTCTCTCTCTCTCTCTCTCTCTCTCTCCTTTCCGTCCCCTCTCATCCCTTTCTTCTCTACACCCCTCCACCCTGATTCCCCTCTCTACCACCTCAACCTTTCTCATCTTCCTCAGAATCTTCCCTCTCTCCACCCTTTCTTTCTCCCTCTCCTCCTGCCACCCTTCCACTACCCTTCCATCCCCCTTTTCCCCGTATCTTGGTCTTCGTCAGCGTCCTCATCTTTCCCTTCCCTCTATTTCTCTCCTTTAATTCTCCCCTCCCCTCCTAACCCTTTCCTTCTCTCCCTCACCCTCACTCCCACCAACTTCCTTCATCCCTTCCCTCCTTCCCCCTTTCCTTCATCACTTCCCTCCTTCCCCCTTCCTTCATCCCTTCCCTCCTTCCCTCTTTCCTTCATCCCTTCCCTCCTTAACCCTTTTCCTTCATCCCTTCCCTCCTTCCCCCTTTCCTTCTCCCTCTCCTCCCCAGCCACGCCCACCTTGATAAATGTTGTATTCAATCAATTATTTACCTGTATCCTGTGAACTTTGCATATCTGTGTCCCCTCCGCGATACCTCTCCCCACACTTCCCCTCCCTTCCTCTGCCTTTCCTTCTCTTCCCCTCAGCTGCCCTTCCTTTTCCCTTCCTTTCACCTTCTTTTTCCTCCCTTCCCTCTAACTTCCCCTCCTCCCCTCCCCTCGTTTCTTCACACCTTCTCTCCCTCCTTTTCCCCTTACCTCCCCTTCCTTCCTCTCACCTCTTCTCTCTTCCCTTCCCATCGCCTCCCCCCCTTTCCTCTCTCTTTCTCTTCCTTCCTTCTGTGTGTCATCATCATCCCTTCTCTCTCTCTCTCTCTCTCTCTCTCTCTCTCTCTCTCTCTCTCACACATTAACTCATTCCCCTCTGTGGTAAATCATCCACCCTCATTCCCTTAATCCCAACTCTTTCTGTAGCTTATCCTTCGAGCAATCCTTATTCTCTCTCTCTCTCTCTCTCTCTCTCTCTCTCCAGTAATCTATTTTGAATGTTCTCTTTGCTTCCCTTCCAGTCTGTCCTCTCTCTCTCTCTCTCTCTCTCTCTCTCTCTCTCTCTCTCTCTCTCTCTCTCTCTCTCTCTCTCGTCGTTCTTCTTGTTATTCCATTAAAGTATCATGTCTTTCTGTCAGTCTTCTCAGTCATCAAAATCATCATCGAGTCAAATGTCACATCTCCCTGTCAATCCTCTCAAAAATTACATCATCTCAGTAACATGATCCTCTCACTCGTGTCGCTTACTGTCAAGCATCCGTTCGTGCTGTCATCTCAAACATCATCTCAACCTCTCAAACATCACGTCATCATCTCAAAACAATATCCCGTCAATCGTGTCCTCTACTGTCAAACATCCCTTCGTCTTGTCATCTCAAACATCACGTCATCCTCCCAAACATCACGTCATCCTCCCAAACATCAAGTCATCTTCTCAAACATCATGTCATCCTCTCCAACATCACGTCATCCTCTCAAACATCACGTCATTCTCTCCAACATCACGTCATCCTCTCAAACATCACATCATCCTTTCAAACATCAAAATTTCATCAATCGTAGCCTCTGACGTCAAGCATGCAACCCTTCGTCTAGTCATCTCAAAACGTCATATCATCCTCTTCAAGAACATGATCCTGTCAATCGCGCCTCCGTGTGTCAAGCCTCCGTTCGTATTGTCAAAGGGATTCCGTCGACCCCGGCAACGACTGGGCCAGCACCAGTTACGAGACAGCCTAATGCCCCCTTAATGACGTGGACAAACTTTCCCGAGAAACTGGCGCAAGATCTTAGCCCTTCTGACCTTGCCGGAGGGGGAGAAAAAGAGACAGGCCGCAACAACACAAAACGAGAAAAATAGCAAGAAAGCGGAACTGAAGAAAATTAATTGCACAAAACGAGAAAAATGGTAAGAATGGGCAACTGAAGAAAAATAATTGCACAAAATGGGAAAAATAACTTGAAGTGATAATTGAAGAACATTAATTCCACAAAACGAGAAAAACAACTTGAAGAGGTAATCGAAGAAAATTAATTGCTAAAACTAGAGAAATAAAATGAACAGGGAATTGAAGAACCTAATTACATAAAACGACAAAAAAAAAAAAAACAAGAAAGAAGAGTTGAAGAAAATTAATTATTTGTGGAAAGAATTAGTCGCAGAACATGAATGATGGAAAATGGGGACAATAATGTTAGCAGTACGCGGAGAGAATCATCAACAGAAAACAAGAAAGGAACAGCAATGAAAAGGAGCTGAAGAAAACTGACAGCGCAAGAAAGCAGCAAAATTAATGAGAGACGAAAGTAAATGTGGCGAGAAATCAGTACCACCACAAAAAGAATAGCCACACAAGTACTTACAACCACACAAGGACATAGAGGAAAATTAACAGCTTGTTGTGGAGTAAATTAGCAAAATGAGAAAACGCGAGTAAATAGAATGAGAAAAAAGGAGAAAACGCGAATAGAGAATTAGCAAAAAGAGAAAACGCGAAGGAAGAGAACTGGCAAAAGGAGAAAACGCGAATAAAGAGAATTAGCAAAATGAGAAAATGCGAATAACAATACAAGGGAGATGAACAAAACTGATAAGTATTAAAATAGCAACTTAATTCATTCGTCCATCACTCTAACCTTCTTTCCCACAAGGTATCGTATGGAGAGGGGGGGGGGAGAAGAATCTTGAAACTAGCAGTAACAGAAGAAAAGGCAGAAAACTGATGGCAGCAAAAGAAGAAATATGACAGAAAAGGAAGAAAAGGCTGACACCAAGAGAAGCAGAAATTTGACAACACACAAGAGCAGTAAACTAAAGGAAAAAAAAAAAAAAAAAAACTAAGATAAAACATTACGATGAAGTTAAAAAGCAAAAACATACACGGCAACAAAGATTAACAAAACAAGAAAAAACAGAGGAAGTATATAGAAAACAAAACTGGAGTGGGTGAAGGAAAAAAGAAGAGAGACATCCACTAGACCTGCATTAAGTCATATAAAAAAAAAATGTCAGGAGAAGAAATCGGCAACAATACAAGAGAAAAGGAGGGTAAGGAGGAAAAAAAAAATGATGGGGGCGAGTTGGTGAAGAAGGGAGAACTGATACTGAAGAAAGCATCCACCAGAGCAGAAAACAAGCAACAGATGACGAAAAAAAAAAGTGGGAAAAAAGGGGAAAAGAAAAACAAAGTGAAAAGAAGACCAAATGACAGAGCTCGACAACAAAGGATTTCCAAAAGACAACAGATGACAATAAAAATAAAAATGAAACTGAAATAAAATAAAATAAAGAATAAAATCTGAGGAAAATGGAAAATAAAGGAGAATTCACCAACAGAGAAGCTAATCCCTTTTAACCTCGACGTCTATTTTTTTTTTTTTTTTTAGGTTAGAAATAACAAGACAATTCTGTTTTTTAAAATTATTATTTCAGTGACATCAGACTTAACTGTGGCTATACCTTACTCCTCCAGCTCGAAAAATAACTCTTGAACTGAATAAAATTGCTAAAATTGCACAAATAAAGTGGAAAATACGTCACCAGACTGAAGAGATTTACCTGATATGACACGAATAAAATATAAAGAAAAAAGTAATAACTGAAGAAGAATAACAGCTACAAAATGTGGGACAGTAGAAACTCAACTGCGTTACAAATAAAGATGATAAAAAATTCGGGTATAAAAATAAAGACTCAACAACGAAACCAGATAAATTCATGACAAGAAATACCAACACGAACGAAAAAAGTGAAAATAAAATGCACGAAGAATTACAGCCCAAGAAAAATTATATGATGTACAAACGTGATTAAATTGTACGAAATGGTATATAAAGTGATGGCAAAAGAAAGAAGAATCGGTAGCACAGAGTCGAGTGCAAAAAGGTTTAAAATTCACAACTGACATGAATGAAACGTAGTGAAAAAAAAAAAAAAAGTACTGTAAGAAGAATAAGCCACAAATGGAGAAGTGGAAACTCTATTGGGAAAAAGAAAAAAAAAAAGAAAAACTATGAAGAATCTGAAAAGCCAGATAATATTGCAAGAATCAATGATAATAACGTGGGTGAGAAATGAAAAAAAAAAAAAAAAATAAAAATAATGGTAAAAAATGAGAGAGAGAGAGAGAGAGAGAGAGAGAGAGAGAGAGAGAGAAAGCAGAAATCGACAAAAACTAAAAAAAAAAAAAATAGTGGGAATAATAATAATAATAATAATAATAATAATACGGTAACCAAAAATGTGTGAAAGTGAAAAGCTGAAATCGATTAGACTATATATAAAAAAAGACCAAAAACTGACAACAAAAGATGGACGCAAATGGACAACAGATGGAGGAGGGCAAAAGAACACACACACACACACACACACACACACACACACACACACACACACACACACACACAGAGGTTTTATATATTGGTCGGCTATTCAGTGGGATCGTCGGCCATATTTTTTTTTTTTACAATGATTCAGAGAAAATTTGGTATGTGAGTCGGACGTTAATTTGATTTTGCCGGAGTGATGGGTTTTCTGATGGCCAGTGACGGGGATTTGGGACCGATGGCTGGATGGTTGGCTGGTTGGCTGGTTTGTTGCTTGGATGGATGGTTGGTTGGTTGGTTGGTTGGTTGGTTGGATGGATGGATGGGTGGGTGGGTGGGTGGGTGGGTGGGTGGCTGAATGGATGGCTGAAGTTCCACCGCCCAACGTCATCTCTTTCAGCCATCAGCCACCATATTTCCACCAAGATACCCTAATATTCAAGTGACTTAGCCATATCTCTCAGCCATCAGCCACCCATATTCTTAAGAAGCTATTCTGCCATACAGCCACCTCGTCTACTCAGCCATTAGGTAGCGAATGTTTCTAAAAATCAACCAAGCCACCAAAAAGCCACCAAGCCACTCAGACATTCAGAAACACAGCTGTTTAATCCCACTCATTCAAAAGCCAGCCCTCAACCCCCCTAGACAACCATCAGTCATCCTAGCAAGCGTCAACACTTCCAGCCTCCCATCACTTATCCCAGCAAACCGTCAGTAAACCCACCATGAAGCCCTCAGTGTCCGCATGAAGGCTTCCCCTCATAAACCACCCGCCTGCAGACCACGGTGAAGGGCAGTTAGCACGATCCTCCCCAGCTCCCCCCACCCCACCTCTATGTCACGCCAACCCACCCCACAAACCTATTCGCTCTATATCATCCACACACACAGTTACATGCACACCTTGTCACATATCCACTCTATTATCCACACCCTGTCACAGTTCTCTCGAGCTACTCCCCAGCCAACATCCCTCCTCAGTTGGCCTATACTGTACATTCTTTCCTAGTAATATACCTCTTCCCACCCATACAACCCTCCCCCTCCACATCTCAGCCACCAATCTCCCCCTCCACATCTCAGCCACGCATCTCCTCCTCCACATCTCAGCCACCAATCTCCCCCTCCACATCTCAGCCACCCATCTCCTCCTCCACATCTCAGCCACCCATCTCCTCCTCCACATCTCAGCCACCCATCTCCTCCTCCACATCTCAGCCACCAATCTCCCCCTCCACATCTCAGCCACCCATCTCCCCCTCCACATCTCAGCCACCCATCTCCTCCTCCACATCTCAGCCACCAATCTCCCCCTCCACATCTCAGCCACCAATCTCCCCCTCCACATCTCAGCCACCCATCTCCCCCTCCACATCTCAGCCACCAATCTCCTCCTCCACATCTCAGCCACCAATCTCCCCCTCCACATCTCAGCCACCAATCTACCACTCCACATCTCAGCGACCTATCTCCTCCTCCACATCTCAGCCACCAATCTCCCCCTCCACATCTCAGCCACCAATCTCCCCCTCCACATCTCAGCCACCCATCTCCCCCTCCACATCTCAGCCACCAATCTCCCCCTCCACATCTCAGCCACCAATCTCCCCCTCCACATCTCAGCCACCAATCTCCCCCTCCACATCTCAGCCACCCATCTCCCCCTCCACATCTCAGCCACCCATCTCCCCCTCCACATCTCAGCCACCCATCTCCCCCTCCACATCTCAGCCACGCAGCTCCCTCTCCACATCTCAGCCACCCATCTCCTCCTCTTCAGCCACATACAGCCGTCCCCAGTAACATCCGAGCCAGCCATCTGTCTGCCGTACCCTGTGTAATGGGGGAGGGGGGGGGGATCCCAGACACCCGCCAGACAGCCCGCCAATCCATCCACCATCCACTCACCCAGCTGCCCATTCCACTCCCCTCCCCTATCTCACCCACTTCTCCCTCCCCCCTCCCTCTTTCTCTCTCTCCTTGCTTTGCTCTTCTGTATTTCCCTCATTCCTCCCTATAGTCTTCTCTGCTTTCTATTTCTCCTCCTCTCCTCTTTACTCTGCTTCTCCTCTCCACCATACCTGCCTCTTCCTTCCTCGCTAGCCTTCCTTCCCTTTCCCTCTCCCCTCTTCACCCTACCCTCTTCCTTTCTTTTTTCCACTTTCCTCCTTACTCCCTCTTCCCCTTCCCTACCACTCCCATCCTTCCACCCCTCCAATCATCTTCTGTTCATTTTTACCTTCCCTTCCCTTCTATTTTTCGCCTTCCGTCTCTCCACATCTTTCCTTCCAACCAAGCATCTCCCCTCCTATACCCTGAAAAGCTGGTAAAGTCACGGTGGGGAGGCAGGGGAGGAGTATGGCAGGAGAGAGACAAGGTGGTGAAACCGAAGACAGTCACAGTAAACGGTCATGGTAATGCAGGCTTGGTTATTTGATTATTGTGGACTGACTGTTGCTTGTGAGTGTCCATTCCATAGTCACATCAGGCCAGTGCCAAAGCGACTAAGCCACCGAACAGCCTCCCCTTCCCTTCTGTCCAGCCACCCCTCTCCCTTTAATCAGCGACAAAAGATCACCGACTATTCCACTGAGTTTACTTCACACTTTACGGCATTCACATCACTCTTCTCCCAGATGCATCATATCAAAGAGATTTATATGGGCAGAGAAACATACCAACCTTTTCTCACCTCAAAAATCTTAGTTAACATGTGAAACAGAAGCAGTGAAATGTTAGGGGAAACTTTTGACTGTGCCTGTACACCCTGTCTGTTGGTTCCTAGACACCTTCCTGCCATCCATTCTACACACACTCACCCACCTCACAATGTTCCTTTCCTCCCTCATTCTTTATTTTCCTCCACACTCTCCCATCCCTTCCTCTTCTTCCATTCCCATTCGCTTCTCTTCTGTCCACTCCTCCCCTTCATATCTCCCCACCCCCGTTCTCCTCCCTACTCTCCCTCCCCTTCCCTCCCCTTACCTTCCGTTCTCTTCTCCTCTCTCCCTTCTTTCCCTATGATTCTACCGTTCCCATCCACTTAGGGGAAGGGGTAGACAGGTAGAGGGTGTGGGTGTGAGGAATGGGGTGGATGAAAATGGGTGTGGGAGAGGGGGAGGGGTGGAGGGGTAGAAAGGGTGGGGGAAGGGGTGAGGGGTAGGGGTGTGGGGAAGGGGTGAGGGGTGTGGGAGAGGGGTGAGGGTGGCCATTGTCAGTCCAGATGCTCCCCGCCTCACACAACTGCATTTCATTTAGCCACCAAAATCATGACTCCCATACGCCGTTACTCTCCCTCTCTGACATTCCCCTTCCCTCCCCTCCTTTCCTCTCACTTCTTCCTTTCCCTTCCCTTCCTTTCTCTCCTCCCTCCCCTCCTTTCCCTCTCTCTGTGGTCTAGTATACAACCTCCTTCTCCTCACATGGTTTCTCCCCCTCTAATACCCCTTCCTCTCCCCTTCCTCTATGGACTCCTGTATACCCACATCCATAACGTCTCTCCCCTCCCCCCTGCATTTCCCCTCCCCTTCTCAGCGTACTCACCTAACCAGCCCCCCACGGAAGATTTTGCCCCCCTCTCTTCCCCTCCCCTAGCCTGGTCAGCCCCCTCCCCTCCCCCTCTGCCGTACCCTCCCCCTGGCACACTGTCTCTGGTCACTTCCCTCTTTCCCCCGCTATACCCCCTTGATTTATTCTCTGGTCAATCCTCCCCCCTTTCCCTCTGCCATGAGAGAGAGAGAGAGAGAGAGAGCAATTCGTAGACTCTCTATCTATCCTTTGTTATCTATCTCAGAACCTTCTATCACCATACCGAGCTGCGTTTCCTTTCTTCTGTAACTCGAATTCTAATCTGAAGTTCGTGGAAGAAGAGGAAGAGGAACACGAGTAACGATATAAAAGGATAAATGGGAGTGTCTTTCCTCTCCTCCTCTTCCTCTACCTCATCCCACAATTCTCTCTCTCTCTCTCTCTCTCTCTCTCTCTCTCTCTCTCTCTCTCTCTCTCTCTCTCTCTCTCTCTCTCTCAAGTGAGGGGATTAATAGAGTCAAACCTAATTACCAGATGTGAGCGGGACCTGGTGCAAGCTACTGGAGTCTATTTTCTGTGCTAATTACTTTCAAACGATTTTATTCAGCTTAGAAGTCTTTATTTTCTGTGCTAATTACATTCAGACGATTTTATTCAGCTTAGCGGTCTTTATTTTCTGTGCTAATTACATTCAGACGATTTTATTCCGCTTAGAGGTCTTTATTTTCTATGCTAATTACTTTCTAACGATTTTACTCAGCTTAGAAGTCTTTATTTTCTATGTCAATTATTTCCGGACGATTTTACTGAGCTTAAGAGAGAGAAAACGAGAAATCCCTCTAGCTTAAAGGGAGCTAGAAACAATGTCAAGCAACCTCACAAGTACAATACAGGTAACTTTTTGGGGGGTATTTTTCAAGTAACAGACGATTTTATTCAGCTTATTTTTTCCTTGCAAGTAACTGACGATTTTATTCAGCGTATTTTTTCCCCTGCAAGTAACAGACGATTTTATTCAGCTTATTTATTCCTTGCAAATAACAGACGATTTTGTTCAGCACATTTTTTCCTTGCAGGTAACAGACGATTTATTCAGCTTTTTTATCTTGCAGGTAACACACGATTTCATTCAACGCACATCTCTAGCATCCTCAAAATTGCAATGACTTTTCACTCTTGCAGGTTACGGACGATTTTACTCAACTTACAAGATCACTCGCAGTAAAGAGGTTAATGGAGTTCGAAGATGCATACGATGGCTGATGAGTGGTGAGTAGTCAACATGAATACTTATTTTTTTTTTACGAAGTTTAGTATGTATAATGACCCTTTGAATGAGTCTAATTGGACCTGAGAGCAAGTAGAGTCCTCCCAATGCGTGTATACCCTAACTGTCACCTTAGACCAATGAAGATGACACAAAGAAATTATCGAAACGTCTGGAAATATCGCCATTATCTTCGCTGAGACTTTGTGTTTACTTTTCCTGATCAAGATTAGGCTCCTCAGTTTCCAATATACTTATAATTTAGTTCATCCTCGAAAAATCACACGCCATATTCTACTGTTATTCTTCTGACGGGAATGACGACGAAGGTACGTGGTCGACAAGCAATCAAGCACTTCTTTTCACCTTCCCTTCTCCTCTCTCTTCCGCCTCCTCGTCTTTCACTTCCCTTCTCTTCTACTCTCATTGCCATTTCCTGTCCCCTTCCTCCCTTCCCCTTCTTCCTCCCCTACTTTCTTTTTTTCTTCCTTCCACTTCCCTCCTTTCGTTCTTTTCCCCCTTACCTCACTTTCGCCTCCTCGATTCCCAACTCCCTCTCTCTCTCTCTCTCTCTCTCTCTCTCTCCCCTCCTCATCCATTTCTTCGTCCCCGATTTCTTTCCTCCCCCTCCCTCCACTCCTCCCCAGCTTATCCTTCATTCCCCCCTCTTCCTCTTCCCCCACTTCCTTCCTTTCCCTCCCTCCCTCCTAACTCACCCTCCTCCGTCTCTCTACGACCATGGCACTCCGCACTGCCTCCTCCTCCTCCTCCTCCTCCTTCGCCGCCTCCTCCTCTTTTTCTCCTACTTCGCTTCTTTCTTTTAACTTCTTCCTCCACCTCCTTCAACCCCACCTTCCTCATCATCATCTTCTTCCACATTTCTTTCTTCTCCTCTTGCTACTCCCAACATTTTCTCCTCCTCCTCAAATTCTCCTCTCCTCTCCTCTCCTCTCCTACTTCCTCCTTCTCCTCCTCTCTTCTCTCTTTCTCCATTCCTTTCCTCCTCCTCTCTTCCTTCCTCTCTTATCTCCCGCCTTCCAATTTCCTCTGTTTTGTCTCGCTTCTCGCTCTCTTTTTTATTATCTCTGTCAATCTCCCTTCCCTCCATCCGGCCCCTCCATTTTCTTGCTCCTCTCTCTCTCTCTCTCTCTCTCGCACACACACACACACACACACACACACACACACACACACACACACACACACACACACACACACACACACACACGCATACACACACACGCATACACACACACACACACACACACACACACACACACACACACACACACACACACACACACACACAAACACACACACACACACACACACACATTTGGCTTCCTTAATTTATTCACATCACCTTCTCATTCAGTTCTGTTTCGGTTCTACAATTCTTTCATTTATTTTTCTTCTTTATTTTTCATTTCTTCGTTCTTTACCTCTTGCAAATATTTTTCCTCCCTTCCTCCCTCTTGTTTCTCTTCATTTCTCCCTCTTCTCTCTCCCCTCTGTTTCCCCTCTCTCCTCTTCTTCTCCTCTTACCTTATTCTCCCCTATTTCTATCTTATTCTCTTTCTTATTTTCCTCTCGACTCATCTAATTTCCCCTCTTCCTATCTTATTCTCCTCTCTTCCCATTTAATTTCTTCCCTTCCTATTAATCTTCCCTCTCCCTATTTTATTATGCTCACTTCCTATATATATATTCACCCATATTCCTATCTTACTTTCCTCGCTTCCTCTCTTCTTCCTTTATCATTATCCTCTCTGTCTGTCCCCTTCTTTCCTCCGTTCCCTTATTCTCTAATCGTCTCCTGGTCTCCCTAACTTGCTCTCCCCTCCTCCTTCCTCTTCCGTTCTTTCTTCCTCCCCTCTTCCTCTTCCCATCTCTTCCCCTCTTCCTTTCTCCTTTCCTCTAAGACGCCTCCTTTCTTTCTTTCTTCCCTCTTCCTCTTCCCATCTCTTTCCCTCTTCCTTTCTCCTCTCCTCTAAGACGCCTCCTTCTTGTCTCTTCCCACTTTTCTCAACTTCCTTTCTTTGCCTTTCCCTCTTCTCCACTCTTTCCTTTCATGGAGTTTCTTTTCCATATACTTATCTATGCTGATCTCCCTCTCTCCTTTTCACCATTCTTCTTAGTCCCCTACTCTCCTCTCCTCACCTCTGTTTCCTCTCCCACTTTGTCTCCATCATCCTCTCTTTCTCTGCTGTCCTTCCTTCCTTCCTTCCTCCCTTTCTCTTCTTCCTTTCTTCCTCTTCCCTCTTCCCATGCCTGTCTCTTCTCTGTTTTTCCCCATGGAGACTCGAAACTTCTACACCTCCCTCCTCCTCCTCCTCCTCTTCTCTTCTCTCCTCTTCATATCCCCTTTTTATCTTCTTCCCTCTTCCCTCTCCTCTCTCCCTTTTCTTCCTCTATTCCTTCATCTCTCTCCTTCCCTCAACTCTTCTTATTCTATTCCTTTACTCCAGTTTCTTCCATTCAACTTCACGTCCCCTATTCAACATATTCCTCCTCTTCCATTCCCCTTCTCCCTTTTCTTATTTCCTTCCTTCTTCTCAACTCCTCATCTTCACCCCCCCCTTCTTCTCTTGCTCGTCTCCCTATTTCCTATCCTATTTCTTCTCCCATTCTCGTTTATTATTGTCCCTTTCTTTCTCCTTTCCTCCACTACCTCTGCTTCCTCTCCTATCTTGTCGTCCTCTCTTCCTCTCTTATCTTGTCCCTTCCTCTTTGTCTCTTCCTTCGCTCCCTTTTGCTCGTCCTCCTCTTCCCTGTTCTTCCTATCTTCCTCTTTCTTCTTATTCTTTCTCTCTATATATGTTCCCATCTTCTCCATTCATTCTTCTTTCTTCGTCTCCCATCTACCTCTTCCGCACCTCTTCCTAACCTTCGCTATCCTGCTTTCCTCCTTCGTCTTCCTTCTTCTTACCTTTTCCTTCATATTCATTCTCTTTTTTACTCTTTTCTGTTCCTTCCCTCTCCCTCGCCTCATCTTCTCACCTCTTTACCCCTCTCCTCACTATTCTCTCCACTTCCCCCTCTCCCCTCTCCACTTCTCGCCTCTTCTCCCTTCTCCACCCTCGCTACACTCTTCTTCCCCTCTTCCCACCTCTTCTATTCTCTCTAATTCTCCCTCTCTCCTCTCCCCTTCTTCTCTCCTCTTCCCCTCTCCTCTTCCTCTCCTCTTCCTCCCCTCTTCCCGTGCCCGTCTCCCCTCTGTTTGTCCCCACTGTGACTCGCAACTTGGGGCGGAATGAAGATCGTAAATACAGCCCAATAAATAAGGCTAAGGAGGTGGCTGAGTCCAGGGCCAAGCCATTTTCAACCCTACGCCCTCCTGGTCTTTAGGTCCATTCTCCCCTGGCCCGTCGTCCCTGAGGTGTGGTATCGATTGGGTGCGGGGGAAAATGGTCCTTTTACCCAGACCGCCTAAGGGTGATTATGCATAAGTAAGGCCGAGGCTACTTTTTAAAGGGGGGGAAGGGGAGGGGGTGATTACTGGAGGAAACGAAGGAAAAGGAAGGGAAGGGAAGAGGGTGGGAAGGAGGAAGGGTAAAGGGAGAAAAGGGGAAGAGGGAGACACGAAGGGAAGGAAAACAGAGAAAAGTGGGAGTGGGAAGGAGGGAGGGAGGGGGAAAGGGTTGTATTTTTGCCTCCCTACCTTAAATTCGACTTTTTCTTAAGGGTAACATTTTTTTATTTTTTTTTTGTGTTTTATTATCGCCATTCTCTCTCTCTCTCTCTCTCTCTCTCTCTCTCTCTCTCTCTCTCTCTCTCACACACACACACACACACACACACACACACACACACACACACACACACACACACACACAAATTCTTCCTTTTAATTCTCGACAGTTTCCCCCGAGAAAATTCGTTCTTCTAATCTCTATTTTTGTCATTCTTCCCATTTTCCTCTTTTCTTCCTCATTTCCTCTTTTCTTCCCCTTTTCCTCTTTTCTTCCATTTGTCTCTTTTCTTCCCATTTTCCTCTTTTCTTCCTCTTTACCTCTTTTTAACACACATTCATCCAAATTTATTCTGCATTTTCCTTAGGTCGCTACGGTTTCTTCTTTTTCTTGCCTCCCATTTCTTCCATTTTGTGTCTATTCGTGTGTGTGTGTGTGTGTGTGTGTGTGTGTGTGTGTGTGTGTGTCTCTCTCTCTCTCTCTCTCTCTCTCTCTGACATCTTTCTTTCACTTTCCTCTTTCGCAACTCACATAGCTTCTATATACCTCTCAATTCTCCCATCTTCCCCTCTTTCATTTTTACTCGTTCGTGTTTCTCTCTCTCTACTCGCCTTTAATTTTAATGTTTTTCTCCATTAACTCTTTATATGTTATCACTAAATATTTCGCTTCCTTTCATTTTCTTTGTATTTTATATTTGTTGATGTATTTTCTCATTATTTTCGTCTGTTTTCTTCTTCCCTTTTCGTTCTTTTGTGTTTCTTCAGCTTCTCTCTCTCTCTCTCTCTCTCTCTCTCTCTCTCTCTCTCTCTCTCTCTCTCTCTCAACATTTTATTTTTATATTCTCTGTCTGCTGTCTTTTACCTTTCCATTTCCGCTAGTTTGTGTTTCTCCCCCACTTTCTCTTTCTCTCTATCAATATCTATCTATCTATTTCCCTACCTACCTACGGTACCTACCTATTTACCTACCTACCTACCTACCCACTTGCCGAACTACCTACCTGTATCTACCTATCTATCTGCCTATCTGTCTTATCTCATTACATTTTCATTACACTGTTCCTTATTTCCATTAATTTTTTTTTTTTTTCTCCTAACCCTCACGTCACCCTTATTTTTTATTTTCTTTTTTCTCTCTCCCATTTTCTCCCATTCCATTTTCATTCTTCCCTGTCTTATCTATATATATCAGGCATTTTTATTCTCCCCTCTCCCCATTCACTTCTTTATCACCATTTTCTCCTATGTCTCTTCTCCCCTTCCTCCCTCCCTCTCTCGACTGCCTCCCTTCCTCTTTCTTTCAATACTTACTCCATCCCTCTCCCTATTCTCTCCTCCCTCCTCTCCCTCCCTCCCTCTTCTCTTTACCCCCCCCTTCTCTCTCTCTCTCTCTCTCTCTCTCTTCATCTCCTCCCACTCCATCCCTCCCTCTCTACATTCCCTCTCCAGTTTTCTTTCCCGTTTTCATTCATTCCTTTTCCCCTCCTTTCTCCCTCCCTTTCCACCTCCTATTCTCTCTCTCTCTCTCTCTCTCTCTCTCTCTCTCTCTCTCTCTCTCTCTCTCTCTGTCAGCGGAGTGTCCTGAAACGCAATGATAACGTGGTAGGTTTTAAGTTTCGTCGATGAGGAGGGTGATGTGAAGGGGGGAGGGGGGCGGGAGGGAGGCGTGGGAAAGGAGGGGGGGAGGGCGGAAGGGAGGTAGATACAGGGAGGAAGGGAGAGTAAATTGATAGAGGAATGAAAGAGGATGGACAGAAAGGAATGAGTGAATCGTAATGTAACGGGGAGAGAGAGAGAGAGAGAGAGAGAGAGAGAGAGCAGACAAGAGGAATTTAATAAAAACATGAAAAATTGGAGGAGGAAAAATCAGAGCACAATTCGCTTGCCTCCAATATCCTCTTTTTCCCTACAATTCTCCCTCTCCCCCTCCACTCTCCCTCTCTCCCCTCCATTCCTCCTCTATCCCCCTCTCTCCCGAATACTCTCCCTTCTCTCCCCCATATACCTCTTTCCCCCACCCCCTACTCTCTCCCTCGCATACTCTCTTTATTCAATCCTCCTCGATCTTTCCCCTCCAATTCTCCCTCTCTCTTCCCCCCATTCTCTCCTCTTCCACTTCCTTTTCTTTACCCCTTTCCTCCCCCCTCCCTCCACACTCCCATCATACTCCTTTTTCCCCCTTCCTTCTCATTCTTTTCCCCTCCATTTCCCTACCCTCACCCCTTTTCTCCTCTCTCTATAATACTATCCCTCCCTTTCTATTCCTGTCTTTGCACTCCCATCTCCTTCTCTCCCTTCCACATCCCTCCTCTCCCCGATCCAGCTCTCTCCTCTCCCCACTCCATTCTCCTCCCGACCTCTGATATCACCACCACTCCTCTCAGCACTGTCCGGCCACACCTCTCCTCCCCACCCCATCTCTCTCCTCTCCAATATTCACTCTCTCCTTCAGCATAGTACTCCTCTCCCCTCCACTTCTCTCCTCACTTCCTCCAACCCCTGTCCCTCCTCTTCTCCCATCCAGTACTCTCTCTCCTCTTCCCTCCCTTTACGTACCCCCTTCTCTCCTCCTCGTCTCCCCTCTTCACTTCCCTTTTTCTCCCCACTCCCCTCCTCTCCTCTGCTGTCAGTACCACTCCTCTCAGCTACCCTCACTCCCCCCTCATCCCTCTCCCCTCGCTCCCCTCCCCTCATCCCAGACAACAAACTTCCTTTCCTTTTTCATTGCCTGGATGTTGAATTATGCACATACAATATAAACGAGAGATATGTATGTATGCGGCAGTATTAGGACGCGATTTGAATGATAAATAAATATAGGAAGTACTGAATACGAGTGGAAGATGTATGCAGTATTGCTCATAGGAAATACAAAAGAGGAATAATTACAGGCAGTACTGAAGATGAATGAGTGATACGTATGCAGCAGTATTGGCAAACTATGTAAGATATTTTTATTCATAGTGGAAGACGCGTGTGCTGTAGTATTAAGGAATATATAGAGTACATGTAAGTTTGAGAAAGAATTGTACTTGTATGCCAAAGTATTAGAAAATCGTGTGTGTGTGTGTGTGTGTGTGTGTGTGTGTGTGTGTGTGTGTGTGTGTGTGTGTGTGTGTGTGTGTGTGTGTGTGTGTGTGTGTGTAAAGGGAAGGGAAGTGTTGGGTAGCGAGGATGCCCACAACAGCTGAGGCAAGAAGTGAGGGACAATGGAGATATGGAATGGTAGGGTAGGGTGGACAGGGTAGGGTAGGGTAGGGTAGGGTAGGGTAAGGCAGACAGGGTAGGGTAGGGTAGGGAAAGGTAGAGGTGGGTAGGAAGATATAGGGCATGGTGGAATTACAATACTAATAAAGGGACATAAATAAAGGAGTATAACCAATTTTCCCGATAAACAAGTCTTTGTAGCTGTTAATTATCAGAAATAACTTTTTATTCTTTAATTTTTATTGTCTGGTTGTGATGTGTTTCGGTAATGGATGGATGAGGTTGTGATTAATTGATACGGAAGGCACGAACACAAGATCAAGGGGTAATGGAGGTCATGTTTTATTTTTACCGCACAGGGCCTATAGGACATTGAAGGATGGTGACTGATAAATTATGGTGGGTAGGAGTGTGTAGGGTAGTGGAGGAGGCTCTAGGGTAGGAGGGAGGCAAAGGCAGCGAAAGACAGGGTGTGAGGAGAGTAGGGTAGGTCTCAGACTGACTAGGATAGGGTTAGGGATGTAAAGAGAAGAGCTCCATTCGTTTACGACACGGCTAGAGTTGAACAGGCTGTGTAGGGCAGTGCTAGAGATGGACAAGATGGGGCACTGTAAGGCAAGGATAGGAAAGTGAACGGCAGGGATGGAACGAGGACAGAGTAATACAGGTCAAGAGTAGGGGAGAGTAGGCAAGAGCTAGGAAAGTGTAGGGCCAGGCTAGGGTATAGTAAGGCGGGGCTCTGGCAATGTAGGTCAAGGCTTGGGAACAGTAGAGCATGGCAAGGGCACTGCAGGACACGGACAAAGCAGTGTGAAAAATGTAGGGCAAGGGCAAAGCAGTGTGAGGCAGTGTAGGGCAAGGACAAGGCAATACAAGGCTAGGGTACATTAGGGCACAGCTAGGGCAGTGTAGGGCAAAGGCAAGGCAGTGCTGGGCAAGGACAAGGCAGTGTAGGGCAAGGCTAGAGTACAGTAGGGCATGGCTAGGGCAGTGTCGAGTGGCAGGAGGTGAGTGTATTAGAGGGAGCAGCTGCAAATGGGACCCCCCACTGCCCCTCATCACCTCTCACCCCGTCCCCTCCACCCATCACCCTCCCCTTCCCCTCCCCTCACCCCTACCTTCTTCTACTCCCCCTTCCTTTCCCCCTCCCCTTCCCTCCCTTCTCCCTCAACCAGAATGTATTGTGTGTGTTTGTGTGAGTTCACCCGCTGTCTACCCTCCCCCCTCCCCTCTCCTCCATTCCTCCCCCCCACTGCCTCCTTCCTTCCCTCCCTCCCTCCCTTCCTCTCTTTCCTCCTCCAGCCTTTCCCTCTCCCTCCATCACCTCTCTTCTCACACACACACACACACACACACACACACACACACACACACACACACACACACACACACACACACACTCTCTCTCTCTCTCTCTCTCACACACACACACACACACACACACACACACACACACACACACACACACACACATACACACATACACGCAAGGCACCTACGGGACTGAAATCTGAGAGAGAGAGAGAGAGAGAGAGATAATGCCGTGACGAAACAGGCGAGTCTACCCTTCTACCCCTAACTCACTACCCTGCCCTGCCCTCCTCATCTACTACCCATCTTGCCTACCCGCATGAGCTTCCCTATCAGCCGATCAAAAGAGACATACCAACCATAGATATACCACTGCAACCACCACTACCATAACCACTACTATCACCACCACCACCACTACCACACCCACTACCACAGCCACTACCACCATCACAAACACAACGAGGAAAACCAACATCACCGCCATTACCATCATCAATAATAATAATAATAATAATAATAATAATAATAATAATAATAATAACCTACCCTCAACTACTACCAGTCATAATTAGGTACGACTATAATCACCAACCACATCAATCACAATTACCACTACCACAACTACCACCAACCACAACTACCACCACCACCACATACCAGTCCTAATCACAATCACCACTATCACATTTCTACAACATCTACCACTACCCTAGTACTCGAAGTGACCACTGTGTCGGCCCAGCTGTTGAGAGAGAGAGAGAGAGAGAGAGAATTACTGCACGTGATTATCTGAATTGCTTTATGGAGTGTAAAATTAAGCCCTACAACAGACTTTCCTATTTCATCACTCCTGAAAAAAAAAATTTAATCGAGGGAAACACCAAAAATTTTTCATTACACCATTTCCACTGCAGAATTCATTCAACATTACATTCTCTCTCTCTGTCTCTGTCTGTCTGTCTGTCTGTCTCTCTCTCTCTCTCTCTTTAGATGGGAGAAGAAAGTAACGCATATTTTAACCCTTTCAAATATTTTAACCCTTTCAATCTTCTTTCATTTTCCTGATCTGTCTAACGATAGCCATTAGCTAACCCTAAAATCTTATTCCTATTAGTCAGACGATTTTTCTCATCTCGTCCTGAAGGGCTTAAGAAATAGCCGTCAATGCTAAACCTTTCAAGTCCTCTATAGTGACCTCCCTTTAATTTATGCTATCTCCCACCAGACGATTTCATTCAGCCAAGGAGAGACAAATATATCGCCGAAAACGTCTTTGAATTTACATCGTCTATCGTCAGACGCTTTCTATAAACCTGGGAAAGACATCTCACTCCGAAATGGCCAAATGTAATAAAAAAACATGGCCACAAGTTTCCTTTTGCACTCAGCCTTCAGACGATTTGATTCATCCTGGGAAAGAAATATTATAAAAGCCAAGGATTATAATACACATAGTCACAAACTTCCTTTAAACATATGCCTACTTCCTCCAGACGATTTTTTTCAGCCTAGAAAAAATAAACACTCGTAGTAAAGGGGCTGAGGCTTCTATAAACACACAGCCACAAAATTCTCCATGTTTTTTTAAGGAGTCAGACAGTGGATCGATCTTTTGCCGTCATCGTCAATCATAGTGACATCTTGTGAAAGGGAGGGACAGGGGATAGGGAGGGAGAAGGGAGAGCGAGGGGAGAGGAGGGAGGGAGAAGGGAGAGAGAGGGGAGAGGAGGGAGAGAAAGGTAGAAGAGGGAGGGAGTGGGAGAGAAGGAGAGTGAATGGTAGAAAGGGGAGGGAGTGGGGAAGAGGGAGAAGAGGAAGGGAGGCAAGGTGTGAGAGAAAGATGTACAAGAGTAAGTATGGGAAGAATGAGGATGGGGTGAAACTGGTATAATATAAAGAAAGGGAAAGAAGACGAATGGGAGAGGGGACAGAGGTAGGAGTGAGAAGAAAGGAAGAAAAAAGATGGGGAAGGGGGATAGGTAACTAAAAGAGGGGGTAGGAACAGGGAGAGATGAGAGAAGAGACAGAAAAGAAAAGATGCAGGAAGAGAATTAGTCTGGGGAGAAAGTAACAGAAGGACGAAAAGGGGTAGAGAAGTAGAGGCAGAAGAACATAAAAAGGAAAGAAAACGCCTGGGTTAGGGAGGAAGAGGAGGTCAGGGAGAGTAATCAAGGTACTGTGTGCTCGGAAAAGAGGGAGGAGAAGATGCAGGGGGGGGGGGGAGGGAAAGAGGTAAAAGAAGAAGAGAGTATAGGCGGAGAATGAACTTGGAAAACGAGGGCAAGAAAGACATATGGAAGGGAGCGAGGGAAGGGAGGGAGGGAGCGAGAGTGAAAGCTTGGGAAATGAAACGGGTAGGCATAAGAAAGGGAGAGGGATTGGAGGGTGATGCAGAAAAAGAAGGTAAAGGAGGTAGCGAAAGGAGTGGAAGGTAGAGGGAAGGGGGGGAAAACATGGAAGTGGAGGGGCCAGGAGAGAATGGTGGGGAAGGGAGAGAGATAAGGAGGGGTACAGAGGAAAACAGCGTGGGATTACGAGGAGTTGAGGACAAAGGAAGAAAAGATGTGGAAAAAAAGGGAGATAAAGAGGAGCGGGTAAGGAAAGAGGAAACTGGAAAAACAAGGAGAGAATGTTGGGGATTAAGAGGGGGAGGGAGGGGAGAAACATAAAAGAATATAGAGAGGGATTAAAAAGGAGTTTAGGACAAAGGGAGAATATAAGGAAGTAAGAAAGGGAGATGACGAGCCATAAGAATGAATGAGAAAAGGGATTTGGATAGAGACTGATTATTATACATGGGATGAAGAACTGAATAAAAGAAAAGAATATGAATCAATGATAGATGAAGGAAGAGAAATTAATATAAAAGAGAAGGATAAGAAAAAGAGACGGATATGGGAAAGAACGAGAGAATAACAAAGAGATGGATAAGAGAAAGAGGAAAAGACTACGAAGAAGAGAATATAAAAAAATAATAATATCAGAGATGGATAAGAGTGGGAAAGAGTTAAAAGACATGGGTAGGAACGTGAAGTGGAAATGCTTATATAATTATATATAATTATTCACTCTCTTCTTTCTTAATCTGAGTCCCAAGTCCCACTTTCATACCTTCCCTTCTCTCTTCCTTTTCATCCTTCCCTCCTTCCTTATTACCTTCCTTCATTCCCTCCCTTCTTCCCTCCTACTTGCTGGCCCTCATTATCTCCCCCTTTTCCTCATTCCTTCTTTTCTTCCTGTCACTGCCTATCTAACCCTCCCTCCCTTCCTTCCATCCTTCCTTCCTTCCTTCCTTTCTCCTTCCTCCTTCCCTGCTGTCTCTCCGTATCTCTCCCTCTCTTTACTCACCTCCACGTCCTCGTCTCTATGGTAATCCACCCCTTGGGATTACTGACGAGACGGCTGAGAGACAGTCATGGTCTTGGTGAGTGACGGTGACGGGCATGGTGACGGTGAGGGAGGGATATGGTGAGGGTAAGGGAGGGGGGATGGTGGGGGTGAGGAGGGGGGATGGTGAGGGTAACAATGAAGGAGGGTTAGAGGGGACGGTGATGATGAGGGATGATTGTGAGGGTGAAGGTGACAGTGGTGTAGGGTATGGGAGTGGTGATTTTTTTCTTTTTATGCGAGGAAGAAGGTGAGGGTGATAGTGAGGGTGTTTAAGGAGTTTCAGGTGAGGGTGAGGTTGACAGTGAGGGCAGTTACAGTGAGGGTTACAGCGAACGAGGGTGAGGGAAAGAAAGGGTTAGAATGAGAGTGATGGTAAAGGTATGGATGAAAGTAAGGGAGAATGGGAGTGACAGTGAGTGACGGTGAGGGCGATAATGAATGAGGGTGACAGTTAAGTGAAAGTGAGAGGGTGAACTAGTGTCTTCTTTCAACCATACTGACTACAAACTATAACCAAGACTCAAAACTCACCTTCAGGATTATCACTACACATCCCTGATTTAGCATCATCTTCTTTTTCAGGCTATCCACAACTCCACTTCCCTGCCACAACCACAAGCTCACGTCGACCTCCAAGACACATCAACCTCCAAAAAACACCGAATACTTTTAAAACTTCTACCTCCAAGACTTCAAACTCCAAGATATTAACCTCCAAGACTTCAACCTCCAAGACATTAACTTCCAAAACTTTGACCTCCAAGACTTCTATCTCCAAGACTTCAGCCTCCAAGAGCTTCAGTATACTCTTACCTCGACGACACATTAGCCTCGAAAACACGTCGACCTCCAAAAAATGTTGACTCCCACAAACCGTCAACCTTCAAGAAGTGTCACGCTCAAAACATAAAACCATCGACCTCCAAAAGTTCACCTGCAAAGCACATCAACCTCCAAAATACCTCGACCTTCGAGACCGATTGTGCTCCAAAACCTCAACCTCCAAAATACTTCAAGCTTCAAGACCGATCGTGCTCCTAAACCTCAACCTCCAAAATACCTCGACCTTTAAAACCTCAACCTCGAACATCACAACCTCCAAATCGACCAACCCACAGGCGACGTCTCCCTCAGCCTACCCCCTACGCGGCCAAAGGGTTAAGTTCTCCAGTAATTGAGTTATTCAGGGCCCTCCCAGTGAGTATGTGATAGCTACCACCTCTCTTCCTTGGATAGTATTGAGTTTTGCCTAATAAATGTAGTGATGATGATGATGGTACTAACACTAACGCCACCATCACCAACCACCACCACTACTACCATTATTATTATTATTATCATCATTATTATTATTGTTATTATTATTATTATTATTATTATTATTATTATTGGCAAAAAATATACATCCACGTACCTAACTTGTCTTCATCGAAAGGATGAAACAGTCTTGTCAAAATTCACGACACTGAAAATGATGCAATAATACTAATACTAATACTAATACTAATAATAATAATAATAATAATAATAACCAATCCTCCACAAAAACCAACTTCCCCTCCCAACTTATGCCCAATAATTTCATGGCAAGAATATATAGATTTTTCAACACACAGTTCCAATATTCTGAGCTGAGGCAGACCCAAGTTGCTTTAAGCTTACTTGGACTGACTTAAGGCTGTATTCTCCTTGGCTTCGAGATTCCGTAACACCTCTTCCTAAGCGATTTATTCTGTACATTACACCTTGAATATTATCCTCTAAGATATTAAAAGAATATTGGGCATTTTACTGGGCTGACACTTTCCTTACACTTTGTTCTTGCTATCTCCAGACGATTTTATTTGGCTTGAGAGAGAGAGAGAGAGAGAGAGAGAGAGAGACAGAGAGAGAGAGACAGACAGACAGACAGACAGACAGAGACAGACAGACAGACAGATGATAGTGAAGGGTAAAACTGTAGGTTGCGTGTTATAAAAAGGCCATTAAAAAAAAAAAACGTTCTCGAGGTGAAGCGGCTGAAGTGTAATAACTAATATACAAAATAATTTACTTCAGAAATACACTGCAAAATTTCCCTGTGTTAGCAAGAGTACGACTATACAGTATCCCATCAAAGGTGCTAGGTTCCTTTTTGTAATAATAACACAGAGTTAGTGACCAGCTTTGTTATGATTCGGTTTTATCGGTATGCAGAGATGGATGGAAATTGTATGTGGAATGAGTAGCCTAGCCCAGGATCCCTAAGCTCTTGATAGACGTTACGATGATTTTTTTTTTTTCCATACATCTTTTATTAAGGGTTAGACGATAATGATGATAACGATGATTTTTTTTTGTTTTGCATTTTTCACACATCTTTTAATTTTTACCCAAAATCTTTCAGATGTATGGAGGGTGACAGACTAATTGGTCCACGGTGAATGTGACAGTGCGACTGCTGGAAGGAGAACGATGAGAAGATAAAGAATGAGGTGCAAAGGTAAGGCAGAACAGTACAGGTGTATGATGGAGGGTGGTGTGTTGTGGGAGGAGGCGTGGTTATGAAGAGATGGATAGGCATGGACATAATGGTCAATTGGTCACCCGTCACAGGAATAGGCAACAGTTATTTGATACAGACAGACAGATAACAGAGAGAGAGGGGAGAATAGGGAGATTGACAGGTGGACAGTTTGATAGGCAGACGAATATAAAGCGGTTAATGTGTAAACTATGAGTTAGCTAAGTCGATATTACATTCAGTAGCAAACAAAACAAAAAAAACTCGCTAACAGGGCAACTAATTTATTCCAGTTAAGGTCAGACGGTTTTACTGAGCTGAAAATGAGTCGAAGGAGCTGAGTGCTAAAAATACCACACTTTCCTAAATACACAACTACTGACTAATCTTTTACCTGGTTTCCAATGGGTGAAGTAAAGATTTAATTGTAGAGATTAAAAGCACAACTCAGGTTTTATAATGGTTAGCCACTTCAGCACGAGGACGTCATGTTTATTTTAGTCTTGCTGCCTGAGAGATTATGAGACATTTATATAACCTAACTGCAGGACTGTCAACCCATCCCATGTTTTAAAATAGACTGGTATACTGAAAAGGTACCTGATTTGTGAAAGCCTAGAGTGGATGAAAACAAAATCTAGCTACTTGTATGCTGTAAATGCAGAACTCTTTTACAGACCCTCTCTTTCTCCCCTCTCACTTTCTTTCTTTCCCTTTTTCTTCTTCCATCCCCTCTTCCCTCCATCTGCCATCTTCCCTCCGCCCCTCCATATAGACTCCCAATCCCTCTTCCCTCCTTCATTTCTTCCCTATTTCCTCCATACCGACCATCCAATCCCTCTTCTCTTCTCCCTCCCTGCCCTCTTGCCTCCTCCCTCTTCCCTCCTGCACTCCTTTCCTTCACCTTCATTCCCTCCGCCTCTCCATACAGGCCCTCCAATCCCTCTCCCGAACGCCCCTCCATGCTTACTGATCCCAGCCACAGATACATATTAATCGCTAGAGAGGCTCACTTCCCACACCACACAGGCGGAGGGAGGGAAGGGGGGGAAAGGGAAGGTGGGAAAGGGAGGAGAGGATGGGAAGGAAAGGATGAGGAAGAGAAAAGAGAAGGCGAGGAGGAGGGAGGGAACTGAGAAGGAAGACCAAAAAGATGGGGGGAGGGAGTACAAAGTGAAGGCAGGGAGGAAATGGAAGAATGGAAGGAAAGAGCACAGAAACTGGAAGGAGAGTGAGGAAGAGGAAAGATGGATGAAAAGATTGTCATATATATAAATATTAATTGCAGGAGAGTGTCAAGTTCTACACTGTCAGGAGGAGAGAGGGGAGGGGAAAAAAGAGGTAGAGGGAGAAGGAAAGGAGGGAAAGTAGAAAGGAAGGGGGGAACTGAGAAGAAAAGGAGAGTGAATATAGAAGGGAAGGAGAGAGGAGGGAGGAGAGGGAAAGGGGAAGAGAGGGAGGGAGGGAGGGTGGGAAGATGGATGGAATGAGGAAGGCCACAGATACATATTAATCGCTAGAGAGGGTCAATTTCCACACCGTTGGGGGGCGCTGGGGAGGAAGGGAGAGGAGGAGCACAGGAGGAAAGGAGGGCGGAGAGAAGTGGAAGAGAGGGACAGGAGAAGGAGGAAAGAGAGAAGGGAAGGAAGATGGAGAGAAGGAAAGAAAAAGACGAGGAAGGGAGGAAAGAGAGAATGGATGGCAGAGAACGGAAAAAGGGAGAGCAAGCAAGAAAGGAAAGTCAAGAGAAAAGACAAATGGAAGGGAAGGAGGGGACTCAGGGGTGGTAAGGGACAAAGATATATTAATCGCTCTATGGGGGATAGAAGGAAGGAGAACGATAGCACTGATGGAGGGATGAGAGGAAGGAAGGAAGATGGGAGGGGGAAAGGATGGTAAAAGGAAGGAAAAGGGGAAGAATGAAAGGAAGGATGAAATAGGTAGGTAGGTAGGTTGATAGGTAGGTAAAGAGAGAGAGAGAGAGAGAGAGAGAGTTTTCCCGTAACACCTTATCATTCTCTTGCATATGTTAAAGCGTTGAATAAAATTATATGTGAACGATTTCTGGTCCCATGTTTTCACGCCTATTATAATTCTCTCTCTCTCTCTCTCTTGCCCTCACTCCCTCCTGTCCCTTTGCCTTCTCTCTTTTTGTGCAACTTTTTTTGCCGTTCATATTCTCCCTCCCCTTCCCTCCCTCCCTCCCTCTCTTTCCTCCCCTCCTCATACTTTCCTACCTTCCCTCTCTTTTCTCTCAACCTTCCACCCCTCCCTCTCTCCCCTTCCCTCCCTCCCTTTCACTAGCTGTCCATTCTCTCTCTCTCTCTCTCTCTCTCTCTCTCTCTCTCTCTCTCTCTCTCTCTCTCTCTCTCTCCATCATCTCGACTAATAATCCCCTCTGCTTTCAGAACTCAAGTCGGAAGGAGGAAGAAGGAAGAAGAGTCATGAAGAGGAGAAAAGAGAGGAGGAAGAGGAGGAGAGGAAGAAGACACGATAGAAGGACGAGAAGACGGAAGAAGGAAGGTTCAAGAGGAGGAGGAGGAATGGAAAGAAGAAGCAAGAGGAGGTGGAAGAGAGAGAGAGAGAGAGAGAGAGAGAGAGAGAGATGAATGTGAGAGAGGGGAAAATCATAAAACCAGACGATATGAGGAAGAGAGGAGGGGAGGAGGGGAAGCCAAGATAATGAGGGAGGAGTGATACAGAGTAAGGAAGCTGGTGATAAGCAGAGGAAGAGGGAGGGGAAGGAGCGAGAAGGAAGAAGAGAAAATGGTTCGCTCACACACACACACACACACACACACACACACACACACACACACACACACACACACACACACACACACACACACACACACACACACACACACACACACACAATGAGATTAGGAGGGAAAATAATTAATGAGATTTAATGGAAGGAAGAAAAAGACTCAGGCAAAACTATCTTGCTATGCTGAGAGAGAGAGAGAGAGAGAGAGAGAGAGAATTTGCCTGTTTACTGATCCCACTAACCTCATTTATAACAGTGGTAATTGGGTTATAAAGATGATAACAATCAAACAGATTTACAGATCAAAGATGTAGCCATTATGTTTATTTTTCTTACTTTAATCTAGTCATTTTGTTCATCCCTGAGGAGGTTACTGAAGGAGAAAATTATAAAAGGTAACTAATGTGAAGACGAAAAAAATACTGGAACCAGCACTATACATTCCCCTGTAAACATGTGAGTTTAGCTCTTTTCATATTTCTTAGTCACTTGATGAATAATAATTGCAAAAGAGATTTACCGTACCTATATTTAAAAAAGAATCCCAAAAGTGCAGATGTCAAAATGATGAAAGTTTTATCACTGTTCACTAGTCTTCTAATTCTTAACGCCTTATCCCAATTTTTTATCATCTGTGGTTGTGATGACAAGTCCTCCATGCACCAGACCATCATGCTTAAGACCTTCATGCAAAAGACCTCTATTCACATGATTTCCATGCCAAAGACCAATATGCACAAGACTTCCATGCACAAGACCTTGATAAATAAGACCAACATGTACGAGATCTTCCTGCACAAGACCTTCATGCAACTTTAACCTCACTCAGCTTAAGTCCTTTGCCTAATGCAGTTCCATCCCACCTTTCTGGATCTACTCTTTATCAGCAGTTCTGTACTCCAGCCCAACCCAAAGCACATTCCTTCACTCCATCCTATCAGTTTTTTCTTCGTCTACCTCTGTCTACCTCTCCTCCTCATCCACTTCGCTATTAGTGCCCAGCTATTATGCACAATTATTATCATCACCCTTGCTCTTTTTACATCTAAAGGTGGGGTGCGGTAGGATCCAGAAACAAGAAATGAGATAGTACAGCAGAGGGAGAATTATCAACAGCATACCCAATGAAATGAGACTGACAATCATTAAAACACTTTTCAAAACCCTCCCCAACAATCCTGGATCCACAAGCCTAACCATCTACACATAGTCTATATCCTTTATACCTGATGTGCATAAGCACCTGTACATGACATAGGCTTGGATCTGTACAGTGCCATTATCCTTTTTGTATCAATGTATCTGTAATTATGATGGTGTGAATGAAATGCATGTATGGCTCATTTCACTGAGTAACCGACTACTTATAATTTCCCCCAATTTTGCAATTTGTTTCATTTTTTCTAGAGCTTTTCACCAAAGCCAGAGAGTGAAAAATATGTTTAGACCGATTATGCCGTAGCCCATGATAATAATATGTATCCCACCAAAGCACACACGTATCTTATTTTAGTAAAAAATGGAAGATTAATCTTACTGTTAATTATGCCATCAGATTTGTGTAACCGAGTGTCATGATTGAAAACTTGCTTAATCCCTTTATACTAAGTAGTCTAGGCCTATGTAATTTTTAATTAAGTCTTGCCCCCACTAGATGATTTTACTCATTTAAGGATAGAATCTCACTTGTGAAGAGATTCCTGAAGATATACAGTACCTAATACTTCCAGCTCGAGAAGTCTCCTATAAGCTTAATAAAATAGTTTGGAGACAAGAAGAAGAGAATAAATTCATTATTGTATTAATGAGGTAAACTACTGGTAACATTAGGTACTGTTATGCTTTATGATATGGAATACTTTTGAAGTTAGTATCTTGTATCTGTCTTTGATTATCAGTATCAGTATTGAACATAATTAACTGTACACAGGCCAGTTACCAGCATCACGGAAAACATCTACCAAGGAAGGAAAGGACCCAGAAGCACCCAACCAGGAAATTCCCAACGAGATGACACCCTTTCACGTTTCCTTATCATTTCGTCAGTCCAGTTTGTAATAACCACTGGACGGAGAACTGATAAGGGCCTGTGGGGGACATTGCTGCTGACAACAATACTACAATACCACTCCACTGCTACCAACTCAACTTCACTACTGCCGACTCAACCCCACTGCTACCAACTCTATTTCACTCTGCTAACTCCACTCCACCACTACAAATATCACTCCACGACTGCAAATGTCACTCTACTGCTGCAGATATCACTTCTGTATGGCATGCATCACTCTCTTACGCCCTGCAATGCTCTACTGCTGCGAAACATCACTCCACTACCACCTCTGCCAACCACACTATTATAATCTATGCTAGGCCCGCCATCACTCCATTGCTGTCAGCACCATCCCAGCACTACCACTTCTGCCAACCAAATTACTACCATCCGTGTGCGGGCCAATATCGTGCATGTCCGTTGATGAATGGCAAAACAGAATCTTTGTAAAACATTAATATCCCATTGGCAGACAAAACTAAATGCTGTATCCTACCTGATGGACATCCAGGTATCTGGCATGCAAAATTAAAGCATATTACTGATCGAAATTTTTTTTGTCCAATCCACCAAGAAGTGGAAAATAGGTTCAGTCAGCCACAGACCACTATGTATCGCTAGTAATATATGTACCACATTCTAGGAACCTATGTCTTAGCCCCTTCTCTACGAGGATATCTTTTTTAGTCCTTTCAAACCGAGGACGTCACTTTAATTGTATTTTGGCTAACTACAGATTATTCTTTTTAAGCTTTGTAGAGATGTCCTTGGACTGAAGTTGTCGATGAAGAAAATTTTAAACTTGCCATTCGATGACGATTTTTCATTTTATTCTTGCTGCTGGCAAACGATTATATTCAGCTTAAGACAGACTTTTCGAACAGGAAGAGTTAGTACAGCCTTCATTAACCCCTTCTGAATCAGATACCTTTCCTTAAAAAAAATCGTCTGGAAGCAGCAGGAAAATACTTGGATAATACGTCACCAGATTCAAAGTACTAAGGTGAATAATGTCTGAAGGCAGCAATTAAAAAAATATCATTGTACTGAATGGATTAATATGCTTACCATCTCCTGCTTCTATTATTTAGTTTAAGGAGAATTTTCAAACATTGAGTCTGACAAAACTTTGACGAGACCCTTTACCAAAGCTAGCTGGAAAGCATGCAGCAGGCCTTCATGTAGTGTGACCGATATATGTGGGTGGTGGAGCAGCCTGGTTATACTAACGTCCTTCACCTCCCTCCCTCTATCTCCCCAAAAGGAGGATATGGGCTGCAGGTGATGGGAAACTTCATCCTGCAGTCCACTGTGCTCATGCTTCCAGATGGACCAGGGGATACAACTACTATACTATTACTACTACTACGGTACTACTACTACTACTACTACAACTACTACTACCACTACTACTTCTACTTCCATACATTCTTCCCAAAATAGGCACAATTATCTGGTGGGAACAACAATAAATTACAAATGTTATCACAGTGAGGTAGTTCAGACTGAGAGGACAAAATCATAAGACATCACAGGTGTTATCAAGTCAGACCAAACTGAAAATTCCAAAATAAAATCGATACCAGGAACTTTATATTATTTCCTACCTGATCTATAAACGCCAAATGTAATATGTTATTTTAGTTTAGCTTTTGGAGTGTCAACAATAATGTGGCAGAAACATTCACTATAATTCAGCAGATACGTCACTCTTATACCGGTACAGCCATGGACTCTCGCAGGCTGATAATGATGATGATGATGATGATGATAAAAGTGATGATGATGATAACTGTGCATCTTACTATACCAAGACAAACGCATTCGGTAATCAACACCATACACCAGATAATTTAAGATGCAAATCTCCTTTCTACACAAGACCAATATCAGACTACACACACACACACACACACACACACACACACACACACACACACACACACACATACACACTGGCAGTCAAGGTAATAACTTTCTTGGTTAGGGAGCCAGTCAACCATAGAGTCTGAAGCTCAATTTCTTTTCACGGGCGCCAGATTAATACTCGCCATAATGTACGAGAATGTGTTTTGTGGGGTCGAGATTAATCCCTCTGTTCGGGAGACTTGCGGTAAAAATGAGGGGAGGGGGAGAAAGGGGAGAAGGGCAGTGCTGATGATCTGTTATACAAGGGGGAGAGAGAGAGAGAGAGAGAGAGAGAGAGAGAAAGGTGGGGGGAGGGGGGGAAATAACTGGAAGCTGAAAACCAGGTTCACTGTAATGCACACACCTGGAAAGGCTGTTTTTATTCATGTTAATGCCAGAAGACTCTGGAAAACAGCGACACAAGCTGGTTCTTATATTTTCTTTTTTGCTGCTATGGATATACTCGGAATAGCCTAACCTACCTTATTCAAGCTAAGGCCAAAAGACTTTGTTCTGCTAGCAATAACTGCGCAGCTTTTTACGTTACTTCTGCAGTTACGTCAATCACAAAATGCAGGAAATGTTTCAATAAAAATTCTTATGTTATCTATACACCTAATTTGCCAGCTCCCTCCCTATTTATGGTACCAGCTAAATGGAAATTTTTAAATATTTTATAATACATCTCTAACTTATACTGTAACAAGAGCACTCTGTTAAGAAGATGCACGAATGTTGGTGGAGAATTGGGGTTGAAACAAAAGTGTGAAAAGGGAAGTGTGTGAAACGATACAAAATGACGTACGACAGCACGGGAGAAAGTGAAGAGGAGTGGATGGAATTCACAGACAATGAAACATGGGAAATATAATAATCGTTTCATGGTTCCATGACCTCTGCTACTGCCTGCGGCGCAAAATGCTAGGCATGTGAGAATAACGTAAGTTTACCTCGCCATTGTTCAAGAAAACTCTGAAATAAACCTTTACTGCACCCAAACCCTTAATCCTACAGCACTCATTTTCACAGGATATATTCTCATGGCCCCTCCCTCAACCCGCAGCACAATTCCTGCTCGTCCCACCCATTTCTTTGTCCACGCCCATTTATATACTTCCCTTCCCTTGCCACACATTCGTTCTGGGAGCATGTTTTGAAATAAACCTTCACTGCACTCAAACATCCACTTTCACGGGGTAGACCTTCCTGCCCCGGCCCCACCACCCACCATCCAGTCCAGTCCATCTCACCCATTCGTTTGCTCATCCCACCAATTTCTTTCAGTTGTTTTGGTAACGCGATCGATGGATGGGAAACTTTTAATTTAGCTAACGCCAAACGATTATATTCAGCAGAGGGCGAGTCACGGAGGCCTGAGGGTGCACCAATGTCCCCATGAACCATCTCACGGTTGCATGAACTTTACTTTGGCAAGACCAAACGATTTTATTCAGCTGAAGGTGAGTAATATAAGCGTGAGTATTATAGAGAAAATGGTCGGGAATGGAAGAGATAAGGCAGATACACTGGAAGGAATGTAAATGTGGGAAGGAGGGAGGTACAACAGGATAATAAACCGGAAGGAAGAAGGGCCAGACAGAGTGCAAAAGCTGAGAGAAGCTAACTGATCAGGAGTAGACAGGGAAGAAGGGCAGGAAGAAAGATGACAAAATAGAAAAAAAAAAAAAGGACAGTTGGTAATGGAAATATTAAATTATAACGGCTGGGAATACAGGCAAAGAAACTGTGGATGGGAATGAAAGAAAGAATGGGAAACAGGAGAAAGATATAAGAATACAGTAAGAGAACAGAGAAGATAACTGTATTATGGTAAACAGGGAAGAAGGTCAGAAAATAAGTGCACAAGAATAAGGGAAGAAAGAGTAATGAAAAGATAAAAAAGATAAAGGAAGGGATGGAAGTCAGAAGAAAAAAAAATGAGGATGGAATGGAAGGAAATACAGCACTGGAGAAAGGGAAAAACGCGAAGAACAGTGGATAAGGGGACATGACGGACAGAAAAAAAATAAAAGGCTTGGAGGAAAAGAAATAGTGAGACGTGGAGGAAAAACGAAAGGAAAAAGGAGGGGAAAGAAGACCGGTTAAAAATAAAACGTACGGACCGGGAGGGAAAAAAAACAAAAAAAAAACAGGAATAATCTCAGGCTCCTGTGACTCACTCTTGAATACAATCGAGAAGGTTAAGGTGACAGCAACAACACTCTCAGGCGTTTGTAACCAGCATGTATGAAATTAAAAAACGACGTCATTCTTCAAAAGAGGTTGATCATTAAATGTCACGGGCTGTAAGATTTCCAGAAATTCGTTCGTCATTATTTACCTCCGCCATCGATGTTGGATGGGGTTATGTATTCACCCCTGTTTGTTTGTTTGTTTGTCCACGATATCTGGAGAAGTTATAGGTGGAATTCAATGACATTTTGTGCATATGTGGGCCATGAACCAAGGAAGGGTTGATTAAATTTTGGTGCTGATCTGAGTTCGAGTCCCGGTTCAGGATTCTTCTTTTCTGTAAGATATCTCAAAACGTTACCAATGGTTTTCAATGAATTTTTTTTGGAAAAGTGGGTCATGGGCCAAGGAACAGTTGGTTAAAGTTTGGTGGTGATCTGAGCAGTCTGTAAGCCATAGGCAATGGTGGAGGTATGCGTTCTCTGAGTTCTCTTAACTTGCAATACCTGTTATCAGTTTCTTACACAAATCCAAGTACAGTATGAAACAGTTTTCCTAATGTTCCACTGCTTCTGCTTCACATTTAAGGCTTGTATAATATTTGCGTTATGTGTTCACTTTTATTCTTCAACTCTCCTGTAAGGTCGCAGTTTCTCTCGTGTTTCATTATTATTATTATCATTATATTATTATTATTATTATTATAATACATTATTATTATCATTATATTATTATTATTATTATTATTATTATTAAACAACCAGAATTTTCACTAAGAATACACCAAATCGAGATATACACAAGGTACCCCTAGAAGTTTTCTGTAATGAGCTTCACCCAGTATTTCCACTACTTCGTTCATCCTACAATGCTTCGTTCTCCAGTGTGAGGCCAGAAGATGAACCCCTTCAGTAAGGTTACGTCTATTACACTCTTCTTTTTCTGCTCTTCCCACCACCAGCCGATTTTTCTCAACTTATGGAGTCACCTTCGAAATGTACAGGTCAGCCATTGCTTTCAATAACCTATTTACTGTATTACAAGTCTCCTCCAAGCTGAGCATAATCTACTGAAGGCAGCAAAGAGAGAGAGAGAGAGAGAGAGAGAGAGAGAGAATGAAAAGAAAAAAAGGGCAATCCATTCATTAAGGTGACGTCCTTTTCACCTTATTCTTGCTATCTCCAGACGATTTTACCTAAAACGAGATTTTTCGAGCTACGGGAGTTAGATGCCTTCTATATCACAACTCCACCTCACTCCCTGCCGCCACTCCAAGCCACACTCCCTCACGTACCGCTGTGTCTACCACTCCCCCCTCTTATTTCGTTCTGGAATCTGACTGTAGGAATGAAAATGCTGACGGTGGCGTGCAGGAAATCTGGCTTTCAAAACACGGTAATGTACCCGATTAGCGGTGCTACATGCACTTGCAATAGCTTGGTGTTAGAGAGGGACGCCTTCACGTGGTAGCACCGATATATCTGTGGGGGCTCACCGCTCTGGTTATACAAACGTCCCTTCAAACTTCCTTATACCCCAGGAGGATCGTGGGCAGCTTAATCATGCAGTTCATCAGATTCACGTTTCAGATGAACCTGGGGCTACTACTACTACTACTACTACTTCTACTACTACTTCTACTATCACTACTATCCGCAAATTACAGCAGCTCCATCTTTTTAAAAATGCTGAAAAAAAAAAAATAATAATAATCAGGCGACAACACAAAGAATTATCTCATTCTTGGAAGCTAACATCTCGCATAGATTACTCTGCGTGGGAAAGTGAGCTACCGACTCCCTCTTGCCTATGTGGAGAGAGAGAGAGAGAGGGGAGGGGGGTACGTGCCTCTCCTATTATACAGGCTACGCGGGTTCATATTTATCAAGAATCTTGACCAACTTCCAAGATAAAAAGTCTCCAAAGCAGTTTACATTATCAAAAATCAATAATTATACGATATATTCCAGGTGACAAGACAAACCGTTCAATGGCAAAAGAGAGAAAGAATGAATGAAAGAAATCGAAAATGCTCCTGAACTTATTTCCATTAAACGCGAGAGGCCATCTAGTGCCAAAGTAAAAATAAACTTCTCTTTAACTTCAAATTACTACACTGAACGCCAGGCAAGCCATCCCATGTCAATACCGTCGCAAAGTTACCTGGACTTGCCTCGTAAATAAGAAGCTGAGAGGCGGAATCACACAAATTAAGCAAAGTTGACGGGGACAGGTAAAGGAGTTAGGAGACGGGCTTGAGAGTGTTATACTGATGCTGTTTCGGACTTTCCATAGCATAACCTCATGAAGTATTTTGTATTTCAGCTTATTAATTCCTACCTGAAGTTGACGAGAGCAGGCAAGGACGTTAGGAGGCTGGCTGAGTGTCTGATACAGATGTAGTTTCAGACTTCCTACAGCAAATACCCTCCCAAATTTATGGCGTATATTGCATTTTAGTTCATTCAATCCTACGTGAAGTTGACGTGAGTGGAAGTGAATGAGGATGCTGGCTGGATGTACGAGTATAATACTGATACTAGGCCTATTTAAGATATTCCATACCGTGTCCATTTTAAAACGATGACTTATATTGCAAATTAAAACCCTCAATCTAAAGTTAAGCTGACGAGATGGGCAGGGAGCGAGGAGGCTGGCTTGGGTGTATGATAGCGATCCGATTTTAGAGATTCAAAAACATAACTTCTTCTAAGCTTCATGTATACTGTACTTTAATCCATTCAAACTTCTTCTAAGCTTTATGTATACTGTACTTTAATCCATTCAATCCTAAGTGAAGCTGACGAGGTGGAAGGGAGTAAGAATGCTTGGCGGTGTATGATACTGATCCGTAATCGATGTGGCACAGTAGGCTACACAGCACTTCAACCTTTGCCACATACCGGTATTTTGTATATTACACATCAACATTCTCTCCTTCGTTTTTTATTGTCTATCCTCTTAATATCGACATAGGACTAGTTTGCATCACGAACATACAATACTGTACTGAGGTGTAACGTTAAATCGCAAAGGCATAGATGTTGCGAAATCTAAGACACTCAAATTATGACCCATTAACACTACTTCCAGCCCTTGCAAACGATAGTGCTTTCTTTTTTTTTAACCCTTCTGTCCGATGACGTATATTGAATTATGTCCTCGCTACTCCAGACGATTTTACTCAGCTTAGGACAACTTTTTTTTTTAGGTGAGTGGTTAGAAAATCTTAATAAAACCATAATATATAAGAGATTTTTCCTAAGCTCAACACAATCGTCTGGTGGTAGCAATAATTAACTATAAAAATGTCTTGGGATTCTGGGGTTTAATCTTACTACCATCAGACGCTTTTATTCGCCCTGACAAAGATCTTGCACTGAAAGGGTTAGTGCAGACTGTATCTAACCCCTCCAGTTCGAAATTCTCTTTCTCTCTCTCTCTCTCTCTCTCTCTCATACAGCATTCCTCTCTATCTTTCGACTTTTCTCACTCAATTCTCCAACGCTCATTTGTCTTTCACCACCAACTCTCCTTTCTCACTATCCTTTCCCTCATCATCATCATCATCATCATCATCATCATAATCATCACCTTTTCACTCAGGCTATCCTTGCCTCTCTCCTCCCTTCCCGACCACTCCCCTCCCTTCCTCTTCCCCTCCTCCTCCCTATCCTTCTCCAGTCCTCTCCTCCTCCTCTTCCCTCCCTTCCCCAGTCCTCCCTACCTCTCCTCCCTTCCCCTCCCCTCCCAACCAGCCATCACCACCATAACCCTTACCCTCTGCCCTTAATCTCTGTTCCAAGCCAAGTTACTAATATAAAGTTGAACGTAAAATGCGCAACAGATTTTACCGCCTCTAGTTGCCTGGTTTAATCAAGCAGTGGCATATGTTTTTAATCAAATCGCGTTGGGTGTCCGGGATATGGGAGGGAGGAGTGATGGGGATGGGTCGGGGGAGTGGTGGAGTGGGGTGGGGGGAGTGGCGGGGTGTGAGGAGGGGATGAGAGCAGGGGGACATAGACAGCGGGGGTGTGGAACGGAGAGGTAGAAGTGAGGGTAGGGGTGAGGAGTGGATATGTGGAGTGGTAGGTCGGGGTGGGGTGGGGTGAGGTGGGATGGTGTGGGGATGGGATCTAGAGGAGGGGGTTCTGTGGGGAGAGGGTGACAAGGGGGGTTCTGAGTTTTATTGTCCAGGGGCCATATTTATAAACTTCCCAGAGACTAAGTTGTATATAAAATTGCTTACTATACCTTTCAAACTCACATAGATACCAAACACTACAAAACCAAACCTAAACGGATATTGAAGCGAATAATGTGTTAAAAAATACATGATTCACGGTATTCTTTAACTGCTATGGATACTAGACACTGGTTTATATAAAAAAAAAAAAAGTTCAGATCCTTTATGAATATGACCCCCTGCAGGTTTTGAACAACATTAGAAAAGTGACTGGCGGGATGCGCAACTGAACGAAAATTTTAGGATCGTGTGTGTGTGTGTGTGTGTGTGTGTGTGTGTGTGTGTGTGTGTGTGTGTGTGTGTGTGTGTGTGTGTGTTAATGGTCCCTATCTGGCATTCCGATGAACTGTTTGGTTACGTCATAAATAATCCAATGTTTACACTCTGGACTCACAAGTGGCCACCTTAATCCCCCCCATCCTCCCTCTCTCTCTCTCTCTCTCTCTCTCTCTCTCTCTCTCTCTCTCTCTCTCTCTCTCTCTCTCTCTCATTTTACCGAATAAAGTTGTCTGGCGGTGAAACAGGTGAAAGCAGAGAAGGGTGAGGTAGTGGTAGAAGGTGAGGGAGAGGTAGCTAGTGGCATATGAAGGCGAGGCAAGGGTAGTGACAAATGAGGGTGAGGTAAAGGTAGATGAGGGTGAGGAAGACGTAGTGGTATATGAAGGTGAGGTAGAGGTAGTGGCATATGAGAGTGAGGTAGCGGTAAATGAGGATAAGGCAGAGGCAGTGGCATATGAAGGAGGTAGAAGTAGATGAGGGTGAGGGAGGGGTAGAGCTAGGTTAGGGTGAGGTAGATGAAAGTGAGTGAATCAAGTATACTTCAACATCGGTAGTCACAAGTGTTCTCGAAAGGTAACTGGCACACGGTTTACCTTCCCCCTTCCCTTCACTCCCTCTCATCTCCCTTTCCTCGCTCTTCCCTTCCCTTCATTCTCCTTCCTTTTCCCTTCCTCTCCCTTCCCTTCCCTTCAATCTCTCTTCTCATCCCTGTCCCTCCCGTTTTACCAATCTTCACTTCAGTACCAGTGCGTTTATTTCTTTTTCCATCGAACAACTTTCCTCCCCTTACCCTTCTACACTAGGCTACTCTATCCTCCCCGTGGCTCCTCCCCTTCAGTTTTTCTCTTCCCTTTCCTTTCCTCCCCTCCTCTCCTTTCTTCTCCTCCCCGTTCCCCTCTCTTAACTTATCTCTCTCTTCTTTCATTCCCTTCCCTTCCTTCTCCCGGTACCCACTTTCTTCCTCCTCCTCCTCCTCTCCCCTCTAACTCCTATACCTAATCTTGGTGGCGGATGAAGGGGGAGCGGTAGAGGAAGGGGGAGGAAGGGAAGCAATTAAGGATACTATTTCTAACCTCCAACAGCAACAAGTTTAGCTTTCAGACCAGCCCCAAGGACTTCCAAACAGTCAAACTTTCCTCAGAGATGCCCTTGTCGAGAACCATCAAACTCTCCATACAGGTTCCTAATTTGGTCCACGCTTATTACTAGTGGGTGAATTTATGGCTGGAGATAATGAAGAAGGTGCAGTGACTGGTAATTTGTCCCTTTACTATGAGGACGGGTGCTGGAGAGGAAGGCCTTCAAGGGGTGGCACCAATATTACCAGGCGGCTCCACACCCTGATTACTGTATACAAACGTCCCTCAACTACTTCCCTATCCGCCCAAATGTCGATGGTGAGCTGCAGGAGGGAAAATTCAGTCTGCTTCTCCAATCTAACTTAACCTATCCTAACTTAACAAAATAATCAAACAGACTAACAAACTAACCTAACGTGACTCCCAGAAAAACAAACCTAACCAAACCTACACTTTCCTGGATAAGAAAAACTGCAAAACTGGTACAGGATAAGAAAAATGGCAAAACTGGCACACAGAACATAAATCAGCACCCGAGAGTAAAGCATTGGTTGGGGGCGAGTCATTTCCCCAGTGAAAGAAAAATGTGTTCCTTGGCCCTGCGGCTCAGTTCCCCTTCAGGACCCGCATAGAAATCAATAGTAGCAGTAGTAGTAGTAGTAGTAGTAGCAGTAGTTGTAGTAGTAGTAGTAGTAGTAATAATAATAATAGTAGTAGCAGTAGTAACTTTGAACGTGTAGCCTGTAGTGCGGCTGTCAGCACATGTCAGGCGTGTGTAAGCAGATCATTAAACTACACTTGCTGATACGACGATAACTTGAACTTTTCTCGCTCCTGACAGCGGGAAAGGATGGAATTTCTCGGACACAAGTGGGTGAAGATGCAGTGGTAGTTGTGTATCATTATGTGTTTCGCAGCTGCGTGTCCATTATCTCTTTCGCAGGTGTGGTGCACTGAAGCTGCAGACGAGACTACTTAGATGAGGAGCAAATTAATGTAGGTCAGATTATTATTATTATTATTATTACTGCTGTGTGTGTGTGTGTGTGTGTGTGTGTGTGTGTGTGTGTGTGTGTGTGTGTGTGTGTGTGTGTGTGTGTGTGTGTGTGATAGAGAGAGAGAGAGAGAGAGAGAGAGAGAGAGAGAGAGAGAGAAGAGTCAAAGCATATTCAAGGACGAAGGTAACATTCAGGTGCTACTAGAGTGGTACCAGCAGGTGTTATTGGAGTGGCCTTGGCTAGAGGTCTCACTCTTCTCTTGTATTACTAGTACCAAAATAGTTGTGGTGGTGGTAGGGATGGGGGCAATGTGGAGACACGTGGTCCATAGTGCTGACAATGTGGTAATGTGGGGATAAGTGTGTGTGTGTGTGTGTGTGTGTGTGTGTGTGTGTGTGTGTGTGTGTGTGTGTGTGTGTGTGTGTGTGTGTGTGTGTGTGTGTGTGTGTGTGTGTGTGTGTTTTTGGGGGATGCGGAGGGAGTGGGATGTCAGACGCATCACCCCAGTGACTCACCCGCCATTCGCACTCAGCACTCGCAAACACACACAGTGTACACACTCACTAGCCTGGATACGCCACACAAGGTACTCGTAAGTATTAGCCTCGTATTCTCGCTGGTATAGGCTTCTTAGCACTTCTTCCTCGGTGATTTATTTTGCATATTTCACCTTAATACTTGGCTGTGTCTTACCTATACCATTTTAATACAGGCACAGCTTGTATCAGCAGAAGTATAGTAGGGTTATAAGGTGTAAAACAGAAAAATATATCACTGAGGAAGATGGTACAAAACTTCCCAAGTAAATGAGAGTAAATAAAAAAATTCACATTGTTAAGGAAAGGTTGCATTTTTAGATTACGCAACCTAGGCCATTTTTTCCCTGATACCGCATCTTGTGAGGGGCTATCTCGACAATAAGACCTCCTGGCTATTCTGTCCCTACTCAGTAACGAACCCCCCATCTCTTTCCACAACACACCATCCTCCCTCAGCCTACCTTACACTCTCTCTCACCTTATCCTTCCACCTCGTTCGCGGTATCCTTCTCCTCCCCCAGTCATCTTCCTCTCTCACACACTCCTAGTCAATCTCGCCTCCATTCTCTACACATTGATGAATAACCTAACCGAACCTAGTTCAAACTGATCTAACATCCGCTATTTAATCCTGTCCTACTCTTTTCTGTCCATACTTTACTTAGACTAGCCTAGCCTAATCTAACTTAACTTATGCAAACTAATGACTTATGCGGAACGAGAGAAAGAGAGAGAGAGAGAGAGAGAGAGAGAGAGAGAGAGAGAGAGAGAGAGAGAGAACTAGGCCTAAATCATACACACTTGTACCACACTCCAAACTTTCCTTAACACCGTCACTCCGATAATTTAACTTTTTATTACATTCTCGTTACCACCAGGCGATTTCATTAAACTTCGGACAAAATCTCTAGCAGGGAAGGGTTAAGGAAGGCTGTATCTAACCCCTCCAGTTCGAAAATCTCTCCAAAGCTGAATAAAATCGTCTGGTGGTGCAAGAATGGACAAAAAATAGGTAATCAGACTGAATGGATTAATGACCTCAAAACCAATAGCAAAGAGAGAGAGAGAGAGAGAGAGAGGGGGAGGGGTACGGCTCGACTGAATGCATAAAAAGGGATAAAATCAAAATATAACCGTAAAACTAATGGCGTTCGCAGACTTTACCGCAAACATAGTGCTGTCACATGGATTAGTTGCTCATAGCTCGTGTTTTGGTGCTGAACCCTTTGACTCCCACGATTTCCCTCAGGTTAACAGAAAAATCGTCTGGCGTTGCTCCTATATATTACATTACTCCTATATATGATGTTACTCCAATATGATACATCGTTACTCCTTACGATGCTGAGGATGACCGTCTAGCCAAACCCCCATAAAAGCTTTGCGAATACGTGGACACCCCTAAACTCTTCTTTTGCCGAGTGACCTTGACCCCTGATCGGCTCAACCGAAAACAATGCCTAGTCTAAAGCAGTGCATTTATGTTTCCCGTTCACAATATTTCAAAGAGCATCTTCTCCCCCTCCCCCCGCCTCTCTCTCTCTCTCTCTCTCTCTCTCTCTCTCTCTCTCTCTCTCTCTCTCTCTCTCAGGACTGACAAAACAGCAGGGGAAAATGAAGGAAATCAGAAAAGTACAGAAATAACTATTTCTTTACCGACTTAAATTCAAAAGTTGAAGAAATTTTATAAGAGGACCTCGCATCCAAGTGAAAATAGTGGAAAAGATAAGTGGAAGAGTAGGTGGAAGAAAAGAATGAACACTAAGACGAAGAAAAGGTGCAAGACTCGAAAAAGCGAAAAAAAGTGCAAGGAGCAGAAGGAAGACTAATAATTATGAATGGTGACCGGTAATGATGGGGAGGAGGAAGGCTGGAAGCTATGAAAAAGAAAATGGAGTGAAATTAGAGGACGAAGTGGAAAAAATAAGTGTAGGAAGATGGACAAAGTGAATAGGCCTAAAGGCTGGTAAAAAAAAAAAAAGAAAAGAAAAAGAAAGCTTCAGCTGTATAGGGAGTGAAAATATAAAAGACGAATGATTATGACACTGGTAAAGAAATAAAATGTGGAAGAAATAAAGATGATGAAAGAAGATTATGGGTGAACGCTGACAGGAAATGAATTACCGGGGGAAGAAATGGAAGAAAGTTAAAGTGATGATGCGAAGAAAAAGAAAAAAATAAGTACAGGATGGTGAAGGAGAAGGTGAGTGAATGGAAAGAAAGGCTGAATAAGAAATAAGATACAAACATGAGTGGAAGAAACAAACATGAGAACGAGGTGCAGTAAAAGGGAAGGTGAAAAGACAAGATGGGCTGGATACAGAAGTTAGGAAGGAAAGTTAACGGTGTGAAGTGGCAGTGGATGGTGCTGGTGGTGTGAAATAACAGTGGGGTGGTGGTGTGAAGTGTGACGGTGATGGTGGTGTGGTGGTGGTTTGGGGTGAATGAGGGTGGTAATGTGGAGTTTGTGTGCGGGGTGGTGGTGGTGGATAGGCAGTGGATGATGGTAATGATGGTGTGAAATAACAGTGCATGATGGTGTGGTGTGTGACAGAGGATGGTGGTAGTGGTGGAGAGACAGAGGGTGGTGGTGTGTAGTGACAATGGTAACGGCGGAGTGGAATGACAGTAAATGATCGTGTGGAGTAGCAATGGGTGGTTCTATAGATGGAAAGTGGATGGCGTAGTACAGTATTGGCAGTGAGGGAAAGAGGGTTGTGGATGTGAAGTGGCAGTGGGTGGTAGCATGGAGTACCAGGAGGGAGAGGAGTGTCGGAGGGGGATGGTAGTGGAGGTGGTAGTAGTGGACGCAGGTGTGGTGAATAGACACGCTCACTAACTTTACGGCCACGGAATATTACTGTAGCTTTAAACTAACACCAGGCTTTTTTCACACACAGTCGAGAAGGATTACAACCATGGTGGCCTCCGGACAAAGAGTGCTCGATGGAACAGCCTAATAACATAACATACTGATACTAGAGACTCATAAAATATCCAGGAACGAGTACCTAACAACTGTTATTTAATAAAATTCCAACATGATCTAACTTTGCCTAATCAAGCTTTAGTAGGGTACTGTAACTTATCACCTATCGAGACTTAAATAGACAAACAGACAGACAGACAGACAGACAGACAGATAGATATAGATGAAGTGATAAACAGACATAGATAGACTGGTAGATAGACAGACAAAGATTTACCAAACGTAGTTCACTGTATCTATGCATAAGCTACACGGTAAACACAATCAGCAGATTTAATATTATGCGGTTACATGGGAAATAAATCATATTACACCTGTATAAATAAGCCTATCCTTGAATTTCCCCGTCATAACCATGGCAACATGTGAAAATAACGATGACCACATAATCAGCGCAGAAAATCGATAAATCCCTCCACCATTATAGGATTTATGGCCCCTAGAGCTCCTGGGTGGGTACCATTAAGAGAAGTTTTAATCTTTTTACTACGATTGTTGTATTCTGAATCTTGTTTTATTATCTCTAGACGCCTCATGATCTCCAGACACTTTATTATGAGAGCTACGGCACCTCTTCTATCCTGTTTTTACTATTTCCATACATTTTATCATGACAGTTATCTTTTTTACCTTGTTTTTGCCATCTCCAGACGATTTGAGTAAGCTTATGAGATCTCACTTTTAGCTGAATGAAATCGTTCGGTAGTACCACAGAAAAATTATAACTAATAACATAAAAAAGACGTTACACAGTCTACCAAGGATAATATGTAAGCCCACACAGCCGGTACCTACCTGTATCCTTAAACAGACACGCTCTATCTAAACGCTATCTGTAAGCTTTCACAGACGCTATCTATCTGTAAGCCGATGCAGACGTACTCCATCTATCTAAGCCTACACGGACGCGCCCCATCTATCTGCAAATCTACACTGTCGCTATCTTTCTCTATCTACCTATGCATCCTTCCATCTGTCTACCCGGAAACGTACTGACGCTATCTATCAATAAGCCTATACAGGCGCTATCTGTCTATCTATCTATCTGTGACTATACAGACGGTATCTATCTTTCTGTAAGCCTATTCAGATGTTGTCTATCAATCGGTAAGCCTAAACAGAAACAAAGTATTATCTAGATCTATGGAAACGTTATCTATCTATTTGCAAGCCCATTCGTTTATCTCTCTGTAACCATATAGGCTTGACGTTATCTATCTATCTGTCAGCCTGTACAGACGGGCTATATCTTTCTATGCCCATACAAACGTGACCTATCTATCCACCTATCTATATGTAAGCCAATATAAACGATGTCTATCTGTAAGCCTACAGTATACAGACGCGCTCTACAGTATACTGTATAGCGTCCGTTTGGGTTTACCTATAATATCTATATATCCGAAGTCCAAACAGATGCTATCTAACTGCAAGCCTATACAAACACTATCAATCCGCGTACCTACAGACGCAATCAATCTATCTGTAAGCCTATACATACGCTATTTATCTATCTGAAAGCCAATACAAATTACCTATCAGAAAGTATACTGACGCACTTTATCTATAGATGTCTGTAATGTGCCAAAAAAAAAAAAAAAGACTAAACATGAGATATGGACTCAAAAATTCTACATCGGCCATATTTATAATTACCGCTACTGGAAAACATGAATTGGTTGACTGATTTAGAGTGCAAGGATAACCAAGCTTAATGAGGATGGTTGCCAGGCACGCACTCTTAATTACACTCTAATATGATGGTAATTAGCGCATCATCTCGACATCCTCATCTCATTACCTTTAGGCTTGACCTAATTAAAAACCCAGGTAAATTATATAGTGCTACGAGAATGCAAAAATGAAAACAAATGGGAGCATATTTTTTGTTTGTTTGTTTCCTACATCCTGTCCAAAATTTTTACAAGTTGCCAATACATCCCCCAGGTTGTGCAGTATAATTTTCTTTACCTAACCTAACCTAACCTGCTGCAACGGAATCCTTACCGTTGAGTTGGGCATCATACAGTACTATGCGTTTATGGTGGTAATATCCCGAAACCGCATATTGGCAACTTGTAAAACAATACCAAAATAAATATAAACACTTTTTATTCAGGATCACGTGAAAAGTATTAGGCAACATTCCATCCATGGTTTAGGAGGCAAGACAAAGATATACAACCTACTATCATAATTTGCACTCTCGTACGTGTTAACCCATACAAATCCAGGTATTATTTTACAAGTGGACAATATGCAGCTTTGGAATTTTAGCACCATTATCGTATAGTATAGTCCATAAGGATCACAAATAACCCCCATTACCCCATTCGGAAACTGATTATTCCTCCCCTAAGATAGGTTAGGTATGTTGGGTTTGGTTTGGTTAGTTTTACTGTGTTCGGTGAGGCGCATTTCCGACAAAAATGAAGGTCAGAAACATCAGAATCGCATCAAAAACTGCCAGAAAAATATATTGCACTACCTGGGGGGTGTATTGTCCACTTGTAAAAATTTACCCAAATCCACTCTATAAAGGAAACACGCGAAAACAATCGTGCTAAACTTACCATGGATGAAGAGGTATGTATTGTATTCCCGGCCTAACGCAACAGAGCCACGTCAATGCAGAGGTGTTGCAAATTTCCTTAAACGGATGGCTTCCTTTTGATTTACCCGTTAAGTCCACGTCCCATCACCTGTTGACTAAAGTTTTTCCGCGTCACCACAGCCACCTCTCTTGGGTTCTCTTAATTTCCGGTTCATCTCACCACAACACACTTTCGCTCAGCATGTTCATTTCAGTTTCATTTTTACTGTTTTTCTTGACGCTTTTCACGAGTCAAGTTTTATCACAACGTCACAGCTACGCCAGTCTCGCCATGGACAGTCCCCTTTGCAGAGTTTTCTTGTTTCATTTAATAAAACTCGTCTTTAAAACACCATTTACATGAAGTTGCTGTTTGTTTACATCAGCTCCGCTTTCCCCGGCGTGTTATCTTTATAAATCATTGTATCTCTTGTTTTACAGTGCTTTTACTAAACAAACACCACAAAGTTTGCTAATAAGCGCACACGCACAACCACCACCCCCCATAGTAACTGCACAACAGACCATCTAACTATAACATAACAGAAGACTTTCGGGATGAACTACCCATGACGAAGATCGCCTAAAGTGCTCACATGATGCTCGGCTCCTCCCGCACTAGCTCCTGGGCCAATCAGATCGTAGATAAGCACCAAACAGTAGACTGAGCAAAACATTCGATCACAGACGAGGAAAAACTAACGAGAGGAGGCGAAAATTAATTAATACTGTTTACATTTTAATGACCTAATTCACCTGGAGACAGCGGGCCGCTCTCGTTGCCATAGGTGGCTTTGGCGCACTTCAACATTTTATTTTACCTGTTTCACTTTAAATATTACTTTGTTTTTATTTATATTTTTATACATATATCGGCATATTTTGTACCAGTTAACGATGACAGAATATAAAGGTTTAACAGAAAACAGTTCGCTGAATATGAGGTATTACAAAGTCTCCCATGCGGACGTAAATGTAAAATATTCCACCACGAACTTACACGAAGCCACCAGACCCATTTACTCTTTCAAACCTAACCTAAAATTGTCGTCTATCCATCTTGAATGCCGAGTTGTAACAATAGAGTAACACTGAAAAAGTGAAATACGATGCTATATTATAATAGTCATGAATAAGAGCTAGGACTATGATGCAGAGCCGTTATATTGTCCACTGAGCTACATGAAGGAAGCTGCAAAAGGACGAGAATTACGCTTAGTTAGGATGAATGAGCTATAGCATAATTTTCACTGCATTTGAAGAATATTGTACCTGTCCATCTAATCTATCGCCTGACACTGCATTCCATGAGGGGAACCTTCGACAAATTCATTTCCACTATTCCTATCACAAGTCACGATTCCTCCTACCACAATCCATTCTTCCTCGTAACTCTTGTCAGAAGCCGTCATTGTTTTGTATGAGGAATATCGGCAGTACACGCTAGGACAGAATATACGGGTATTTAGAACATTAGGTGTAATGTGTAAATCTCAAGGGAAGAATGCTAAAATGCTTCCAAGGATCGTGCGATGATGATGATGATAAAAGGAAAGAACACACACACACACACACACACACACAGGGAGGGGGAGTACATTCTCACTTCATCCTAATCGAGGCATCCTTCTTTCTCTCCTCCCAGCCCCTACTCCTATCTTCGCTACTCTTTCTGACCGGAGGGGGACTGACCACACGGCCGTTCCTCTTACCGGGTAACGCTGCCACCGAGGACATCACTCTCCGCGGCACCAGGAAATAAGACCATAGATTCTGCGTGGGGGTGCGGAAGATGCCATTTCTCCAGGATATAAGACGGTTTACTCCGGCGCACTCTTTTACGAAAATTCACTTAGAGTTTTGTAATGATTTATTTTTCTTTCCTTTTTTTTTTTTTTTCTAGCTTTCGTCATCCTTCGTCCACATCTCTGTTTATTTTCTGTCTAACAGTCTATACATCTATCTTTCTATCTGTCCACCATACCAAACATAAGTTAACCTAACTTAACCTTGCTCCCTTATCATATCCAAATTTAACCCAATTGAATCAACCCAACTAATTTTACCTAATTTAATCCAATCAAACCTCACCCAAGCCAGCTTCACTAACCATATCTAATCCAAACCCACAGCTTTGTCAAGGGGCGGAAAGAAGCTGTGCAGTGAGGTACGAAAAGTGGGCGTGAGATAGTGGGCGTGAAGGAAGCGTGGGTGTATGGTGAGTGGCGAGTGGTGTGGGCGGTGGTGGGCGTGGGCGTGTCCATGCTTCTGCCCGCCCATCAAGCACAGAGACCCGCCCATCTCGCCCTTCAGGAGAGAGAAGCTGCTTTTTGAATTCAACACATTTATTGGTAAGTGATAACAGGGAACGCTTACCATCCACTCAGCTGATGTAGCGCTGCGTTCAATTGTCTCCAAATGGGTTCTTGTAGCCCAGGAATCCATTTACTAAGTTGGATGGCAACCATTTAATCCAAGGGATGCCTGGTGGTCTAGCGAATTCCAGTGCTTACATCTGAGGTAGGGTTTAAGACTGATTGCTCATTTAGTACAACTCATGAAAGTATGACTAATAACTCACTTTAAATATCTGGAAAAAGTAGCCTATTCTTAGTCCCTAAGCTGCTTTTGGGATGATAAAGGAGTGAATGATGGGTGGACACAAAGAACTACAATTTTATCCAGTTATAGGTAGATGTCGAGGTATTTATTTCAATTCAGCAACGGTTTAGAAGGCATTTTTACCAGATTTTGGCGGTTTTAGCCTAACTTAGCGATTATCCGAAGAGGCTTGTACTTAATAGCACTCTTACTGGTAAGTGTGAAGCGTTAGGCCTGTGAGCTGGTGCCTGGATTCCCATAGACATATTATGAGAGAAAAGATGTCTGGTTCAAACTTTGTTAGTCACTGTGATAACAGTTCTGCTTTTATTGTTCCTTTTTTATATTCCTCCTACTCCATGTTAGAGCTAAAGTGATGATGATGATGATGATGACAGGGGAGGACAGTATTTCAAAAGTCTGCATGATGTGTAAATGATTGTGTAGGCCATTTCACAGAACATGATGCTGATAGTTCTTCCACTCTTGTGATTCACTTTTCCTCATCTTTTTTAAAATCTTGCTTCACTCGATTTTTAGGCAGTATTAAGTGTCAAGATGATATTATTGATGATGATGATGATGGGCAGGAAGAGAGGATGGAATGGAAAGAGAGAGGGGGAGTAAGGAGGGGAATTAACACACACACCCATACCCACTCACACATCTACCCACCCTCTCATCCCCCCTCCACCCCCACCCACTCACACATCCACACCCACCCATCCACACACGCCCCCTGAGAAGGACATTATGGGTTGGTGTGAGTGCGGGAGTGGTGCGTGGAGTGGCGGAGTGGAGTGGAATGCATAATTAAGGAGTGAGCATTTACCAGACTGACGGGGCTCCTGGCTACAAACAATGGCGGGCATTTTCTTTTCATTCATGGGCCTCTCTCTCTCTCTCTCTCTCTCTCTCTCTCTCTCCCTCTCTGTTTATCAGTATGTATCTGTCTCTTTGTTAATTTGTCTATCAACTTACACATACGAGTAGATAGATAGACAGATATAATATACACACCCATAAAAACAGCAGATAGATAGACAGGTAGGTAGATACTTACCTTTTGATAGTCTGAAATTTCTCGAACTAAATGTAATCATGCAGCTGCAACGAAATATTGGAGGTTAATACGGGTTATTTATATACGGTAATGATTAACAGCGGTAATATTGGTGCCTTTATACCAGGCTTCCTCCCGTCCCTTCCTCCCTCCCTCCCACCCCTCTTCTAACCCTCCCCTCGTCCCCTCAGTTTCCTTTCCACTCCTCCTCCACTACCCCTTCTCTCCTTCTATATCCTTTTTCATCTCCTACCATCTTTTCTTTCAGCTTATCCCACCCCTTCCTTTCAAATCCTTTCTTTTCCAAGCTAAGTTCTCCCTTTTCACCATCACCTCTCTCCTCTCCACTTCACACCCTCTGTCCCCCGCCCCCTTCTCTTTCCCTGTCTCCCCCCACTTCCCTTTCTATCTTATCTCCACCCAACTTCTGTCCCTGTCTTCCCGCTCTCATCTTATACCTGCCTTCCTCCAGTCCTATCCCACTCTTTATTTCTACCCCAGTCACTTCCTTCTCCCTTCTCCCTCCCCCCTTTCAACAGCTCCTCCCCTCACCCCCTCACCTTTAGTCTCCTCCCTTTCCTTTCCTTCCATCTTCTCAAAACTCTCCCCTCCCTCCCATTCTCCTTCCAAATCCGCCCTTCCTTCTCCCTAACCTCTTTACATCCCGTCAACCCTCATTGTCCTTGCCTTCCTCCATCCCTTACAACACTTGAGCAACCTTCTTCCAAACGTTCGCCACTCCTCCATCTTCTCCACACCTCCTTTTCCTTGACTCTACTCGATCCCTTATCATCTTTGACTTAAACAACCCCCTTCAACCTTTCCCTCCTACACCTCCTCGTCTTCCTTGCTTCCCATCATCCTCTACCACCTCAGACATTAGCAACCCCCTCCAACTTTCCCATCCTCCTTCTCTATCTTCTCCCCCTCTTCTTCCTCCCTCCTTTCCCTCCACACCTTAGTAAATCCCCATCAAGCTTCCTCCCTTCTTGCATCTTCTTCCACCTCCTCCCTCCTACCTTCCCCTTTCCTACATCTTCCCCCTTTCAGTGCCTCCCCCAACCCGTACCACCTTAGCAGTCTCCTTCCATCCCCTTCCCTCCTCTCCAACGTGTCCCCCCACCACAGTCTTCCCTTCTTCCCATCTCCTACAACCTTCTTCCTCTCTCCTCTTTCTTCCCCCTCCAGTGCCTCCCCCATCCCGTACCACCTTCGCAGCCTCCTTCCATCCCCTCCCCCCCTCCTTCCCTCCACCTCAGCAGCTACCTTCCCACCCACTCCACCCTCTCCCCCACCACCACAGCTCAGGGTGGCTTTTCATATTCTGGAGGCTTTTAGTTCCCTCGGCTCCCACCCTCGAAATGGACTTGCGAGTGGAGGCGGTCGACGTCTCGTAACCTCAACCCCTTTGATTCTTTCC